>NC_090935.1:970836870-971461870 GCF_040938575.1 Ambystoma mexicanum | reverse complement strand
ATTCATGCATCACTATGAACAACTGTTTGTTTTTACAAATGCTATGTTCTTACCGTGTACTCACATATGGAAGAGATATATAGATGATGTGATTCTGATCTGGACAGGCTCTTGTGATTCATTAAATGATTTTGTGAACTATCTTAATTCCAGTACATGGGGCATTCAATTTACACACACCTTCAGTTATAGAAGTATCAACTTTTTGGATCTAACCATCACTATCTCCGAGAACAAACTGGTAACTAAGACTTATCGCAAATCCACTTCAGTCAACTCGTTACTCCACGCGAGCAGTTGCCATAAGAAATCAGTCTCGCGTAATAGCCCCAAAGGAGAATTCATCCGTGCCAGACGCAATTGCTCCTTAAACAAGGACTTCCTTACGGAATGCACATTTATTCGGAACCGCTTTCTGGCAAGAGGGTATGACAGTGGCCTTCTTGATAAAGCACAACGGGAGGTGAAATCCTTAAAGAGAGAAGATTTACTCATTCCCAAAGTACGCCCTCAGAGTACTCACAGTAATAAACTTAAATGTATTACTAAATACAATACAGAAAGTTCCGGCCTGTATAGCATAGTCAAGAGACACTGGCACATTCTCCAACTGGACAGAGACATTACCCCTTGGGTAGATGATTCGCCAAATTTCATCTACACTAAGGCGAATAATCTAAAGAACATCATCTCACCCTCATTTATGTCCAACCCACAACACAAACCAACTTGGCTACAGTTAGCAAGTATCAGTGGATTTCGTAAGTGTGGGGGATGTTCTATGTGCACCCTTTGCATATGAAACAAGCAAGCTCGAATTTGGCCATTTGGGCACACATACAATCACCTCTTTTATAAATTGCAATACCAAATTTTGTGTATATTGTATTCTCTGTGTATGTGTGCAGTGCTACATAGGCAGCACAATCCGGCCATTAAAAATTAGAATCAGGGAGCACTTGGCTTCTATTTCCCAGGCAGATCCTAAATATCCATTATCAGTACATTGGCAATAAGTCCATCAAATGGATAACAAAGCAGAAATTAGATTCACTGGGATGGCCAAGGTCACGCTACCACAACGAGGTGGGAATTTGGTTCTCAAATTGAGACAATTAGAAGCGCGGCTCATCTGCCAATACCGCACTGTCACACAAGGCCTCAATACGGACCATGAATTTTCTGTATTCTTATGAGCAATGTGCAATCTACAAGTGTACTGTCTAACTGACTTCACGTATCCTCTTTCGACTCTTTCCTCCATGCTTGTGGTTCTTCGTTTGCCATACAATTAGCTCCCCCTAAGACAGAACTTATAATACCCATTTGCCCACATGAGGTGCAATAGGAGAGGCTGCCCCTCGGGGCACAACCTGCCCCCTCCTTTGACTACTTGTTAAATACTTCTATCTCTATCCCGATGCCGGGCGACCTGCTACGTGCCCCCTCCCTCCCTTAGCTATTATGCGGATATCTTATCACATCAATGGAAGCGACAGATATTATAAGAGATTTAACTTCAGGCATGTAAACGTGCCATATTAGGTACCCCACATCCTTGCTCTCTTTGCATATCAATCTTGTTTATGAATTGCTATGGAATCGTGTTGTATCAATTTCTAATCCTATAAAAGTACCCTCTTGGGCCTCCAACGCATTTCCAGGCGCTCAAACTCAAGCCTAAACCAGCCGTCGCCTTGAATTGGCTGTCCCGTATTTCACACACCCACAAGATGGCAGCCGTTCCTTGCCACATGTACGGCCACGCACTTTGCTGTGCATACGTTACTGTCAATAACTTTGGCAGCAGGAGTCGCGGACGGCAAGCTCCAGTTCGGATTTGCAGCGGAGACGCTGGTAAGCACCATACTTGCGCGCAGACCCCTAGAGCCTTGAGGGTCTACGCGTGCACTAATTACTTAGCCAGATGCGCAGGTTTGACTAATTGGGCTGTCTGTTTTGTCCTTCCCTATTTTCCCCACATTGCTGGGCTCGCGATGAACGCTCATCTTTTTAACCTACATTGCCTTCCTAAGCTTCAACGCGGAAACGCTTCAATAATTGTTGTTGCAACTGCAAGTGACAGGTACTTTTATGTTATATGTCTCCTTAAAACAAAATGACTAATTGCTCTGCTTATGCATTAGCACAATGTCTAATACCCCACATGATCTAAATTTACAGTGGAGCCCGTGAGACTTATTCTTCAATCACTTACCATACTTATGGGTAAGTGCACAGCCATTTTACTCCACGTAATAAATAGAAGCATTAGCACGTATATTTGATAATGACCATAAAATGGACTTCTCTTTTTCGGATCCCATTCTTTCCTTAGTTCGCAACTGATTCACACCTCATTGCAGGTAAAAGATTAAGAGGGTAATTCATAGAATTAGCGCACAAGTGGCGCACGCGGCTGGTGCACAGTGTGGCGTGCGAATCCCTGTGCCAGCCGCATGCGCTAAAATCCATTTCCGCGCACAGCGTATTCATGGATTCCAGCCACCAAAACCAGCCGTGGCGCCCAGTGGCGCAGCGACCCTGCAGCAGCGCCAGTTACGCCCCCAAGAACGCCTCTCGCGCAGGGAAAAGCCATCAATATACCCAATCCAGCGCAAAGGGCTGCGCTAACCCTGTGCCAGCACGGCAAGCGGGCTACGTGAATCACTGGGGTGCGCGGGAAGTACCTCACGCGATTGGCCCCGTGCGAGCAGGGTACGCGTATTTCAGGGGTGCGCGGGAAGTTCCACACACGATTTCCGCAGGGTACCCGTATCTCAGGGGTGCGCAGGAATTTCCACACGCGATTTCAGCAGGGTACGTGTATTTCAGGGGTGCGCGGGAATTTCCACACGCGATTGGGGGTACGCGTATCTCAGGGGTGCGCGGGAAGTGCCACACGCGATTTCAGCAGGGTACGTGTATTTCAGGGGTGCGCGGGAAATTCCACACGCGATTTCATCATGGTACGTGTATTTTGGGGTGCGGGGGAAGTTTCACACGCGACATCAGCAGGGCACGTGTATTTCAGGGGTGCGCGGGGAGCACCACACGTGAATTTTCCCTCTACATCCTCCACGGCCCCTGCAAGTGGCTCACACCACAGGGGCCTACCCTGCACATGTCCTGCAGGCGCACCATCCACCATGGCCATGACCCCCAGCCAACCCACATGTCAACTTGCACTACTGCCCACCAGCGCATGTCCGTCTGCACCACCAGTCACCAGGGGCACCCTCCACCAGGCCCCCACCCATGTCTCCCAGCACCCCCACCCCCCAGCAGTGCAGGGGCACCCACCACCAGGCCCCCACCCATGTCTCCCACCACCCCACCCCCCAGCCACCAGGGGCAGCCTCCACCAGGCCCCCACCCATGTCTCCCAGCACCCCCACCCCCCCAGCACTGTGGGGCACCTGCCAGCAGGCCCCCACCCATGTCCAACTCATGTTCCCCACCACCCCCACCCCCCAGCACTGTGGGGCACCTGCCAACAGGCCCCCACCCATGTCCAACTCATGTTCCCCACCACCCCCACCCCCCAGCACTGTGGGGCCCCTGCCAGCAGGCCCCACCCATGTCTCCCACCACCCCCACCCCCCAGCCACCAGGGGCAGCCTCCACCAGGCCCCCACCCATGTCTCCCACCACCCCCACCCCCCAGTCACCAGGGGCAGCCTCCACCAGGCCCCCACCCATGTCTCCCACCACCCCCACCCCCCAGTCACCAGGGGCAGCCTCCACCAGGCCCCCACCCATGTCTCCCAGCACCCCCACCCCCCACCCCCCACCCCCCAGGGGCAGCCTCCACCAGGCCCCCACCCGTGTCTCCCACCACCCCCACCCCCCCGGTCACCAGGGGCAGCCTCCACAAGGCCCCCACCCATGTCTCCCAGCACCCCTACCCCCCAGCACTGTGGGGCACCCTCCAGCAGGCCCCCACCCATGTCTCCCACCACCCCCACCCCCCAGCAGTGCAGGGGCAGCCTCCACCAGGCCCCCACCCATATCTCCCAGCACCCCCACCCCCAGCACTGTGGGGCACCTGCCAGCAGGCCCCCACCCATGTCCAACTCATGTTCCCCACCACCCCCACCCCCCAGCACTGTGGGGCACCTGCCAGCAGGCCCCCACCCATGTCCAACTCATGTTCCCCACCCCCTCCACCCCACAGCAGTGCAGGGGCAGCCACCACCAGGTCTCCCAGCACCCCCAGCCACCAGGGGCAGCCTCCACCAGGCCCCCACCCAAGTCTCCCACCACCCCCACCCCCCCAGTTACCAGGGACAGCCTCCACCAGGCACCCACCCATGTCTCCCACCACCCCCACCACCCCCCCACCCCAGTCACCAGGGGCAGCCTCCACCAGTCCCCCACCCATGTCTCCCAGCACCCCCACCCCCCAGCCACCAGGGGCAGCCTCCACCAAGCCCCCACCCATGTCTCACACCACCCCCACCCCCCAGCCACCAGGGGCAGCCTCCACCAGGCCCCCACCCATGTCTCCCACCACCCCTACCCCCCAGTCACCAGGGGCAGCCTGCACCAGGCCCCCACCCATGTCTCCCACCACCCCCACCCCACCAGTCACCAGGGGCAGCCTCCACCAGGCCCCCACCCATGTCTCCCAGCACCCCCACCCCCCAGCCACCAAGGGCAGCCGCCACCAGGCCCCCACCCATGTCTCCCACCACCCCCACCCGTCCAGTCACCAGGGGCAACCTCCACCAGGCCCCCACCCATGTCTCCCAGCACCCCCAGCACTGTGGGGCACCCTCCACCAGGCCCCCACCCATGTCTCCCACCACCCCCACCCCCCCAGCACTGTGGGGCACCCGCCACCAGGCCCCCACCCACGTCTCCCAGACCCCCACCCCCCAGCAGTGCAGGGGCAGCCTCCACCAGGCCCCCACCCATGTCTCCCAGCACCCCCTCCCCCTAGCACTGTGGGGCACCTGCCAGCAGGCCCCCACCCATGTCCAACTCATGTTCCCCACCACCCCACCCCCCAGCACTGTGGGGCACCTGCCAGCAGGCCCCCACCCATGGCCAACTCATGTTCCCCACCACCCCCACCCCCACCCCCCAGCAGTGCAGGGGCAGCCACCACCAGGCCCCCACCCATGTCTCCCAGCACCCCCACCCCCCAGCCACCACCAGGCCCCCACCCATGTCTCCCACCACCCCCACCCCTCCAGGCACCAGGGACAGCCTCCACCAGGCCCCCACCCGTGTCACGCCCCACCCCCCCCCAGTCACCAGGGGCAGCCTCCACCAGGCCCCCACCCATGTCTCCCAGAACCCCCACCCCCCAGCACTGCGGGGCACCCTCCAGCAGGCCCCCACCCATGTCTCCCACCACCCCCACCCCCCAGCAGTGCAGGGGCAGCCTCCACCAGGCCCCCACCCATGTCTCCTAGCACCCCCACCCCCCAGCACTGTGGGGAACCTGCCAGCAGGCCCCCACCCATGTCCAACTCCTGTTCCCCACCACCCCCACCCCCCAGCACTGTGGAGCACCTGCCAGCAGGCCCCCACCCATGTCCAACTCATGTTCCCCACCCCCCAGCACTGTGGGGCACCTGCCAGAAGGCCCCCACCCATGTCCAACTCATGTCTCCCACCACCCCCACCCCCCAGCACTGTGGGGCACCTGCCAGCAGGCCCCCACCCATGTCCAACTCATGTTCCCCACCACCCCCACCCCCCAGCAGTGCAGGGGCAGCCACCACCCCCCAGCAGTGCAGGAGCAGCCCCCACCCATGTCTCCCAGCACCCCCACCCCCAGCCACAGGGGCAGCCTCCACCAGGCCCCCACCCATGTCTCCCACCACCCCCACCCCGCCTCCCCCCAGTCACCAGGGGCAGCCTCCACCAGGCCCCCACCCATGTCTCCCAGCACCCCCACCCCCCAGCCACCAGGGGCAGCCTCCACCAGGCCCCCACCCATGTCTCCCACCAACCCCCCAGTCACCAGGTGCAGCCTCCACCAGGCCCCCACCCATGTCTCCCACCACCCCCCAGCAGTGCAGGGGCAGCCTCCACCAGGCCCCCACCCATGTCTCACACCACCCCCACCCCCCCAGCCACCAGGGGCAGCCTCCACCAGGCCCCCACCCATGTCTCCCACTACCCCCACCCCCCCAGTCACCAGGGGCAGCCTCCACCAGGCCCCCACCCATGTCTCCCACCACCCCCACCCCCCCAGTCACCAGGGGCAGCCTCCACCAGGCCCCCACCCATGTCTCCCAGCACCCCCAGCCACCAAGGGCAGCCTCCACCAGGCCCCCACCAATGTCTCCCACCACCCCAACCCCCCCCGTCACCAGGGGCAGCCTCCACCAGGCCCCCACCATTGTCTCCCAGCACCCCCACCCCCCAGCACTGTGGGGCACCCTCCAACAGGCCCCCACCCATGTCTCCCACCACCCCACCCCCCCAGCACTGTGGGGCACCCGCCACCAGGCCCCCACCCATGTCTCCCAGCACCCCCACCCCCCAGCAGTGCAGGGGCAGCCTCCACCAGACCCCCACCCATGTCTCCCAGCACCCCCACCCCCTAGCACTGTGGGGTACCTGCCAGCAGGCCCCCACCCATGTCCAACTCATGTTCCCCACCACCCCCACCCCCCAGCACTGTGGGGCACCTGCCAGCAGGCCCCCACCCATGTCCAACTCATGTTCCCCACAACCCCCACCCCCCAGCAGTGCAGGGGCAGCCACCACCAGGCCCCCACCCATGTCTCCCAGCACCCCCACCCCCCAGAACACCAGGGGCAGCCTCCACCAGGCCCCCACCCATGTCTCCCACCACCCCTACCCCCCAGTCACCAGGGGCAGCCTGCACCAGGCCCCCACCCATGTCTCCCACCACCCCCACCCCACCAGTCACCAGGGGCAGCCTCCACCAGGCCCCCACCCATGTCTCCCACCACCCCCACCCCCCAGTCACCAGGGGCAGCCTCCACCAGGCCCCCACCCATGTCTCCCAGCACCCCCACCCCCCAGCCACCAGGGGCAGCCTCCACCAGGCCCCCACCCATGTCTCCCACCACCCCCACCCCCCAGTCACCAGGGGCAGCCTGCACCAGGCCCCCACCCATGTCTCCCACCACCCCCACCCCACCAGTCACCAGGGGCAGCCTCCACCAGGCCCCCACCCATGTCTCCCACCACCCCCACCCCCCAGTCACCAGGGGCAGCCTCCACCAGGCCCCCACCCATGTCTCCCACCACCCCATCCCCCCAGTCACCAGGGGCAGCCTCCACCAGGCCCCCACCCATGTCTCCCAGCACCCCCACCCCCCAGCCACCAGGGGCAGCCTCCACCAGGCCCCCACCCATGTCTCCCACCACCCCCACCCCCCCAGTCACCAGGGGCAGCCTCCACCAGGCCCCCACCCATGTCTCCCACCACCCCCACCCCCCAGCAGTGCAGGGGCAGCCTCCACCAGGCCCCCACCCATGTCTCATACCACCCCCCAGCCACCAGGGGCAGCCTCCACCAGGCCCCCACCCATGTCTCCCACCACCCCCACCCGCCCAGTCACCAGAGGCAGCCTCCACCAGGCCCCCACCCATGTCTCCCAGCACCCCCACCCCCCAGCAGTGCAGGGGAGCCTCCACCAGGCCCCCACCCATGTCTCCCACCACCCCCACCCCCGAGCACTGTGAGGCACCTGCCAGCAGGCCCCCACCCATGTCCAACTCATGTTCCCCACCACCCCCACCCCCCGCAGTGCAGGGGCAGCCTCCACCAGGCCCCCACCCATGTCTCATACCACCCTCACCCCCCAGTCACCAGGGGCAGCCTCCACCAGGCCCCCACCCATGTCTCACACCACCCCACCCCCCGCAGTGCCGGGGCAGTCTCCACCAGGCCCCCACCCATGTCTCGCACCACCCCCACCCCCCAGCCACCAGGGGCAGCCTCCACCAGGCCCCCACCCATGTCTCCCACCACTCCCACCCCCCCAGTCACCAGGGGCAGCCTCCACCAGGCCCCCACCCATGTTTCCCAGCAGCCCCACCCCCCAGCACTGTGGGGCACCCTCCACCAGGCCCCCACCCATGTCTCCCACCACCACCACCCCCCAGCAGTGCAGGGGCACCCACCACCAGGCCCCCACCCATGTCTCCCACCACCCCCACCCCCCAGCAGTGCAGGGGCAGCCTCCACCAGGCCCCCATCCATGTCTCCCACCACCCCCACCCCCCAGCACTGTGGGGCACCTGCCAGCAGGCCCCCACCCATTTCTCCCACCACCCCCACCCTCCAGCAGTGCAGGGGCAGCCTCCACCAGGCCCCCACCCATGTCTCCCAGCACCCCCACCCCCCAGCCACCAGGGGCAGCCTCCACCAGGCCCCCACCCATGTCTCCCACCACCCCCCCAGCACTGTGGGGCACCCTCCACCAGGCCCCCACCCATGTCTCCCAGCAGCCCCACCCCCCAGCAGTGCAGGGGCAGCCTCCACCAGGCCCCCACCCATGTCTCCCAGCACCCCCACCCCCTAGCACTGTGGGGCACCTTCCAGCAAGCCCCCACCCATGTCCAACTCATGTTCCCCACCACCCCCACCCCCCAGCACTGTGGGGCACCTGCCAGCAGGCCCCCACCCATGTCCAACTCATGTCTCCCACCACCCCCACCCCCAGCACTGTGGGGCACCTGCCAGCAGGCCCCCACCCATGTCCAACTCATGTTCCCCACCACCCCCAACCCCCAGCAGTGCAGGGGCAGCCTCTACCAGGCCCCCACCCATGTCTCCCACCACCCCCACCCCCCTCCCCCCCAGTCACCAGGGGCAGCCTCCACCAGGCCCCCACCCATGTCTCCCAGGACCCCCATTCCCCAGCACTGTGGGGCACCCTCCACCAGGCCCCCACCCATGTCTCCCACCACCCCCACCCCCCAGCAGTGCAGGGGCACCCACCACCAGGCCCCCACCCATGTCTCCCACCACCCCCACCCCCCAGCAGTGCAGGGGCAGCCTCCACCAGACCCCCACCCATGTCTCCCACCACCCCCACCCCCCAGCACTGTGGGGCACCTGCCAGCAGGCCCCCACCCATGTCCAACTCATGTTCCCCACCACCCCCACCCCTCAGCACTGTGGGGCACCTGCCAGCAGGCCCCCACCCATGTCTCCCAGCACCCCCACCCCCAGCCACCAGTGGCAGCCTCCACCAGGCCCCCACCCATGTCTCCCACCCCCCCACCCCCCCAGCACTGTGGGGCACCCACCACCAGGCCGCCACCCACGTCTCCCAGCACCCCCACCCCCCAGCAGTGCAGGGGCAGCCTCCACCAGGCCCCCACCCATGTCTCCCAGCACCCCCACCCCCCAGCACTGTGGGGTACCTTCCAGCAAGCCCCCACCCATGTCCAACTCATGTCTCCCACCACCCCCACCCCCCAGCACTGTGGGGCACCTGCCACCAGGCCCCCACCCATGTCCAACTGATGTTCCCCACCACCCCCACCCCCCAGCACTGTGGGGCACCTGCCAGCAGGCCCCCACCCATGTCCAACTCATGTCTCCCACCACCCCCACCCCCCAGCACTGTGGGGCACCTGCCACCAGGCCCCCACCCATGTCCAACTGATGTTCCCCACCACCCCCACCCCCCAGCACTGTGGGGCACCTGCCAGCAGGCCCCCACCCATGTCCAACTCATGTTCCCCACCACCCCCACCCCCCAGCAGTGCAGGGGCAGCCACCACCAGTCCCCACCCATGTCTCCCAGCACCCCCACCCCCCCAGTCACCAGGGGCAGCCTCCACCAGGCCCCCACCCATGTCTCCCACCACCCCCACCCCCCCAGTCACCAGGGGCAGCCTCCACCAGGCCCCCACCCATGTCTCCCACCACCCCCCCACCCCCCAGTCACCAGGGGCAGCCTCTACCAGGCCCCCACCCATGTCTCCCACCACCCCCACCCCCCAGCAGTGCAGGGGCAGCTAACACCAGGCCCCCACCCATGTCTCACGCCACCCCCACCCCCCAGCCACAAGGGGCAGCCTCCACCAGGCCCCCACCCATGTCTCCCACCAACCCCCCCCACCGCCCCAGTCACCAGGGGCAGCCTCCACCAGGCCCCCACCCATGTCTCCCACCACCCCCCCCCAGCAGTGCAGGAGCACCCACCACCAGGCCCCCACCCATGTCTCCCAGCACCCCCACCCCCCAGCAGTGCAGGGGCAGCCTCCACCAGGCCCCCACCCATGTCTCCAAGCACCCCCACCCCCCAGCCACCAGGGGCAGCCTCCACCAGGCCCCCACCCATGTCTCCCACCACCCCCCAGTCACCAGGGGCAGCCTCCAAAAGGCCCCCACCCATGTCTCCCACCACCCCCACCCCCCAGCAGTGCAGGGGCAGCCTCCACCAGGCCCCCACCCATGTCTCCCAGCACCCCCACCCCCCAGAACTGTGGGGCACCTGCCAGCAGGCCCCCACCCATGTCCAACTCATGTTCCCCACCACCCCCACCCCCCAGCACTGTGGGGCACCTGCCAGCAGGCCCCCACCCGTGTCCAACTCATGTTCCCCACCACCCCCACACCCCAGCACTGTGGGGCACCTGCCAGCAGGCCCCACCCATGTCTCCCACCACCCCCACCCCCCAGCCACCAGGGGCAGCCTCCACCAGACCCCCACCCATGTCTCCCACCACCCCCACCCCCCCAGTCACCAGGGGCAGCCTCCACCAGGCCCCCACCCATGTCTCCCACCACCCCCACCCCCCAGCAGTGCAGGGGCAGCCTCCACCAGGCCCCCACCCATGTCTCCCAGCACCCCCACCCCCCAGAACTGTGGGGCACCTGCCAGCAGGCCCCCACCCATGTCCAACTCATGTTCCCCACCACCCCCACCCCCCAGCACTGTGGGGCACCTGCCAGCAGGCCCCACCCATGTCTCCCACCACCCCCACCCCCCAGCCACCAGGGGCAGCCTCCACCAGACCCCCACCCATGTCTCCCACCACCCCCACCCCCCCAGTCACCAGGGGCAGCCTCCACCATGCCCCCACCCATGTCTCCCCCCACCCCCCAGCCACCAGGGGCAGCCTCCACCAGGCCCCCACCCATGTCTCCCAGCACCCCCACCCCCCTGCACTGTGGGGCACCTGCCAGCAGGCCCCCACCCATGTCCAACTCATGTTCCCCACCACCCCCACCCCCCAGCACTGTGGGGCACCTGCCAGCAGGCCCCCACCCATGTCCAACTCATGTTCCCCACCACCCCCACCCCCCGGCACTGTGGGGCACCTGCCAGCAGGCCCCCACCCTTGTCCAACTCATGTTCCCCACCACCCCCACCCCCCCGGCACTGTGGGGCACCTGCCAGCAGGCCCCCACCCATGTGCAACTCATGTTCCCCAGCCAACATGTCATCACAATCTAGATCCCTGGTCCCTATGGTCAGCCTCCAAATGCAAAACACCCACCCGAGTATTGCATTCACCCACTCATAATTTGCAATTACATCACAGAACACCAATTGCAAGTTCCGAAACAAACCCATTTCCCTCACATACACCCAATGGGTGTCAGTGAATCTCAAAACACATATCATGAAATGCATGAAACCAATGAGATACCACACATTGAAGTTCACCAAAAAAATATGTATTAAAGGAAACATAAATAGAATAAAAAATGAAGAAACAAATGCGAATGTACAAAAATGAAAAGGAGCATGTCCGTGAAAAAAAGCAAAACCAAAAATAAAATTCCAAAGTAATGTTGTCCATAGTCAATGTCCACAAAACAAAATCCAATGGGAAATAAAAAAGAAAGCTATTGCTCCATGGTAAAAAAGTGAAAAAAAATACAATCCAACTGTGAACTATGTACATGGGAACAAGCCAGGGTCCATTATCCCAACAAAATAAAGGAAACCTATCTAACTACACTAACTAATAAAATAAACTATATACAAAAATTTGGCCAATGTCCGAAAGGTCCAAATAAAATCGAAACAAAAATGAAACCTAACACTACCTACATAACTATGTACAAGGGCAGTGGGCTAGTTTCACGGCTCACTTGTGGATGTCCCGGGCCAGGGCATCATCGAACTCCTCCTCAATGTCCCGGAGGCGGTCCTCCTCCATGGCTCCGAGGGTCCGCAGGGCCGTCGGCGTCTCCACCTCCAAACCCCTGCGGATTGCCTCGAGGCACTCGCCCGCCTCAGGGCCCTCCGCATGGAGTTCTCCGCCCTGACCATTGTGAGCCGTGCCTCTTCCGCCCGCTGCCGCTCCGCATCTATGGCGTGGCCCAACCGCTGCCACGTGGAAGACACTCTGTCCTGGGTCCTCCTGCCCTCCGGCCGATGCCTGCCCCTCCGATGTTGAAGGCCCTGAGCCTTCATGGCTCCCACCACGTTGCTGCTGCTGCTGTGCCTCTGCCCGTGCACTGCCTCCTGCTGCCTGCACATCCTCCGCCGGCTGGGGTGCAGTCGTAGATGTGGCCACCCCTGCTGGACGTCCGACTCCCGACTGTGGCAGGGATGCCTCCTCCACCAGCCTGGCCGCACCGTCAGAGGCAGCTCCACAGGGCACCGAGGTGACTGATGGGTGGGAAGATGGCACAGAGGACGACTGGCGCGTAGGGGGTCCAGTTGAGGAGGGGGTCATAGCAAGCCCCATCAGACGGAGGAATCCGGCCTGGGTGACCTGTCCCAGCAGGCTGACGTGGTCAACGAGCCATTCGAGATGACGTGCAGTCTCTTCATGAAAAGACTGCAGGTCACCTCGCATGGCCCGTTGATGCAACGCCACACCAGCCAGGACAGGCTCAACCCGGACCTGGATAGCCACGTCCGCAGGCAGAGGAAGGCCAGTTGACGTGAGCTCATCCCCTGCCTGAAAACGGGTCTGGACGTAGGCATCCATGCTGGTGCAAGATGATGCAGGGACAGGATCAGGGACAGGATTGCACACAGGCACCTCCGCAGCGGCCTGTGCTGCCTCCTGTCCCTGGTCCTGCACTGCACCACTAGCACCAGTGGGATCCCCACCTCCAGACCCCGTCTCTGGTGCTTGCACGGCCTCCTTCTCCACCAAACCCCCCACCAACCTGGATGACTCTGTGCCATCTTCCCCTGTTGGGCCCTCTGGGGTCCCAGCTGCCCCTTCTGCTGCCGAGGAGTCCAACTCCAACCTCCGCCTCTTGGACCTCCCCCCGGCAGCTGCAGCCTGGGACGCGGCACCGGACTCCTCACCCCCCGACGAGTTCACAACATGGGAGGGGAGCCGGGCCTTGCGTCTCCGGCTGGCGGTGGGATCCCCGCCGCTGTGCTCCACAGCACCTTCTCCGCCCTCTTCATCAGTTGACGCTGCAGACAGGGAGAAACAAAACACAGGCATCAGGGCACTGTACAATGGACACATACACACATGACAGTTGTACATGAGTGGCATTGGCAAACCTCAGACTTGTCATCACAAACCCCAACACACATGTCATTACAACTCGCACACATGAGCCATACCACAGCCATATCGCAACTGCCACCACCATCCATACACATACAACAGCATGAGCAGTCAAAGGTGAGCCAGACATCACATGCAACACAGGAAGTGCACCACACATGTACACACACTTGCATGCATGTGTACACCTCTGCCAAGTGTCGCAGTGTTCAGACGGTCATCCATGTCACATCTGCCAATCAGGCATCCACATACCGCTGTCACATGCATCCATGTTGCATCACTGTTGCACCCTTGTCAAATACACACACATGCACATGTACACAGTGCTGATACATGCAGCCAAAAACAACATACATGCGTGACATCACGGACATGTCTACTTACATACACATTCATCCAAACATGTGTGCCCACACAACTGCATTTGGCATGCAAGCCTACACACACAAGCACCATCCATGTCTCACACATTACAGCCCTCGCATGTGTCAGCCCCACGGTCCTGTACACCCCCACCCATACTCGACCCCATACAAACAGATGTGCAACCTGCACACTACTGAATAATCACCACACGCACTGCTCACAATCAGGATGCATGTACACTCACCGCTTGACTCCAGACGGGTCTACTTCTCAAGGACCTGGACGTGGAGCGCTGGGGATATGCGTTCCAGGACCCTCATCTGTTCTTCCGACAAGTGGCCCCGGCGCCCCTTGGCATCCGCTGCCTTCAAGAGGCGCCGGGCCTTGTTCAGGGTCCTGGACCTGAAGTCCTCCCAGCGCTTTTTGACATATTGTAAGTCGCGGACTGCCACCCCCTCCGCGTTGATGGCAGTCACGATGTCAGTCCAGATCCGAGTCCGTCCTTCCTTGTCGGCGCGGGAACTTCCGAAGAGGGCATCATACTGCCCCAGGACTTGCTCCACCAGGACACCAACTTCGGTGGCACTGAAGCTGGTGCCCCTCTGCCTCTCTGGCCGGGGGTTGTCAGTGGTCTCAGATGGTGTTTCCCCCGACATGACAACCCCAGAGGCAGGAGTGGGTGGGCAACTGGGTCCTGGGGCTGGGCTGTGGAGCGATGGAATCCCAGTCGGGAGTCTTCGGTTCCAGCAGGGGTGGTCACAGCAACAGCACCCCTGGCTGATGTGCAGGCAGCAAATGGCAGGGCACGTGGGCAGCAGGCATTCAGGCAGCAGCAGATGGCAGGTGGGAGCGTGCTCGGGGCTCTGGGGGGCAGTAGTTCGGCCTTCTGGGCAGGAGCGTGGTCTTCCGTGTGCTTACGCGTGGCCAGCTTGATACGGAGTGATTTGGCACGTGAAAAATCTGCACGTCAGCGTGTAATTCGAGGAAAGGCCCTTAGCGCGTAAGCGCGTCTGCACGCATACGCATTTTCATTGGACAGAAGGCCCCTCAAGCGCAAGCGCCCCTGTGACGTGACGCATACAGACGTGCATGGGCATTTCAGCACGCGTGAAAAACTGCACGTCCGTGTGTAATACGAGGAAAGGGCCCATGCGCGTAAGCGCGCGTGGAAAACTGCACGTCCGCGTGTAATACAAGGAAAGGGCCCATGCGCATAAGCGTGCGTGGAAAACTGCACGTCCGCATGTAATACAAGGAAAGGGCCCAAGCGCGCGTGAAAAACTGCACTTCCGCATGTAATACGAGGAAAGGGCCCATGCGCGTAAGTGACGTGACGCGCGCGTGCGTTTCCCTCAGCACGGGTTAAAGGTGAGCGGGCCCAGCAGTTCGCTGTACGTGCCTTTCGTGGAGACCGACGTGTGTTGCTGCTTCCTGTTGTTTCGCGCGCCATCACAACTTCACAGCTATCAAGGACGTATCTCTTCTTTTGGCGGGGGTATTGGCTACGCGTGTTTTTCTGCATCGCGCTAGTCAGACGGTGAGTCGCACACGCTCTTTTTCCCACTGCGGGTGCCCCTGTGTATCACACCCATTTTCGATGTCATAGTAGCCTGCGTGTCTCACGCGTACGCGTTATTCGTGTTACTGGGTGCCACCGCGTACTGCGGGAGGTTGAATCCACGCACGTAGGCTTCAGGGTTGCGTGCACGGTTTTACTGCAGTTTTGGGGTGCCTGAGCGTTGCGTGACCCGTCACCACATCACCGGGGTCACATACAGCCTTGCAGGTGCAGGGGGGCTGTTAACATCTTGCTTCCCACCCCCTTCACCCCAATTGCCCAGGTCAATTGTGGTGTACACCTCCCATTGGCACCACTCCATCTGTGCCAGCACTACTACATCTGTGCCATGGTTGAGAGGCCACCAAGGTGAGGGGCGCCTCAGCTGGGCATACTCCTCGTGGCGGGCGTGGTCGGGGACGTGGCCGTGGTGACCAGGGAGTAGGGGGACTCCAGGGTGTCCAGGGCAGCCACAGAGGGGGAAGAGGCAGGGGTGCGCCACTTGAGCACAATGTTGTGCCATGTGTCGGTGCAGCCATGCCACCACCCCCTGTGGTTCCGGGGGATGCAGCTCCTGCATCTGGCACTGGCACCCATATGACCCGGCAGTCCGTTCCATTGACTGCCACGGGCCCAAGGGTAGTGGTAGCTGCAGGTGCAGCTGTGGACACCGCCACCCAGGCTCAGGGTCTACCAATGCAGGCTGCGTTGGCACTTGAAGAGCCCTTGGTAGATCTCCAACAGGCCAGGGGGGAAACCATAGGGGCAGGCCGGGCTGCTCAGACCAAGACACGTGTCCCTGGGGCAGTCATGTCATCTGCTGCCCCGAACAGCCGGGTGTTGGCAAGTGCAGGGGCAGATGCACCCAACAGCACCCCGGTTGTGAGTCTGCCAACCAGGACCGTTGCGGTCAATGACCCTGCCACAGCTGATGTTGCTGCGCAGGGTCCATTAGTGGGCACCCAGCTGCCACTGACACAAGTCAGGCCTTTGGTCATCCCTCCACCTGCCACTCCCTTGGCTCAATCCACCGAACCCACTGGCCATACTGGTCAGGACGGCATTAGCCAGCCAGGGTCTGCGCCACAGTCCAAGAGGAGGAAGGTTGCACCTGCACCACAGGCTGGGACCCCACACACAGCCACGACCTCCTGCACGTCGAGGAAGAAGCCTTTCTGTAAGCAGGAACTGGACTTCCTCGTGGACTACGTGCGGGGCCACAGCCGTGACATGCTAGTGGGTGCCAATAGTCAGACTACGGCTGCCCAACGTGACACCCACTGGAAGCATGTTGCGGAACATGTCAGTTCATTCGGGCATGAGGTGCGCACGGCGCAGGAGTGCAAAAAGCGTTGGCATGACATCAAGCGCAGCACTAAGGCCAAGCGTGCCTCTAATTACAACTTGACTCTGGTGACTGGCGGTGGGCCTGCACCAGAGGAGGAAGAACTCACCCCGCATGAGGCTCTCGTTGCGGAGTTCATACCACCTGAATTGGTCGAAGGAGTGGGAGGGATGCTGGACTTTGATGCCCAGTCCAGTGAGTGTTGATGCGTGTTTGTTGGGGACGTGTGTGTTTCACTTGTGGGATGTGTTGTGCATGATTGCTGCTACATGTGACGTGTACATGGTTCTGATGTGTAAGTAATGCAATGCTACCGTCATGCATGTCTCCTCTGCCTGCATGCGGGACTCCATGTGGGCATGCTCCCTTGCCCCTCCTCCGCCACTCTGCACTCCAGTTCCACCTTTGCACTGGTCTGCTCCAATCTTGCCAATGTGTAGTTTCTTGTTCATGTGTCCTGTGTAGATGCTAACTTCCAGCGTAGAAACTGCCAGACATATGCCTTGTGGTACAGCCTTAGTACTCGATGCAGGGTATCTCACTTGTACTGTGCATGGGTCAGATGCACCGCAGGGACATGAGTGCCCATTCATGCTCCATGTGCATTGCACGCATGCCCCTATGTGTCCTTGACTGGATGATCACTGTAATATGAGTCCTTGGTTACATACATTGCCTGCCATCTCATCGGCCTCCCCATGTCAACTGTGGCTCAGTCCTGCGTTGCACACATGTTTAGGCCCTGACAATCTGTGTGGCTCACAGGCCTCAGCCTGTTCAATGGCCAATGACTCTGTCCAACTCCTGTGTCTTCTTCACACGTGGGCGGCCTCCGGAGTTTCCATCATGTGTTCTGCCTACTGTCCCAGCATCATTTGCAGTGTTGTAATTTCAATCACATTAAGCTGTTGATGCCAGTCAACACTGCCTGTCAATACACAGGTGTATGGTCAGCCTTTTGATACCATGCTAGGCATCCCTGCTTTGGTACTGGGGTGGAGGGGTGCTTGGCTTCTAGACATGGTACACATTGAATGCACAATGCACGTGATGTCTGAATTTGACATTGCACTGCCTTCACATTTCCTGGCACACACCATGTAGTGCTTGTACATGTAGTTAGTGAGTGGCGTACACATTTTCTGCACTGCATAGACCCACTTCCATGGAAACTGCCACCTTTCAACAGGTCTGATCACAGAAGCTATTCAAAGTAGACCCAGCATGCATGCCAGGTCATATGTTGTGTGTCACATGTCTGCCGGATGCCTTTGCTGTCGGTGTGTGTGTGTCGTGTGCTTCTGACATGTGTATTGACCTTTTTCTCTATTTTTCAGGTGATGACGCGATGGAGGCGGAGGATGGTGTTGTCATGCCAGACACAGGGTTGGTAACACCACATCAACCCGGCACTAGTGGGAGTCGTGGGGTGGTAGGCCACGAAAACCCCCAAGTGCTGCAGTCCATCTTGTCTCTGGCTGCCTATGAGTCCAGCCTTGATGACGACTCTGACGTCCATGTTGAGTTGGATGAGCATCAAGTCCATGTGTCAGGGGTGAGTGATTCTGATGTGGACACTCCTCTGTCTGCGACACCTGCACTGAGGGATCAGACAGTCTTGGTTCCTCCGCCCGTGGTGGATCGGGACGCAGGGTCACCCTCCACACCAGTCACTGATGTGCCTGGGACATCACGTCGACGGGGGCATGTAGTCGTGCAGCCGCAGGCGGTGCCAACACAGTGAGGACCCCCGGTCCTTGGGTCCTGCAGGGGTCAAGCCCGGCAACGCGGTCGCTGCGCGCAACCGATGTATACTGAGTGGGAGCAAGACATGACTGCCAATTCCGAACGGCAGGGGCAGCAATGGAGAACATCGCTGAGAGCATGGAGCGTGTGGCCCGATCTGTGCTCCCCCCTGCTAGGCAGGTGCTTCTCCAGCAGCAGGCGGCACAGTCCACGGCCCGCTCGCTCAGGCTGGGCATGGCGGCCTCAGACGGGGCACGCCAGGCTGAAATGTCGTCTCTGCGTCAAGCAATTGCTGCTCACGCAGAGGCGCACATGGATGCCCTGAGGGAGGAGTATACTTCCCTCAGATCCACTCTGGGTGTCCTTATGATGTCCCAGAGGCAGCAGGCAGAGAGGAGGTTTGCACAGCTTGAGCGTACCATCTCGGCTGAGCTACAGGCTTGCCGGGAGGTGCAGCGGTTATCCAGCCAGGCCTTGCAGGAGGAACTCTGTGTTACACGTGCTACCTTGCAAGAGGACGTGAGGTTCTGCATGCAGACCTACGTCACATCGCCACACAGAACCAGGCTCACCCGTCCAGCAGACTTGCTGCCGACGAGGGGCAAGCTGCGGCTAGGCGTGGCCAGGCTACTGTGCCACGTCCTCCTTTCCAGGATGAGCCAGATTCGGACGACCATCTATCTCCCACATAGGTCGTGCTGTGCAGGAGTTGAGCCCATGGAGGATTTCTTTTTTGGCTCAGTGGATGTTGAGCAGCACCCTGTACCTCCCCCCTCCTGGGTGCCTCCCCTCCCCCCCGGGTCGTATGTGGCCATTTTTTATTTTTCTTTTAGTTTAGTTAGTTAAGTTTCTGTTTGATAGTTAGTTTAAATAGGTAATGTAGGTTTTCCATAGTTAGTGTAATTAGTTAATAGTTGAGTTAGTTTAAAATTGCTAGTCTATTGTGCTTTCATGTGACGGTGCGGTGCTTTGTGGCTTTTGGAGGCATCCACTGTCTGTTCCAGCTGGGCCCTTCATGGTTGTCTTGTGTATGTGTTTGCTGCTTGGGGTCCTTGACTCACATATGCCACTCCTGCCTCCCTTATCCATGGGCTCGCAAGGTGTTAGGAAAGATTTCGTAATTGTAGGGAATTTTCCTTCCATGTGGCAACCCCTAAACTTTTTGCTATTGTTTTTAACCTTGTTCTTGACTTTGCCAGAGAAGTACAGCCTTCTGCCGCACTTCTCTGGGCTTTCGCTCCTTTCTTACGGGGAAACTGACATGCCCTTAAGACAGTCAGTACCGGGGAACGCTGTTTCCCGTAGTTTCTTTTATCGTGTTGCGGCTTTAGTGCAACATGACACAAGAGGGCACTGTAAGCTAAGTTACAGCTCTCTTGGGTCTCTAGCCTTCTACAGACCCTAGATACTCTTTTAGGATGGTATTTGATCGGTGCAAGTCATTCAGGGACTGGAATGGTGGCAGCGATCGTTTTGTTTATTTTGAGCTCCTTTTGGCATTCTGAGCACGTTTTTGCCCTGAACCCAAAATGGTGGCCTGGCTCTCCAAAATGGCCAGACCACGAGGCTCCTTTGTCTTGTCCACTGACCGTCTTGCTCCCTTCACCTTCCCCAGGTCGGGCGACCCGGGGCCTTCCTTATTTGGGCATGTACTTTCCCGCGAAACGTGGTTGCTTTCGCGGGCTTCTACATGTCGTTTGTGTGCCTCCAGGGTGTGGGCTGGGATGTCTGGTCCCAATACACATCCTGGGTGCCAGAGAGTCGGGGGTGGTGTGAATGCCTGGGACCACCGTGGTCCGTGATTGGTCCACGTATGGTGTGTGTGTTGATGAGCGGATCTCCCATTGGCTCCCCTCCGTTTTGGCGCGAAGGGAACCGTGGATAAGAGGGAGCTGGAAACACCACTACCAGGTCGATCTCCTGAGTTCTCACGAACGAAGGAATACAGGAGCCAAGTATCCTGCAACCAAGAGGCTGGACCGAGGAATCGCTGGTGACCCGCTGAAGGAATCCTCCTTTGCACTGCTGTCGTCCTGTGAAACCCTTTCCTCCTTGGATCGAACCAGAAGGCCTGTACTGGTGCTTCGACCTTTGGAATAGCAGGAACAGCTATTCCCGGTGACTTCATCATCTCCTGCCAAGTAAGCCTTCGGAAGTGTCTCTGGGCCATCCAGTTGACTGACCAGCTTACAAGGGAGTCCTGCTCTGTAACTGCCGCCAGGTTGTGTTGTATTTCGAGTCCTTGTCACTCTCCCACGCTTCGTACACTTGGCGTTCCCAAGTCTGAAGGGAGGAGTGTACATTTGGCTTGAATACACACGGCCGCTCCGTTGTCCTGCTGCGGCAACAAAACTGTGCTGGTTTCGTCGATTGGGACGTCTTTTTGCTCTACACGACTACGAGGCGTTCCCTGCTCTTCTGAACCTGCCAGCTGCTGAAACGAACCTGGAGAAGCCTGGGACTGCTTGCTTCGGGGACCGGTGAGTAGTTTAGCTAGGATCTGGTCGCCCTCCTGCAGTATCCCATTGCTTTTCCCTGCTGTGTAAAAACAGCACCCTTTTGGCTGTACTCGCGCTCTGCTTCTGCCCGCTGTGGAGGCTGCGCTTGAGTTGCGGAACCTGTTCTCCTTCTGCTGTGCACTAACCCGAACGGCCTGACTTCCTCCGAAGAGCTTCCCCTTTTGCCCGTTGGCACCGGCGTGGCAGGTACTTTGAGCACAAGGCTCCACTCTTCGCAGGGCTCGGACTTCCATCTAGTTAGGTGCCTCTGAAGGCGAACTGAGTCTAAAGCATTATCGCACTGCCTGTTTTCCTTTCCTTTCAGGTGGACTACATATTTCGTGCTTTAAACGCTTGCGACTGTGTATTTGTATATATATTGTGTTGATATGGTATGTGTTGGGTTAATATTGTGATATTGTGATTTTCTCGCTACGGTCGTTGTTTTAAAGGCCTTAAAATAAATGTGTTTATATTTTTGATATAACACCTGTTTGGAGTAGTTTGTAAGCGCTCTTGCTTTGTGTGCTCATTGCGGGCTTTCAGTCACCCTCACCCCTCTTGAGACCTAGTCTTGACCGCCGCGATCGCTACCTTGATTGGTCTGGCTTGTCCAGAGGTTACCCTGTTCCAAGTAATTAGGTTGGCCTTCTGAACTTCTGCGCCACCAGGACAGAGTTCAGAAATCCGTCTTAACAAATTGGTGTACAGCGGTGGTATACGACTGAAGGTATCCAGTGTTGCGCTCGAACTAAGGCATTTCAGGTTATTCCAAACAGTGCACGTAGTGAATTGTTGTAATATAACTTTAAAAAGGCCATAGTCCTATCAAACAGTATGGAAGCAAATACGTTGTTAACTTTAAATGCTTCCAAATCAGAAACGCTGAAAAAGATGTGTGCGGAGAGAGGTGTTTCCTCTCAAGGCACAAAATTGGAAATGATCCAGAGAATCGTGGCGTGGCAAGAAGCGCAGCTTGACGCTATAACTTCCGAGGACAGTGCAGAAGGTGGTGGGGCTGCTCTCACTGGCAGAACCGACGGTTCTGCCGCTGCACTGATCCATCGCGACCACGAGGACAGGGAGGATGTAATGTCTAATGTTTCCTCTGCCAGTGTTGATGGGGAGGCTATGCTTGAATTCAAGAAGCAAGAGCTGCGGTTTAGGCAGCAGGAGCTTGAATTCAGCATAGCCAAACTAAAAATCGAACAGGCAGAAAAACAGAAAGATAGGGATCACCAGTTGGAACTGGCCAAGCTTCAGGTTGCAAATGGATCCAAGGGTCCTAGACATGGGTCTGGGGCTTCCTCTCATCCACGGTTTCCAAAAGATCTGCTCAGTGTGTATGAAGAAAGGAATGACATTATGGACTGGCTGAATGCGTTTGAGTATGCATGCGAGGTCCAGGAAGTTGACAATGCTGATAAGATTGCGTGGTTGCTCAGTAGACTGCCCCATTCTGGCTGCAGTGCCATTATGGAAATGTCGAAGGCTGAGCGGGCTGATTTCGCAATGTTAAAGCAAACTCTCATTTTAAAGTTTGGGAAGACTCCGGCCCAATATTTAAAGCGTTTTCGAGAGTATAAGAAAAAGGAAGGTGGTACTTGGGTATCTTATGTCGCTGAATCTTTGAAAAACTTAACTGGCTGGGTTGAAGGTTATAAGGTTTCTACCTTCGAAGGCATGATAAATCTTGTCATGCTGGAACATATTTTTGCTTCTTCTTCCCCGGAGCTTAAGCAGCATTTGGCCGATTCGAAGGAGATAGATCCTAAGAAGCTGGCCATTGCAGCAGACTTATGGGTGTCACATCGAGTGTCCCATAAGGACAAAACTCATCCTGGTAAGCAGGAGGAAGGGAAAAAGTCCAAAGATATGGAGGGTGGGGAATCTGCTAAATCTTCTTCCCATAAGGGCCACAAAAAGAAAAACAAGGGTAAGACACAAGAGAACTCACAGGGTAGTGGAGGTCAGCCTCCAAAACAGAACTCTGGTTACAATAAGCCTCCCTACGTAAACAGACCCACTGGGGCTTGTTTTTCTTGTGGAGCAACTGACCATGTGAAGGGGGATCCCCGTTGTAAGGTTAGACCTTTGGGGGTCCACTCCGCTAATCTGGCCTTCTCCTCCTACGAGGAAGAAGAGATTACAGGAGCATCCTTCTCCTCAGACTCATTTCCCAGCGGAATAGAGGCTGAGGTAGTTTTAGTGTCCCTGGGTTCCTGGGAGCCTAAAGTCGCAGAGGCTTATGCTAGGATTCCGGATAATACCAAGCACTACTTTAAGGACAGTGTGCTGATCAATGGAGTGGATACTCCAGCTCTTAGGGATAGTGGGTGCAGTCGAACTGTAGTGGATTCTACCTTGGTAGACTCAGAGGAAGTTGCCAGAGCTACTCTGATGCCCACTAAGTTGGCTGACGTCCCCCTCCGTATGTTTCCCGTGATGCCTGTAAATCTTACTTTAAATGGTACAGCAGTCAGGATTCCAGTGAGCATTCAGAGAAACGTCCCGGGAAAGGTCTTGTTGGGCAATGATCTCCGAGCGTTAGGGCTCGTAGGAGACACTGCCGAAAGACCCTACACACGGTCTCAAGCACGGGCAGCATTGGCCAAGTCCAATACGCCGCCCCAGCCGAAGGGGAAACCCAAGGCGAGAGGAGTCTACAAGTCAAGACGAGGGAAAGAGAATATTCCCCCGAGCTCGCCTACCACTGCGGTGGAGGAAGTTGGTCAATCGCCCGGGCCTGACGAGGAGGTGGCGATGCCTGAAGTTTTCGACCCCAACGATCATCCTGAACTAAAAGACTTGTTAGTTGAAGGAGGTCCTGATAGGGACGAATTCAGTAAAGGCCAACGTGAGTGCCCATCTCTGGAAGGCCTAAGGAGACAGGCCTGCTCCCAGCTTGAGGGTGAACCTCCTGGGAAGCATAGGATTTATTGGGAAGGTGGACTCCTGTATAGTGAGCCCACAGAGTCTACAGAAGGAGACCATAGGAGGTTGGTGGTTCCCCTTGCTGTTAGGCCCTTCCTCCTGCAGTTGGCGCATGAAGTCCCCCTTGCTGGTCACCTTGGTATGAAGAGGACCAAGCAAAGGTTATCCATGCACTTCTACTGGCCCAAGATGGGGGTGCAAGTAGAAAGTCACTGCAGGAGTTGTGCCTCCTGCCAGTTGTCTGGTAAGGTTGGCGCGACAATCCAAGCTCCGTTGGTACCGCTCCCAGTTGTGGGGGTACCATTTGAAAGGGTAGGGATCGACATCGTTGGTCCCCTTGACCCGCAAACATCCTCGGGCAATAGGTTTATCCTGGTGCTGGTCGACCATGCAACCAGGTATCCTGAGGCCATCCCATTGAAAACTGTAACTGCCAAGTCAGTTGCAAAAGCTTTACTCGGCATATTTACTAGGGTTGGCTTCCCTAAAGAAGTTGTGTCAGATCGTGGCAGCAACTTTATGTCGAAGTATATGCAGGCTATGTGGAAAGAATGTGGGGTCACCTACAAGTTCTCTTCTGCATACCACCCCCAGACCAATGGTCTGGTGGAACGTTTCAACAGAACGTTAAAGAGCATGATTGGGGCTCTGGAGGAGCCCCAGAGAAGAAAATGGGATCTTCTTTTACCATGCCTACTGTTTGCCTACCGAGAGGTACCACAGGAGGGTGTTGGCTTCAGCCCCTTCGAACTTCTGTTCGGTCATCCCGTACGGGGACCCTTAGCCATCGTCAAAGAGGGATGGGAGATGCCCACTCCCCCTGTTACTACCAATGTAGTTGATTATGTGCTAGGGCTCAGAAAACGGATGGTACTTCTGATGGGCTTGGCTAGTGATAAATTGAAGGCAGGGCAAGCGCTGGTGAAACATTGGTACGACCAGAAAGCTTCCCTCATCAACTTTACACCTGGTCAGCAAGTCCTGATCATGAATCCAATAAGGCCTCGAGCTTTACAGGACAAATGGTCAGGCCCTTACACAGTGGTGGAGCCCCTGGGTGAGGTGAACTATTTAGTGGACCTTGGAAGGCCTGGACAGGCTCCAAAAGTGTTCCACGTGAATAGGCTGAAGGCTTTCGTCCCAAGAGTCGAAATCGCAGCACTGCTACTGGCTTCAGATGTTGAGGAAGAGGAGTCAGAACCTCTCCCCGACCTGTTCCAAAGCGGTCCTTCAGATAGCTCCGTTGATGGTGTCCGAGTGGCCCCTCACCTGACTTCTGATCAGCAGGCTGAGGTGAAAAGTTTGCTTCGGCAGTTTTCCCCCCTGTTTTCACAGTCGCCTGGTTTGACACCTTGGTGCAAACATAACATTGACACAGGAGACAGTGTACCTACCAAAAGTAGGGGATACAGGATGTCAGATAAAGTACGGTCTTATATTAAGACCGAGGTCAACAAGATGTTAGACCTTGGGGTGATTGAACCCTCTAGTAGTCCTTGGTCCAGTCCTGTGGTTTTGGTTCCAAAAGCAGGCACTTCTGAATTGAGGTTCTGCGTGGATTACAGGGCTCTGAATGCTATCACCAAGACAGATGCACACCCCTTGCCTCGAACAGATGAGCTGGTGGATACTTTGGGTGCCTCCAAGTACCTCAGCACGTTTGACCTCACTGCTGGCTATTGGCAAATAGCTTTAGCAGAACATGCCAAGGAGAAGACAGCATTTTCTACTCCAGACGGCCTTTACCAATTCCGGGTAATGCCGTTCGGGTTGAAGAATGCACCTGCCACTTTCCAGAGGCTTGTGAATCATGTGTTGAATGGGTTGGACGAATTCTGTCTTGCATATCTGGACGATATAGCAGTTTTCAGTGCCACCTGGGAAGACCATGTGAAACACCTCAGGATTGTGCTCCAGGCTCTTCAGAAAGCCCACTTGACCATAAAGGCTAGTAAATGCCAGATTGGACAAGGCTCAGTGGTTTACCTGGGACATGAAGTAGGTGGAGGGAGGATACAGCCTCTACCCAGTAAAGTACAAGCAGTACAAGACTGGCCTACCCCCACTACACAAACCCAAGTGAGAGCCTTCTTAGGACTCACGGGGTATTACCGCAATTTTGTGGCAGACTATGGCACCATAGCTGCTCCTCTGACTGCCCTCACAACTCCGAAGAAACCCAAGAAGGTAACTTGGACTGACGAGTGTGAGAAGGCCTTCAATGGCTTAAAAGACTCCTTGTGCCAGGCCCCTGTGCTCAGGGCCCCTGATTATCAAAGACCTTTTATCGTGCAGACGGATGCCTCTGACACTGGGATAGGAGCTGTACTATCACAAGTAGATGAGAAGGGTAAGGAACACCCTATCGGTTTTATTAGTCGCCAGCTTAAGGACAGAGAGCTCAGATGGTCCACGGTAGAGAAAGAATGTTTCTCTGTTGTGTGGGCCCTAAGGAAGCTGAGGCCCTACCTCTATGGGACCCACTTCACTGTGCAGACTGACCATAAGCCGTTAAAGTGGCTAATGAACATGAAGGGGGAGAATCCAAAGTTGCTTAGGTGGTCCATAAGTCTACAAGGCTTCGACTTCACTATTGAGCATAGGCCAGGTGTCCAACATAGCAATGCTGATGGGTTGTCCAGAATGTTTAACCGACCTGAACAAGAGACTCATCCAGGGGTGGATTAGTTCCCCCTGTCCATAGTCTGGGAGGGGCGAGTGTTAGGAAAGATTTCGTAATTGTAGGGAATTTTCCTTCCATGTGGCAACCCCTAAACTTTTTGCTATTGTTTTTAACCTTGTTCTTGACTTTGCCAGAGAAGTACAGCCTTCTGCCGCACTTCTCTGGGCTTTCGCTCCTTTCTTACGGGGAAACTGACATGCCCTTAAGACAGTCAGTACCGGGGAACGCTGTTTCCCGTAGTTTCTTTTATCGTGTTGCGGCTTTAGTGCAACATGACACAAGAGGGCACTGTAAGCTAAGTTACAGCTCTCTTGGGTCTCTAGCCTTCTACAGACCCTAGATACTCTTTTAGGATGGTATTTGATCGGTGCAAGTCATTCAGGGACTGGAATGGTGGCAGCGATCGTTTTGTTTATTTTGAGCTCCTTTTGGCATTCTGAGCACGTTTTTGCCCTGAACCCAAAATGGTGGCCTGGCTCTCCAAAATGGCCAGACCACGAGGCTCCTTTGTCTTGTCCACTGACCGTCTTGCTCCCTTCACCTTCCCCAGGTCGGTCGACCCGGGGCCTTCCTTATTTGGGCATGTACTTTCCCGCGAAACGTGGTTGCTTTCGCGGGCTTCTACATGTCGTTTGTGTGCCTCCAGGGTGTGGGCTGGGATGTCTGGTCCCAATGCACATCCTGGGTGCCAGAGAGTCGGGGGTGGTGTGAATGCCTGGGACCACCGTGGTCCGTGATTGGTCCACGTATGGTGTGTGTGTTGATGAGCGGATCTCCCATTGGCTCCCCTCCGTTTTGGCGCGAAGGGAACCGTGGATAAGAGGGAGCTGGAAACACCACTACCAGGTCGATCTCCTGAGTTCTCACGAACGAAGGAATACAGGAGCCAAGTATCCTGCAACCAAGAGGCTGGACCGAGGAATCGCTGGTGACCCGCTGAAGGAATCCTCCTTTGCACTGCTGTCGTCCTGTGAAACCCTTTCCTCCTTGGATCGAACCAGAAGGCCTGTACTGGTGCTTCGACCTTTGGAATAGCAGGAACAGCTATTCCCGGCGACTTCATCATCTCCTGCCAAGTAAGCCTTCGGAAGTGTCTCTGGGCCATCCAGTTGACTGACCAGCTTACAAGGGAGTCCTGCTCTGTAACTGCCGCCAGGTTGTGTTGTATTTCGAGTCCTTGTCACTCTCCCACGCTTCGTACACTTGGCGTTCCCAAGTCTGAAGGGAGGAGTGTACATTTGGCTTGAATACACACGGCCGCTCCGTTGTCCTGCTGCGGCAACAAAACTGTGCTGGTTTCGTCGATTGGGACGTCTTTTTGCTCTACACGACTACAAGGCGTTCCCTGCTCTTCTGAACCTGCCAGCTGCTGAAACGAACCTGGAGAAGCCTGGGACTGCTTGCTTCGGGGACCGGTGAGTAGTTTAGCTAGGATCTGGTCGCCCTCCTGCAGTATCCCATTGCTTTTCCCTGCTGTGTAAAAACAGCACCCTTTTGGCCGTACTCGCGCTCTGCTTCTGCCCGCTGTGGAGGCTGCGCTTGAGTTGCGGAACCTGTTCTCCTTCTGCTGTGCACTAACCCGAACGGCCTGACTTCCTCCGAAGAGCTTCCCCTTTTGCCCGTTGGCACCGGCGTGGCAGGTACTTTGAGCACAAGGCTCCACTCTTCGCAGGGCTCGGACTTCCATCTAGTTAGGTGCCTCTGAAGGCGAACTGAGTCTAAAGCGTTATCGCACTGCCTGTTTTCCTTTCCTTTCAGGTGGACTACATATTTCGTGCTTTAAACGCTTGCGACTGTGTATTTGTATATATATTGTGTTAATATGGTATGTGTTGGGTTAATATTGTGATATTGTGATTTTCTCGCTACGGTCGTTGTTTTAAAGGCCTTAAAATAAATGTGTTTATATTTTTGATATAACACCTGTTTGGAGTAGTTTGTAAGCGCTCTTGCTTTGTGTGCTCATTGCGGGCTTTCAGTCACCCTCACCCCTCTTGAGACCTAGTCTTGACCGCCGCGATCGCTACCTTGATTGGTCTGGCTTGTCCAGAGGTTACCCTGTTCCAAGTAATTAGGTTGGCCTTCTGAACTTCTGCGCCACCAGGACAGAGTTCAGAAATCCGTCTTAACACAAGGATGGTTCGGTGTTACAGCATTTTACACAAGGGCTTTGGACTGTCATATCTGTGGCATGTCTGGTGCTGTGTGACTTGTGTTGACACCCCTAGTGGGGATGATTTAGGTGTCATTGTCCACTGTTCAGCTTTTGCTAGATGGGGTGTGTCATGATTAATGTGGACATTGATTGCTATGCATTGTGTAGTATGTTTCATATCTTTCCTGTACATGTGCTTGTTGCAATTCATGCTGTAGATAGTTTTCCACACTTTGGAGGTGAAAGACGGACTGATGGTGTGATTTGTGATATGACTCTCTGACATGGTCAAGTAATGAGATGCCTGATGAGACACACACAGATGACTTTGAAGCATTAATCATGTGTTTCATGCCCTTTCTGCAGGGGGATGAGCCTCCAGAGCCTTTGCCAGCAGACATGGCCCATTGGACGACGGAATTCTGGACCCGTTTGTTGGTGCCCACATGCACATGTGTGCACAAGCAGAGGCACAGTGATTGCAGACCCACATCCTAGAACTGCTGATATGTTCCAAGGAACTCCAGGCAAGGTGAGCATCACAGGGGGGCCACAACACAGCAAAGCTTGCACCAGGCGAGTTGCACATGCAGGCTTAGTCACAGCACTGAGGGTGAGCTTAGACGAATATTGGTGTTGAAGCACACAATGCAGCTCAGATGTGTTTGTGGACTGATGGCTGTTGATAGGGTTGTCTGGGACATATGCAGGGGCAGTGGCACATACCCTCCGGTACACCAAGGTCCATTGAGGCACTTGTATCAACCATGTAGCCTTCAGAGACATGGAAAGGGGCAGATCACAGGGACATACAGCAAGGGACATACTCGGGTGCAGTGCATGTCTTTTCCACGTACTTCATGATAAATGCACTGCCAACTTTGTTTCGGTCATGGTGGTACGCAACTTGCTCTGTAGTCATGGCTTGCTATATGGGTCTGTCTGCTTACCCAGGGAACATTGCATGTTGTGTGAATTGTGACACATTGGTGTTCCATTTGCCACGCACCCACCAGCGGCTGACTTACTGCATTGACTGTGTATAACCCATCACAGGGGTGATGTTATATATGGGTACGAAGCATCGACCACAGATTGTCTGTTTGTAGAGTAGTTTGTTGCTATGGGGCATGTTTGGTGTTGTGTTTTTGTGTAATTGGCACGTACAGCTTGTTGACTGTGGCTCTCTTTGCAGCATTGCAGTGGTCCTGTAACCGGACCTGAGAGTGCGCAGGCAGGAGGCCAGCACTCAAAACCAGAGCTAAGTGTCTTGTTGGTTTTCTTACGAACTGCTCTGCATAGGCTTGCTGGGGAGTGTACTGATGCATGGATGTATGTGTGGTTCAATTTGGTATGTTTTTTTCTCCCTAATCACCTGTGATCCTATGCAATTTTGAAACCTGTACCCTCTACCCGGTGTTCCTGCTTCCCGTGCCTATCCAAGCAACGTTCCCTGACCCTCTTTCCCCACTGGGGTTGCGGATGCCTGTGTAAGCCCCGAACTTGCAGGCGCCAAAACCCTAGAGGGGGTGGTTGGTTCGTACCACTCCTGAGCCTGGACAACAGAAGGCCATGACAATGATGTCCAAGTTTGTTTGGATTGTGTATGTGTTCATGCAGGTTGTACATTTTTGTGCATTCCCTAGTTTCATGTGTCATTCCTCCTCCCCTCTCCTGCCACTCATTCCAGTCATCCAGTGTGTCAACACCTGTCCCGACTGCATATCCCTGAACCTCATTCCCCACCAGGGTCTCAGGGGCCTGTGTGAGTTTGACCTTGCAGGCACCCGGGACATGGTGGGGGTGGTTGTTTCGTGACACTCCCGCGCCTGTACAGGGGACCTGTGACAGCACACATCCATTCATGGTGCATCATCCTATGTCATGTACCACACATGTCTAACATCCTGTCGTGACATTGTTTTGCTGTGCTACCTTGGTTGTTGCATCATTGTGGTAGTACTTGGCCTTTGTGAGGTACTGCTACGTCAAGTCATCTACTGGAGGGTGTTCGGGTTCATTTTTATGCCTTGGATTTTGTGATTTTGGAAATGAGTGTGGATTCTGAGGGTTCAGGCATCTTTTTACACACAAGGTGGGAGATGGTGACGAAGGGTAAAGGTGATCCTGTGGCCAGGTGGAATTGAGGTTTGGAGGCTCCATGACCCAGGTGCAGTTGTTCAGTGGGTCATGGTCATTTGTGAGGGAGGGGGGGTTGTTGTTGATAGTTGCCTTGCCCTGCAGTGTGATGGGAACTCTGACATGGTAATGGTGGTATCCTATGTATATGTTGTGTTCTGCTGATCAGTGCCTGTTCATGTGTTGTGTTTTCCTTTCAGGTCTGAGGGGATAGTTGTGGTTTGACATGCTGGGGTGTACACATGGTGGATGTTCACATGTGATGTGTAGGGAACACTGATGGTCACTTGAGTGCACATGCATATGTGGAGTGCATGTCCTTGCAGAACCACACACTTGCACTCTGATGCACTATATGTACTCCCACCCTTGCATATCCACGTGTACACTGTTTGCCTTCTGGTGCCCACTGTGTCCCGGCAGCACATGTTCTGTGACCGATCATGGATCCAGTACATGCCTAATTTGATGTTTGACGTGGTCTGTCACTTAGATGTGATGCTCAGGGTGTGCATCACACACAATGGCTGTTCACTGTGCTGTGCGCTGAGCAGTGTGATGCAGGAGTAGGACACTGAACACATGAGCTGCAGTGTTGATTTTGCAATGCATAATGTGCATGTAGACAGGCATTCATTGTGATGTTAGGTCTACGACTGTTGTAATGCATTTGGAAATGACTTATTTTGGGTGGGAGATTTTGTTGGTCTGTCATTTCATCTGATTCCGGGTCAGGCAGCAGTGTCCGATGCCACTGTACATTTAGGACATGGCAATGTGTACCTTATCGTTACTGCGTTGGTGTATGGGTATTGCTTGCCATGTCATGTTGATGTTTGGGAGGGTTTGAGTGACATGACAGTGATGGCCATGGCCTGTTTTGCAGGTGTGTGTGATGCACACCTTGCATGTCCGGGTCATCCGCTTCTCAGAGCAACAAGCTGGGGGTAGATTTCTCTCCGCAGCAGGGCCCTCCCCCTGGAACAGACTTCCGGCCTGACTTGAACTTGAGGGGAACCATCTCCAGTTCTGGAAGCACCTCAAGACCTTCCTCTTTGCTTCTGCTTACTCTCTGCCTCTCCCTTCCAGAATTCTTCACTGGAACTGCACAGGAGCTGCAACTGGGCCACTCTCACCGACCTGGGTCCCTGGCCCAGCCACTCTCCACTTGCACTGCCTCCGTGGCAACCCCTGCACTGCAGTACTGTCTCTCTATCCCTACAGCCCTCCCTTCCCAGCACTTGTCTGCACTTACCTTTGTAGTTGCCACCAGGCGACCTATGTATTATTTTTTTGGGCTACTTCCCCTGTACTGGACTCCCCCCCCCCCCCCCCCCCCCCACCCTTCCCCTTGCACTTTTCCCATTACCCCTACCCCTGCACTTGCACGATCTCAATGACACCTGGCCTAGTAGTACCGTTCTCTGTGTTCCCTTGTTTCCCCCTCCCTGCCTCATTGCGCCTTGGAATACTTGTGTATGGCCCATATCATGTCATATGTCATGTGTGCCTTTTGGTCACACAGGATAGCTTGTGTTTAGCTAGGGATGCAGACGATGTGGCACTTCCATGGCAACTATCTCAGGATGGTAGGGTTGTGACAGTTGACTGTCTCTTTGTCATCATCGATTGTCACCTGGTATGTGCCAGGCCTGTGTGCACTCCGCAGGGGTGGGAGTTTAGGTGAAAAATGTGGCCACAAGCTGGGTCCGGGCTTCTTCGCCACGTGCCCTGTCCCCTCCCATGGGCAGCGCCTGTGCCTGTGGTTGGGGATGTGGGGGCACCACCATGTCCACCGGGACGCCCTGCCGTGTTGCAACATTGTGCAGGACACATGCTGCCACAACGATCCTGCACACTACTGGTGGTGCATAGAGTAGTTGCCCACCAGAGCGGTCAAGGGAGCGGAAACGTGACTTGAGCACTCCGAATGTGCGCTCCACTATGCCCCTGGTTGCAATATGGGCGGCGTTGTATCTTACCTGGGGTGGTGTGGTGGGGTTCCGGATTGGCGTCATCATGTGGTTGCTCAGAGGGTAGGCACTGTCCCCTGGGGAGATGATAATAGTTGAGATTATTAGGGTTTGGATATTTGTATGTGTGTGACTTGCATGCATGTGCAAGGGCATTTGTACTGACCTAGGAGCCATGTGTCGCCATGCTGCCCAGCTTCCAGGGCCCGGCTCAGGGCGGACATTCTGTATATGAAACTGTCATGGGTGGAGCAAGGGTAGTTTGCATAGACAGAGGTGATGATTCCCTTTGCATCACATACCACCTGTACATTGATGGAATGCCAGTGCTTGCGGTTTTGGTAGATGTGCTCAATGGCCCTAGGTGGACATAGGGCCACATGGGTGCAATCTATGGCACCGAGCACTTTGGGGAAGTGTGGCACCCTGAAAAAATCCAGGACAACGGCCTGCCTTTCTGCGGGTGTTCTAGGCATGTATATGTGCCTGCGGACTGAGGGGTGCGCTGTCATGATTGCCAGTACCTGGTGTAGGCAGCGTGACTGCGTGGCCTGTGAGACCCCCCCACTATGGCAGTGGTCCGCTGAAATGACCCAGTGGCCAAAAAATGCAGGACATTGAGCAGCTTCTCCAAGGGGCTCAATGCTTGGGAGCAAAGGGTGGGGGATGTGAGGTCATCTTCCCACTCCCTGACCAGGTCTAGGATGATATGGGGTGGAAACCTATACCTGCCGTAGACCTGGTCGTCAGGCATCCCAAAAAGGCTTGTCCGTGGTGCGAAAATGCGTGCCCTGGCTATTCTCCTCCTCCTGCGGTGTCCCACGATCAGTGCAGCGACAAATGGGGCATTCATCGTAGCTGTATATACGCGTTTGTTGTTTGCGCGCACTTTTATGCTGTGCGCGGGGACGGCTCCGCCTGACTTCGTGTGGGCGGACGCGTTGACGCCTGTGCACGTCTTTTGCCGTGCGCGGGTTTCCCGTATTCGGATACGGTCCGAGTATCATCGCGTGTGATCGGAGGGGAGTGAGCGTACACGCAATTGGCCTGGGTACGTGTGTTTCGGGGTGCGCGGGAAGTTCTACACGCGATTAGCCTGGGTACGTGTGTTCCGGGGTGCCGGGAACTTTCACACGCGATTGGTGGAAACCCAAGTGTGTTCTGTCATCACGTGCAATGAGGGAAACACCTGCGCGCGTCATGTCACAGACGCGCTCACACGCTAAGGGCCTTTGGTCCAATGAAATCGCATATGCGTGCTGCCGTGCATACGCGCTAAGGGCCTTTCCTCGTATTAAAGGCGGACGTGCAGTTTTCCACGCGCGCTTACACGCATGGGCTCTTTCCTCGTATTACATGCGGACGTGCAGTTTTTCACGCGCGCTGAAATGCCCATGCACGTCTGTACGCGTCACGTCACAGGGGCGCTTGCGCTTGAGGGGCCTTCTGTCCAATGAAAATGCGTATGCGTGCAGACGCGCTTACGCGCTAAGGGCCTTTCCTCGAATTACACGCTGACATGCAGATTTTTCACGTGCCAAATCACTCCGTATCAAGCTGGCCACGCGTAAGCACACGGAAGACCACGCTCCTGCCCAGAAGGCCGAACTACTGCCCCCCAGAGCCCCGAGCACGCTCCCACCTGCCATCTGCTGCTGCCTGACTGCCTGCTACCCACATGCCCTGTCATTTGCTGCCTGCACATCAGCCAGGGGTGCTGTTGCTGGGACCACCCCTGCTGGAACCGAAGACTCCCGACTGGGATTCCATCGCTCCACAGCCCAGCCCCAGGACCCAGTTGCCCACCCACTCCTGCCTCTGAGGTTGTCATGTCGAGGCAAACACCATCTGGGACCACTGACAACCCCCGGCCAGAGAGGCAGAGGGGCACCAGCTTCAGTGCCACCGAAGTTGGTGTCCTGGTGGAGCAAGTCCTGGGGCAGTATGATGCCCTCTTCGGAAGTTCCCGCGCCGACAAGGAAGGACGGACTCGGATCTGGACTGACATCGTGACTGCCATCAACGCGGAGGGGGTGGCAGTCCGCGTCTTACAACATGTCAAGAAGCGCTGGGAGGACTTCAGGTCCAGGACCCTGAACAAGGCCCGGCGCCTCTTGAAGGCAGCGGATGCCAAGGGGCGCCGGGGGCCACTTGTCGGAAGAACAGATGAGGGTCCTGGAACGCATATCCCCAGCGCTCCACGTCCAGGTCCTTGAGAAGCAGACCTGTCTGGAGTCGAGCGGTGAGTGTACATGCATCCTGATTGTGAGCAGTGCGTGTGGTGATTATTCAGTAGTGAGCAGGTTGCACATCTTTTAGTATGGGGTCGAGTATGGGCGGGGGTGTACAGGGCCGTGGGGCTGACACATGCAAGGGCTGTAATGTGTGAAACATGGATGGTGCTTGTGTGTGTAGGCTTGCATGCCAAATTCAGTTGTGTGGGCACACATGTTTGGATGAATGTGTATGTAAGTAGACATGCCCGTGATGTCACGCATGTATTTTGTTTTTGGCTGCATGTATCAGCACTCTGTACATGTGTGTGTATTTGACAAGGGTGCAACAGTGATGCAACATGGATGCATGTGACAGCGGTATGTGGAAGCCTGATTGGCAGATGTGACATGGATGCCCGTCTGAACACTGCGACACTTGGCAGAGGTGTACACATGCATGCAAGTGTGGTGGTGTGTGTACATGTGTGGTACACTTCTTGTGTTGCATGTGATGTCTGGCTCACCTTTGGCTGCTCATGCTGTTGTATGTGCATGGATGGTGGTGGCAGTTGCGATATGGCTGTGGTATGGCTCATGTGTGCGAGTTGTAATGACATGTGTGTTGGGGATTGTGATGACATGTCTGAGGTTTGCCAATGCCACTCATGTACAACTGTCATGTGTGTATGTGTCCATTGTACAGTGCCCTGATGCCTGTGTTTTGTTTCTCCCTGTCTGCAGCGTCAACTGATGAAGAGGGCAGAGAAGGTGCTGTGGAGCACAGCGGCGGGGATCCCACCGCCAGCCGGAGACGCAAGGCCCGGCTCCCCTCCCATGTTGTGATCTCGTCAGGGAGTGAGGAGTCCGGTGCCGCGTCCCAGGCCGCAGCTGCCGGGGGGAGGTCCAAGAGGCGGAGGTTGGAGTTGGACTCCTCGGCAGCAGAAGGGGCAGCTGGGACCCCACAGGGCCCAACAGGGGAAGATGGCACAGAGTCATCCAGGTTGGTGGGGGGTTTTGTGGAGGAGGAGGCCGTGCAAGCACCAGAGACGGGGTCTGGAGGTGGGGATCTCACTGGTGCTAGTGGTGCAGTGCAGGACCAGGGACAGGAGGCAGCACAGGCCGCCGCGGAGGTGCCTGTGTGCAATCCGTCCCTGATCCTGTCCCTGCATCATCTTGCACCAGCAGGGATGCCTACGTCCAGACCCGTTTTCAGGCAGGGGATGAGCTCACGTCAACTGGCCTTACTCTGCCTGCAGACGTGGCTATCCAGGTCCGGGTTGAGCCTGTCCTGGCTGGTGTGGCGTTGCGTCAACGGGCCATGCGAGGTGACCTGCAGTCTTTTCATGAAGAGACTGCACGTCATCTCGAATGGCTCGTTGACCACGTCAGCCTGCTGGGACAGGTCACCCAGGCCGGATTCCTCCGTCTGAAGGGGCTTGCTACGACCCCCTCCTCAACTGGACCCCCTACGCGCCAGTCATCCTCTGTGCCATCTTCCCACCCATCTGGGTGCTGGGGGGTGGGGGTGGTGGGGAACATGAGTTGGACATGGGTGGGGGCCTGCTGGCAGTCACCTGAGTGCCCTGTGGAGCTGCCTCTGACGGTGTGGCCAGGCTGGTGGAGGAGGCATCCCTGCCACAGTCGGGCGTCAGACGTCCAGCAGGGGTGGCCACATCTACGACTGCACCCCAGCCGGCGGAGGATGTGCAGGCAGCAGGAGGCAGTGCACGGGCAGAGGCACAGCAGCAGCAGCAACGTGGTGGGAGCCATGAAGGCTCAGGGCCTTCAACATCGGAGGGGCAGGCATCGGCCGGAGGGCAGGAGGACCCATGACAGTGTCTTCCGTGTGGCAGCGGTTGGGCCACGCCATAGATGCGAAGCGGCAACGGGCGGAAGAGGCACGGCTCACAATGGTCAGGGCGGAGAACTCCATGCGGAGGGCCCTGAGGCGGGCCGAGTGCCTCGAGGTAATCCGCAGGGGTTTGGAGGTGGAGACGTCGACGGCCCTGCGGACCCTCGGGGCCATGGAGGAGGACCGCCTCCGGGACATTGAGGAGGAGTTCGATGATGCCCTGGCCCGGGACATCCACAAGTGAGCCGTGAAACTAGCCCACTGCCCTTGTACACAGTTATGTAGGTAGTGTTAGGTTTCATTTTTGTTTTGATTTTATTTGGACCTTTCGGACATTGGCCACATTTTTGTATATAGTTTATTTTATTAGTTAGTGTAGTTAGATAGGTTTCCTTTATTTTGTTGGGATAATGGACCCTGGCTTGTTCCCATGTACATAGTTCACAGTTGGATTGTATTTTTTTTCACTTTTTAACCATGGAGCAATGGCTTTCTTTTTTATTTGCCATTGGATTTTGTTTTGTGGACATTGACTTTGGACAACATTACTTTGGAATTTTATTTTTGGTTTTGCTTTTTTTCACGGACATGCTTCTTTTCATTTTTGTACATTCACATTTCTGTTTCTTCATTTTTTATTCTATTTGTTTCCTTTAATACATATTTTTTTGGTGAACTTCAATGTGTGGTATCTCATTGGTTTCATGCATTTCATGATATGTGTTTTGAGATTCACTGACACCCATTGGGTGTATGTAAGGGAAATGTGTTTGTTTCGGAACTTGCAATTGGTGTTCTGTGATGTAATTGCAAATTATGAGTGGGTGGATGCAATACTCGGGTGGGTGTTTTGCATTTGGAGGCTGACCATAGGGACCAGGGATCTAGATTGTGATGACATGTTGGCTGGGGAACATGAGTTGCACATGGGTGGGGGCCTGCTGGCAGGTGCCCCACAGTGCTGGGGGGTGGGGGTGCTGGGAGACATGGGTGGGGGGCCTGGTGGAGGCTGCCCCTGCCCTGCTGGGGGGGTGGGGGTGGTGGGAGACATGGGTGGGGGCCTGCTGGCAGGTGCCCCACAGTGCTGGGGGGTGGGGGTGGTGGGGAACATGTGTTGGACATGGTTGGGGGCCTGCTGGCAGGTGCCCCACAGTGCCGGGGGGTGGGGGTGGTGGGGAACATGAGTTGGACATGGGTGGGGGCCTGCTGGCAGGTGCCCCACAGTGCTGGGGGGTGGGAGTGGTGGGGAACATGAGTTGGACGCGTGTGGGGGCCTGCTGGCAGGTGCCCCACAGTGCTGGGGGGGTGGGGGTGCTGGGAGACATGGGTGGGGGCCTGGTGGAGGCTGCCCCTGGTGGCTGGGGCTAGGGGTGGGGGTGCTGGGTGACATGGGTGGGGACCTGGTGGAGGCTGCCCCTGGTGACTGGGGGGGTGGGGGTGGTGGGAGACATGGGTGGGGGCCTGGTGGTGGGTGGCCCTGCACTGCTGGGGGGTGGGGGTGCTGGGAGACATGGGTGGGGGGCCTGGTGGAGGCTGCCCCTGGTGGCTGGGGGGTGGGGGTGCTGGGAGACATGGGTGGGGGCCTGGTGGAGGCTGCCCCTGGTGACTGGGGGGTGGGGGTGGTGGGATACATGGGTGGGGGCCTGGTGGTGGGTGGCCCTGCACTGCTGGGGGGTGGGGGTGCTGGGAGACATGGGTGGGGGCCTGGTGGAGGCTGCCCCTGGTGGCTGGGGGGTGGGGGTGCTGGGAGACATGGGTGGGGGCCTGGTGGAGGCTGCCCCTGGTGACTGGGGGGTGGGGGTGGTGGGATACATGGGTGGGGGCCTGGTGGTGGGTGCCCCTGCACTGCTGGGGGGTGGGGTGTGGGAGACATGGGTGGGGGCCTGATAGAGGCTGCCCCTGGTGGCTGGGGGGTGGGGGTGCTGGGAGACATGGGTGGGGGCCTGGTGGAGGCTGCCCCTGCACTGCTGGGGAGTGGGGGTGCTGGGAGACATGGGTGGGGGCCTGGTGGAGGCTGCCCCTGGTGGCTGGGGGGTGGGGGTGCTGGGAGACATGGGTGGGGGCCTGCTGGTGGCTGCCCCTGCAGTGCTGGGGTGTGGGGGCGGTGGGGAACATGAGTTGGACATGGGTGGGGGCGTGCTGGCAGGTGCCCCACAGTGCTGGGGGGTGGGGGTGGTGGGGAACATGAGTTGGACATGGGTGGGGGCCTGCTGGCAGGTGCCCCACAGTGCTGGGGGGGTGGGGGTGGTGGGAGACATGGGTGGGGGCCTGGTGGAGGCTGCCCCTGGTGGCTGGGGGGTGGGGGTTCTGGGAGACATGGGTGGGGGCCTGGTGGAGGCTGCCCCTGCACTGCTGGGGGGTGGGGGTGCTGGGAGACATGGGTGGGGGCCTGGTGGAGGCTGCCCCTGGTGGCTGGGGTGCTGGGAGACATGGGTGGGGGCCTGGTGGTGGGTGCCCCTGCACTGCTGGGGGGTGGGGGTGCTGGGAGACATGGGTGGGGGCCTGGTGGTGGGTGCCCCACAGTGCTGAGGGGGTGGGGGTGGTGGGAGACATGGGTGGGGGCCTGGTGGAGGCTGCCCCTGCACTGCTGGGGGGTGGGGGTGCTGGGAGACATGGGTGGGGGCCTGGTGGAGGCTGCCCCTGCACTGCTGGGGGGGTGGGGTGCTGGGAGGCATGGGTGGGGGCCTGGTGGTGGGTGCCCCTGGTGGCTGGGGGTGCAGGGGGACATGCGTTGGTGGGCAGTAGTGCAAGTTGATATGTGGGTTGGCTGGTGGGCATGGCCATGGTGGATTGGGTGCCTGCAGGACATGTGCTGGGTAGGCCCCTGTGGTGTGAGCCACCTGCAGGGGCCGTGGAGGGTGTAGAGGGAACACCTGGGAGGACCCACACGTGCAATTCACGTGTGCTGCTCCCGGCGCACCCCTGTAATACACGTACCCTGATGAGATCGCGTGTGGAACTTCCTGCGCACCCCTGGAATACACGTACCCCGCTCAATCGCGTGTGTAACTTCCCGCGCACCCCCGAAATACACGTACCCCGCTCAATCGCGTGTGTAACTTCCCGCGCGCCCCCGAAATACACGTACCCCGCTCAATTGCGTATGTAACTTCCCGCGCACCCCCGAAATACACGTACCCCGCTCAATCGCGTGTGTAACTTCCCGCGCGCCCCCGAAATACACGTACCCCGCTCACACAGGCCCTATTGCTCTATGTTGCCACTTTTGTGATGCGCTGGGACTCTACCGCCTGCCTTCGTGTGGCGGACGTGTTTCAGCTTGTGCGTGTCTTTGGCTGTGCGTGGCTTTGCCCTATTCGATTCCATGAATACGTGTGGTTCGAGTGCATGTGGGCGTTCCGTCTGCTTCCCTGCAGTACATCCCCAGTTACGCCCTTATTTTCGCGTGTTGTTCCCCATTCCGCACGTTACGCCCCGTGTCCCGCCCACTTTCTGGTGTATGCGCCGAGGTTGTGCGCTTTCACTGTGCGCGTCGCGCACACCTTTCGGGATGTTGCAGTGACTTGTGCGCCATGCACGGGTTTGGCGCACATCCCGAGGTGTACACGCGCAGGGACTTCCATGAATCGCACGCGTGCGCCTGTTTTTTTCCGCCTGCGCCTGCTTGCGCAAAGATTTTCGGCGCACGTTTGTTCCATGAATCGGCCCCTAAACTTCTTGAATAGCCAATTCTAATTGTATGGCCCACCTAGAACTTAAAAGCTAATGAAACCTTTGTTTATTTTCCCTTTCCTTTTTCCTCTCCCTGATCTGATGGCTTCCTAATATACACATGGTATGGACTTTGCTGAATGTACGCTGTTTATGGATGATTTATTATTTTGTCTTGTCTCCTAATTGTTTAAAATTTCGGCTCTTGGCGCTATGAACTGAACATTTTGCAATTTTGTCTAATTTGTGCCATGAATGACTAATGTATTTGTTCTGTTGTTCACCTTTTTGTTTGCCTTGCTACCTTGGGTCCTCCACATGGACTTTGCCTAATTTATCTGTACTATATCACTTTGCATGTACAAAACCTTGTAGCCTCAGTGGAAGAGCAAGTGCTCGAAACACGTGTCAGGCTACCCTAGTGTTAATCAAAACTACTATACCAACGTGGTCTTAACTAGTGTCTGTGCGCAGTGTGTTTGCAAAACCTGTATTTAATCCTACTTACCTGGTGGAAGACTTGGCAAGTCCCGCCCCCTGCACTCACCTGCAGCACTTCTCACTACACTTAAGCCTAACAGGTCCTTGCGCTGAACCTCGCCGTCCCCCCTTGCCAAATTTAGTTTTCTCATTATCATTGTACTATGCTTTCGCCATGGATCTTTATGAAAGGGTGGATGGGTCTGTTTAGCAGATCTCTCCTTCAAAGACAGAATTACTTTTTTCATTTACTAAAAATCAAAAAAGCTTGGGCTATTCCACACTCACCAGGTGGCCAATCTGTCCCATCAACTGTGTATTTCATTCTGTCACATGGCATCACAGGGGTATTTAAGGTTACTATTTAAAGTTACTTAGCCAGGAGGCAGGAGTGTTGGATCTGTTCGGGCTTCCATGTTCCCTATCCGATTCCTCATCATTTGGTCTATTCCCTAATGGTCTCAGAACTTTTGTCCAGATCCCATAACCAGTTCAGATTTCTGTGTGTGGTGCTCTTTTCCTCAATAAGGGGTCCTGCCGCAGGAGTGCTTCACATCATAGAATCCTGGATGTACTACGCAGGTGGCAGTGGAGTAACTTTGCTGAAAATGTTGCGGGGACATGACATCTGAAGAAAAGACGCCCCAGCCAAATGAATTGGGACAAAATGGTGTGCTATGAAAGTTGGGGGGGGGGGAGACAAACGCCCCTTTACCCCCCTAAAATTACGCCCATGGCACCTGGCGTGATGGTTTCTGGGAATGGTCTCCCATATCAACGGATCAAAAAGGACAGAGAGTGGCTTTGTGATATAACAAGTGTGATTCAGCCGTACTAGTAAGCCTTAAGAACATGTGAGCAATGCCCAGTGGATTGAATCACGAGATTCCTCCCTGATAAACCTGAGTAATACAAAGCCAAAGCCAGCAGGAGGTTGGTATCACGAAGACTGTACTGTGCAGAGCAATTCTCTTTTTGGGGCACAGAGTTGAAGTTAGCCTATCTGCAGTAGAGGATGTGGGAGTGAGTTATTGGATTCGTAGTGACTGAAATGCTGACAACACATCCCCGCTGATGGGTATTGACAGCAAAATTAACTTCAGGTGGTCTAATGGGGAGGTAGTCTGGAAAGCAGCAGTATGTGTGTATAGTATTTGAATGCACAGAAGATTCTGCACTGCCTTATCTCAACCAAGAGGAGTAGAGTACTTCCTGACTGTGCTATTGCCATATGACCAAACCGGCCAATCAACCACTGCCAAGGGCGCAGCTCCAAAGCCAACAAGACAAAGGCATATGTTCTTTGCTTAGCCACTATCCTATTCAAGTAATGGCAAGCCAAGCAAGCAAATATGGTCCTCGAAGTCTCATTTCTGTTGTATGCAATGCTTTACAGAAAAAGAAAGCCAGTCGCAGCAACATCATTAGAGCAATGACATATTTAAAATGGCCGCCTGAAGATAACTTGGGAACATTGGGAGAGATTTTGGAAGGAGGAAGAAATTCCCCCAAAGGGGCGATAAACGAAATCTTCTTCTTTGTAACAAAAGTAATCCGTTTACTTATTATTTTGGACAAAAGGTAATTGCGTTGTGATGTTGCAATTGTAGGGGTTGAGTTTTTTTTATTGCTAAAGAGTCGGCTGTACGTTATTTGTCCTTATGTAGAGTCGCCCCCTTTGGCGTGTGTGCAGATCTGTAACATGCTTGCCCCTTATTTCGTAGCTATTTGACACCATGTAAAACAGAATTCCTATAAACAGTTACTTGGGATTTCTTAATGTAGATGAATTCGCACAAACCTACTAATATACAAGCCAACCTATTATTTAAAAATACTTTCAAAACCTCTTCTTCAACTTCCATGTTTATGTCATCACAATATCTGGTCCAATAGCTATTAAAGCTACAATGTGCTTTCCTAATCTTCGTCAGTTAATGTATCTAATTCCTGGGATCCTGCGGGGAATAGCCCTGAAACTAAAGCCGGCCATATATTAGGGAATCAAGGGCGCTTACACAGAGCAAACAGAGGCTTTGGCTTGGGTAAACAGTGGAGGGCTCAGCGTCTTTCATGTCTTGGAGCTTGGAGCTGCAGACTAAAAGGACTATAAATCACCCTAGCGGAACGACGCAACCTACATGTTGTATGTTTATTTAAAACCTTCTAGAACCATCCGTCTGGCCGTGGCTGGGCTACAGAATGTGCTCGGCTGCAATCAGGCGCTGGGCTAATAGTGATCAACAGGGAAGAGATATGGAGCACTGCCCCAGACATGGCTTATGGGAAAAATCGAGAGGCACTTAAAGTCAAGCCAATTAAAAAAGAAGAAAAACATTTCATGCGTGTTGCTGTTTTGTCTCAAAATTATACATTTTTTGGAATTTGGATTGCTGAGAATTTTGCTGCTGAGGTTTCTCTTCCGACTCTTGCTTGCTTGCATAAGCAGGGGTTTGCTAGCCGTCTGAGAACGGGCGCGAGCTGGCTGCGTTGTGATGTCACTTCCATGAGGTGCGTCACGTTATCACTCGATTTCGCGATTTTCAATACCGTCACACTGCTATCACCAGTTTATTAGAATGAGATGCTTACCAGCCGTTCTCACCCGGGGAAGAGCGCTTAGCCAATCAGGTGCCTGGAACAGAGGGGGTGGGTGGGGGCGAAAATCCACATTCTCTAGCCACTGTTTCTAGCCACCCAGAAGCACCACCTATTTTTTATGGTGGGGGGTGGAGGGGGGCCAACAGGGATCCTCTCCCTGTTGCCCTCAAAAAACAATCCATAGCTCATGTCCCGTGACCATGCAACTGAAGGCAAGGTGTGAATTCACAAAGCATGTGGCAAGTAAACACTTGCCACTTTTACATGATGGCATGTTAATATATGAAAAAACAGAGATGAAGATGATTTACAGATGTGACCAGATGCTCACATTTCCAACGCTCCATCTCATGATACATCAAAAACATGGACAGGACATGTGGCTCCATCGCAAAAAAACTGGGCATGCTCAGAAAAACAGGCAGCGCGCCATGAAGTGTCTTTGACAATGCCAGTACCAGAATAGCTTTTAAAGACAACAGTCCATAAGGAATTATCCTAAAAGCTGCCAAATGAGGAACGATGTGGTGAAGGGGCGCAGGCAACTAAAAGTTAGTGGTGGAAAGTCTCACCTTACCTTCTATCCGTCTAAAGTTGGATGAGCACACATTTTCTAAAATGAAAACCAAAAAGACCTAATTACGGACCCATCCAAAATAGACTTGGAAATGTTGGACTCACGTCTTGAGGCCCCTGCCATATACGAGTGAGGTCTGTAAAGAGCATGGGAGGGGTGTTTATTAATCACGTTCTCTGGAGCCTCAGGTCTACCAGGGGGTAAAGGCGTGATGTTGGCACCTCTGGATGATAAAGAAGCTGCTTCCTTAGCTGGAGCAACCATACAGGGCCCAGGTAACGAGCAGGTCTAGATTATATACTCAAATGCAAACTACTTGGGCTTTCTCCAGTGTTTGTATGAGAGACTTCAGCATCTAAAAATTCAGCGACACGCATATTAACTGAAAACTCAGTGCATTATTCGCAGATGTCTGTACCAGTTTACGGTCAAGAGAAGAGACTTTGAGATTTTATGTATTGGCCATTTGGACCACAATTGCTTTCTTTGTGTCCTAAACAATGCCAACCTGAACAATCATTGAGATCTTCTGAACACCTTATGGTGGACTTCAGGATCAATAAGGACTGTTCAGGCTTTAGGCTACTCCCTCCGCCCAGCTCTTTGGAATACCCCTCTTTGGAATGAACTACCAGTCCATCTAAAAATTCACAATCATATGCAATTTTAAAAAACATGAGGAGTCAGAGCAGAGTCATTTGCAGTCTCTGCAGGTCGGACTTTTCATTTGCTCCTCTACTTTCCGAGTCTGTTCTCATTGTCTACTACAGGAAGAAGAATACAAATACCCAGATACACCGCGGAGCGGCCGCGGAGTCAGAGCAGAGTCAGTTGCAGTCTCTGCAGGTCGGACTTTTCATTTGCTCCTCTACTTTCCGAGTCTGTTCTCATTGTCTACTACAGGAAGAAGAATACAAATACCCAGATACACCGCGGAGTGGCCGCGGAGTCAGAGCAGAGTCAGTTGCAGTCTCTGCAGTCCCTGCCAGGACTGGCAGAGACATGGCGACAACCTCTGACTTCCACCAACCAGGCACTTTAAATATTTCCAGCGAGGGCATAGAAGAAGAAGAAAACATGCGCCTTAGAAGCTCACGGAAACTCCAACTGTCCTCAAGTCCTCCATTTTCCTCAAAACACCCGGTCAAACTCAGAACTCAGGCTTTATTGCCTATAAACACCATCTTGATGGGCAACTGCCCAACCATCACATCAGCCGGGTCTCAGCGTCAGAAAAAAGCGGCAGTGACCACTCAGAAATCACCTAAAAAGGGCCAATCATGTGTGGCTAAAACTCACATCCCCCTCACGGAAGTCACAAATCAACAAAAATCTAAAACCCGAGGAGTGATTCATGAGGTCGAAGCTCTAGCCACAACGCAGCATATAACCGCCTCTCTGACCAAAGGGAACAACGCTGGAAGTGCTGAAAATGCGGGAAAGGTTCCGAATACTCAGCCCGAATACCCAGCCCAGCCCTTGCCAAGTGTCGTAGGCATCCCAGTGCGGCCAGTCGGAGGACCGACCGCGAGGGAAAAGTCTCCACAGGTGCATAGGCTCAACCAGGAAGAGGCCGTAGAGCAACAGGCAAAACCAACTAAACAACCCAAACAAACAAATTGCTGCTTAACACAAGACCTCCCACTAACCGTGGAAGCTTGCACTGAGCAGGCGGCTCTTCGGGGTTTGGCGGGTTCCTCTTCCCACAACGCGGCTCAGGCGGGAAGGTCGGCGCCAGAGACGGAGGACCCGCCTCGATGCCGTGGTGGGGTGGCGGCACCCCAGCCGGCGGTGGGGATCCGCACACAGGTGCACGCGGGCGGCCTCGGGGACGGTGGTACCTCCGGGTCGATTCGCCCAAGGGGTGATTCTCCGGTCGGCTGCCCTTGCGCAGGCGCGTTCGGCGCCAGCCCGGACAGACTAGCTCCCCCGGAGGAGACTAGCGGCACTGCAGCCCAATCCGAGGACAAAACGCCGGACTCAGCTGAGGAATGGGAATTCATCCAAGACCCTAAACTCGGGCTTCTGACAAAGAAAAAGACAAGTTCCCAGAGACCCAATGGAGAGTCAAGTAACATCAAAAAACTACAAAAAAAACCATAGGACAAATAAATGCCAAAAAAACTGGCCAAATGAATAAAACACAACAAAGAGCGCTTGAGGATGTTACCCCCAAAACCAGGATCTGCAACTCCATAAAAGAACTTTTCACTAGACAAGGGAAAAGAAAGCACAATGTGCTTACGGAACTCACTGATGATGAGATACTTGATGCCCTGATCGATCTACAACCCGTAGTGAAAACAAGAAAGACTGCACCAATCCTAAAATCCAGCAGGACTCCGAAAATCACAAAAGAAAACTCAGCTGAAATATGCGCAAACGAGTCCGCGCCAAGCGAGATGAATGCTGAGAAGGGGTTGGTTGTACTCCCCCTTTTTTGGGGTCTCCAACTACGACCCACCCACTCCAATCGCCCTTAAACAAGGACCGGGGAGCTGAAGTCACCGTCCCGCCACGGCCCAACGAATCAAAAAAAGTTGGTGAAAGCTTAGATTCCGCCTCCCTCAGCAATCAAATAACTTTTACGCCAGACCACCCGGAAGTCTTTATTAAATCTAAAGCCTCATTTTCCCACCATCCTAGAATATCCGCAGACGCAGATTGGCTGCTTTACGGCGCACATAGACCGGCAAGAAGAGCTTCTCTTCCTCATTTCGTACGAGAGCCTCGAGAAACGAACCACCAGCAGGAACAGAGGGTTCCTCAAGACGCCTCCTTTGAGGCATCAAACAGAAACCAACCTGATTATTCTGGAAGGCAGAATGAATCCTTTACAAAAAAACCAGACCTAACGACGATAATGTCGGCTATAACAATTGGTTTATCACCATTTGGTAAACTTTACGAGTCTCTTAATGAGACAATGAGAGACCACACTACGTTATTAGCTATGTTGCACACGAAGCTGATTTTCATCGAGGGCTTCATCACTGCAAAAGAAAAGAGTCCCCAAACACCTAAAAATTGTTTCAACTTAGCAACTTCAAGTCCTAAAACGAACAATACAGCAAGGGCGGCTCCCAAACTAAAGAGCGCTTGCGTTCATACACAAACTGATTCTCAACAAGGACCAGTTCAATTTGTATTTTCTGGCATTCAAGAAATCTCAGCCAACGAAGAAAACAGAAAACCACAGGCAGGTCCAAAAACCTCTGCTGTCGAACAAAGCCAAAATGATCAAACATGCATCATCATTGACCACTTAAATTCTCCTGATAACAGTATAAAAAGAGCTTCCAACGAAAAACAAAATTACCTGGCATTCGATCACCAGAAAAGTTCATCTAACTTTGGTGAAAAGTCTGCAAATAAAATAAAAAAATCTCCAAGAACTGCTGAAGATTTTTTAGCGGATCAAAGCGCAATGAATATTACCCTCCATCTTTCGCCAGAAACACAAGATAAAATTCCCCCAAGAGCATGCAAACCAACATCGATATGCTCTTTTGAAAAAGATAAACAATCAAAAAAACGCAGAAGAAAGAGTTCTACTAATACTACTCAAACTCTCTCGTGCTCAGACCTTCTCCAGAAAGAAGCTCCGCAAAAAAGTAAACTAGAACAATCATCCTTCAGGTATAGAACTTCTAAAGACAAACCGGAACCACAAGGGCCGGCAGAAATGAAAAAGCAAAGACATCAATCTCCTCAAGACAAGATCAAAGACAACAGACCATGGGACAGAAACAGATTAGATCACAGTTCTCCCCGTAAGAGCAATAATGGAATAATTCTAAAACTGGAACAATCCGAAACAAACAGGGAATCGCTAACCTTGAATAGAAGCACTATTATGAAGATTCTGAAAAACACCAAAGACCTCAAACGTTGAACCCCGAAGGAAATCACGCTCGTGGAACCATACCACATTGCTAGAAAAGCTAAAGCTTTTATTCATATAAAGGAGTGCTCTAACTCATTTATATCCAACAGAGACTCTGAAATCCTCTCAAAATTAGGACTAATCACCACTGAATACACAAAGTCAAAGCGAGCTCCAGCAAAAAACCAACGAGAAAGGATTCCAGAGAACCTTCGGGATAACATCAGGCAGCAAGACCATATTCGCCACCATCAATCAACGAAAAACGAAGCCTTCCCGATAAAACATCCACGACTAAACTCTGCGGAGATATTGCGGCCAGAAGAACGAAGGTGCACTAATCCATCGCAAACGGAGCCTAATCTAAGAAGTTCCAAAATAGACCTGGGAAAAAAGCTTCCCACAATTCATCACGCAAAGCTTCCTCTGTCCTTAACTAAAACAAATAGCAAAACCCCTGTTGGACCAATTAAACAACTTTGGGCATGGCTGCCAAAACCTTCATTTTCAAATTCTAGCAAATGGCAGTCAGAAGTGAGGCATACAACATCTGAAACTCCAACTCAAACAAAAGATGTAGCCTCACTGAAATTTGGATCATGGAACACCAGGGGATTTAAACACCTAACAACGAACGGAGATACAAACCTTGGGCAATTTGATATCGTGGCTCTCCAAGAAACTTAGCTAGCAGAAGCTCCAGCGATAGATGGATACTCACTCGAAATTGCACCAGCCAAAAAAGCTGTCATAGGCCGACCGTCCGCAGGTTTGCTAGTAGCCGTAAAAAGCGGCTCTGGCCTCGAGATAACCAAAAAACGCTCATTTTCCCAAAGTCATCTATCAATTCAAGTGGAATGGTCAAGAAAAGACCCGACAAGTAAAAAGTGTTTAAAGTCGACATTGGCTGTAATAACGGTATATTGGAACCCGAAAGCAATCTCAGACGAGAGATTCCTGAGGATGATCGAAGCTGAGATCGATGACATTCAAGCAAACACAGAAATCACGATGATTGCGATTTGTGGTGATCTAAACGCGTCTTGTCCCGTTCCGAAAAAACCATCGACCAACCTAAAAGAGCCACATCGGGGAGACTCAAGAGGACAAAAATGGGTGAAATTGATGGACTCGAGGCACGTATACAACGCAGCCCAAAAGTCAACAAACGCGCAACAAATACCGACATGGGAAAGAGCTCATCAAAATGCCACAATAGATTATATCTTTACTTCTGAACCCCTGCTAAACCTCCTAACATCTTTCAGCGTGATACGAGCAAAAGCAAGTGACCATAATATCGTGGAAACAACTGGGCTGTCTGACAACTCCTCAAAAACAACTATGGAAACAAGGGTGGAAATAAACAACCAAGGAAACCGGCTAAGGATGACAAAAGACCGGATTGTGGAACTTGCTGAATTTTACAGGCAAAAACTTGCTGGTGAAGAAAAAAACAAAAGCCAGCACACAATAGACTATCAACCCCTCTTGATCCCATATCAAAGTGACTATTCAAAAACAACCAGTAAAGCCCCACAAGGCTCACACCAATACAATAAACTTCTGGTTACAAAAAGAAGAGCACTTAGAAAACTCAAATGACAAGCCCAAAAGACAAACTCACAATCGCTGAAGAGGCAATTTAAAGAGGAGACCAAGAAATATAATGGATGGTTAAAATTCCACAGAGCTGACCTCTATCAGCAAGACGCCGAACTAATGTTAAAAAAGGTTAATGGAAAAAATTCTCGTGAGTTTTGGACCCTTGTAAAGGGGGCAGGAAATCCTTCAATCGCAGCAACAACAAATGCAGTAAGCGAAGAACGCTGGATACAGTGGCGTAACACAAAATGTGGGGGCCCCCCTGCGAGACCTCCCAATGGGGGCCCCCTAAACTCCGCCCCAACATAGGTATGCCCCGCCCACCAGTTTAGACCATGCCCACCACGATATGCTCCGCCCATACACATTTGCTCCACTCGTATATTTACGAGCCATTCGTCCCACTCATACCTTGACGAGCATCTGCACTCAAGTACACTGTTCTCACTCTTATTTCGTAAACATTGCTACCAATTAATGTACAATGTATTGTATTTAATATATAGCACAGTCAGTATATAATGCAAAACATATATTATCCTACGACACATACAAACTAAGCAAATATATATAAAGAAGTGATAAAGATAACAAGCTCCAAATCAGAGTATAGTGATGGAAGTCAAATATTATCAAATATGTTTCTGCTTGTCAGTAACACAATATAGTCACTATCCCAAATCAAGTAATGGAAATTTGGAATTGCAGGTATCCAAAAATAAAACAATCTTAATGACATATGTATATTCACATATACATACAAAGAAAAGGCATGTGTGCATGTCAATAGACAGTGTATTAACATCAGTGGGAAACAAAAAAGGCAATTGAGTAAATGTTTTCCCTGGGACTTGCAGTACCGAAATGAAACATTTCATCTTTATTTCTTTGCCATTTTTCATCAAGTTATATAGTGCAGTGGTGAAGTGTCTGGCCTACAAACCTGACAACTGTGGTGTGATCACTAAGGTCGGATTTAATTCATGAATTCAAAGAGGACATTCAATAGCTGGGGGGGGACTGAGTACACCACCTGAATAAAGTGGGTGGACTCCGTCCCCCATAGTGGTTTTTAAAACTTTAAATGGTGTGCATGTTTTAAACTTCAAGAACCAATACAAATGTTTTCCCTGGGACTTGCAGAACCGAAATAAAAAATGTCACCTTTAGTTGTTTGTCATTTTTCATCAAGTTATAAAGTGCAGTGGTGAAGTGTCTGGCCTACAAACATAATTAACAAAACTGATTAAGTGCGTGCAGCATGTCCTTTGCAATGATTTGCAAAACGTTTTTTTGGGGGGTGACGTTTCCCCCTGTAAAATGTTTTTGTGAATCAGGGCAGGGCAGCAGGCTCATAATATTTTACACTCTCAACCAATAAAAAGCACCATTTCCAACAGGCTTACGTTACACATGTATAGTAGACATGGTTGTCCCTTAACTCAATGGACAGTCATAATTTACTACCACACGTAGGAGTAGCTTTTGCATGGCACCTGTAACAGGCTAATTTCAAATGACGCTCTCAATAGCATGACGCAGACTGCCTTTGTGACCACGTTTGTCTCCACCGCCTGCTCAACCGCATATGAGGTATTTTCTGGGTGGTGTGGAAAAATGCATGCGACTATGTGCTATTTGTAGCTCCCTGTCCCTTTTTAACTGCCTCGGTCAGAAAATACTCCTCGGTCACTGCGTGCAATCAGTAACGACGGCCTTCATGTGGGAATATGGTGCCAATATTGCGCCCATCCTTACAGGGATTCCTGATGGATTATCAAAGGCAGTGAGAATTCCGTAGGCATTCAAGCCTCTCCACATTCACCAAAATAGATGGGATATACATGCTGTTGCTTGAGGAAACCCAAAGAGCGTATTTTCCACTCTTATCCCATCAGAGAAAGCTTAAACAAAATGGCTCTGATCATCGAAAATGCACCGAAAATGTGTACCCGCGTTTTTTTACCGATCCCTGCAATTTTAAAGCACTATTGAGAATGTTAATTTAAAATGAGGCTATACATCCTTACCTTTGCCAACCATAGCCATGAAGTCCATGAATATTGTTGCGGGTCTCCTATTTGACAACCACACGTCATTCGCTATATAATCACGTAAACATAGGCGGATGCATGGTAATGGTGATTTAAAAAAAAGGATAATCTCGGATCGAATTTAGATAATGCGTGAGGAATAATGAACAGTGTTAATGCATCTCCTTCGAATAGGTGTTGCCAAGGTACTTTTCTCCGCAGGGCCTGCACTTTCTTTTTTATTTTTGATGGTTTTCTGATTTCATATTCTAATGGCATTTAGTTACGGGAGGTAATATTTCTCAAGCAGCTATTGATAATTGCACACATTCAGAAGCGCACAGACTGAATAATGTACAGCATTAAAGGCGTAAGATCAGTTGAGTTTTCAAACGGATGAATTAACATGAGCGGCCTCTGGCGTGCTCTGCTAACCGTGGAGCGTTATTTAAAATCATGCAAGATTAAAAGGACGACCCCGTGAAATTCCACATTAGGCCTATGGATTTGGAACAACATCGAATGAAATGTAAAATAAACCCCATTTCAGACAGGGCTCCCACATAACGTTCATACAAAACAAATAGAACTAAAATGATGGACGTTACGTTAAGGACTCATTGAAGAGAAATACGTTACAGGAAAATCGTGAAATCAAAACAGCCCCTCGCCAAAGAAAGGTACAATCTTTGCTAAACCATTTTACAAACGCCGCCCTTTTCCAGAATAACAGCTGCTTCCACTCACGGGAATACCATACGCGCCTTTTAATTCGGCCGATTAAAGGGCTGCCCTGACCTGGCTGAGAGCAGCCTCTTCAGAAAGCTATAGTGCTTGGACACTAATAAAAGCAGCAGGCTGAGTAAAGTCAGAGCTCCGCAGATTTCCATCTCTGGGAGACATCGAGCCGAGGCCAGGTGCGCGCAGGAACACGCTGAATAGTGCTGACGACACGTGCAAAAGCTCTCACTGGGAGTCCCTTCCTTCGGAGCAGAGGCTTCGGGATTGATATTCGCTGGCGCGGCCTGAGCGTGACTCGGAGGCTGGGAAAGTCATTATGATAGGCCTCAGTCAGCAAAACACAGCTGTTGTGACTTGTGCTGCTGTGGCAGAGAAACGTGGACGGTGCTTGCGAGCACCCCATCCTAGCCCGGCCAATAGAGTCACGCATGCATGCACCATCATAGTAAGGCTGCCCAGTGCCCCTGCTGCTAAATTAAAATAAAAAAATAACTTACCTTAGTTGACGACCTTTCAAACTGAAGCCTCAGTAGATCCTGCCTGCCGAATTACAATGGATTACCACCCGGGCCGGCAACAACACACACTATAAGTCTCACTACAATCATGCGTAGTGTGTCAGGGTGCGGGCGGGCCGTGTGACTCGCTCTCGGCTCGTGCGGAGGCAGGGCTAGCTTGCCAGCTGCGCATGCGCTTTGCAGCATGATGCAGCCCACGCGCAGGCTCAGCAAATCTGCAAGGCAAGTTAGTGTGCCTGCCTGAGCTGAGCCTGCCGAGCGACAGTAACTTCACGGGTGAGTGGGCATCCCAGGCGCCGGGTTGACTGCAGTGCAGACAGTCAGTAGTGCAGCACCCCAACGGCACCATAGACCCAGAGACAGAGGGCCAGACCGTAGTCTCTCTGGGTTATGGTGCCACTGAGGGCTGCTGCTCTGACTGAGAGAACACAGTCAGTGATATTGCTGTGCTGGGACTGGGAGAGGCGGCCCCTCTCAGTGACGATGGCGTGGGGGCCCCCGCAGCCCCTGGGCCCCCCCCGCACCGCGGGGGCTGCGGGGGCCCCTGTTACGCCACTGGCTGGATACAACATTTTACTACGCTTTTCAAGAAACCTTTGACTCACTCGATTCAAACTTGTACCTACACCTGGAGTAGTACACTGTGGGAAGACTACTCAGACAAAGAGGACATCGAAAAAGCAATACAGACTTTAACCACTTCAAGAGCGCCTGGTCCTGATGGGATATCAAATTTTGATCTAAAAACAAACCAAGAACCATGGGCATCTTTTATCAGCATACTCTTCAAAGAAATCTGTCGTTCAAAATCGTTTCCTAGCTCATGGTCATCAGCAATGGTGGTAACAATTTTCAAGAAGGGAGAAAGATCCGATCCATCAAATTATCGACAGATCGCCCTATTAGATACAATAGGGAAAATCTACGGCTCATACCTGCTCACAAGTTTCCAAAAGTGGGCAAAAAATTTGTCATGTTATGACCCGTTGCAAGCAGGTTTCACAAAAAACGTTCGAACAACAATAAACATCATGCTCATAAGCATTTTAAAACATCTGGCAAGGAAAAAAGATAAAAAGATCTATCTGGCATTTGTGGACCTGACTCAGGCCTTTGACATGATCGATCGAGACCTATTATGGGCGAAGCTAAAAAGATGGAAGTGCCCCGACAAGATTCTTGAACCTATTATTGCAAAACATGCAAAAACATCTATCAGAGTAAAGTTAAATCAGACCGGTACCCTGTCGGAAGAAATTACAACTGAAAGAGGCATAAAGCAGGGTTGCCCTCTGGCTCCGGCCCTCTTCACGGCCTTCCTCGGCGACCTAAAAGACTCCGAAGACCAGCCCAGAACTTTTCCACCAAAACTAGGGGGCACAGAAATTCCGAGGCTGCTTTATGCTGATGACATTATCCTGATAGATCAGACCTCGATCGGTCTCCAACGGCAGTTGGATACTTTGAACACTTATGTAACTAAGAACAATTTGCTGATCAATAAAGAGAAAACCAAAATCCTGGTTCTTGAAAGAACAACTAAACCAAACCAAAAACCTAACCACTGGTCGATAGACTCCATAAAAGTGGACCAGGTAAAGGACTTTAAATACTTGGGGGTTATGATTGACTCCTCCGAAAGAGAGACAAGTATGCAATCGAACCTATGGGAAAAGACACGGAAATTATCCTCCCAGGCAAAGGCCCTAGACAGAAAATGTGGCCGATTTTCTTTGTTGCCTGTAATAAAATATTACAAAGGAAAATTCGTTCCATCAATAACATATGGAGGAGAAGGTATGCCAACTATTCCGCCAAACATCTGGCCACAATTGGAAGCCTATTTCTGGTGAGAACTGCTACACCTTCCGAAATTGACATCACTACCAGCGATTCGAAGGGAACTGGGACTGCTGTCACTGAAGGCAACTGTCGATTGGAATGAGATGGCCCTTTTTAGAAAAATCATTATGCCAGACTCCGCTCCACAATATAATATGCTTAAAGATGAAACAACTACAGGGAGAAGCGAAATCCTTGCAAAATGGGTGCTCAAACAGAAAGCCTCTCTGTTAAAGATCGGATGCGATGAGAACGATCTAACCCGAAATCCAATGCGGGTGAAGAAGAAGCTCCAAGAGCTTGACTGGATTGATACATTGGAAAAAGCAGCTGCCAATAAGCTCCTTGGCCATTTACCCATCCAACCCAAAAAACTAAATGAAATCTACCAAGTCTTCACATGCTTTCCGGACAAACGAAGAAGAAACATCATCCTAAGGGCCAGGCTAAACCTCTTGCATACAAACGAGATAAGAGCTTTAAGAGGGCTATCAAACACGAACAAGTGCCGTCTTTGCAAGAATACTGCTGAAATCGAAACAATAAGACATCTTTTGATGACATGCCCGAAAACCGTCTATCTCAGGAAAGCATACTTAACCCCGCTCCTGGAATCCTTCGTCCTCCGAGAGGAGGATACTTGGTGGTGCCGCCTCCTAAGTGGGAAAAAAAAACCCGCTGGACGATAGCAACAACTAAAATCCTAGAAGCTGCTTTGGAAAAATGCTTGAAAAACACAAATCCAACATCTTAAGGACAGAAGCAGACACAGCGACCGGAATACAGGAAAAAATAAAGAAGTAAAGTAACAAAGAAATAAAGAAAGAAATTATCAAATGAAAGTAATAAAGTATAAAGAACCAAGGAAATTAGAAACGGAACCACACACAACATTAACAATAATGGACACAATTACGAATTAACAACCTTTGTAAAATCAATTTAATTTTGATAGCACACCAAAAAAAAACAAACACATCTGAAAACCTGTCTCTTCCATGTCACACTGGTCAAGGTAGCAATACTAACTCACATTGCCAATCCCTTTATTTGTGGAAGCCCCGAGGCAGGCCTAAACTGCCCATTGTTCACCCTCTGTAATAGTTTGGATGGGTATTTTGTCCTAGATAGGCCACTACACAAACTGTGGGCAGGGACCTCAGTGTTTGGCATTTCCTAGGGCCAGCAAGGTTGGCTGGTTACCATAACCTGTGTGTGTCTGACTTTTTTCTTATTGGAAGCCTGGTTTAGGTCAGGCCATGAGAGAATGTGTATATCTAGCAAAGGTCGGGGGCATTGCTTCGGTTTTCAGGGATTTTTCTAGTTTACTTACCTGCATTCCTGGGGAATTTTGCCACAAAGCTGTGGTGCTGGATTTTTTTGACCAGCTTTGGCCATTCTGGCAGGATCCAGTGTCGTGTACCTAAGCTCTGGTTTCACCTATCGGCGGCTGGGCGCCCTTCCTAGGCTGTCGTTCTTCCTTCTTCTGGTTTTCCTCACTGGAAAGGATGGAGAGCCAGCCTGGGCTGTTTTGGGGATGCTTTTCAGCTTCCTTCCCATGTATTCCTTTTGGTTGTTGCCCCTCGTGGTAGAAAGTCTCACTTGTCCAAAAGGGTGGTGGGAAATCAGTACCCCACCTCTGTCACAGCAGTCTTGGGTCATCTTCACAGTTGCCTTCATTGTGGGACCATTTGCGGCTGTCTGGTTCTCCATTTTGCCCCTTGAGCCATCCAGATCTGCTTGCCCGAATTACAGTGTTCCCGGTGCAATCTCCATAATTGCTTCTTCTCTTGGGTAATGTGTCACCCTCAAGAAACGACTGACTGTTCCGCTTTCCTGTTGGGCAGACCCTTTATTGCAGCCTTGACTTCATCAAGGGCCAGTGGAGCCTCAAGCAATTCCATGGCCTCGGCAGATAGAAGTGTCGTAGGAATCTTATTTAGATATCTGTCTATTTCAGTCTCAGAATGTGCATAGAATTTGTAAAACATTGCATTTACGTTGCTGTCCGAGTGTGCTAGACATCCATCCGCCCCCACGGTGCATGGGATATGTGTACGCCCCCTTTCTAGCTGCACAGCATTGGCTAATAATTTGCCTGGCCTGTCTGCTTCCCCATAGCACCTACTCATCATAGGTCTGTCCAAGTATTTCAATTGCCTATCGGCTGCATCCCTGAACGCATCTAGGCTTGCTTTCATATCCTTTCTCAGCTAGGGGTTAGGGGATGTAGCTAACGTCTGCTGCAGGCCAGCTAATTTGGCCTCATGACGCCTCAACTCACCCTGAATGCTCTTTAGTACCCCAAACTCAGTAGACAGGATCACACCCGGTGTATACGCCTTAGTCTCAAAATCCAGCGCAATGTGGTCCAGCAGGTTAGTGTTGAACACCGGGTCCAGAGCGCAGTGGATTTGAATCGCCACAGCACCTTCCCCCAGCTTGCAATGCCCATGTGTAATGTCAGCAGTATGGGAAAGTGGTCAGAAATGGTACGGGGAGGATCTAACACTCATCAGTCACTGACAATAAGGACCCAGTCACCAGCCACACATCTATCCTGGAATGCATATCATGCACAGTGGAGTAAAATGTATAACCCCTCTCCCTTCTATGCATTACCCTCCACACATCCATAAGGCCCAGGTCCTCCATATATATGTATATGTATGCATGATCTTGGCAGCATTGGTAGGTGCACTGAGTGCAGTCAAAGTCTGGTCCAGATCTACATCAAGTATAGTTTTCAGGTCCCCCCAAAATATCACCAGTGCCATTGGGTAGGCAGAGCAAAGACTAAGTACCTCTTTGTAGAATCCAGGGTCATCTACATTAGGGCCGTAAACATTTGCCAGCAGTACTTCCTGCCCATAAAGTGTCCCATGTACCAAGACATAGTGCCCCCCTTCGTCTATCACAGTCCCAATAACACTAAACTTAAAGATCGATGAACCAATATCATCACTCTTCGAGACCTTGTTGAATACGAGGTGTAGAACTTCCCGCTACCCCATCCCTTTGCAACACTCTTGGCCTGCTGCTTCAGTAAGTGTCTCCTGAAGAAAAAATAATCTTAGCCTCTTAATTCTTGGCATACGTAATTACCTTGCGGCTTTTAATGGGGTTCCCCAACCCATGAACATGTCATATTTGCAATTACCACAGTTTGTAGTCTATTAAAGCTGTCACTGAGTGCGTTTTCTGTTTACCCTCCAAACTAACAACCCCAACCCACCCCAAACCCATCCTCAGGACCACCCAAACATTGGTCAAGTCATTACCACCCCACCTCCCCAACAAAACTCCACCCAAACGCACTTGCATGGGGGCTGCTGTCGCCGCACAGCGTGGACCCTGAACCATAAAGCAGACCTAGGTCCATATTACATTTAACGACCCTCTGGTTAGGATTGATGCCATTTATCCATAGCCGAGCAGAGACAAGTTGCTGTGAGCACCGTCACTAACTCCCACCCTGAAGTTCAGTTGGCAGTCCCAGAACAGTCTCTCGGAAGCAGGCTTTTGGACTCGATGAATGACGTTGCTTCCTCCGGCACCATGAAGAAGTAGCTTTTGCCGTTAAACTGCAACTTAAGTCATGCAGGGAACAGCATGGTGTATTGCACATTTCTTTCTCTCAGCAGCTTTTTGACGCCCTGAAATGTATGCCTCTCACTTTGCACTGCCACAGTGTAGTCAGGCTAAATATGAATAGAATTCAAACCCATCTGGAGGAACTTTTTCTCTCGTGCTGCCGGCAATATTAATTCCCTGTCTCGATAGTTCAGTATGTGAGCAGTAAAGGGGCGAGGATATTCCCCAGGTTTAGGCTTGGAAGCCAGGCCCCTGTGCGCATGTTCCACTATGAAGTGAGGTGACCAGCCAGCGTTCTCCAGCATCTCCCAGAGCAGGCCCTCCATGGCCAGCTCCATGTTGCCGTGCAGTGCATCTTCTGGGACCCTGATGATGCGTATGTTATTTCTAGGTGACCTGGATTCCAGGTCTTCCCATTTGGCCTTCACCTGCCTCATCTCATTGGTTAAAGTGGACACTGCGGTATGAAGCGTTGCTACGTTATCTTCAGTGTTGCTAATGCGCCACTCCACTTCTGTGATACGGTGCATTTCTCTTTCGAGCTGAGCCCTTATGGAGGAGACATCCACTGTGATATCATCGAGTTGTGTGTTGACCGACTCAAACACCCTTTGAACTGTCTCCAGTACTCTGTGCAGGTCCAGAGCATTCGCCGCCTGTGGTGGTTCCGCATCTTCCGGTACTGGTGACTGGTCTCCCGGGCCCACCGCCTGCTTTGCCGCTGGGGTGGTGAAGCAGTCCATAGCTCCCCCTTTCTTTGCACCCATCCCCTTCATCATTGTCTTGACCTGTGAGCAGTGTGAATACCTAAGAATGCCCTGCGCCATGCTTTGGAGCCTCAGCAGCTCAGCGCCACGCAGGGCCCAAGCAGCTGCCCCTCCCCCCCCGGCCACAACTTTGTTGGTGATCCCACAGGCTGACTGATATTGCCTGCCAGTACTCGACCCTTACCCTGTGCTGTGGCCCTGCTAGTTTCCAGGCCTTGTCCGGTCGTGTAGACCACTACACCAGCTCCGGCGGTGCCTCTCGGGGTTGTATGCAGTGTATGACTTCCTGAGCCCATAGCAGATAGCAGGTACTCTGGGACCTCTGCAGCTCCACGCCACGCTGGGCTTAGACAGCTATACCCCCCCCACGGCCACAGCTCTGTTGCTGATCCCACAGGCTGACTGATATTGCCTGCCATAACTCAACCCTTACCCTGCACTGCAGCTCTGCTAGGTTCCAGGCCTTGTCCGTTCGTGTCGACCACTACACCAGCTGGCGGTGCCTCTAGTGGTTGTATGCAGTGTATGACTTCCTGAGCCTGTAGCAGGTGGTTCTTCTACCTACGTGCGCTATTTGTCTCTGGGCCCCACCACAGCCCTGAGGATCCACACTGGAAGCCCCTGCTGCCGCTCCTCGCTACAACTGGTGTTCTGGCGGGCGTACCTTTTTATATAGCCTGACGTGCTCTGATCACATCAATGCGGAGAAGCCTCCCCTGACTCTGAGGAGCAATAACAGCCACAAGCGCCAGCCTCCTTTTGCTGCTGCTCTGTTCTTGCCACTCCGTCCCGCCTCAGGTAGATTCCCCTTTGCTGTGGGCATAGCAACGCACACTGCCTCTTCACCGGCAGTGTTGGCTGGTCTCCCCAGATGTGACACTCCTCACTGTGCGGGGCAGCGCCGGTGCCCTTCCTCACAGTCAGCCGGTAGGTCCGGCCCTCCAGCCCCAGCATTACACCACGTTGTGGTCACCGTACGGGCCAGAACCAGCTCTGTTCAAGGCCGGGAGCTTTAGGATCCAAACAGTTTTCACGTATCAAAAAACAGAGGGTTCAGCCAGAGAAAGTGGCTGTTCAGGTCTGCCCACGCCCAGAGCTCAAGAGAGGTCCGCTATCTTGGCTAGCTGCTCCACAGCACCCTCCCCCTATACCCCTGGAATAAATGACTTTAACGTGGAAGGCCAGGCAGGCCTCGATCCATGTTTTGAACTGCCTTTGCTTTGAGAACCTGAGCAAGAGTGTGTCATCCTGTCTACGGGGACCACCTTTCTCCGTGTTGTCCAATGTGGGGAGGAGAGCTGACTCAGCCACTTTGATCATTTATGTTATAATACTGATTTTCATTTGCATATATATTCCTCATTACACACTTTTTGTATGAGAGATAGGGCAGGCATTATGTTTTGTCAGCATAGGCCATTTTGATTTGACAAAGACTGACTAGGACTGTGTTTTCCTTATTATTCAATGTTAGAGACTACTTCCGTCATAGCTATAAGGCAAAGTAGGAGTTCCAAACCCCAAGAATCTAATATAGGTTTTGAAACTTGTAACTTTTGTGTCGGTGTCATACTTGTGATACCATGCTTCCCTTACACACATCCATTCAGTGGCACAACATCTGGGTAGCTAAACTCCCCGGCTCCTGCACAATTTTATGGATGGACAGTTGTACTCAGGTTTTAACCTACAAGGTAAGCAAGTGAATCTTCCTTGCTTCTGTGTGGACTTCATATAGTGTGCCAAGGTAATCTAATGTGTACAAGTACAATTCACTGTACAGTATGCACAGGAATGTTTATTATTTTAACAAATATAGGACTTTCTCTCTTCACACATGTAGAATATTCATTATTTACGCACATGAGCCGTGGTGTGCATGCTTTGGAGATATGTAGAAGATAATGAGTTTCTGAAGGCTTCCTTGTTTTGACAAAAGTTCTTGGCAAAATATGTTCTTAAATTGCACCTAAATGCTATGTTCAGAAAAAGATTGGAGATGGGGGAACACGCACCATTTTAGAGATGTGGCTGAAATATAGCCTTTTCCATTCAAGTAGGCTAAATATGTGTTTGAAATCCATGTTTTGGTTTAATCTTACCGGAACATTTTGGGGCAGAAGCCCAGATGCTGTTTCACGAATGCACACTAAACCGGTGTCAGCCAGTTGAGGAAAGGATAAGGCAAACAATAATAAAGACATATCATTCAACCAGCTCTCATTTGATCTTTTTTGTAGTCAAAAGGTGTGCTAACATGGGGAGTGCATGTGGAGGAAGCCACAGTTTCACAGAAGCCAAAGTTACCACCAATGAGGTTGTGGGGTACCCCTGTAGTGAGAAGGACAGATGGAAGGAGACCCCAGTTACCGCTGGTAGAGAGGGAAGTAGGTACTAACCTTGAGAGTGAGGGAGGTGCCACAAAGATTACTGTGGAAGGGACACACACAGAAAATGGGATGGGTGTTGAGAACCATGGATAATGTCAGTGAGGGGGCGCGGTGCTGACACAGGGAGCAAATTGGATAGGCTGAAGGGCCACTTTTACCATCAACAAGGGGAGCTGGGGGAGACCCGCCAAGAATGAGGGATGGTGGCATAAGAAGAAAGAGAGACACTGCATTGCTGGATATAAGGGTGCACTGAAGTGAGGTCTCTCACTTTTCAAAGAGCCTTCATTGGCTTCCAGTGCATCAGCGGGTTCGTTTTAAAACCTTCTCTTTGGTCTTAGTGTCTCCGAGATCTGGCCCGCACTATCTTTCATCACAAATTGTTGTCTAGCACCCAAACCGCCCTCTCCGGTCTATGGGTCCAAATCTTTTGGTGGTTTCTTAGTCTCGATTTGTTTAACGGGTTGACAGATGTTTTTCTATCGTGGGCCCACGAGAATCCAATCTTCGTAAAATAGACTCTCTCTTCCACAGCTTAGGAAGAGGTGAAAAACATTCCTCTTTCAATAACGGCCTATCACTATGACTCTATTGTTCAGCAGTGTTCTCTGGATTTTAACATCTGCGCCCAGATGCAGTGTCTAGCCGTTTCTGGGTGATATGCCCACTTTAAATCCAAAAAGGAAAAATGGATCCTGACCCAAGAAAAAGCCAGCCTTGTGAAATTCTGTCATCAAGATGTTGTCATATGCAGGCTTCATAATGTCTTGCCAAAATGGCTGGTAAAGTGTCCAGGTAGTTGGATTCGGGCCAGATACATGCAATCCATCTGAATCTGTATCCTAACCTGGACATTTTAGCCTTCAGGAAAAAAGATGGTGCAAGGAGTAATACATGCAGGCCGTGCAAAGTAAAGAACGAGAAAGAAAAACCCAAACATTTGGTCCTGTTCTGTAAAGCAATGACTTCATACAGAACTGTGATGCTGGGAGCCTTTTTTGGAGAGTCCAAAACGTGTGAGGGTTTCAGATCTGCATGCAAGGGGAAAGCACACATTGCTAATCATTGCTCTAGCCATTTACCTAGAGAAGGTTTTTGAGTGCATCAATGAAGTGGAATGATCCATTGTAAGGCAATAGGGACCGAGAAGGGAACTTTGCAACTCATGTCATGGACAGAAGAGTGCTTGAATTTTTTCTTATTGATTTTGTAAAGGTTAAAATCTTATGATAAAGTTATAATGCCTTTTTAATAAATACAAAAAATGACTGAAACTGAGAACAAGCAGCTGTGACAGGTGTCTTTCACTTAAAGATGTCAGCCATGTACTCTATTAATGCGTGTACTCTGGCATAGACATCTTTCTGCGCCTTTATATAACTTTTATAATTTGTGGGGTTTTAATTCCCTTAGGTTGATGTCATTCCACGAATCTGCTTATTTGATTGTCTTATTTCCGTATTCAAATTAGCATCAGGAGCATGGGGTGCCAGCCAATCAGTGTCTTGGAATGCAGGGCTGAATCCTCTATCCAGGACAGCTGATTGATGCCCCCAACAAGCTGGGCTCCAGTGTCCTCTCACCCCCTCCTTTCCTTTACACATGCCCGTGTGCCCACTCCTCCTTTCCCTGTGCCGACTTACCAGCTGGCCAGGGGCTGTGGAGCCTCACCGGGTCACCTGCCATGCGTCCACTCCCCTTGAACGGGCGGCTGTACTTCGCCAGTAGTACTTGCACATCCTCCATGTATGCAGAGTAGGCGAAACTGAAAAGGCCCAGCGCCTCCGCCGCCGCACAACTCAGCACAGTGTTACTGCTGACAGTGGTCTCGTAGAAATGGTCTCTGATCGATGCCTCACCATGTCCCACACTGGCCACAAATACCCATCCAACGGGATGGGATGTGCCACGCCAATTGTAAAGATGCAAGCTTTGGCAGTCAATAGCTTCGGCGGGCATTCCAGGGCGTCATACTGCTCCCGCGCCATGGCATTCAATGAAGCCCCTGTGTCGACCAGCACTGGAACAGATGACCCATTCAACTTCACCAGGCACCGTGGTTGCCTTTTGGTCTTGGTTTGTCGAATGCTCATGCTGGACACGAAGAATACATTCTCCTCCTCTTCTTCGTCCTCCATAGGGGCACCTTCCTCCCCCTGATCAACTCGGGCAACGTTTGGAGGGCGTTATAGCCGGAAGAATCGTGCCCTCACAGGCCCCCTGGGACCACGACGGGCAATGGAGCCCTGCACATACGAGGGTAATGGTCCGACACCCCACAGCGGCCATATGATTTCCCCTGCGCAGGGCACTCTGCGGGATGCAGGAGGTCATAGCCGCACTTCATGCACGATTCCATTGCTCTAGTGCCCCTGTCACGTTGTTTACCACCTGGACACCTAGCGCCTCTGCCGCCTTGGCCACGGCCCACTGCACAAACATCTTCTGGCCTCCCTGGGCGCACCCCCGCCTCCATTCTGGATGCTCTCACCTCAGATATCTCCTGACACCGTCCTAGCTTCAAGATGCAAGGCAGCGGGATCCCTGGCTCCCACAGCACCTGTTGCGTAAATCACATGACGCGCACCCTTGGATCAGTTGGTTACCGATCATTGTGTCTGGATTGTCCCACGCACACGGCAGAGCCAACCAGCGCAGCCTGCCATAGAAAGTGTCCATGGTCTCATCCTTCTGGCGAGTGGATCCCATGACAAAGCGTTAATAGTTAGTGTTCGACAGTGGCAGGAAGAATTCCTGCAGAGCGGCCTTCGCTGCATCATAGGAGGTATTGGGAGGTTGCAAAGACTGTAACACATCATGCACCACAGGCCCAGCAGAGTACAGCAGAGTCGCCACGTTGCTGTCATCATCGGTCTCCTTTGTAGCTCTAAAGTACATATCCAGCCGATCAAGCCACATCTTCCAGCATGTCAAATTCAGGCATTGACTGGAGTGCCCCATGCTGTATCATCATCCCAGGCAGCGCAATGGGTGCCGGAGCCTGTGGCACGGGAGGTACCGCCGCTGCTGGATCAGGCTGCATGATGGCGAGCACACAGGCACCACACACAAGTTAGATGGGGCAGCAACTCGCCACCCAGCACAAGCAGGATGAGTGTGACGATGCCCGTCAGACAGTGATGATGTGACACACACAGGATGAGTGTGGCAATGATGATGAGCCCCTGCTCCTGCAGTTTTCAGATGACTCCTTCCACTACTATGCAAGCGTTATGCCTGTGCATCAGGCTATGCACCCCAGAAAACGTCAAAAAAGATGAAAAATTGGGGACCAGACATGTCCTATCTTCACAAGTGCGTAGGGTGGGCAGATGTTGCTGCCAAAGGGACCACCTAGCCTCTCCAGTTGCTCCAAAGATTGAGTAGGGTGGGCCCAGGGGAACAGACAAAGGAAATTGCAGGCCTCCCCCAGCTCCTCACCTCATACTCGACGTAAAAACTGAAGAAAGTGACTTCAAAAGCACAGCATGTGCATTATCGGCTGTTCCGCTTATAAGATGTCCAAGAATTTAGCCCATATGGCGCACGGGCACTCTAATAAAGAGCTGCGATCATCACAAGCATGTGTTTTTAAAATGGCTGCCAAACTGCGTGGCTCTTCCCCTATCTGCGGCATTACGAACAGTGAAATTAAGATCAAAGCCTCAAAACAAAGAAAATGACTTCACCTCCGTGCCGGGTTCTCAATGCCTGCTTCATCGCCAAAGTTGTATCTCTCAGCTCATGGAGTACTGTGAGTCCCTCCACCTGCTGACAAAGGCACACAGACACACTTGCTGCTGGGTCGGGTTCCCCGGTCGCCCTGCTGTGGCTGGGAATGCCCACTTTATTTATAGTGCACGCAGTGGAGTGCATAGTCACTGCGCTGCGTGCTTGTGCCTTTAAAGGGGCAGCACCACAGGCCTCTTCTTGCTCCCAGCCTCTCCCTCTGTCTGCAGCACAACACAGCATTGGCTAGCAAGAAGGGACTCACTCATGAGCCCCTCTTGTTTATCCATGGTTGCCATCTTTTACTAGCCTGATCACCCGTTTGATGAATGGGCAATACACTGCTCGTTCTCTTTCATCAAAGGGAACATAATTTTACAAAACCAAACACTTTATCTTCCGATGCACTGCGCCGGGTGCTAATGGCAGGCAGGCTTGGGCTGTCCTACCTAGGCATGGGCTCCTGGGCCATTGCCACCCAAGCCCATCCTAGAAAGTTATACTTAATTGAGTAGGTTTATTTTGGGATACCACTACTTCTAACTCATTTTCTCTTTGAACGAATTGGTTATGTAAGTGTTGCTTATTTTGAACCTCACATTTCTGTTTACATTCCATACGAGCCTGTTAGTGATATAGCAGCACCTTGTTGAATTGTCTGCCCTAATTGTAAGCTTCTCCATGTGAATATCTTACAATGTTATCAAATCACATTTTTACAATTCACTTTGTACTTGCAGAATCTCTCGTTTGACATAAATATGCATAACAACTGCCAGTTCACTTAACTTTTTGTAGCTCCTGTTTCCTGGCTCTGGTCCAGGCATGGGCAGTCCCCATGGCAACCACAACCCCCACCACCCAGGCTACCTGGATAGGGAGGGGAGCTGCACCTGTAAAATAAAATCGCTGATAACAGGATATGCGCTACACCCTGAGTGCTTACCATATTAACTGGAAATAGATATCAAGGTGGGTTTTGTAGGGATCACAAACGGGACCCCTCTTTATAAAAAAAAAACACATATTCACTTATTAGTAATTCCCTATTTCCTTTCTTAAATCCCCCTGACTTGAGTTCCCTCAAAATGGAGAGCTACTTCGTCAGCCCACTGTTTCTTGGAGGGGTCTCAGGGCGACCCACAGGTAGAGTCTGACGCAACAGACCCCTCACCTAATTCCTGGTGGAGCGTGAGGCTGAGGATGGTCTCTGTGGGTAGTCCCACCTCCACTTCCTCCTCTTTAACTCGCGCCAGGATACTTCCCCTCTACTTCCTTTCATTAACTCCTAGAATCCTACCCCTCCTTGACAAGTCCTACTTAAAATGTCTTCTTAATCATTTTACCTCTCTACCTTCCCCCTACCTAACATTTCGACTATGTATAAATATATACACTAACATACTTAATATTTACTATACAATTAATATGCATAACACAAACAATACCATACAACATATAAAACACATAATGACTACTGCAGTCTCTCACCCACTTTCAGTAGCTTTTGTGCTGTCCTTCTGGTGGCTTTTTCCTGATGTATATGGGGCCATACCCCCACAACTTCTTTCTTCTGTGTCCCTGTCCACCACATGGGGCCACCCAACTCACCGCACATGGCCTGTGCTTCTTTGAAGTTCTTGGGCTGCCTCCTGCTTGATTGGGGGCTCACCCACATCACCTCTGTGAGCCGCGCCCTTCTTCAGTCTTCAGGGTAGCTAGGGTAGCCAGGGGGGCCACCTGCAAAAACCGGCCTGCCCCCTGTGCATTGTCAGTGGGCGCTCGGCTGGAGCTTCACCCGGGCTACCTCTCCGTGGCAGTCAGGGGCTTCACTTCACCTGGGCTGCCACGACGAGGCAACCCATGGCTTCTCTAGCCCCCTCTTCACCCGGACTACCTTGCCGGGCAGCCCAGGACTTTTCTTCACCGTCCTGGGGCAGAGCAAACTTCCCCTCATTCACCTCCCATGCTTCCTGACATGTGCAGCTGGGAGGTCTTCCCTGGATCAACCTCGCTGACTTGCAGTAAGACTAATTACTTTACCAACTTCCCTCCGGTCAGTTTCCAGACTGCATCCCTTTCCTTCGTGAAACTGTCTGTGCTCTGTGTTCCTTTACAAGGATCCAGGGGTGAATATGGGTTTCTAAACCATCGATCAGCCCCACACCTCGAAATCAATGGAAGCGTTCCGAACAGATTGGAATAACAAGAAAATTATAAACCTCCTTGTCCAATTTTGGTAACGTAGAAGGGCTTATCTCCGAAAGGTTGTGGATCATTGGTTAGTTGCAACGCAGCGAAAATGTTGTATCAAAGTTATCTACTTTATTTATATGTCAACAGACAATCTAACACTATTATGTAACACAACCCACACTATAAGGGAATGCAGAGGACAGGCAGTTTCGTAGAAGGAAAAGGGATTCACTCTGGATACTGACAAGAACTGCAGCAGTTTACGTTGGCTTGGCTTCAGCACAAAGGGAACAATGGGTCTTTATATGTCTGTAGGGACCTTCTGGGAAGGACCAGGGGGGCAGAATCACAATGTTACCTTGTGCTGTAGTTGTTCTTGGTGCTCGACAGGGTCGAATCGGCTTCAGGGCACTTTGCAGGCTTCTGTGACAGAGTTCAAGATGGGAGTCAGCTGCGGGTATCAGGCAACAAGGTGGTCGGCGAGAAAAGCTGGACTAATGAATGCAGTCTGCCCTACACAGCTGCTCGGTGTCAGAAATTGTTGTTTCAGTGCTGATCAGAGGTTCTGAAGTACTGGTCATGACGTCTTGCATGTCCTTAAGCGACGGCTGCTTGACACCAGTCAGCGTTGCCGTCGGTTGCGGATTCAGGTATTCGACTGGCCCAAAAATGTCCTTTAAGGCAGATGTTGATAGATGCTTGTCGAGGCACTTCTCCCAGCTTCTACAATGGGCTTGTCTCATCCTTTAAGGTGGATGGCCTACAGCTGTGAAGTGTGCTGTAGGCAGCTACCTTGTCCTTGATTTTAGGTTCAGGGACCTTCTGTCCAGGGAGCTTGCTGCAGAGCCTGGCAGTGCACGCTGTGTGCTGGCCCAGTACCGGTTCTGGAATGGCTGGAGGGTCCTCTGAGTTCTGTATCTCCCTCTGTTTCCTGGGAGATGTTTAGGGAAGGTATTTTCCTTCCCTGGCGGAATGTCATGATGCCTACCCCTGGGGACCCAGACCATGTCCAGCAACCCGGGAAGCAGGCATCAAGTTATCCTAAGCAAGCCCAACAACCCCTGCTAGGGGCTATTTGGGTCTAGTCCTGGCGCCTGTGGTGCCAGGCTCATATGGAGTGTCAGTCCTGGCGCCATAGGCGCCAGGCTCATAGATTAAAACTTACCTGATGCAGACCATGCTGCAAACGTACCTGATGCAGACCATGCTGCAAGAGCTCCAAGCCTAAAGAGGCGTGGAAGGGACTACTTTACTTAGGGACTATTTTTTACTCGGGCAGGGAGGAATCCTTACCTGGGACTACTTTGGAAGCTATTTAAACCACGCCCGAAGATCAGCACATGCTTCGCGTTATTCTGCATCCAGCAGCGTAACGTTCACCATGCCTGCAAGTCTGCATCCAGCCTTCTGCCACGCCCGCCTCGAGTTTGGAGCTCCTAGAAAAAGGGAGAAAGAAGGAGAAAAGGTTAGAACAAGAGCAATACCTTTAATCCTTACCTGAATTCCCAATCCATCGCACCTTCGAGCTGGAAGAAAGAAGTTATTTCATGCGCGTCGCCTCGCCTGCTGCAGCGCCGCGCTGAACTCACCGGCCTTCGCAGCATCTCCACATTCCACCACATCCTCCTGCATGTTCCCGCCGCACTCCGGCACATAAGGAGAAGACAAGAACATCAAGGTGAGCTAAGGGAATACACAGAGGAATATTAGTTACCCCCCCATAGGCTTACCTGATTTTACCACCGGGGGTACTATTCCTCTTCACGGGTCGGCGCAGCTTCCACTGCATCTTCGCCGAATCCCGGCCCCTAAGGGGAAACAAAAGGACAGCAAGGTGAAACAAAGGGACTAATAAGGGGAACCCTCCTCACCACAGTAGACTTACCTGATTATACCGCCGGAGGTATTATTCCCCAAGACTTCATACTTTCTCTGAGCGCCTGAATAAGGGAGAAAGCAACAGGTTACCTATTGACTTTATTTTATCGAATTGTGTTGGAAAATACAAATCCTTACCAGAATACTACTGGTTGCCAAGAGGAACTCTTCATTAAGGTCAAGCTGCAACCTGCAAGGAATCGGACAAGAGTGAAAGTCAGGCATTTGAACTCTTACAAACTTTATACTTACGGCGTCTTGCCGGGAATCTCGGAGTCAATATTGTTCTGGAACTCACCAATTCCTTCGAGCCAGTGAAGCAACTGGTTATCAACGTGCCCCTGCGCTCAATGCAGGATGGAGAGCTCATCTTTTCAAACCATCAATTGAGACTATAAGAGGGGACATCAAAGGCGATCTGTGCGGAGAACAGCGGGGTTGGGGGGATTTACGCTCAACTCCACGGGTGGTTAATTCCCTTTCTCCATTTACAGAAGAATATTCCTACGGGCCAAACAAACAAAGCTAGGTGGGCCAGTCCAGTTCGTCATCTCGGCCCTACGCATCACATTGGTGGAGATCGCAGCTGTCCAGTTCCGATCGACGCCTCTCTGGGAGCCAGGTGAGCGTAACACGGAACATATAAGGCAGACTGTACCTTCAGCAAGGGTCCAAGGTTGAGTTCTTCTTTGTTAATTCTGGTCAAGTCTTCAGATGATCTGCCAAAAGATGGGCTATGCCCTTTTTTAAAGCCAAGTGGGCCACAGTGATTGGTGTAGGGTAAGCCTAACTTAATGAACCAATACTGGGGTTCCCTACCAACCATCTCCTGTATGCGTGAGGTCATAATCAGAGTGTTTTGCAACAGGAAAGGTAAAGGATTGAAAACAGGAACAAGGTGTGCCCCAGAACTAAAATGGCAGAAACCTTCTCTCAACAGAAAGATCTCTCGCCACACTCCCATGTTGTTGATAAAAGATTCTCTCTGGTTAATGGTCCTCTCTATGTGGTCCCTGTTAAAGCGGCAGGTCTCCCTTGAAACTGCATTGAGACCCCCGACTCTCTGGCTCCTGGAAACAGCATTCTTGTACCTTACGAAGGGGGTCTTACTGTAAACTACAGTCCCAGACATGACAGCTCACTGTCATTGATACTGAGGGCGGGAGCTGGCTTCAGGTTGACAGTTATATATGAAAGGTTGTTGGGTTTTCTGTGTCCTTTGTTAACCTCTGCAGCCATGCCCCATTTGGGCCTGTTTGAGGTACTCTCTACTGGAATGGTAATCACTGCCACCAGCTGCAGGGCCTAACAAAAGAGCATGGTGGATTCATTAAACCTTTGTTAGTTAAGCAGGCTGCCCATGGCAGGGGGAAGCTTGGTCCTCCCCGTTCTTGGAGATGACATAGTGTACTCCTGGCTGTCACATTCCAACTAAATATGATAAGGTGGACTGTGGCCTGTAGGCTGTGTCCACCAAGAGTACACAGGTATATGTGTTTGTCGTGGTGTGAGCATAGGAAAATGTGTGTATTAGCCCCACACATTTTCCGGAAGCTCATCTACCATTATTCAATTTCTTTTATAATAAAAAAAAAACAGGCAAGAGCACACCCACTGTGTGGATGGTCGAATTCCTCAGTTTCATTCTTATTCTACCACAAAATATTGCAGTACGCTGTTTAAATCTGACATTTAAATACTTGTCTTTAAGTCTCATTCCAATCACACTACATTTTATCTAACATTTTCTGTGTAGACATGAACATGATCAAAGGTCATTTAATTGTTCAGCGTCTAAGAAGAGAGTTTTCAGTTGCTAAATTCATCTGACATTTTGCGGGCCAGCCCGTGGAAGGTCAGTCAAGTACATAATTATTTGATGACTTTGCCTCTTGATACTATGTTTTTTGGTTTAGGCTATTTGGTGTTGCTTAAAGCCCAAACTAATGCATTGGAGTACAGATAGGGGGAATGACATATGAGGAGAGACACAGAGTCTGTATTGTGTTGTTTTGTTGTGTCCACCAATTGCCTGCCTATGACCATGCTAATTTCTATGTCCAATCCCACCCATTCCTGCCTTTGCCTGCCCAAAGCACCACCTCATGAAACTCTTTGAGCTTGCTTTAATCAAGCTTTACCATCTGGCATTGCATTTAAAGTGCCTGCAAGTGTTTCTTCAAAGCAGTCTTCTGATAGTTAATGACTTAATTGGAGTTGCAAACACGCTACTGGTGTAATAAAATGTCTTACCAGGCCTGACTTCAGCCACTCGATTTATAAGCACTCTGTGTGTCCTTCACTGAAGTCCTGTTATAAACAAGCATTGGCAAAGTCACTGAAGTCCGGTTTAAAACAAGCATTGGTACAGCCAACATTTTTGGTTTGTGCATCTGTTTTAAGCTATTGCCAGGCACTGCTATTAGATGCCCAGGTACTCACACCTGCTATCAACAATGGGTAGTTAATATCACTACGGTTGTGCCCGGCAAGTGCCTTTCCCATACCTACACAAAGGCCCAAACTGTTGGCATTATGGGGCAAATACAAATGTGTCGTTCCTACATGGAGAGGGCATTTGTGTAACCAGCGTAGACATATTTTCTTACTGTGACATGACTTTTCGTTTACTGGCATTAAAGGCAAAGCCTACATGAGTGCTCTTACATGGTGGAGGGAGGGCATGTGTGAAGCCAGGAAGGACATATTTTTTTAATTTGAAATGACACTTTCCATGTCATTCCATGTACAATGATAGTTGACATGTTGGCGCGAGGGCAAAGCCAACATGATGATTGTTCTTACATGGGTGGGACATTTGTGCAGCCCACAAGGAAATGTTTTCTTACAGTGGCAATATTATTTTTTTACTGGCAGTAGGGGGCAAATACAACATGATGAGTGTTCTTACATGCGGATGGAGAGGGCATTTGTGCAGCATTTGTGAAGCCAGCAAGGACATCTTTTCTAAATGTGAAATCACACTTTATATGTCATTCCATGTAGAAGGATAGTTGACGACATGTTGGCGCGAGGGCAAAGCCAACATCATGATTGTTCTTACATGGGTGGGGTACTTGTGCAGCCCACAAGGACATGTTTTCTTACAGTGGCGTGGCATATTTGTCTACTGGCATTAGGGGGCAAACATGAGTGTTATGTGGAGGGGGCATTTGTGTAGCTAGCAAGGACATGTTTCCTTACTTTGGCATGACTATTCTTACTGTAATTAATGGCAAAGGCAACTTAATGAGTTTTCTTAAATGGGGGGGGGGCTGAGGGAATGTGTGAAGCCATCAACAACAGGTTTTCTTAATATGGAATGACATGCTTTACTGCCGTTAAAGGTAAAGCCAACATGAGGATCGCTCTTACACAGTTGGGGCATTAAAGCATCCCCCAAGGAAATGTTTTCATAAAGTGGCATGGCATTTTTAACTGGCATTGGTGGGCAAACACACTATGATGTGTGTTCTAATACTGGGGCATTTGTGTAGCAGTGTTCTGAATGTGGCATTACTTTTTTATACTGGCAATAAGGGCAAAGGCAACAGGAGTTTGATCTTATGTGGGTTAATTCTCCGATGGATCTAATGTCGCTACCTTCATTGGTTGGCCATCCAGGAAAGAATCGATTCTAAAGATTTTATGCTTGGTATACAAATATTTGAATAATCTTGCATCAGCATACCTGATGGACACAATTTGCAGATATCAACCTACCAGGACGCTTTGGTCAAGGGACAAACTGCTTCTGACAGTACCATCCTCTGCTTGTGTTTTTAGAGGAGATCACAGATTACCTGGAATCTGGAATACCCGTCTGTTGGAAATTAAGGCACTTGAATCTTTTCTTTATTTTTGCAAAGCTCTTAAAAAATATTTATTTAAATATTAGATCTTGAGAACTAATATGGCTGCTGTTTCTTGGTTGGCCCGGCATTTGATGTCTGATTCCTCTTGGCTGTTTATGGTAACACCTGTGCCTAAATCCGGTTAAGTCCGTCCAGTGCGTGTTACTAATTCCTCCAATCAAATCAAATCAAAATCGGTGGCATAAATTAGCAGAGCCAGCATGAACATGCTTTCTTATAGTATCACTACTGGCATTATGGGCAAAGCAAACATAACTACGTTCTTATGTGGGAATATTGGCAAATATAGGTAAACATTTATGAGCACAATCAGCATGAAAGTTTTTTTTCAGTGGCAGAATACTCATATATGATGGGAAAAGGCAACATTAAAATGCTTTGGAAAATGCCTGCGTGCATTGTTGCGGACTTGTCATCTAATGGATATTTTTCATGGCTTATCCTACAAAACAGATTGCAAACTGTTTGGCTTTTTTTCCAAATTTGTCACAGAAAGTGTGCTGTAAAATGCACCATTTGACCCAACAATTAAAGAGAGATCCCAATCCCCCAAATATAATGAAGCTGCAAGCCTCCACTGGTCAGAGGCATAGACATGATTGTCTAACAAATTGGGCCTGAAGCTAATGTAGTTGGGCCAACCCCCCGCGGAGCCCGAAGAGGGCAGTGGGTTTGATCTGCCATCTGTCGAATCTGTTGGAGTAACTGAGCTTGGCGAACATGTCTTCAAAGCTAGTTCAGGAATATCATTCTCATTTTCTTAGTAGATAGTTCTTCCCTTCCATCACATCACATTGAACTGGTCTATCGCTTCAGGGCTTGTCAAAGTTCAATGTGCATACAGTTAAACTGTTTTCACTTGTGTCTTATACAATAACTGGCAGGGCTCAAGTCGGCGGTACACGCAGATAGGCCGAGTCCACTCACTTTTTTCAGAGGGTGGACTCAGTCTCCCCCCGCCCCCAGCTAAAATGAGAAACATTGCATTTCCTCTTTGAATTTATGAGATAAATCGAACCGCAGTTGCGTCAGTTTTGCAGGACGGATACTTCACCACTGCACTATATAACCTGCACAGACAACATTTAGGGGTCACTAGAGGTCGCAACTTTTCTTTAGTTTTTTTTTTGTAATGCAAGCTCCTGGGCTGTGGCCAGCATCATGTGGCTCTTTACTTCTGGAGTGGCTGGATTTCTTATTCAGGCCCCTTAAAAAAATAAGAACAGGAGTGCCACAGGTCTAACACTTTCAGCACTGACCCTAAATAAGAAAGAATAGGAATACCAAATAATGTCTCTTTCTGGGATTCTATACAATAATTGCTAAACTCATTGAAGGTTTATTTCAGGCACACTTCAGCGGGTGAGTCACTGATTTAGTCTGTTCTTAAATGCCTCAACTCAGTCTTTCATCCTTCTGAGGTCGATAAATGAGTCCCAACACAGGTTGGGTGATATTGGGTGTATATTTTCTCTATATAAAGCGCTTAAGCGTAAGTGCTATATAATAACACATCATTATTATTTGGTCATGGACGTCTGCTTGCATTCAGAGTAATTTGGTAAAATGGGCCTATACACACTGATCTTAATGATACATATGGCGATCCATTCTTGTATGAAATGTACATCACATTATAGTGATATTGTAACCATATTTTTCGTAGTTTACAATGCTATGTAACGCCACTTCCTATTTTGTCAACGGGTGAAAGGTTGTGTGCCATCGCTTCGCGCGATATCACTTCGAGGTGGGGTCAAATGACATCACCTTATGTGATGTCATCAGGGGTCAAGGGTTGTCTGATGTCACTTCCGCTACCCCAGGCATTTTGGTGAAATGACGTCCCTGATAACCTGATGAAAAATAGCCAACAACTCAAGGTGACATGTCGCATTTCGGTACTGCAAGTTCCAGGGAAAACATTTGTATTGGTTCTTGGAGTTTAAAATATGCACACCTTTTAACGTTTTCAGAAACACTATTAGAAGGAAATATCCTCTCTTGGTTTTGTCTGTGTGTTGACTTTATTAAAGGCAAATGACATTCGTCCTGTGCATTTTGGGTGGTTATGAAAAGCCAGTTTAATCAAATGAGCATATTTCACCTTAATATACTAATTTCTGGTGACGTCACATTCCATTGCCTTTGTTGAGGAGTCCCCCCACTTTAATTTTTAGTACTTAACCCTATTAACTGGGACAAATACTCTGACAGAGAAGAGGGCGAGCTTCTTCAACTCGAACATGTGCCGGACGATCCTTAATGTTGCTTGCACACAGCATAGCATATAAAAAAAAAACTACAGTGCAATGACTTTTGTCATTTGAGGATAAAACAAGGAACAAAACCATATCGCTTATTTTTAATCATAAACAGTCAACAGCCACACTCATTTTTGGGCGTTCTATGTAGAATTTGTTTTTTATTTGTTCGATTTTATTGCAGTTTTGTATACGATAAAATCACAAACAATTCTTCCCAGAGCACACAAAGGAAGAAGAGACATGATAAAGAAAGGAGGTGTACACAGTACAGTAGGAGAATGGCTAGTGTGGTATTCAATTGACTGTAGGTACGAGTACCAACATTAGAAACACAATTTATGACACTTGAAAAAAAGCAGGCATGGCTAAACCAGACAGTAACAGGTCTAGAGTAGATTCAGATCCTAAGTGCTGAGAGACTGCAAGGATAACGAATTGTTGTCGAAATGTGGTCTGTTCCTAAATCAAATGTTAAGTCGTTGCAGGGGACCATGGGTGAGATCGATATGACTCCGAGTAGAATTCTACACTTTGAGGGTTGATTCGAGGGGGTGTCCCCTACAGCAATTTAAAGGTGGTGCCCAGAAAGAGGCGAGTGTTCCCCTGGGGTAGTTAGCTGGTATCAGTGATCGCTTTCTTATTCATGATGGTTGGTACTGTCCTCTTGAATATGCTACAACTCTTTTCTAGACTTAGGAATGTAGGTACCTCATTCCAGTTAGTAGATGTGTAGACTGTGAAGGTTGTTCCCTCAGTCTCGTCTTTTGAACTTGGGAGGAGCAAGGAGTTTGTACCGTGGCGATCATAGGAGTCCATTAGGTAGGCATGGTCTGAGTAGGTGGCTGATAGATTTGGATCCTGTGTTTTAAAGGCTCCTGGTGTTAGATGCAGGACTTTGTATGGAGCTGAAAATTCGAAGAGTTTCCATCGTCCTCCCTGAAACCAAGTTTAATGTGCGCATGTGCCTTTAGGTTTATGATCATAGGGGTAGTGTGGATTTGAGTTGCACTGATTTGGTGGGTTGTATTTAGCCCTGTGTAGAATATTGCAGAAATTATTTAAGAAGACGAACATGCAAACAGCTGCAAACGGATTTTGCGCCTCATTATCGATTTGGTGGTAATTTGGCAGTAAATAACCAAATTACCACCAAACTCGATTACTGTTTGTTAGAGTTCTCAAAATGTGCTAATTTCCATTACCTTTTGAGACCCCCAGCAACTTTGCTGGATTTCTAGGATTTGATTTTTTACCTGGGAAGAGTGTGAGCCTTTTTTCCCACTCCTCCATGTATTTTGATGTGTGTTTTACTTTTGTCTTCTTTGGTTATGGAGTTTTAAAAGCACTCCATAGGCATCATCTTTTTCTGTGTGTCACACGGCACCTTCAGTGCCGTGGCACAGGGAGGTCTTTCAGACTTCCCAAGGTTTAAATACCTTCTCTGGAACTGACTACTGTCTCCCAGAGCATGTAAAGTTGAATTGACTTTACTAGTTTCTTTAAATTTACTGACCGAGTACACCCTATCTTCCTATAGAGTGCTGGAGGGGTTGCCTAGCATCCCCTGAGTCAAAACACTTAGATAACAGTCAAATGTTACGCTTTCCTACTTTAAATGGCTGGTGGCAGTGGTTTAGATCAAACTACCATGATTTTTCCCGACCGCGAACAACGGTAGCTAAAAATCGGGTCAGCCATGTTTTTCAATATGGCGCCCCTGACCTATCTGTAAAAACAGACTCCGGTCAAGTTTTTTCGCCATTTCTTTTAGGAAAGGTCCTTCTTGTGTTTTGTCTCTGTGTGCCAAACCAACTTTTGGTCCCTTTATTCGTTGGCCTTTGGCGGGTTTCAGTGCTGAAGCCCTCCTATGGCCCCAGGGTGTCTGGGGTGGACAGGATGTGAGGGAGTTGCCCGAAACTCCCTGTGCTTAGTCTCCTAGGAGACCTGAATGCACTCTGACATGATTGACCGGCTGGCTGTCTGGCAAGGACAGCCACCCTGCTGTGTGGCTGGAATGAATGGGGGAAAACAGTTTAAAAGCAGGTCTCTGGGACTTGGAAAGCAGAGTCGACCACTGGAACGAAAGAACCAAAGATGAGCTGAAGGAAGAGGACTGCTGCAACTCCTGGATGACCGGTGAAGCCCTGTTGCAGGTCTGAATTGCCTGAAACTCCATTGACAGAGAAGCCCTTCAACGTTAACTTCTTCCCTTGAGTTTGGTGGGAACAACCAACTCATAAGCCGCCTGGACTCCCTCCTCTCCTGGTCAAAATTTCTGCAGAGTGCTGTGGAAAACCGTATATCCAGTGGGAAGGATACCAGTTTGTTATCTTTAAGGCACACACACCATAATCCAATGTTTTGCTAAGCTTGTGGCCTCATCCCTGGGCAGTGCAGGAACCTCCCGACGTCCTCCTTCTTGACCCCACGACTGAAGCTCAGGAACAGCGAAATCTGTTCAAACTGCTAGGAACAACTGCCTCAGCTACAGCTCTTCTTCAATTTAAAGGTACTGTACAAACGTGGTCCGGAAATCTTTTTGGCCATTGCGAAAGTTCGTGGAACTTTCCCAACTTCGAAGGCTTGTCCTTCCCTAAACAGTTGTCTAACTTTCCGCCCAGCCAAACTCTTCTAAACTCTGTGGCAAAGACTTAACCGTTTGCTACCAGAACTGTGCTATCCTGTACAAAGACTCTCAACCATTGACTATGGACCAGGCCTATGAACTGAATTGTTGGTTGTAGTTTACTGAAACCCTTTGCCCTGCCTATGAAAGTATTTGGGCTGTTGAATCTTATAGCCTTGTCTTTTTACCCCTTTTCTAAAGTATCTGAAGTGCCATTGTGCTCCCACTTCAGGGAAGCTGAACTTGTTCAGTAACTTATTGGTTGTGTATTTGTAGTATATTAGCAGATGATATTGAGCTGCTCTTGCTAGTGTAATGTTTTCAAACTGACTGTGTAAATAAATGTATATTCTTTTACCAAGAAACCTCGAGTAAGTGTTTGTTTGAATCACTGCATTGGTTGGTCCTATGTGTAACTTGTTCTACTGCTTACTCAACTCTTGAGATAAGTCTGGCTGCTCAGCCACTGCTACCACATAACTGTGTAGTACAGGCTTGTACCAAAGGTGAAATTGTACTGACACTTGTAGTGCTAATTGGATGTATTGTTCCCAAAGGGTAGTGCATGTGATTCTGCCTAACACTGTTACCGCCCCTTGGTCCCATGGGTGTACCACAGGATTACAAGAGGTGGTAACTCTCAATTTCTGGACTCCATGGGGAATTATGGGAGATTTACCACCAGTGGATTTACTGTGTGGTAAATCCACTGCTTTTCTGAGGTAAAGTGGCAGATTTAACTCAGTAAAAAGCTAGCAGTAAATCTGTAACTTTACATCCACATTCATAATTTGGCAGTAGGGGGAAACAGTGGTACTTTCTCTAACGCCCAAAAATGGGGCGGTAACCGAATTACAACCACTTTTTTACACACCGCCGAACTTCTAATGAGGCACTTGCTCTCAGGAAAGTCATTCTCCCTGTACAACACATCCCAACAGCACCACTGGAGAAGCAGGAGCAGGAGCTCCCCAAGCTGCCAGAGCCACAACATGCAGCGCATATACCAATGCAGCTGTTGGAGGGAAGCCACATGGCTGCACCACCCTCCTGCTGCAAAGAATACATTTTTTTGATCTTCCACTCAACTTGCGTTGCAATTACCGGCACTGGGCCGTATTTACATCCCGTATCCACTCCTGGACGTAACCCGCCCGAATCGCTGCATCAGAGCCCACAAGCCGTGATAATGAGTCACCGCCATTGGGCTCTACGAGGCAGTAGCCACTTAAAGATGGCCGCCTAGCCCTTTGAGCCCTGCAGAACTTCCTCTGACCTCTGCTGCCTGCCTACCTATTGGTCGCATCGTACTACAAGTGGACCAATAGGCGACCGGAGGCGTGAGCCGGCCCCCTTTCTGGAAGGCCCGCGTCGGAAAGGCTACCCCTGGCCAAGCCTGACTCCATCCAAAACAGCACCACTGGAGAAGCAGGAGCAGGAGCTCCCCGAGCTGCCGGAGCCGCGACATGCAGCGCATATGGCAATGAAGCTGTTGGAGGTAAGACACATGGCTGCACCACCCTCCTGCTGCAAAGAATTTATTTTTGTGATCTTCCACGCAACTTACGTTGCAATTACCGGCACTGGGTCGTATTTACATCCGGCTTCCACTCCTGGACATAACCTGCCCGAATTGCCGCATCAGAGCCCACACGCCGTGATATTGAGTCACCGCCATTGGGCTCCATGAGGCAGTAGCCACTTAAAGATGGCCGCCTAGCCCCTTGAGCCATGCAGAACTTCCTCTGCTGCCTGCCTACCTATTGGTCGCATCGTACTACAAGTGGACCATTAGGTGAACGGAGGCGTGAGCCGGCCCCCTTTCTGGAAGGCCCGCGTTGGAAAGGCTACCCCTGACCAAGCCTGACTCCATCCACAAAAGCACGACTGGAGAAGCAGGAGCAGGAGCTCCCCAAGCTGCAGGAGCCGCGACATGCAGCGCATATACCAATGCAGCTGTTGGAGGTAAGCCACATGGCTGCACCACCCTCCTGCTGCAAAGAATGTATTTTTTTGATCTTCCACGCAACTTGCGTTGCAATTACCGGCACTGGGCCGTATTTACATCCCGCATCTACACCTGGACGTAACCCGACCGGATCGCCGCATCAGAGCCCACAAGCTGGGATATTGAGTCACCGCCATTGGGCTCCACGAGGCAGTAGCCACTTAAAGATGGCAGCCTCGCCCCTTGAGCCCTGCAGAACTTCCTCTGCCCTCTGCTGCCTGCCTACCTATTGGTCGCATTGTACTACAAGTGGACCAATAGGCGACCGGAGGCATTTGACGCCCCCCTTTCTAGAAGGCCCGCGTCGGAAAGGCTACTCCTGGCCAAGCCTGACTCCACAATAGAACCACTGGAGAAGCAGGAGCTCCCCAAGCTCCCGGAGCCGTCACATGCAGCGCATATGCCAATGCAGCTGTTGGAGGTAAGCCACATGGCTGCACCACCCTCCTGCTGCGAAGAATTTATTTTTTTGATCTTCCACGCAACTTGCGTTGCAATTACCGGCACTGGGCCGTATTTACATCCCGCATCTACACCTGGACGTAACCCGACCGGATCGCCGCATCAGAGCCCACAAGCTGGGATATTGAGTCACCGCCATTGGGCTCCACGAGGCAGTAGCCACTTAAAGATGGCCGCCTAGCCCCTTGAGCACTGCAGAACTTCCTCTGCCCTCTGCTGCCTGCCTACCTATTGGTCTCATCGTACTACAAGCGGACCAATAGGTGGCCGGAGGCATGAGCCGGCCCCCTTTCTGGAAGACCCACGTCGGAAAGTCTACCCCTGGCCAAGCCTGACCCCATCCACAACAGCACCACTGGAGAAGCAGGAGCAGGAGCTCCCTAAGCTGCCTGTCATGGGGCAAGGCAACAATCATGGTATCTTAGCACTGGGAAAGGGGCAGAGACTACTGGAAGTCGGCACCACCAAGAAACATGCCTTTGTAGGTAGACTCCTGCCTTGCAAAAGGCTCCTATGTGCTTTCTGCAGGAGAATCAGCCTACAGACTACATTTCCCAAGCACCCCCGGGCCAAGAACTACTCATCACCGCCCACGTCGGGTGGGGCACGTGCGCGCGTGCACACAAGATCATCAAGAGCACGGGGCTTCTGCTCAGAACTGCAACGAGTGAAGACGCGTTCTCTGGAGCTCCGAGCAAGGGCAAGCGAACGCTTGGCCACGCCCCAGCCATCCTTCACCCGGGCTCCTCATCTCATTCAGATAAGTGCCGCGCGCCATAGGCAGACCAAGCAGACCTGGGGGAAGGCACGCAGCGCTGTAGCGCATCGTAGAGAGTCAGGGGATTTCATCAGCAGCTGCGGTCGGGGGCACGCGCAAGGGGGCTCTGCCCAAGATTTTCATGTCCCCCTGCTCCGGCAAAGCTAAGTGAAAACGTCCTGATTATCAGTGCAGTAGTTTCTGCAATCCGAACTACGCGCAGCCTTTAGGAGTCACGCAGCGCGTAGCTGTGCATGCATTAACCCACTAACTGCTGCGAGTTAACCTACAGGAAGAGAACGCTCTTGTTAATACGCGGCTTCCTGAAAAGTTACAACTTGATTCGTGTGAAGCACAACATGAGTTTTTGCTTCGCAGGAACACTCTTAGTAGAACTATTACTTTGGCCACAAATAGACGCGGAGCCACGCGCGGCTGTAGCCCGCTCGTGAAGGGGATAACCTGGGCAGAAGCATGTGCCTAACTACTTGAGCATGACGCGCCTAAAGCATGTTTGGGGTGCAATTAACCACTTGTGTGAGAGTGTGTGAATGTATGGTGCAGTGTGTGAGGTAACACGCAGTCGGTAATTCCCACTCTCTTTTCAGCAATAACACTGCTCCGGATTCTGGACCTGAGAGTGCGCAGGCAGGAGGCCAGCACTCACCCATTGAGATAAGTCTCTTTCTGGCTCTAGCCTTCGTTGTGGGGTGTGGGGGGGGGATTGTGCATAATGTGAATGTGTAAATGTTGTATTGTGTTATCCTATGTCCCCGTCCCCGTCCACCTCCCCATTCCTAGTCCTCTCACCGGTTACCCTTGCTACGGAACCCATCCAACCAACGAGATCCTAACCCTCTTTCCCCGCCGGGGTCGCACAGGCTTGTGTAAGTTTAAACTTGCGGGCACCAAGACCCGGGAGGGGATGGTTGGTTCGTGCCACTCCTGAGCCTGGAAGCTGGAGCCGTGCCAGAGCCGTGACATGCAGCGCTTATACCAATGCAGCAGTTGGAGGTAAGCCACATGGCTGCACCACACTCCTGCTGCAAAGAATGTATTTTTTTGATCTTCCACGCAACTTGTGTTGCAATTACCGGCACTGGGCCGTATTTACATCCCGCATCCACTCCTGGACGTAACCCGCCCGAATCGCCGCATCAGAGCCCACAAGCCGTGATATTGAGTCACTGCCATTGGGCTCCACGAGGCAGTAGCCACTTAAAGATGGCAGCCTAGCCCCTTGAGCCCTGCAGAACTTCCTCTGCCCTCTGCTGCCTGCCTACCTATTGGTCGCATTGTACTACAAGTGGGCCAATAGGCGACCGGAGGCATTTGACGCCCCCCTTTCTAGAAGGCCCGCGTCGGAAAGGCTACTCCTGGCCAAGCCTGACTCCACAATAGCACCACTGGAGAAGCAGGAGCTCCCCAAGCTCCCGGAGCCGTCACATGCAGCGCATATGCCAATGCAGCTGTTGGAGGTAAGCCACATGGCTGCACCACCCTCCTGCTGCAAAGAATTTATTTTTTTGATCTTCCACGCAACTTGCGTTGCAATTACCGGCACTGGGCCGTATTTATATCCGGCAACCACTCCTGGACGTAACCCGCCCGAATCGCTGCATCAGAGCCCACATGCTGTGATATTGAGTACCGCCATTGTGCTCCACGAGGCAGTAGCCACTTAAAGATGACCGCCTAGCCCCTTGAGCCCTGCAGAACTTCCTCTGACCTCTGCTGCCTACCTATTGGTCACATCGTACTACAAGTGGACCAATAGGCGACCAGAGGCGTGAGCTGGCCCCCTTTCTGGAAGGCCCGCGTCGGAAAGGCTACCCCTGGCCAAGCCTGACTCCACAACAGCACCACTGGAGAAGCAGGAGCCGGAGCTCCCCAAGCTGCCGGAGCCGCGACATGCAGCACATATACCAATGCAGCTGTTGGAGGTAACTCACATGGCTGCACCACCCTCCTGCTGCAAAGAAGTTATTTTTTTGATCTTCCACACAACTTGCGTTGCAATTACTGGCACTGGGACGTATTTACATCCCGCATCCACTCCTGGACTTAATCCGCCCGAATCGCTGCATCAGAGCCCACAAGCCGTGATATTGAGTCACCGCCATTGGGCTCCACGAGGCAATAGCCACTTAAAGATGGCCGCCTAGCCCCTTGAGCCCTGCAGAACTTCCTCTGCTGCCTGCCTACCTATTGGTCACATCGTACTACAAGTGGACCAATAGGTGACTAGAGGCGTGGGCCAGCACCCTTTCTGGAAGGCCCCCGTTGGAAAGGCTACCCCTGGCCAAGCCTGACTCCATTCACAAAAGCACCACTGGAGAAGCAGGAGCTCCCCAAGTTGCCGGAGCCGCGACATGCAGCGCATATACCAATGCAGCTGTTGGAGGTAAGCCACATGGCTGCACCACCCTCCTGCTGCAAAGAATTTATTTTTTTTGTTCTTCCACGCAACTTGCATTGCAATTACCGGCATTGGGCCTTATTTACATCCCGCATCCACTCCTGGACGAAACCCGACCGAATCGCCGCATCAGAGTCCACAAGCTGTGATATTGAGTCACCGCCACTGGGCTCCATGAGGCAGTAGCCACTTAAAGATGGCCACCTAGCCCCTTGAGCCCTGCAGAACTTCCTCTGCTGCCTGCCTACCTATTGGTCGCATCGTACTACAAGTGGACCAATAGGCGACCGGAGGTGTGAGCCAGCCCCCTTTCTGGAAGGGCCGCATCAGAAAGGCTACCCCTGGCCAAGCCTGACTCCATCCACAACAGCACCACTGGAGAAGCAGGAGCAGGAGCTCCCCAAGCTGCCGGAGCCGCAACATGCGGCGCATATACCAATGCAGCTGTTGGAGGTAAGCCACATGGCTGCACCACCCTCCTGCTGTAAAGAATTTATTTTTTTGATCTTCCACGCATCTTGCTTTGCAATTACAGGCACTGGGCCGTATTTACATCCCGCTTCCACTCCTGGATGTAACCCGCCCGAATCGCTGTCAGAGCCCACAAGCTGTGATATTGAGTCGCCACCATTGGGCTCCACGAGGCAGCAGCCACTTAAAGATGGACGCCTAGCCCCTTGAGCCCTGCAGAACTTTCTCTGCCCTCTGCTGCCTGACTACCCATTGGTCGCATCGTCCTACAAGTGGACCAATAGGCGACTAGAGGCGTGGGCCAGCACCCTTTCTGGAAGGCCCGCGTCGGAAAGGCTATCCCTGGCCAAGCCTCACTCCATCCACAAAAGCACCACTGGAGAAGCAGGAGCAGGAGCTCCCCAAACTTCCTAAGCCGCGACATGCAGCGCATATACCAATGCAGCTGTTGGAGGTAACTCACATGGTTGCAACACCCTCCTGCTGCAAAGAATTTATTTTTTTGATCTTCCACGCAACTTGCATTGCAATTACTGGCACTGGGACGTATTTACATCCCGCATCCACTCCTGGACGTAATCCGCCCGAATCGCTGCATCAGAGCCCACAAGCCGTGATATTGAGTCACCGCCATTGGGCTCACCAAGGCAGTAGCCACTTAAAGATGGCCACCTAGCCCCTTGAGCCCTGCAGAACTTCCTCTGCCCTCTGCTGCCTGCCTACCTATTGGTCGCATCGTACTACAAGTGGACCAATAGGTGACCGGAGGCGTGACCCGTCCCCCTTTCTGGAAGCCCTGCATCGGAAAGGCTACAACCTGACCAAGCCTGTCCCTTGCCGGTCCCTGCCACCTGCTAGAAATACTGCCTCTCGCACAAAGGAACCACCTGCACCCGGATATCACCCCTTAAAGGCATGGCCTAGTAACATTTTTTATTGTCCCTACGGGTCGGCCATGTTTTTTTAAGCCTAAGTGGCTCGATTTTAGAAAACTTTCCTATGGACCTTACCCGTGTTTTCGCCCATTAAACGCACGCAAAAACAGGCACCAGGGAGCCGCCATTTTGTGATAATCCTATCACTTGCCGCATCGCCCTGGCTGACCTGCTTCTGCGACACTAAATCAATTCCCCCGCCCATGAGCCTGACATTATCAAAACATTCATATTCCCCGCCTCTCTCCGTGACGCTACTGTGCTGCGTAGGCAAACGCGCCCAGTCGTCTTCTACGCGACTCCACACAGAACCCGAAACCAACACAGACCATCTCACAACACAGCGTGCCACAATTCGGAATATAAAACTGTACTTTAAAATCAAACAGCAACACAGTACATTTGGTAAAGTACATTTATTTGACATTAAATGTTTAGAGAATATTCAGCAATTACCATATGAACTCCAAAAGCCATTTATTTTCTTTTATCTGTATCCGCAATGGTACACATGGTGTTGCTTTTCATTAAAAGAAGCACTTTGGAAGCACGGTGAACCGCAAGGCTGTTCCATCAACTAGGCACTAGTCCATCGTAAAGGTTGATATGTTGCTTCTAGCCACTAGTACAGCGTAAGGGCATGTGGGCCCTTGGCGATCGTCCCATAAAATTGTCAGTGTGCTCCAGTTGTTCACACGAAGCTGCAGGTGTCTCACGAAGAATCCGTCTGCCGGTGTCTCAAACCGATGACAGTAGCAGAAGGGGAGCAAATACCTGTTATGAAAACAAAAAAATTATAATTAGTCTCGCCAGCCGATCTTCATTAATATTACTCATTTTATTTATTACGGCCGATCAGAAACTATTTGCTTGCAAGGATAGTTCAATGGAGTATGTTCGGCTCTAAAATCAATGCGAAAAGTAACGAAATAAATCGAGGCCAATACACAATGATAAATGACAGTCTACATGCGTGTGGAATGATATGATATGGCATTTGTAACGCACCTATACACAAGTGTTTCAAGGCGTGACGAGGCAGGGGGGGGAACAAGGGCATACAGACAACGATCCTACTAGGTCAGGTGTCTTTCAGATCGTGCATGGGGAAGGGGGGAGGGGGTTAAAAGTGTTGTACATGGTTAGTCGAATACAAGATAAATAATAGGGCCAGCTGGTGGCAAGTGCAAGGTAAATGCCGGGAGAAGGGGCTGAAGGATACAGAGACAGTCCTGTAGTGCAGGTAGGCAGTGCAGGGAAAAGTGGCTGGGCCAAGGACCGAGATCGGTGAGACCAGTGGACCTGCATGCCCATGTGCCCACTACGAACACGTTTTCCTAGCTCTTCATTCATTAATTTATTCATGCATCCATTCATTAATTCTTCATTCCGGTATAAAAGCGTCTAAAGATTTACTCACATTATATTTGAAATTTCCATTGCATCTCTTCGTAATGCAGTCTGTAAAACGGACCGTGCTCTTGACAACGATTTTTCGTATACTGAACTAAAATGAAACTCGGTCTAGTTTCTGAATGTTCTGCCTTATCGTCTCTTACGTTATTGCGCACCCCCTTCAAATGTAGTTCTTTCGGCATGGTCCCTGTCTCAAGGTCAAAAAACAATAGACCCTTATACTTACAGTGCGACTTGTGGGCCTCTTCTGGGCGCGAGCTGAAAATCAAAGCCGCTGTCCTTCGCATTCTTTATTTGCAACATCATGTAGTAAAGGCATGTGTGAGAACTTGAAGTTTAGAATCCCTCTATTTAGTGCGCCTCAATGTGCAAATGCAAACTGGCTTCTCTCCCAAATGCCACTGTCCGCTTGGCACGTTCTAAGGCCGCCAATTTTGTCCCTGTTGTCTGCGAGCTTTGCAGCCCCAAAAAATCATAACTATGGAGACATTACATTTTTGGCGGAAGGTCAGGGAAAGTATAAAGTACCACAGGAGTTGAGTTAAAAGTGAGATTTATTGTTTGTTTGGTTGTTTTATTATTTGCAATACGCAAGCCTCCCCTCCGTTAAGTGCACAGCATTTACATTTACATGAGAAGAGACATGAGAAAAATATATACATACACATATATGAGGTGAATAGAGAGAATTCAAAGATGACACCCAGCTTGTTCGCCAGCCATGATGGTGAAGGTAGGGGTTAGGGTTACAGGTACACTGTACAATAACATTTATTTACAAAAAGACAATCGTATTGCAATTATTTAAACCAGGGTTTGTACTTCACAACCAGCTGTGCTTCGGGTGGACATGGCACAGTTGCAATGTTCGGTGGCAATGGATCACTGCTCTGCACAGAAACGTCCAAAATTCCATATCTGTGCTTCTCTAACACAGCAACAATAAGGCCTTTCACAAAGTCGAACTGCATTTCATCATAGACTGGTTTTTATCACCCATTGCTTACTTCGGTTTGAAAACACCTTAGTGTAGCGAGGCATCCTTACTTTACCCCTAGTCCTAGATTGTTCACGTCCGACATTGCTGTTATGTGCCAAGACTGCTAGTAGAGTGCGATGTTTCATGCCCCGAAAGCTAAAATGCAAGCGCTTTGGCCTGTACTTTAGGCACATATTGTGGAACACCTTCAAATCTCCTGTGTGACAGAATTCTGTCAGTCCTCTCAAATCTCTTGATAGAGTTTTGTCGAAAACAATCTTCTCAATGGCTTTGTGTGTCGGTGAAGATGGAATCAACCACTTCTTCTTCCGTGCCTCCTCTGGGGACAAAGGGCCATGTTCACATTGGTGGAAATGTTGATTTTCTGTCCAGCGGTGAACGTTGGTACAGTGGTGCATCAGTGACCGCCATTTTTCAAGTAGTATTTCCACTGACCCTTCACAAGTTTTTGAGCTCCACCAAAGATGGTTGGTGATAGAATGGGACCACTGCAAAATACTTTCAAAACCTTTTTTTTTTCCTGCAGCCGAGATTTTCTTACTGATTGATTTAGCAAGATGCCATACGTCAAATTGATAATTAATATATGGGAACTGCTCTCTCATTGTCTTGGCAATTGAAACGTGTCTGTCCGTGGCTATGAGGTCGATGTGCATTCCCCTTGATTGTAGATATTCCACTGATTTTATAAATCCTAGTTTCTCATGGCCACTGAGGATGTACATTGTGTTACCTGCACGACCACCGAACTCACAATTTTCTTACTATCCATGTCCTGAAAGTGGTAGGTGCAGTACTTGGCAGAAAATCCAGGGCTGTCGCACTGTCCATCGCCGGCTAGCCTGAAACGTTTCCCTTCGAGTGTACTTACTAGAGACAATTGTTCAATTTTCCAAGCATCACTAATGGCCGGAAACAGATAATCACGTTGGTATATGTAGTACAGCGATTTAGAAATGAAATGGAGTCCCACAAACTGAAAGAAAGCCTCTAACTTTCTAAAACTGGAGCCACTAAAAAGTGATGCAGCTGCACACAGTAGATTGCCTGCTGGCATTTTCCCCAGCATCGTTTGTGCAGACCATGAGAACCTATGATTTAATCTACAGGTGGCATTTATTTTGACGTTACTGCCTTTTATTTGACGAGTCACATTAATCAATGGCTTCCCACATACTTTCCCTCTAACGGAATGCACACATTTCAGCATTCTTATAATTTCCATCAAACAACTGTTGAATACAATGTATTTGCTTTCTTTCATTACACTGTCATCCTGCATCAACGTTGTTTCGGCCTGTGACGTTGTGGAGATTTAAACACATTGGAAAGTAATATCGCTGATATCAAGTTCTGATGCGTCTATGGATGCTGCGGCTGGTTCATTCTCTGTCATTTCGACATCTATTACTTCAACATTGATGGGAGAACACAACAATGTCGACATGTTTTTGGGTGGCAAATTTTTGGCGGGTGTAGATTGTATGAATTGATCTGCAACTACTTCAGAGCTATCTTCAATACATTCAATATAATTTTCTTGTGGTGGTGCGGTCGCACTGTAGGAATGGTCCAATGCAACTTTGCTGTATTCTCCAAACAGTTAATTCATGTTCTGGCCATTGGACATGAGCATCTCGAGCCTGAACACGCCTCAACTCAATTAATAGTTCCTCCATAGTGTACATGGTCTGGCACGCAACATCTCTCATTCGCTTCACTGTCTGTGTATGTATAGTTCTAACACCCACGGGTAACTGGAGCAGAGATTGGGAAAGGGATGTTCAGTTTAAACACAAGATAAAGTGTAGTCCAATTGACTGGAAAAAAACATAAAATAGTCCTCAGCACAAACATTTTTTTAAAGTTATGAACTGTTTGTAGCTAACCTTTTTTTGTTTTTTTTTCTTTGCAACTTTTTTGACTCGACCTTCAACATCTGCACGCTGTAGTTCCGATTAATTTCCGCATGTCCTCCCTTCCTCTTGCGCTGCAACGACTATATTTTCTGTATCCGCATAGACAGCACGGAATGAGGCTCCATCGTCTCCCTGAAACATAGTACTTTCATTACTATGTATCAAAATATTGTTAGCATAAAACACACGTGAGGACGAACACACAGGTACATCTCAATAGCCAAACACGATTTAAACATTGTGTGCAACAATCAAACGACAAGTATTCGACCAGTGATGATCTATTTCGATGGAGCTGTCAGTATCTATACCTCTGGCTCTACATGGACTGCCATGAATGGTTGTATTGGAGAGGAGGCATCAGCATCTCCCTGAAACACAGTACTTGCATTAGTATGGTTTTCAATATTGGAAACATAACACACACTTGGGGTCGACGGCACAGGTACATATAAAGAGATAACCACAAATGATGCATTGTCTAAAACAATCAAGGAAAATATAAGTATGCAGATTTCATCGAATTATTTCTCCGATTCCTTTACATCTGCATCATCAAAATGGGATGTTGTGATTGTAGTGGAAGCTCCGTCGTCTCCCTGAAACACAGCATTTGCGTTAATAGGGAAGAAAGTATAGCAAATGGAATCATGTCATATGATTACGCATGATGGAGCTGTAAGTATCCATACCTTGTGCTGCTGAAGAATATCTATGGATGTTGCAAATGTAGTGCGCACTTCCGAAAGCTGTTGTGCCGATTCGTATACGCATGGTCCCGCTTCCACTTCCCCTGAAATTACTTGAATGTCAGGCTCTGCATCAAGTGCAGGGGTTGACGCTCCATCAACTGCCTGAAACATAGTACTTGCATTAGTGAGGATTACAATAGTGAAAACATAACACACACCTGGGGTCGACAGCACAGGTACATATCAACGGCTAACCACGAATGAAACATTGTGTAGAACAATCAAACGACAAGAATTCCAGCTCTGTTGATGACGCTCTATGGAGCTGTCCGTATCCATACCTCCTGCTGGTGAAGAACATCTAGAAATGTTGTAGATGTGACGGATGCTTCAGCATCTCCCTGAAAGACAGTACTTGCATTAGTATGGATAACACTAATTATAACTGAAAACAAACACCAGTGGACGATAACTAAGGTGTATTTCAATTGAAAAGCACTAACCAAACATTTGGTAAAATAATTACACGATAGAATAAAACTATTACTTGACATGCATAAAACAAGTCTGTAGCGGATTACCCTAGTAAGATTACCTGATACGCGCTAGAAGTGGTTGATAACTGCGACCACGTCAAGTATGTAGAATGTTCTTGCTTGAGATTCAAGGGATAGTCAAGAAGTTGTAAAGGTAAATTAATGATTGATAATGAAATGCCAATATTAAAAATAGCCATGTAAGGCGACAGAATACTTGAAAAATGCTCAATACAGCACAGTTCCCTGTTCCCATATATATACATTGCGTTTGTGGGTTATGAAATCGAAAAAGAATATATTGATAAATGTCATTATTCAAAAAACTATACACTCATATCAATATCAAAATTATTACAAGGGATAGAACGCCTACAATATCAATTAATCCATTTTGCTACCTACACACTACCGCAAGGCCTAAAGCTAAATCCGGACACTTGACTCACTGGTGGCGGAATATGGACGAATAGAGTGGGAATAGCGTTTTCGAGCAATTTCCGTGTCGTTCGCCGTTTATTCTTCTTTGTTACCCAAGATGTTGTGTACATGTCCAAGGAAAAGTGCCGGCTGCAGATGCGGTTTCGATCACCCCTCTTGTCCTGTAAGACTTATTGGACTCTACTTTCCAGCTCATCCAGTGGATATCCGCAATGTCTGACCCATTCTCTTATTCGATCAACAGTTTTCGGGAATACATGCATTGTAGTGCCTTCAGATTTTGCATGGGTCTTCGAAGGGCAACCGCTAATCGAACAGGCATGCATTGTTGATAAATCTGTAAAGTAAATATCAACATCATTATACAATCTTCAAGAATAAAGATTTGATACAAAAGTAAATGAATCATACAATGATCAATGCAAGGTTTGTTTTGGTCGCAGGAACTATACCAGTTCATTATGTGCGGCTTAGTATTTGCATAAATTGCAGAAATGTATAAATGATGTGACTAAAATCTGAACATGTGACTCGTCCCTTGGATGTTCTGTCTTGCACGAGAAGGAAACATGCTTACATTATAGACTGGACCCCCGAAGGATGCAATTCGATGACAATAGACACAGATGAAAATAAATAGATCTATTGATAGCATAGCAATGGAAACTCAAGTCAATAGCAATGAGACCAATGAACATAGCACTATTGTGTACTCTACTCGCAAATAGATAGAAATTTAAAAATCTGCGAAATATGACTAGGATACATGGCCTTACCTTGACCAACAAACAGTTGGATTCAGCAAGCAGAGCAGTGTGTTGCAGGAGAATAGGTGGGTGGCCACAGGTAGCACACTGATGGGTTTGCTCTAAGCGGTCACAGAAGTTCACGGATAGCACGATGACAAGCAGATTAGAGTAGATCTCAGTGGTTGCCAGGTAGCACGTTCAGGAGTTGACTTGCAAAGCACAAAGATGTTCTCATGAGACATATCAAGTGGTTTATAAAGTATTGGAAACAGGGGTGTGTTTGTGAATGAATGACATATGTATGTCGTGGTATTAGGGGGGCGGCCTGCTTCAAGGGGAGGCTTAGCTGGAGACACACGGTCTGAGGAGACCATGTGACCGATCGCCCCTTGGCGTGGGATACCTTTTAAAGTGTACATGCAGTTTGGCACCATGGCCTTTCGTGCCCCTGACAGCGTGCATCCCCGGGTGCGAACTGCCTTTGATAGAGGGGTGGGATGGATGGGCCTGGGGCGTGCAGATAAGGCACAGGAAGACTGCTGAATGGAGGCACACTTATGTGGATTGCAGGGGGGCGGCCTGCTTCAAGGGGAGGCCTGGATGGAGACACGGGGTCTGAGGAGACCATGTGACCGATGGCCCCTTGGCGTGGGACACCTTTTGAAGTGTACATGCAGTTTGGCACCTTGGCCTTTCGCGCCCCTGACAGCCCCCCATGCCAGCGCTCATCCACTGGCTCGAACTGCCTTTGATAGTATATCGTTGCTTATCAATAACAAATGCCACATACCGGAGATTCTTGTGAGCACAGACCCACACTTCAACTGGTGTATTATAGTGGTCAAGACCCTAAGGCCTGTATAATCCAATGGTAATTGTTAGTATAGATATATGTGTGACTTTTATAGAGACATAACATACTGAAAGACTTTGAACAAGTGTTATTTAGTGCATGCATTATCGAGAATGTTATGTTAGCTTAGATAGATAGTGACCACCCTGCTTCACAGCGACCAGACCTTCACCAATTCGGAGCACAGATGTCTGACGTCCATCCTTGAATGGAGACACACTTGATTCATTTAAAAAATCGAAACAACCGTTGTTAAAATATATGTGTTGTTTTATTTTGTATCTTATTTTCATGACACAAAAATACAAGACTTTAAAGATTATACAGGTCTAGTTGCAGCACAGCGAGCGAAAATCCCCCGTACTGACCGCTGTCACTCGGGAACGTTTCTCTTATGGCACGAACGGCGCAGGCGGGTATCACTCTTCAAACGCGGTGTCCAAGCCTCCCGTGGAGCCACCATGTAAAGGAACGATAGGCCACCAGCCTGTACAACCTGTGAAAAGGAATGAAACAAACTGTTTTTAAATGACCAAGATATGTTTAATAAACGTTTGTTGTCAATGACAAATCTTGTAACTAATGGCATTCTGCACGGACAAATGCTATCTAGACAATGCACACTATTGAACGACTTACATGCGTTACAATGATATGTAGATGTAATTTTGGATATAGTAGAAGAACATGAAATAGGAGTGGCATGACAAGCAGAGTATACTTACTCGTTACTCAGATTACGAGGACAAACAGTTGCGCGAAGTTTGTGCATAAGCACCATCATTATTCTCAACACGGCCCGTGTGAGGCAGGCTGCCCTGAAGTCTGGCAGCTCGTTGATGCATTGCGGTCGTGGCTCGCCTTCCGAAATGTAGGCCAGGCATCCTGAGTTTTCTCGGCAGCAGCAGTTCTCCTCCTCGGTTGGCATTAGCTCTCACCGATTGCATGTGCACTAGGTGGAGAAGCTGTCCATGCGACTAGGCCCAGGTTCTTCATCTGTTGATTCGTCCTGCCAACTGCCGTCCGAATGCCCATTGTTTTCGCATGCTTCCCTTTCCAGTAGTTCCTCCTCTGTATACTTGGGCTCGTACATGTAGGGCATTATTGTAGCCAGAGTAAAATAATTTACTGAGATGGTAAAGGTGTTCACACGGGCTACAAGCGGCGAAGGTAGCTGGCCAGAGCACAGAAACGAGTCACAAAATACTCAAAGTAACACAGAGAGAGGAATGGAATCGAAAATCTGCTGCTGTGTGTTGTGAAACGGTCTGTTTATACTTATTGAGGAAAGAGGCGTCCTGCCATTTCCATGGTGACATGTCATTAACTGAAGCGCAGCGAATGTTGACACAAGACGTGCTTTGGCGTTGGGAAATGGGCGGTACTAGTCTGCTGATGACAGGCTCAGGGGCGGGGGAATTGATTTAGTGCCGCAGAAGCAGGTCAGCCAGGACGATGCGGCAAGTGATAGGATTATCACAAAATGGCGGCTCCCTGGTGCCTGTTTTCGCGTGGGTTTAATGGACGAAAACTCGGGTAAGGTCCATAGGAAAGTTTTGTAAAATCGAGCCACTTGGGCTTAAAAAAAAATGGCCGACCCGTAGGGACAATAACATTTTTTACTAGACCATGCCTTTAAGTTACTGTGACTTAAAAGCCCTGCAATCACTACTATTGCCTATCAGTGCTTAACCTTGTGGTGAGCACTTCGGATACCGTCTACATTGGGCATTGCACCCTTTCCCATGCCACTCTGGAGCGCTATACCGATTTTTGCCACTGTATCCTACCACCACTAGTCTATGCCTGTCCAATTCTAGGCACTCTGTTTTGGCTGTATTGATTGCCCAATTTTACCCTGCAACCATTAGCCTTTGCCTGCCCCATCACTGAAAATCGAATCTAGGTATTGTGTTTCTGCTGCATTGTTGCCCATGTGTATCTTGCCACCAGTAGCCTCTCCCTGCTCAAATCTAGGTATCGTGTTGTGCTGTAGTGTGCCCAATTTTACCTTGCAACCATTAGCCTTTGCCTGCCCATCACTGAACATCGAATCTAGGTATTGTGTTGTGCTGTATTGTGCCCAATTTTACCTTGCAACCATTAGCCTTTGCCTGCCCCATCACTGAAAATCGAATCTAGGTATTGTGTTTCTGCTGCATTGTGTATCTTACCACCAGTAGCCTCTGCCTGCTCCTCATTGAATATCCTACTTAGGCACTGCATTTTGTTCATTTGTGACCCACTTGTGACCCGCCACAGCACAGCATTAGTCGCACAATCTCACTATCCACACACACAGCCACTCCCTACCATCATAATGCCCATAAGTACACCTCCCAATCACAGCACAGGTGAACTTTCCCGCACTGCCTGCCACACTCCGGCCAGCCTGCCTCACAGCCCTCTTCTTAGCTCTCACTATAATGACCCCTACGCCTCCCCACACACACCCATCACTCTTCACTCAGTGCCAGGCACTTAACTCACATGCCATAGCATCAGACTACAAAATCACACAGTCTCAGCCACCCAGCCTAGACATCAGACTCCGCAATCTCAGACATCGCTCACGACCTAGGTACTTTCCCTGCTCACCCACACCCACCACGACCAGAAACACCAGATTAGGCACCTGCACCACACCACTACCCCACTCTAATTTCAGCAAATGTACTGCCCCTCTTTCTCCACCACCCCAACTTGCCTCTACACTACCTCCCTCTAAGCTCTTCACTCCCACACACCACAACAAGCACACCCCACCCAGTACTAGCATAAACAAAAACATTAAAGGCACACAATACCCTCCTCTCAAATGTGCACTACTGAACGTACGCGCCCTACCAGCACACGCACTACAGATAAATGATCTACTATCCACACAGAATCTGGACCTACTATGCATCACTGAAACCCGGCTGAATGATGCCTCCTGCCCAGCCATCGCACTAGCCCTACCACCAGGCTACACCATCCTTAGGCAAGATAGACCTGATAAGGCTGGAGGGGGAGCCGCCCTAATCCACAAAGACTCACTGTCCATTAGACTAGTAGACCACAGCACATGGGGTGGAAATGCTGATATCCTATCAGCCAAGCTCACCCCCACCCCCAATAATCTTATCAATATCCACATCCTATACAGACCGCCCGGACTCCCAGCAGACTTCCAAGAACACCTCTCCCACCCGCTCAGTAACAACATTAAAAAATCCTCCAAAATCCTTCTAGGAGATGTAAATTTAGGATTCAATGATCCAAAGGACAAACCCGCAACAAATCTAGCTAAAGAACTCGCAGACCTAGGATTTTCCCAAGGAGTCCTCACCCACACTCACTCCAAAGGCCGCACCCTTGATTGGGTCATGGATCACAACTGCGCCTCCAACATTATCTCCAACTCCGCTTTGCCCTGGACGGACCACACATGCATTGAATTCCTCATCCTCACCTACCCCAGACCTAAAACCCTAACCCACACACCACCCACCATAACAAGAAGTTAAAAAAAAAACTCAATGCAGACAACTTGCGACCCTACCTCAAAAACCCCTGCCTAGCACCTCCCTTCTCCCAGGACCCTTATATACTTTCAGCCATCTTTAATGATACCCTCACAAATGCCATAGATTATATAGCCCCACTTGAAAGTAAGAAAGCAAAAAAGTAATTTCACTGCAACTCCTGGTTCTCGGATGAACTCCAAACCCTCCGAGCACAAAAGTGCCAGGCACTAAAAAACTGGCAAATGGATCCCAGTGACCTAAATAAGAGCATCTTTAAACAGACAGCCCTCCAATACAAAAAAGCCATCCTACTAGCAAAACCCAACTCCTTCAATGATAGGATTTCTAAGGCCAATTCCCAAGCGAAAGAATTATTCGCAATCTTCAATGAACCAGTCACACCACCGGCAACCGCAGACGAGATAACTAAAGATAAAGCCAGGTGCGCTGGCATTCAGACCGCCATGCTCAACAAAATAAAACTCCTCCAGAATAAAATACAAAACCACTAACTCCCTCCCAAACCTAAAAGCCAACCGCCCTACACAAGACAAATGTAACAATTTCAATCACGCGCAGTTCGCCTTCAGAGATGTCACGGAACATGAGGTCCTTAACCTCATCAAAAATCTCAAACCATCTCTCTGCAAAGCAGACATCTGCCCTCCTAAAATCATCAAGGAATGCGCTAATGACTTAGCACCTTTGATTACTGCCTTCATTAACGCATCATTCCAAACAGGAACTGTCCCAAACAATCTCAAGGAAGCCTGGGTGCAGCCACTTCTAAAAAAAAAAAAGCCACACTTGACCCAGTGCAACCCAACAACTACAGACTGATAACGACAGTCCCGTTCCTCTTGAAAATTCTGGATGAAGCGGCTCACAACCAGATCCAATCATACATACAAGCTAATTCCATACTAGGCAAAAGGCAATCTGGCTTCCGGGTCGGCCATGGAACAGAATCTGCCTTATTAGACCTAAAAAATCAAATCACACAGATCATGGACAAAGGCAAACTGGCTCTACTCCTCCTTCTCGAACTATCAGCGGCTTTTGACCTGCTAGATCACCAAACACTTACCACCCACCTCACTCATGCAGCCCATTTCTCCAAACATGCAGCATCCTGGATCACCTCCTTCCTCGAAGGAAGAGCCATGAAGGTCTACTCCGACACAGCAAACGCAGATCTTACTACTATAAATTGCAGTGTACCCCAAGGATCATGTACAGCCCCCACCCTCTAAACCCCTTTTCGACTTACTTGACTCCATCGGTGTGGCATATACCAACTATGCAGACGACACTCAAGTACTTATACCCTTAACTGGACTCTACCACCAAGACGCCACTAACCTCAACAATATCTATGCTACGATCCAAGCATGGATGGCAATCAATGGCCTCTGTCAACGGAGAGAAGACTGAAATTCTCATTTTTGGGCAAAAAAACACAATAACGAAGCTAAGCCCCCAATACGCCAACTTCAACATAGACAACTCAACCATATCTGTATCATCCTCCATCAAGACCTTAGGTGTTCACATTGATGCCAACCTATCAATGAACAAACAAGTCAGCGGCATAGCCTCTGTATCAGCATTCAGCACCAAACTCATCAATGCCATCAAACCCTGCCTATCCGCCCCCAAATGAGTGGCCATAGCTAGAGCAACTATAGGCACTAAACTTGATTACTGTAACGCTCTCCTAGACGGCACCTCCACCAAAAACATCCACATACTGCAAACCACACAAAACAACGCACTGAGAGCTGCTATGAGCATCCCCAGAAGGGACCATATATCTCATGCCAGACGTACAGCACGGTGGCTTCAGGTCAAAGACTGTATTATGCTGAAAATCCTTACCATCACACAGATGCATCAACAACACTGCTCCCACATACCTATCTGAAGCAATATCAAGGACCACTTCCACCCGCCCTACCAGAGATCAGTACACCAACCAGCTACACATACCACGCATAAAGAGAGCTACAGCTGGAGGCCTAGGCTTCTCCTATATTGCACCACAACTCAAGAACTCTCTCCCTGCCACCCTTAGAGCTGAAACCTCCATCTCTGCCTTCCGCAACAACCTCAAGACCACCTTCCTCAACTAGTACCACGACTGCCTCCTCTACTCATGCCATGTATATTGTAATGTAATCAGAAATGTAATATAACTTTATTGTAACATTGTATATATATTGCTCATGACTATGTAACTAAGCTTTGTGCTGTAACAAGTGCCACGATGACCTTGGGCTGATGTGCGCTATATAAATATTAATAAAACGAAACAAACAAAACACCACCATGCCACGCATAACGCGTTACATAATAACACTTATTATTTTTATGCCAGCTCATTGCCTCTGTACCTTAATTGAATTACATCCTTAAGAGCTCAGCCTCTTAGTAAATGTGCAGGATGTTGCATGTGTTATTTCTGTTCCGATTGATGCTGGCACTGATCACTGGCATTTACTTAAGAGGTTTTCCTCCTTGTTGGATCTTGAAAAATTCCCTGCAGGGTTGCAGTATCACTCTGATACCGAAGGGCTGGTGCGGCGTAAAAACCTACTGAGTTGTGGTTGTTGGCCCCTGGTTAAATTTGTTGGCTTGTTGGAGACACCAGGGTAGGCCTCTGTCCGAAATAAGCGGGATTCTGGCCCCTGCCCTGACCAATCCCCTGACCAAATGCCTTGCCCTGTCTCGACGGGCAAATGTCCCAGCAGGCACTTAGCGTAGCACCTGAGCACATTAGAGTAAGGTTTAAAGCAGCTCCTTGGTATCCAGCATTAAACAGTGACCAGGAGCTATTATAGGGGAACGAGGAGCTAGTACATAGTGTTCTGCATATCTAACTTCCACATAAGTTGCAGAAAATATAATTTCACCCATTATTTCTGATCCCTTATGCTTGAAATATCATACAGATGTATCCTAATGATTATTTATAGATTGTCTCAAACACACAGGGCCTCATTATGAGGTTGGAGGTAAGTAACTGCCCTTACCGGCATGGAGCAAACACTGTGGGCCTCATTACGACCCAGGCGTTAACCATGGCGCTATTAGCGCCATGGTTGACGCCGAATTCCGCCATGGTGAATGGCGAATTACCGCCCGATTCCAAGGTTGGCGGGGCGGTAATTCCCCATTCACCATTGGCCCTTTCCCCATTCTTGCTCCCATAGGGCTCAATGGGAATGGGGAAGGCGGTAATTACGTCATCGCAAATTGCGGTACCGTAATTACCTCCAAGGTCCCTTTGCGGGTCCCTTCCTTAACAGCTGGTAAAACCAGCTGTTATGGTAGGGACCTGCAAAGGGACCTCGTAATTGGGCGGTAAGGGATTACCGGCACCAGTGCCCTTACCGGTACCGGTAATCCCTTACCACCCAGGTCGTAATGAGGCCCCGTGTCCATGTTGCTCCAAGCCCGCTATTACAGGGCGATTACGAGTACACGGACACAAGCTTTGCACCTTGCCGGTAACAACCTTACTGCCCTGCCATTAAAGGCCAAAAAATCGCCCTTACCGGCATGGTGTGAAGCGCAGATAGCTCCACCGCCATCCATGCCTCCGGCATTAGCGGTCACGCTGATAGCGGTGACCGCTAATAAGCGGAACCGGAAGTAGCGTCACCGCACAGGAACGGGAAAGAGCACGGCAGCCATCTTTAAAAACACAATCCATTGCCATCCTCTGTAACCAGGACCCATATCACCACCACACCTGTCCCAACATATACTTGCAGCATATTACAATGCCCAAGGCACTAAAAAAAGGTGCTGCACGCTTGCGCAAGGAGCGCTTCTCAGAAGAGGAGCTCAACATGCTGGCAGATACCTTAGCAGAAAATGGGGATGTTGTCTTCTCAAATGACATGCAGCGACCTTCAGTGATGCGAAAAAAAGAGATATGGGCGGAGGTGGCGTGGAAAGTGAGTGCCGTTAGCACCACCCCGCGCACAGTGAAAGATGCCCGGAAGTGCTGGGACGAGCTGCGCTTACGCGTTCGTAACATCATCGCTGCTAACCGTAGCCCGGGGATGGCAACAGGTGGTGGTGCTGCCTCCCCCATGAAGATGCATCGCTGAGAGGAGACCTGTGTGAGCACCATCGGGATGGAGGCAATCGAGGGAGTGGGGGACATGGAGCGTGGAGCCCCGTAATCGGCTGATGCAGGTAGGTGTCCCAATTGAACCACTGTAAAGAATAACACGATGATGTCCCCCTGAACTGACAGTGCAATGATGCAAAGCAGGGTCCACCAGACACATGTTCGCAAGACTGCCTACAGGCAGTGCACAGCACCATCTTGTCCACATGCATGATGCACCCCATATATGTTTCATCCCAGATACATCCCTGCATGACCCACCCAAAAGGCAAGCAACCCGTATGTCACTACCCCAAAGTCAATTACCTGCCATTCCATAGAAATGCAGCTACCCCAATGCATGCCTGATGCATGTAGACCCATCACTAATGGTCTCCTTCTCTTGGTCCCCCACAGGCACACAATCTGAGAGTGAAGATCAGGAACCCAGGGAGGATGCTGCGACACCAGCCAAGAAGTCCAGGGGCATGGAGCCAGCAAACCGTCCCTCAACATCCAGGGGAAGAGGGCAACCTGGACTACTGCGCAAGCCCAACACAACCCAGGAACCTACTGCACAAATTTGCATTAGGGACACCACCACAGCACCAACACCAACCACATCCACACAGGACCCAGTGGCTGAAGGCACAATATCCACTGCAAGTAGTACTGTTGGGGAGACAGCTGCCACGGCAGCTGTGTCAGATGATGAACAACACACTCTGACACCCGGAACACCTACTGCTACAGGCCCCCAGCAGTCACCCCAACTCTCCTCACCCAGCAATCAGTATGCCAGCAGCCATGAGCTGTCCGAGGTGGAGTCCTGGCCAGGGAGCTTCAGCCCCACGGGGAGCATGCATGATGCACCAACCATTCTGCATGCACTATCTACATCTGCCAGTGTCCGGGACAGGCAGGAGGGGATCAGTGCAATACAACAGCGCCAGGAGGAGCTGACAGGGCTGTTGACCCAGCACATCACCGAATGTGGCCAGGCAAGGGAGGAAATCGGGGAATGCACAGCATCCCTCAAATCTGCAATCGAGTCCACCTCCAAAGACATATGTAGCGAACTGGCAGCTGTGAGGCAGGTCCTCACCCAAATGGTGGCTGCATTGGTGGCCCTGCGTCCCACACAGGTGGTTGAACAATCAGGCACCTCCCCAAATGCCAGCTCCAGACAGACCAGCCCCCTGCGTAGATCTGGCCGGAATGTGCGCAGATCAGACAGGGGTCCACCCGATGCTGCCAGTGGAAAAGGGGTGTAGGTGCAGCCTGCCATTCCGAACTCCTGAAGACTAATGGTGCATGCAAGTGCACACCATGTGTGGGGAAGTTGAGGGGGGAAGTGGAGGGGGGAGAGGGTGTGTTTGGAAGTTGAGAGGGGAGGGGGAGGGGGAGAGAGTGTGTGGGAAGTTGAGGGGGGAGGGAGAGAGGGTGTGTGGGGTGGAGGGCTTGTGCACTTAATGTGATATTTCTTCAATACACATGTTGTGAAATCAGAATTCACATGATCGGACATTGCTTATTGTGTACGTGTGCTTTATTGGTGAATAGTCTACAGTGTCCATGTCCCTGACACGCCCAGTGCCCTGAGTCCCACCTCCATGTCACACTCCGCATCCATGTGTGCTAGAAACATTGGTTAATCAAAGTCTGACGCACGGCACGTCCCTCCTGTGGATCGCTGCCTCCCTAAAGTGCAGCCCCATCTCCACCCTCCTTATCCTCATCGTCAGGTGGTTGCAGTTCAGCGTCAGGGGGCAGAGGCACATTCCGTCTGATGCACATATTGTGTAGCATGACACATGCCATGACGATCTTGCCCACCTTCTCATGCCCGTACAGGAGTGCCCCACCATACCTGCTGAGGCAGCGAAACCATGCCTTCAAAAGGCCAAATGTCTGCTCAATCACCACACGGGTACGTGTATGCGCATGATTGTAGTCCTCTTCGTGCCTGTTTGCGGGTTCCGGACTGGGGTAAGGAGCCACCTCTTCAAGGGATAGCCTGCATCACCTGCATGTGTGCAACAATGGTTATGTGTAATTGATCACATCATGTGGGACCTGTATCAATGACACCATAGCATGCATTTATTTCCTATTTGTACCCACATATTCATGCAAGAATAGAGCCTCATGATATAATTGCAATGTGTGAATCCATCTGATCGACAGGTGTGCGTGGCATCGTCTAGTGGGCGCAGAGGTGTCCTATTCCTTGTGAGTGCTCATGCACTGTGGTAGTCCATGCCGGTTGTTCCCATGATCTGGCTGATGTGTAGTCATTTGTATGCTTCCATCCCGTCACCGTTGATGGCAGACTCATGATGATCTCACTCTGCACGACAGATGTTGACATGCTGTTTTGGTGGACCTCTGTGTTGGTGTAGGGGTGTGTTCATGTATTTTGCCCTCATGTGACTCCTTTGTACGCAGTAATGGTCAACTGTCCTATTTGATGATGGTATTTGGCGCTGTGCATTGGCCATAGTAATTGCTTGTCGCTGCATTGTGTCGCTGGGGCTACGGTCTGATTATGTGCAGTGTACATGTTGATGGCTATGGAATGGTTGTAGCACTGCATCATTATCATGGTAGGGCAGCTTACATCTTGCATTTTAGGGTCAGGTGTCAGGTCCAGTCTGGCCTGCTTTGGGGTATGAGCATGGTCCGTCCTCTCAGGTACTCTCGGCCAGGTGAAGCAGGCATCTCTCCCCCCATCTCAGCCTGGTGAAGTAGGCATCTCTCCCCCATCTCAGCCAGGTGAAGTAGGCATCTCTCCACCCCCATCTCAGCCAGGTGAAGTAGGCATCTCCCCCCCCATCTCAGCCAGGTGAAGTAGGCATCCCCCCCATCTCAGCCCGGTGAAGTAGGCATCTCACCCCAAATGACCTACCCACATCGCGATGCCATGAGCCTGACATGCAACTCACCAAGTAGCCAGGATCTGTGCCCTGCGTGTCGCTCCATGTAGCGTGGTATTGTGGAGTTCCGCATGACCATTGAATCATGGGTTGATCCTGGAAATCGGGCACAACAATGTGTGATGATCTTGTTTGAGTCACATACCATTTACACGTTGATGGAGTGGTATAACTTACGGTTGTGGTACACTGCCTCCATGGCATGTGGGACCACCAATTCGACATGGGTGCAGTCGATGGCGCCAATGCAACCAGGGATGCCGGCCAGTGAATGGAAACCAACTTTGGTGTTGGAGATCTCCTGGGCTGTCCGTGGTAGGAAAATGTGTTCGCCTGTGTGCTTCAGGAGGGCATCAAGCACTTGGTTCAGCATACGTGAGCATAATGGTTGTGATATGCCATGCATCTGTCCTACTGTGTGCTGGTAGGTGCCTGTGGCCAGGAAGTGGAGCACAGCCACCACCTTCAGAAGAGGGGGGATGGCGGTACGGATGTCTATGAGGCTGGCAATGTCGTTCTGTATCATGTCCACAATGGTGGTGATGGTGTCCCGGTCCAGACGGTACAGGGTGTGGATCTGCTCAGGGGTTAGGCTGAATGGATTGGCTCTGATTCGGGGGATTGGGGGCTGTCTGTGTGGTACAACTGCCTGCAATGGTGGTGCAGGCTGTGCCTGCCTCACCCTCCTTCTCCTCCTGCGTCTCCTCTGTGCTGCCTGTTGTTGTTGTTGCTAGAGTTTCACTGCAATCATGTCCTCCAGCCCCAGCATTGCTAGTAGTATTGGAATCATTTTTTTGTGTGACTGGGTGTGGGAAGGGGTGGGGTGTGCTCCTTTTGTGTTGGCCCAGTCTATATTGCCTCCACCTGTGATGATTGTGTGGACCTGTGGCATTTGGGAACACTGCACATGGCCGTTTATGGGTGGTCCGCGATGGCGGTATTTGCCCCATGCCGGTAAGGTACTTTTCTGTCTTCTGTAGGCCGTTATTAGCATGTCCGCATTACTTGTGTTCAGCTCCTGTTTATGCCATGCCCCTATTGCCGGCATGTGAGGTTGCGTGCTATTAGACGCACCGTTATTCACGGTACCGCTAATAGCGGGTTGGTGGGTGGTAATGGACCGGAGCGGTAAAGGATGCCGGTAATCCTTTACCGGAAGCGTTTTCCCTTACCGCCAACCTCGTAATGAGGCCCACAGAGTTGAATTCATACAGTTGTTTGTTCGGCATTAGTTGGCTTAGGGAGCCAAAAGTAGCTCCTAATAGATGGCGGTTTCAAGCTAACCAGGCTCTTCTAGGCTGCAAGCAGAAGCTAAATAGCTCTAAGCTCCCTTACATTTTGAACCGTCTACTAAGGAAGGTGAAATGGGTGATGGCGGTCCTCAAATTTTAAGCTGCCCTTCAATTGAACCTTAAGTTCTTGCCTCCCATAAACCTTGGCAGATTGTGATAATGTCTGAGTTTCCACACTGCACTGCCCCTCCTTCCTGCAGATGCTTGTTTTTGTTCCTCATGTGGTACATTGTATCTATTTGAGAGAGATATATATATATATATATATATATATATATATATATATATATATATATATATATATATATATATATATGGGTCCTTGGGAGCTTGAGAAAGGGCACCTGTATCGTAGAGGCAAAGGCATGATTGTCTAACAAATAGGGCCTGAAGCTTATGTAGTTGGGCCCACCAAATGTGAGCCTGCAGAGGGATGATGTTTGCCCTCCCACCAGCCGAATCTGCATGAGTGACTGAGCTTAGCGAGGGAGCCAAATCCACCAAGTGGGTTCAGTGAGTTCTCCCTCTCTGAGAATTTCTTTTTAAATGATAGGTTAAATGGTGCATTTACAGCACACTTTCTGTGACAGATTTGGTAAAAAGGCACAGAGTTTGCAATCTGTTGTGTTAGGGTAAGACATGAAAAATATCCATTAGCTGGCAAGTCAGCAACAATACACAGCAGCATTTTCAAAAGCATTGTCATGATGCATTTGCCCAATATATACCAATATTTTTCCAGTGTAAAAACATTTTCATGCTGATTGTGTTCATGAGAAAATACTCATGTTTGCTTTGCCATAATGCCAGTAGTGGTACTGTAAGACAACCTGTTCAACTGGCTATGTGAATTTATGCCAACTGGCTATGTGAATATATGCCAGTGTCCCCACATAAGAACATACACCTGTTGGCTTTGCCCTTAAATCCAGTATAAAAAAAGCCATGACACAGTAAGAAAACATGTCTGTACTGGCTACACAATTGCCCCTACATAAGAATACTCATGTTAAATGTGCCCCCTAATGTAAGTAACAAAATGCCACTGTAAGAAGACATTTCCTTGTGGGATGCTCAAATGCCCCACCTGAGTAAGAGCGATCATCATGTTGGCTGTGCCCTTAACGCCAGTAACAAATGTCATTCTATATTAAGAAAACATGTCATTGCTGGCTTCACACATGCCCTCAACTCCCCCATTTAGGTTGGCTTTGTCCTTAAAGGCAGTTAAAAAAAAAGTCATGCCCTTGATAGCTACACAAGTCTCCCCTTCGAATACAAACACTCATGTTGTATTTGTACCCTAATGCCAGTAAGAAAGCTAGGAGCACTGTCTGAAAACATGTCCTACGCAGAAAGGAAGCAGGGAGCGCTTCCTGGTTGCTGACATGCATAGAGGAGCTGTGGAGCAGCCTCTGTTGCTCAGCTGCTGACAGTGAGGTATGTAAATGCCAGCAAAGTGCTGCTGAGTGGAAATTTACAGGTTATGGCCATGCCTTAACCACTCAGATCCTATCTTATCTATGCCCATGCCTGTATGCAAAGGGCCAGTGGTAGGAGTGCAGGGTTGAAGATTGTTTTGTCTCATAAGGCCTCCTGCTGCCTTCCCCTTGTCGGAATCGAAATAATATTATACCTCCTATTGCATTGTTTGAATGTGTGTTGGCCTACGCCAAGTTGTCTAAAAAACATCGTGTAAATATATTCCGCGGCAAGGTCTTGACCTTAATGTACTGTGTAAATCGCCATCTTGGATTTAGCCGCCATTTTAGGTTCTCTTGTAGTGTGGAAGTCACCCTGAACATCAAAATGGAGGCCGAATGACATTTCGAGTGGGATTCTGGCCGTTGTGACCTCCGCACACATGAATAAGTAATATGCCTGCAGGCGACTTGTTGGGGTCGCGAACTGAGACCTTGTCCTATCCCTGACCTATGTGTAAATGAACAACTGTATCAGCGGAACTGATCAAAATGCATACATTATGGGATTGACCTGGCAAGGAACCCTAGGCCTGGTCCTAAGAATGGTTAACGCGCAAGGGGGTTGGCCAGAGCTGGATAAAAAAGTATAAAAGCAGGAGTATCCCAATGTACGGTCTCTCACACTGACGCAGTGAACTACCGTTGAAAGTTCGTTCTGTTACTCTGAGAGCCGAATAGCTATCCGTTTGTCAATTGACTTTTGGTAATTGTTGTAGCTTTTGAATAAAGCACTTTGTATGTTCTTTGTAACCTGTGTTGGTGTTTCCTTTGGGCTTCCCGGCCTCATATCAATTTCTCTGTTTTCACAGTTGGCGCCCGAATAGGGACCCTCAAGATTGATGCCGGATCATTGAAGGTTGATGCAGACAATCGAACCGGGATCGGACGGTGTGATTCTGCGGGCCCGACCGATCGAGACGCGATACCACGGCAGCGCTGCACGATCCGATCGTTGGACGATAGTCGTGTGGTCTGACACGGCATCTTGACGAGGGTCCATTTTTGAGGTGGGCAGATTTGCCGAAACCACCAAACACAAGCTAAAATTCGTTAGGAAAGTTCTTTGATAAACCGTACGGTCCTCCTTAGGTGTGGTCAGGTGCAGTCGTGACCCGGCTCTTAATTTAACCCTGACAATTTGAATTTGGCATATTGTATCTGCAGACACAATTATTGACCAGGTAACACCAATATTTTGTGAAATTCCTGGGAAATTGTCTAGCTGCTTTAGGGCTCTGTTCCGCAGCGATCGACAATCCTTGGAATTTAGCCGCCCGGCACCACAGGAGGGGTCGCTGGCGTGTACTATGTACTGCAAGTATGGCATTGGAAGTATAGTATTTAATGATATTTGGCACAGACAGACCAGACATGCCTCCGAATTTCAGTGGCCAATCAACGGTAGATTTGAGATCCCCCGTATTGAATACTTAGAATCGATCTTGTTAAAGAAAAAGGCCAGACCAGCAGCCTTTGATGTGTTACAGAATTGGAAGAAAGAAGCATTACAGCAGCTTAAGAGTAGGGATAAACATGCACGTCGTCATAAAACAAACGCCGAAAAAGCATTATTATATGATAAAGAAAAGGGTTCAGAATCAGTTAAAAATATGGATAGAGCCTTATCACTCGAGATCCAGAAAATTTACCCCTCTAAAGATTTCCATGTTTCTGAGGAATTTATCGAGAAGTTATTAAATGAATGCAGGCTGATGCCTCAGCGCCACCTCCGTATGCTCCTATTTTGGGCGCTCTGCCCATTCCTGCTGTTGCTCCTGTTGTTATTCCTGTTCCCCCTGTACAACCTATTGTTCCTAGTCCTCTGGTTGTAGTTCCTCCACCTATTGCACCGCCCCTTCCTTCTACACCGATAGTTGCACCTTTATTAAATTTACCTATACCGCCGCTCCCGAGTGGCCCCGTATTGACTGAAGCCGATCCAGGTGCAGGATCAAAGATTGTGACTCGTAGTACTGTTTCTGCAGATAAGAAACAGGAATTGTTTGCATGGGCTAAGCATTGCATGGAGAAAGGTGATCAAGTTAATGTTTTTTCCACATTATCTAATTTGAATAGTTTTCCCGAGAAAAATGTTTTTATTGAAGGTTTGGGGACTCATTTGTGTGTTATGTGGGGTAGATTACAAAATTTAGAACTTCCACAAGGGGTGAGAGATCTGAATGCTTTGGCACTTTCGAGGGACACAGAGCAGAAAGTATATGGGCATGTTGAAACATTGTTTGAGTTTAGGAAAGACTTCGAAAAATCACGAGATGAGGACGACGAAGACGATAAAAGGTTCCTTCCGTGCCGTAGATCGGCACCTGAAGAAGTACGAATTTGTACTAAAGATGCGGTTCGATGGATCTCGGATTCATCGATTCCGCCAGACGAGGTATATGACACGTATAGTCAGTATACAGCAAAAATGCAAACAAAGGTAATTCAGGTGATGGTACAGCACCTGCAAGAGGAATGTGTAAGGAAAAGGGTTAGTTGCCCCATAGTATTATTGGGGATTTGTAAAAGGGCTTTCTCGCCCGATACCTCTACAGCTGCCTTAGCGCTCGACCTGGCCCTGTTACTTAGTAAGCGGCCGGAGGTACCTATATCTCAGTTGCCTATGAGAGAGGTTCCTCCGACCTTTGTCCCAAAAGTTGAGATCCCCGCCAACGCTGGGACTGGTGCCCCCGCTGTGGATATCCCTGCACATTATGTATCGCAATTTGTTCACGTCCCGTTTTCACGACAGGAAGTGAACACAATTAGACAATCAGTCCCCGATATCAGGAAAAACCCGACAGGGTTTTACAAAGAAATAGAGTCCGTTTTACAGTCCTCTGTGTTCACCTTGAGTGACATTGACTTGTTATTCCCTGTACTCCTACCCGTAGATGTATGGAAACGGGTTCGGACAATAGACGATGTGCCGGGGTTGGGAGATACGTGGGCTAATATGATTAGGATTGATGGGGAAAGACCAGCTGGTGAGAAACCACCACAGGTAATACTTAATTTGCCTGATAGAATTGTCGCAAAACTGAAAACTATAATTCCAGAGAAAAGAATTATTTGGGACAAGCTTACGGCCTGTGTCCAAGGGAAAACTGAAGGCGCCACTGAATTTTTTAATAGATTCGAGCAGGTATTTTCTGACTTCAGTGGACAGGATTTGTGTACAGAGTCGGGGAAGAGGTTGTTCGTGGACAAATTTGTACGTGGATTGTTACCTGACATCCAGTCACAGATTATGTCCTCTGAGAGCGCTTGGCAGGCAAAATCTCAATCTGAGGTTTTGCACATGGCTCAGTATTATGAGAACCGTGTTAATAATGAGAAGGAAAAAATTGAAAAGAGAAAGGGAGATTTGAAAACCAAAGTATTATTACAGCAAATTGTTAGAAACCCCAGAGGAGGCACGACACAGACTAGAGGTCAGTACGTCCCAAAAGGAAATGCTCCTTTGAGTCCTGTGAATATTAATCAATGTGCTTATTGCCGCCAGGAAGGTCATTGGCGAGCACAGTGCCCTGTCCTTCGCCAGAGGTCAAACAGTGCGTTTGGGGGTATGGGTAGACGACCTAGGGGCCGCCCTGGAGCAGGGGGCCCTGACAGAGGTCAGCTTTTACAAGATCCTCAGCAACCTTTTTCATGGGAAAATCAGACCTCGAGTATGGACTCGAGAAACATATTTGATCACCCTTCTGCTGCCTACCTTTCTGAAGAGTTTCCTTCTGACGAGGCTCTATTTCATTAGGATTGCCCGAAGCAGGGTTGAATTATTAGTAGGGAATAGGAAACACCAGTTTTTGATTGACACTGGAGCACAGAAGTGCTCCATTGATCATTCTCGGGTTCCAAACATCCCACTGTCAGGGCAAACAAATGTTTCCGTAGGGTTTTCTGGTATACCAACTGTCTGTCCGGTTTCTGCACCGGTATCCGTTTCTTTGGGTCCCTTTACGGACCATTGTCCTTTTCTTCTCACTTCGAACTGTGGAGAGAATTTGCTGGGGTTGAATTTGTTAAAGAAATTGAATGCAGTAATTCATTGTTCTTCTGATGGAGTACGGCTAACGGTTTCACCACAGCAACTTCCTAATTCTCAGTTTTTGATTCAACCTTTACCTCCCGAGTTCAGCATTGTCCCGGAATGTTTGTGGGCGGTGGACGACAATGATGTCGGAGTGTTACAGATTGAGCCTGTTAAAATAGTTCTGAAACATGGGGTGAAACTGCCACGCATTCCACAGTATAAAATATCAGTCGAAGGCGAACGTGCTTTGAAATGCATTGTCTCTGATTTTGTACATCGTGGGGTGATCGAGGAGATTACAGGTAGTTTGTGTAACACTCCGATCTTGCCCGTATATAAGAAAGGCGACAATGCAATTCCATACCGGTTCATAATTGATCTTCGTGCTATTAACCGAGTGGTCGCGCCACAATTTCCAATTGTGCCTGATGTGACGACGATATTGACAATGATCCCTGCTACAGCTACGCACTTCAGCGTTGTGGATTTGAAAAACGCTTTCTTTAGTATTCCTATACATAAAGAAAGCAGATATCTGTTTGCGTTCACCTTGGGGGACGCTCATTTACATTTACAAGGGCACCTCAAGGGTATACTGAAAGTCCCAGCATTTATAGTAGAGCTTTGAAAGAGCAGCTCGACACCCTTGAATTGCCACCTACTTGTACGCTGCTTCAATATGTTGACGATTTGCTTTTGGCTGCAGACTCTGACAGTGCTTGTAAAGAAGGCACTGTACTGTTGCTTGTTCATCTAGCTAAAAATGGTCACAAAGCTTTGCTTAAAAAAGTCAATATTGTTGTCAGGAGGTTGCCTATTTAGGCTACCTCCTGTCAAAGGAGGGGAGAAGATTGACACCTGAAAGAATAAAACACATTTCTGGCATGTCTGTTCCAAATACACAGAAGGAAGTCAGAGCCCTGATAGGTATGGCTTCTTACTGTAGGTTGTGGATCCCGAACTTCTCACTAGTGATAAAACCGATGTTAGCTCTGACGAAGAAGGGCATTTCTCTGCCACTGCCATGGGAATCGGAACATCAACGATCATTTGAGCTTCTCAAAACCGCGCTATGTTCGGCACCGGTTCTGGGTACTCCAAATTATGACAAGGCCTTTGTGTTGTTTGTGCATGAATGTGATGGATGTGCTTTGGCTGTGTTAACACAGGAACACGGAGGGAAGAATAGGCCGTGCGGCTACTACTCCTCCGCCCTTGATCCTGTCGCATGCGCTTTGCCAAGATGTTTGCGCGCTGTCGCTGCTGCTGCTGCCGCTGCTGCTGCCGCGTCTGTAAAACAGAGTGAGGGGATGGTCCTAGGCCATGATTTGATTTTGATGGTACCTCACTCTTTTGATATTCTATTGAATAAAACCCAAACGCAACACCTCACCTCTGCGCGGTTAACAAGGTATGAACTAATTCTGTTTGCCCCTCATATCCAAATTAAGAGGTGTTGTGTTCTTAATCCGGCTGAACTCTTACCTTTCCCGCAAAACACTGTTTGCGGTGACGAAGAATTACATGACTGCCTGTATACCACTGAACAAGAAACGAAGGGCAGGATAGATCTCACAAATACTCCTTTGGATAATGCAGAAGGGGAGCTGTTTTGTGATGGCTCCTGCTTCAAACTTTCAGATGGTACATCTACAGCTGCTTACGCAGTTACTACGCTGAGTAAAGTTGTCGAAACTAAGAGAATTTCGCATAACTCCGCGCAGGCCGCAGAGATTATAGCGTTCACCCGAGCTTGTGAACTCTCCCAAGGGCATATAGTAAATATATATACTGATAGCCAGTACGCATTTGGGGTGGCTCACAACTTTGGAAGGCTCTGGTCGGAAAGAGGGTTCCTGACCTCACATGGGACCAAGATCCAGCATGGCCCCTTGATAGTGCAGTTACTCTCGGCACTCTCACTCCCTAAACGGTTAGCGATCATGAAATGTGCAGCACATCGCAAGGTCATAGATGATGTGGGCAAAGGGAACGCTTTTGCAGACTTGATAGCCAGACAAACGGCCACAGACCTCAGCACGGACATGTATGCTTCGAGGGAAATGGGAGATGCTTACATAATGGATGAAGGTATTGGGTCTGTGCGAGATATTCAAACTGATGCCACAATAGAAGAATCTAAAAGGTGGGCTGAAGGAATGGGGAAACTGGATGATGAAGGGTGTTGGGTGGATACATCCGAAGGGAAATGGTTGCTTCCTGATTCTTATGTATTGGCAATGGTTACGATGGCGCACGGTCCTACGCATGTGTGTGCCCAGCAGATCACGAAAATGCTAGAACAAGTTTGGGTAAATGACAAGATTCTGGAGACTGCAAAGAGGCACGTCCAGAACTGAATGATCTGCTTACAGCACAATGTGGGGAAGGGGACAGTGACTCCAAGGGGAAGCTTTCGGCCCCCTTCTGTTCCCTTCGAGGTCATTCACTTTGATTTTATTGAGATGGAACGATGTAATTATCTAAAATATGTTCTTGTAATTATTTGTGCCTTCAGTAAATGGGTCGAGGCTTTCCCCGTTAAAGATGCTACTGCCATGACCACTGCAAAGATCATGGTAAAAGAATTCTTTCCTCGATTTGGGCTCCCGAGGATAATTTGGTCGGAAAATGGTCCCCACTTTATTGCAGCAGTAATTTTGCAGATATGCACAGCCATATGTATTGAGAAACGATTTCACTCAGCTAGACATCCTCAAAGCGCTGGGTTGGTGGAAAGACACAACGGTATTTTAAAGAATAAACTTGCAAAAACATGTGCTGATACCAAACTAAAATGGCCAGATGCCTTGCCTATTGTGTTATTAGCTATGCGTACCACACCTCAGACTAGAACTGGGCTTTCTCCATTTGAAGTAGTGATGGGGAGACCTGCTAACATTTGGGGTCTCCCAAAACCTAAAGCCCTGAGAGAGGTGGAAAATGTATTGCTTGTAGATTACTGTAACCAGTTAACTAAAAACCTGTATTTCATTTATCACCAGGTGCACGCAGCTTTACCTGTACGGTTCACTGGCCCAGGACACGATATACAGCATGGAAGTTGGGTCCTAGTGAAGGCCTACGAGAGGTCTTCCTGTCTCGCGCCTCGCTGGCGGGGACCCCACCAGGTGTCATTGGTCACCAGGACAGCAGTGCGGGTGGCTGGAAAGAAGAACTGGATTCACGTGACGCATGTCAAACTTCCTCACCCGACGCCACACGTTACAGAAGAAGCAGAACCCCTCGCTGACGCTACAGTCTCTGATCTTGGAGTAGCAAACAGCGCTGTGAGTGCGTCGGGGAAGTTCTCTGAGCCTGAGGAGCTTGGGGAACAGTTCATTTCGTCTCCGCACTCGCTTGAAAAATCACTTCAGGAAAACACTGTTTCGAGCTCTGCGACTTCCGTCGCCTCCGACACGTCGCTTCCCTCAGGAAGTGACAACACTTTACTTCCGGACCAGACAATTTTGGGTTCCACCAGGTACAATATTCGATCAAGGAAATAGAACTATGGCACAAGTTTTGCGTGCATTTGGGAAAAGGAAGTGATTGGAAATTCTCATGTTATGAGAAAGTTTTGTTGAATAAAAGGGATTCTGCAGGCTAGGGTTGGGAAGGACTAAGAAATCGCGCGACCGTAGCGTCGCCAGCAACGAACATTGGGGTCGTCGATCGAGGAACTACGATGCCTGCCACCTCCGCTGCTGCCCCCCGTATTGGACTTGTGAATAAGGGGGTGACCAAATTGGACAATGAACAATGTGTCTGGGCCCCGAAAACGTACTGTTGTGTGTTGATAATGATAATTGTTATTTTTGCGACCGCTGCTGTAGGACTTTGGTATTTCGAAGAAATCTATCCTCTGAAACCTTTATTACCGACCGAGATTGTACCAACTTTTTGACTCCCTCTGTACACCTTCACACTCTGTCCCCTAGAGACTCCCAACATAGACAAAAGTATTATAATAACACTCTGATGATAGTAATGAATGCCACTCATGCCATATTTAATAGGAGTAATTGTTGGATTTGTACTCATTTACCGCAACATGGGAACAAGGGACTGGGATGGTATATACATCCTCTACCTTTAACGACTGCTTGCTATGCCTCTTTTAGAGCACTATTCTTTGGCCGATGGAATGATAGCATCTCAGGGAACTTTGATGGAACTAATTTGAATGATTTCGAGAAACGTGAATTGACTTCCCTGGGATGCTCGCTTTTCGCAAATAGAAGTAAACCTAACGTCGCTTCTATTAGGCCGTCTGACAAACTATCTCTTCCTTTTCAAACTCTGATTTCCTTTAAAATTGCTCCGATAGGCAATAAGGACGCTGTACCTCCTTCTTATTCTATAAATCATAGTCCTGACTCAGTTCCTTTCTGTGTGCAGAGAAATGGCACTAGGCCAATGGGAGATTTTGAAGCTTGTAAAAACATTGTAAACTTGACTGGGGAAAACAGGCCTCTGTATGTAGGAGGGCCTGTTTATTTTGTTTGTGGTAGTTTAGCATTTCCCTGGTTGCCTAAGGATTGGCAGGGAACTTGTTATTTAGGAATATTGTTACCCGGGGTATTTGTAGCAATTACATTAGAGATTTCTAAGGCTCGCCCGCGGCGAGACGGGAACGGAGATACCCCTGGGCAAGTATTGGGAGATATAGCGAAATCAGTTGTGCCCTTTTGGGGACAAATAACAAACTCAGAGAACATTAGGGGATTAGCAAGGGTACTGGAGAGAACGATCAACCGGACCACGGACATACTCTACAATATGACCTTAGAGCAAAAAGCAATAAGATTGGTAGCACTTCAAAATCGGATGGCATTAGATGTCATTCTGGCAGAACGAGGTGGAGTTGTCCGCTTGTTGTGTTTTCGTACCAGACTCCTCACCAACAATTTTTAAAGCGATTCAGAACTTACATACTCTGTTCTGAAGTACATATCCCTGTAGGAGACTGGAATCTTAGCACTTGGTTCTGGGATTCTTTACGATCTTGGGGTTGGAAGGTGCTTTCCATTATTCTGGTTATTTTAGGGGTCCTGCTATTCCTTTGTTGCTGTTTTCAATGCCTCCCGAGTATATGTGGAATGCTAGGGGGATGTTGTGCCCAAGCAGTGAGCGCAATAGGGCATAAAATATATGCCCCAGATACAGCATCTAAAGAATTCATGTTACAAGAGGTTTTGATGAACGACCTAATGGCTATAGACATTACAGACAATGATGCGGAATCTATGGATGGTAACACATGGAGTTATTTTCAAAAGTATTAGGAATGATGTTAGCACTTGGCATAGGCCAAAAGGAGGGTCTGTCGGAATCGAAATAATATTATACCTCCTATTGCATTGTTTGAATGTGTGTTGGCCTACTCCAAGTTGTCTAAAAAACATCGTGTAAATATATTCCGCGGCAAGGTCTTGACCTTAATGTACTGTGTAAATCGCCATCTTGGATTTAGCCGCCATTTTAGGTTCTCTTGTAGTGTGGAAGTCACCCTGAACATCAAAATGGAGGCCGAATGACATTTCGAGTGGGATTCTGGCCGTTGTGACCTCCGCACACATGAATAAGTAATATGCCTGCAGGCGACTTGTTGGGGTCGCGAACTGAGACCTTGTCCTATCACTGACCTATGTGTAAATGAACAACTGTATCAGTGGAACTGATCAAAATGCATACATTATGGGATTGACCTGGCAAGGAACTCTAGGCCTGGTCCTAAGAATGGTTAACCCGCGAGGGGGTTGGCCAGAGCTGGATAAAAAAGTATAAAAGCATGAGTATCCCAATGTACGGTCTCTCACACTAACGCAGTGAACTACCATTGAAAGTTTGTTCTGTTACTCTGAGAGCCGAATAGCTATCCGTTTGTCAATTGACTTTTGGTAATTGTTGTAGCTTTTGAATAAAGCACTTTGTATGTTATTTGTAACCTGTGTTGGTGTGTTTCCTTTGGGCTTCCCGGCCTCATATCAATTTCTCTGTTTTCACACCCTGACTAATTGACTCCCCTCTAAGAGCTCCTACTTCCTTACACTACACACACGACCCACACACCCCCCACTGAAGGCCACCACTGGTTTAACCCTTAGCACATCAGCACTAACCAAGCCACAACTAAGCTCTCCTCTTTAGTCCTGTAACATTCTCTCACATCAGTGTCTAACCCAAGTCCTGCAGTCGATCAGACTTTGGGCTCTTCCCTCTGGATAACATACTCCCACGTTTCTCTGCCAAGCTCATAAAAAGTAGATTGGCACTGAGGAACCCAGTACTTCTGAACTGCACCCATCAACACCACAGGTTTTGCACCTGCGTTTCCCACTATCCCACTAATGAATCCCACCCCCCTTTTTCTTACAGATCCAATGGCAGTGAGGCCACTAATAGTAGCAGAACGGGGAGTGTACAAGACCACTTACATTACATAATACCCACACAAACCCCCAAACCTTTGCCTTTGTTAGTACTTGTTTTTAACAGGACTTAAGTGCAAGGAACAGCACTTGAGCCACAACCCATATAATATAACTGAGTCCCATGAAAAATGTGTTCCAACTGCCACATACTCATGGATATTGGTTCCCTCTCTGTGCCTTAACACACTGCTTGGCATGGCTTTTAGAATGCCTTTAAACTAGTCATCGTTGCTATTAACTGAATAGTCGCCTAAATTTGAATTACTGTTCACATGCAATGTAGTGCTGTTTATTTTCATGTTTGCACAGACTATGGTCTTCCAAAAGGCATTCCACTCTACCGCTCTTCAAAGCCATAAGAATGACAGCAGGCACTAAAACATATCAAATAACATAACATGCTAATTATGACACGATGAGTTCACGTTCAGCTAAAACATAGAGAACATACTACAAAAACATATTAATTCCATTAAGTGTTTGATTCAGGCACCACTGTTCATTTTCACTCGGTAGAGGGGCACCTGTGGAGAGAAGATAGTTGGGCTATTGTTTAATGCCCGCCCATAGCCATTGTTTTTTTTTTTTTAAGAAAGCCATTCATATGTTAGTTCAAATCCGGAAAGTGACGTACACCACTAATGTGACTGGTGGTTTAATGCACCTGAAATGCCTTAACACACTCATCTTCACATGGATGTTAAACCATGCTGTGTCCTGCAGGAAGCGGGTGTCTGGTGACCGCACGCCTAAATAAAAATTCATGGGTGTTGCGGGGGGATCACCTGGATACCACATCACATCTTTTTTCTGCATTTGGATTTTGTTTCCGTCCCTGTAGCTCATGACTGCTCTTATGCGTGTTCCATTGTGAACAACAAGCAGGGTAGCTTGTTCCCTGATGTGTGGGGCCGGGTTAACAAGGTAGCAGTGTTTTAGTTCTCACTGGGTCTCATTAAGGGTCCGGCGGGCTACTACAAGTCCGGCGGCCGGGAGGTCAGGCCCCGGTAATTTTGTTAATCCCCATTCCCATAGAGTCTGATAGGACTCTATGGAAGTGGGGACACGGAAGCACTGGCACTTTGTTAACAGTGCCGGTGACCGCTGTGCCTTGCAGGGTCAGACCTGTCGGGCACAGCGGCTCTGGTAGGCAAACCCGTAGTTTGCCAGTCCAGAAACAAGGGTGGCAGTGAGCTTACCGGCACCCTTATTTCCGGACCTGCAAACTCAGCATGAGGCCCACTGTCTGGTATATTTCATAAGTAAAGTTGTTATTATTAGCTGTACACCATGTATCATATGTCATTCCAGCGCTCTACCTCGGTCTTCTCTTTCTTTGCGCTCTCTCTCTGTCTCACTCTGTCTCATTTACGTGGGTGAGAGTGGTGTAGTCAGCTGCCCGTTTGCTTGAGTCGCCCCAGCCATTGCTGACAGCTGCAGGACAAGAGAAAGAACAGATAGCTTGAGGTAGGTGCTGTGTTTTTTGCGAAAGCAGTTATTATAACAAATGCAAAGTATTGAATTGTACTAACGTTGTAAATTGGCTCTTTTTCCAATTGTACTAGGTTTATTTCGAATGATCACAGCCAGTTTATAATTTAGTCACGGTAAAAATGTTTCACTTGTCGTACTGAGCAAAGCACATTATTAAAACCTAAAATAATCCTTACATTATTTTCTGATAGAATATTATAGTTTCATGATGGATAGTTTGGTACACTCCTATTGTACTCTTTCGAAATACCCCAATGAGGACAGGGAAGGAGAAAAATAACACTATGGAGAGTTCCAGCATGCTTTGCACAAAATCAAAGAGGATATTGAGAACATAAGAATGACCACAGAGCTTTGAAAAATATGTCTGTGATAAAAGGGGTTTATGCTCCAATAGGTGCATTACACACACTGGGCTCGGTGCTCATCATTTCATTATTCACCGCACTCACCCTAACACTAACTTTAAAGCATATATACTGATTCTGACGGCTTTAGCCTTTGGATGAAAGGATGAGATGGCTGAGGCATAATTCACTAATTTAGGGTCCATAGACTGTTCAGAGCTAATGTGGTCTTTCACCCAGCATCATTTTAGCCGGATCTCATGTAAGGATGTCTGTGCACATGTTCAGTTCCCAATGCACAGACTGCTGCCTGAGAGAATCATATATGGAGGATGAGCCACTTCTGTCTAGCTACAATTCTCAAACTTATATGTTTTACCGAACACTGAGACTTGGTGTTGCATGTCAATTCTCACTTACTTACATGCAGATGTACGGTCCAATGCAAAGTTCCCAAGTTATTTGTGTTTTGTGCCTTTCTGCCTTTTCACTCTTTTAGTACTCATGGTCCATTATCTCTTTTTTGCTTCTCTATTCGGTGTTAACATTTTTGTTGATAGTTCGTGATGTCTACAGGGGGACACTGGAGAACTAATTTCTATGGCCTAGCGAAGAAAGTTGTTTTACTCTTGTAGGCTTGAATTATATTCCAGATGGACCACGTGATTCTGTCCTGGGTTGGTGTTTTCAAATGGGACATTTAGGGCCTGATTCCCAAAAGCGTTTTATCAGGACACAATCCCATAGGAAAACGCTACTTGTCCTGGCGCTTTATGTAAAAAGGGATAAAAGAGTGAGGAGGCGTCTACTTTTCTTCCAATGAAAAAAGCCTAATTCAACACCAGAGATAACTGAGAGGTTAGTGAAAAATCAGCCTTCAATATAATGCATGGATTCCTCAAGAGCGAAGAGGGAGAAGGGCAACTTCCAAAAGACTGCGGCCAAAACGTAGGCTTCCAGGGATTTAGAGGTGCTTTAGTAGCCAGTAATGTGGTGTTGGTAGGATTCATCTTTTTCATTTATTCATTAAGATTCTATAATCAGAACAACAGTAGCAGTATGAGTGATTAAAAAAGGCCAGTAGTGGATCATAACCTATAAGACTGCATTCAGCACCGCTTCAACACAAACTAACCAACAATGATTAGGTACACATATATTATTCCACAACGAGGAGGCGGTTCTCGTGCCAGCTCGCTAGTGTCCTACCATGCTCTAATTGCTCCCCCCTTTTTTTCAGACTGGATATACACTGCATCTAATTACTCAGCTTTGGCTGTACTAATGGATGGAGCTCTTCATAAGAAATCAGGGATCCTTGTTTAACTAAATTAGGACACTCAAAAACTCACCTCCTAGAGAATCTTAATCTATTCAAGTGAATCCCTTCTTCTTGGGTGAGTTCCTGATTTTCCTGTTACCCTGAAAGAAAATGTTATGGTAAAACCAACAATTGGGTGGGATTTAATTATTATTTGTATTATATAATGAGCGAAAGCCTCATTAGTCTAACCTCCACGGCTGCACTATCTTTTGTTTGCAGGCAGGAGTGTTAGCCTGAAGCACCCACCTCTCAGTATAAAGCATTTGTCTCGGGAGGATAACTCAGGGGCAACATGCTCACCTTGGAAGCAAGATGACGCGGAGCACCACAGGTTCGATTTCCAGATCCACGTTTAGAAACCTCTGGGTATCAAGCGCGTTATAAATAACCTACCATATCATTTGTGCCACCATATGACAGCTCCATATGTGTGGGAATGCTAAGTCCCATTGGATTCTGTAGTTTTCAAGATATTTACATTGATTTTTGCCCTCTTATTTTTCCTAATGAATCTCAAAAGTGCTTTATTTAGATTGGCTCAAAGAAGTAATTTTAGGCATGGTATTCATTTTTAGCGCATTAATCCTACCTGTTAAGGATAGCGTCTAAAAGTTCGGAATCTCCTTTAATTTGAATCAGCAAGGGGATTAAGTTCATATTATAAATATCCTTAACGTCACTCGAAAACCCAGATTCCCTGGTAGTTAACTCACTCCTCTGCTACCTGGAATGGGCAGACGTGTCCAGCTAAAAAGCTATTCCCTCTGCGTACCAGTAGGATTTGAGATTTGGAATGATTCCCTCTATATCCTCAGACATTGCCATGATATGATTCAATGCACTATAGTACAATTGGGGTAGTTGATGTGGGATTGCCAATATACATCAATACAATCCTATGTTCTTTGCCTTGAACTACAGTACCCGTGAAAGAAGGATGGGATCTAAAAACACAGGCGAATAGTTCCACCACCAGTGTATAAAGCAAAGGGGATAATGGGCATCCCCGTCTCATTCAGAGAGCAGGTGGAACAGAGGTCAGCGAAACCCATCAGTGAGAACCGCGGCTATGGGGGAGGCTATATGACAACATAATAACTTTTTCAAAATATCTCTTTCTGCTGAAGACGGCACGAGTTTTAAACATAAAATGGTATCTTACTCTATCAAAGTCTTTCCCTGCATCAAAGAAAATAATACCATAATCTTCACTCCTAGATACCACCATTACACTGAGAACTCTTCCTTTGTTATCTGTAGAATGCCTCCCCTTGACCAAGACATCTGATCCAACTGGTTCAGTCTATGGAGGAGGGGTTCCAACCGCTAAGCCAAACATTTAGCTAGACTTTTTGCACCACAATTTATTAGGGCGATGGGCCTGTAGGAGCCACTTGTTGTGGGTAATTAGGCACGTTTCAAAACATTTATTATTTTGCCTTTTAAGTCGTCTGGCAACTTCTCCTCTAAGAGGGCTGCTTGAAAAACCTGGTTTCGTTTTGGGAGAGGGATTCGATGAATTTATAATAACGGTCTACAGGGTTTCCGTCTGGTTAGTTATCCTGCTTTTTCCAGACTCTTAATTGCAGTCATTAGTTCTCACACCGTTCAGCATTTCTTGTTCCCTACCTATGGCTGTTTTAAGCTTCAGTCAACTGAAAAAAAGTCTCAAAATCCATCTTGTTTACAACTTGAGATTACAAATAAAGGATAAAAACGAATCATGAATACCTTTAGTATGACAGACTTTTATCTCATTATTAATCATCTCAGCAGTAATGTTGTTTTGTTGATGCTATTTTAAAAACCATTCTAGAATGCTTGAGGGCTTCTCGCCATCTCCAAAATAAGTTTGTCTAAATCTGGCAAAGAATTTTTCGTTTGCGAAGTAATGATCTCTCTAAGTCTGGTTTTGGCCCGAGTTAGTGATTTAGGTACTTAAAGGGAACATATTGTGTTGTGTTTTTTTTCCAATGTCTTCGATCAGTCAGTGTTCTGATTCCCTGAAATTTGCCTGACCATGCCAACATACAGTGGGACTCATAATAAGTCCTGGGGGGACCCTGCCAGTGCTACTGCTGGGTTGCCGCCAGACTTTCAATATTTAACGGCACCTGACTTGCCGGTAACACGTTCCGGGAAGTCAGGCACTGGTAAATTGTGAGTGCACATTCCCATTTGAGTCCCATAGGACTCAAATGAATGGGGACCACGGAAGCACCAGCACCGTTAATAATGGTGCCAGTGCATCTGTGAAACTCTGAGGGCCGGTGCCATTCTGCCCGCCAGGTCTGACCCTGGTGGGCAGGACGCCTCCCGCCCGTAGAGTCGTACTGTGCCGGTCTGATAACAAGACCAGACCGGCACAGTTGTAATGAGTCCCACTGACCTCTAATAAAGACTTTAAAAGCATCCCAACACACACCCATCAGGACTTCTTGCATACAATTCAGTTCCCAAAATCCGTCGATAGAATTCACTAGCTGTTCACATATATCCTCTTACTTCGACATAGCCCGGTTTAGCTTCCATCTAAAGGGCTGCTTTTGGGTTTGCGTACAATAAATCGCTATCTCCACCGATACATGGTCAGATGGTCAGATACAATGGATGGGAGGATATTACAGGACCACAATTGTGAGAGAAAGCATTGGGGCACGCACCAGAGGTAGAGGCAGGAATACATTTTATGAGGTCCCTGAAAAAAGGTAAAATACCTTTTAGTACCATGTACTGACCTCCTGTTGTCTAGAAAATGTCATCTATTTAGGAAATCTCAGTCTTAGCAGCCTGGCTTAGTTTTTTTTTTTTTAGGAGCCGATGGTTCTCGATCCAATGTTGGATTTATTTTTACTTTAAAGTCACCCCCAATAAGTATAGCTGTCGAATAATTGCTTCAATACACTTTACATAAAAAGCTACCAATTTGGGGATCAGCCATAAATATTCCCCATTGTGATAGCCACCCCCAAGAGGAACATTAAGCAAGAATAAAACATCCTTCTATATCCGCAAGGACATCAATAGGAAGGAATGGACTGTGTTTGCCTGCGTTAAATGGAAATGCACATTTTTCTAGAGGAGAGGGTGTGGTAACATTTTAGACGATCCAACCCCCTCTTTAGTTTTGGGATTTCACATTAATCTAACAGGGGAGTTGCTAGGTCTGGAAAAGACCCGGGGCTACGCTGATGTCGGAACTGTTGGGACTGGGGGCTAGCTAGCCTTTTGGCTGTAGCTCCTGAGATTCTATCCGGGGCTACAACCAAAAGATCAGGGTCTAGAGCCCCCCTAGCCCCCCCACTAGCAACGCCCCTGCATCTAGAGCATCTTCTGAACAAAGGCCACATCAGCTTGGAGGGGTTTGATATAAGAAAGCACCATGTGCCTTTTTACTGGGCCACCCAGTCTATTCACATTTAAGGTCATTAATTTGTGTGTAACCATATTACCAATTATTATAAGTGTTCATAATGCAAATAGACCTCCATAGAGCAGTTTCCAAGATACCACCCACAACCCTGGATCTATCTGACTTTAAATATGACAACTGACGTAAATTATTTGGATAAAACGGAGCATGCATAGAACAGAGTATAACCCAAACATAAAGTAGATACAATGTATAAGCCACATAGATACTGAAAGGCACTACTAAAACAAAACACGAGTTAACCTAAAAAATGTCCAGGTTGACAACGTGTTCAAACCTATTAAAGCACTATATCTAGGAGAGATCTTCCACTAGTCTTAAAAGCTGATTTGGTCACAATTGTAGTTTGAGGGCCCATATTTCTTGCCTTGAGCGGGTAGCAAAGCACCACCTAAATAAATGGTGATGTGCTCTAGTCTAATCATATTTTATGTGGTGGGTTAATAATCTCAAAAAACAGTTTCAATGTGGACTGTCCCAAGATTAGGGTGGGCCCGGTGGTGCCCGAACCCAGCAGTTACAGTAAGCTTGGTTGCTGTGTACCATTCTATTCTTTAGGGCAACGAGCAAAGAATTGTATAATGCAATATTATTATTATTATTATTATTATTATTATTAGAATCTGTGTTCATCACTGGGAGGGTCTTGGAACGACTTACATGGTTCAAAGTTTGAAAAGGTGGGAGTTGAAAAAATAAGTTACACAATGTTTTCAGGAAAGGATAGGACAATTAGAATAGATAAGTAATAGCAATGGAGTAGGGCAGGGATATGTGTGGGAAACCAGTATGTGAATAATACAATACAACTCCCCGAGCCCCCACTACCTGAATACACCCACATCCTGCTTTTCCAGAGGACCCTCTGCACCATTTTAGGGTCCTGCCTGCAAAACAAATCTCCCTGGGCCTACAACACCCAGGACACTACCTGCAAGTGTGCAAGCCATCTGGAACACTGTGCCTGGCTCCCAGATGGACATGGGACACACTTCCTTCCTTATATTATCTCTCCCCTGGCCATCCAGCCTATGTTGGGGCCAGAACCCATGCTCAAGCCAGGACTTCGCTGAGCTCAACATTTTCTTGACTTCTTCCACACATAGGGACCCTTTCACCCCATTGACTATGGAGCTTCTGTTACCTCACAGGACCAAAGAACAATGCTGTTTTGTGTTGGTTAACTGGCATTTGGTTACCTATAGCCCTATTCTAGCCTGACTCAAAACATACCCCTGCTTCTTCTCAACTAGCCATCCACCCTTCGCTCACCCTTGAGCTACACCATTTCTTCATTTTCTATACTTTTTTTCTACACTTGCCCGTTCCTTATAACCTCCATCATGTATCTTGAATTTGCTCCATTCCTCCTTCTACTTTCTTTTCTCTTTCACTTCTCTCATAGCCTTCAGCCTACACTTGGTGTACATTTTGCATCTCTCTCCAGTCTCTCCATCCTCCTCCTTCCCCCCTACACCTGCACCCCTCAAATAAGATGCTGCTGTGCTCCCAGGATCTCCAAGCTCACCTATCCCCTTGCCTACTGCTAAAAACTTCTTCTCTCCACCACCTCATATCACTCTTTCACTTGGCTTCAGCAACAAGTCTTTGTACATCACTGATTCCTTCAACTCGTATCACCCTCAGCTTTCAGTTCTTGCTGACTCTGCTAAACTAGAAGCTCTCTACACTAACTCTGCTACCTTCTCCCACGCTCCCAGACCTGCTGAGGAGAGTAGCTGTGTGGGTTACCTCATCAATAAGGCTCTCAACATTGCCTGTGTACCCCCCATTGACATCAACTCTTTTCCTTTTGAATGTATCACTATTCAATGTATACCTCCTACTCCTCACACTGTTCCGGCTCTCTTTCAGCCCCCTGATCCTCTCAACTCCCTGCTCTGACCCTTCTCCTTGAGTCTCTTCCTACCACTTCCTACCGACATCCCCATTGTCATGCTGGGGGGGCTTTGACCTTTCCAAGCCTTCTAAAGCCACCTGCCTTGAACACTACTCACTCCTATCTGACCACTCCCTGTACTCCATCCACAACCAGCCTACCCACTCTAGTGGGAACTTTGTTCACCTTCTCTTTCTCACTAATTCACTCTCATCCCCTTCCCCCTATTCATGCCTCATCCATTGCCCATATTTCTCTGACTTTCACTGTGCACATATTTCTCAATTTGACCAACACTATCCTGCTTGTACATTTATAGCTTCCAATCCCAGCCTTGGATCACCTCTGAAATTCATACTCTCAAACCAAACATGCACTATGAAGCTGGTGCAAATTACGGACACCCTCCCCACTTCTGGCCTACAAAAATGCCCTTGCTGCCCTAACCTCTGCACTGAAGTATCCCAAATTTTCCTACATCACAAACCAAATCTCCTCCCTTCACAATACCCTCTATAGTTTGTAATCTACCCTCCAATCTTTGCTCACACCTTCAAAGCAAATATCCATGGCCTCCTACCTTTCTGCTAATGACTCACTACTTTTCATCTAAAATCTCTGAACTTAGTGACACTCTCACATCCCTGCTTCCACTTGTCTCTCCCTAGCCCCCCTTCTGTCTACCACCTCTCCCCTAACCCCTCTACGCTCAACTACTTCTTCCCTATCTCTTACTAAATTAGCACCCATCCTTCACAATGCCAATCCATCTTGCGCCCTTATTGCCCCTTTTGCTCCCCAAATGGTGAAAGATGTAGTCTCAATCACTCTGAGCTCTTTAACCTCTCTGTGCTGGACTCTTACTTGCCTCCTTCAAATCTGCAACTGTCCTACCGCTATTGAAGAAACCCTCTGCTGACCCAAACGTCACATCAAACTATCACCCAGTTTCCCTCCTTCCCCATTTTTCAAAAGTTATTGAGTGGGTGGTCTTCAACGGGATCACCAAGTACTTTGAGGATAATAGCCTTGGAGATCCATATCAAGCTAGCTTCTGTAGTAAACACTCCACTGAGACTAAACTCATGCATGTCCCAACTTTCTCTCTAATGCTCACTACTCCAAACTCTCTTCTGTACTCTTGCTTCTGGACCTTTCTGGAACTTTTGACTGGCACTATCCACTGCTCCTCTCTTCTCCACACTCTCCAGGACCTTGGGTTTCACAAATCTGCTCTTGCTTGGATCGCCTCCTACCTACAAGGTCGATAATTTAAAATGTGTTGGAAATTACAAACCTCGGACGCATCCCTCTGTTGGTGTCCCCCAAAGATCAGTCCTAGGACCTCAGCTCTTCACCCTCTATACTACTGACCTAGGAAGACTTCTCATCTTTTGGATTTCACCACCACATGTTTACTGATGACGCTCAATATTTTTCTCCATCACCCCAGCCATCTCAGAACAGATTACTAACATCCTCACTTCAATTCGTCACTGAATGGCTTTCTGCTGCCACATACTGAACTCTTCAAAAACAGAAGTCATCTTCCTCCCAGCATCTAATTACATCCCTCCCCTCTCCTATCTCCTTCCCGCCTGACCTTCTTGCACCCTCACCCAAGGCTCACAATCTTGGGATCCTTTCTGGTAGGGACCTACAACTGCTACAGTTAATCACTGCCAATGCATCTGCTGTTCAGATTAAGCCCCTCAATATTCGGAAAACATTCTTTCTTTTCTCACTAACCACTCTACAAATACTCTAATTTCCATTCTTGTGCTCAGCAAATTGTAGTTCTGCTCAAGCTTACTCCTTGGCTTTTCTCTCTACTTCTACATCCCTCTAGCCATCCTCATCTTTGCTACCTGCCCTCTCTACAACCTACCCATATCCACCACCACTCCTGCCTACCACCAACATGCTGGTTTGCTCTTCATGCAACACCGCTCTCTTTTCATGTTCCTTCTCGTAGTCTTCAAAGCTTGCTCCTCAGGACCTGTCTGATCCTATCTCAGTTCACTCACCATCTTGTTCCATCCAATCCTCCTCTGCACTCAACCTCCCCATCCCATACCCTCCCTGTGCTTTCACCCTACTCGGCCGGCTCAACTGGAGCCCATTGCCCATAACAATCAAAACCAGCCCAACTTTGGATCTCTTCAATTTTTGGCTTAAGCTTTACTTATTTGCTAAACATGAAGCTCCACTGCCCTCTTCCCCATCCCACCATTTCCTCGAGTATTATTGAGAAGGTTATTTGGTACATTTAATTAGTACTCCTCTTTAGATTGAATCACTTGCCCCATTATGTTAATGCTACTTTTGTAAGTCACCTGTTTTCTTATATACACACTGCCTCCCTTTCACATAGGAGAGAGCCCTGGGGAGTCTCCTTCAAGCATTTGCACTACCTTCTAAGGGCATTTCATGTTCTCACCACTGCTAAAGCTGAACAGGGTCATAACCCATTGAGTGGGTCTTATTTAAGTGGCCATTTTACATGATGGCCGACCATGCCCACTCAATAGGATTAATCTTTTCACAGTGTTTGTCCATTCAACCTTTTATGACTGTTAAGCATTCCTTCAAAGTATGCTAAGTCACTCTCTATCCGGAATTTTAGTGTCATACACTGAACTGTGAAAGATGAATCGACTCTGGCAAATGCAATCTGTCACAGTCTGAATATAAAGATGAAAGAGGAGTGGTGACAAGAATGATCCATGTGAAACCCCACATTTTCAGGGATTAGGCATTGAAGTGAATGTGCCTATTTTCCATAATTGAAAGTGATTAGATAGAAAAGAGCATACCCAATGGTGAACCTTACCACCTATTACAAGAGATTTTAGAAATCCAAAAGAACCTGAAGGTTCCGCTGTCCAGCACCACAGATATCCAAGAGCATAAAAGTCACACCACTACTGCTGTCAACCTCTTCTCGTAATTGACCAAAGACCAGTACTGCCTTCTCTCGGATGAGAAACACTTTCGATGATCTGTATTTCCGTCAAGCTGTAAAGATTTTTGTTCTTGGCCATCACCTTTGTTCCCAGCGTCAAGATTTCACAATGTGGTGAACACTGTGCCTTACAAAAACAAATAATGAATAAATAACTTCAGTCAAATTTATAATCACTGAATGGGGTTCTCAACAAGATAAATATTGTACTGACAGAAGAGCATGAAAGAGAGGTTTTTATACAAATCAAGCATTTTGGGAGTATAAGGCAAAAATCTGGGTAATTATACACTAACAAGCTCAAGAATGTAGAGGTAGACACCTCTAAGAAGATAACTTCTGTTGTTGATGACCATGGTGCTCGTCATCGCTAATGTCATAATTTCTGCCTTTTTAAAATGTTAGTGATTTGTGTAAGCCTGTGAGCAGATCATCACCAATGTACATCTAATGAAACCCCACGGGAGCCCACGTTCAAATGTAATGCTATATGGAGTTGGTCTTCTGATAATGTTCTCTGCCATACGACACTTTCAAATGTTGAATAGATATGGGAATAAGGTTTTCCCTGTTTTTCGTTCAGCAATTAAAATAATCGGGGACATCAAATATATTCTCCAAATGAATTTACGAATTACATTAACACACAGCTCTCTAGATTGCAAATGTTGGGAAAGACTTAATTTAACCTTATAGAGAAAATAGAGTACTTTCAAAATGTCACAGCGCCAACTTCTGTTGTATATTTCTTTGAATACTTACATTTCCTTTGCAGGTAAAAGGCAGTAAGGTAATTGAAAGTCTATTTTAATTATTCTTGTGGCAGAGTAGGGGATGACTTAAAATTCCCCTTTGCTTTGTCCCTATGACAACTTCATTGAAAACATGTGATTCGCAGGGATCACAAGAAAGCATTCTGAGAAAAGAACAGGTATGAATAGGGCACATAGTACATTTTAAAAACAATCAGCTGACAAGTGGTACTGACATTAATAGCATCTCATTCAAGGGTGGCAACATCAATAGATTTTCCCGTGAAGTGTAGCATCAGAGGAAGAACAAAACGAGCAAAAGGAAAAAGGCTCAAGGAAGTATGTTTGCTAGAACTGTGACAGCCATCTCAAGGGTTTTGGTGTGTGCAACGCTACCATTTAGTTAGATTCCTCAACAAATTCAATGAAAGGCAGCCAGGTTAAGATATACTTATTGTATTCACCATTTAGTGAGTTTACTTTTTACTCCACGGTGCATGAAAGCATCTCCAGAATATATTTTTGGCTTCTCTCAACTGGCTTGTCGACTGACGTGCGGAACTGTGAAATCCTCCAACAGTGTGGCCATCACTTACACTACATATGCTACCTGAACCCCGTCCTATGTGTAGGATGTCTCCTTCAGTGCTATTAGACACCAGCCTGAGGTCCTCTCCATGATAAGATAGCCCACATTGTTCATGAAGAATTCACCTATATCCTTACACTTTTACGATCTGGGAAGTATTTCAAGTATTTATATAGTGTGGGGCGGGACCACTGTTGTGGTCGGTGGGGACACTCAAAACCCTTATATCAGACTTGTGGGATATTGAGGATCAGCTATGGCGGCTTCAAAATGAACCCGGGGTGTCTAAGAACATGGATCTTTTGGGAATGATCAAAGGTAACTTGTAAAAGTTTCAGGAGCTGGCCAAGTGAGAGGTGCATTACATGTTTAAGCCGGTTCTCACTCTTAGATACAGGGAGGCAGATACACCTGGTAGGTCGCGGCCCAGACTGTGAGGGCGGAGAGTAATGCACAGGCAATAGTCCGAATGATGGTATCTGCTGGGATTGTTCTCACCACTGATAGGGATATCAACTTGGAATTTAGAAAGTACTATGTGACATTATATGCTAATACTGATATTTGCTCGGAAGAGAGTGATATGGCATATTTGGACAATTACAATATAGGGGATTGCCCCAACAAAGTGGTACAGCTATTGAGGGGGTCTCAAATAGTCACACAAAGAAATTCAAAAGCTGTAAGAAATAAATTAATAAACTCACATTCTAATTCACATGGTATCCAAAGAAAGATATCCAACTTATTCTTCCTTCAAGCAAACTGAGATAATCAGATAAAAATTTAGCACAAGATGAAACCAAATTGAAAAAACATTTTCAAAAAAATCTTTTTCTATTTCACAGAAACAGAAAAGGAAAATTGTAATACTAAACCGACATGAAATTTACAGTGAGGAATAGACATTCCATACATAATATAACAAAAGAAAAACATACAATTCATTTTTTTATATACAGAAGTGTGAATTCACTTATACAGGAAGTGAATTCACACTTCTGTGGCATATTTGGACGGCATTGACCTACTGTAACTCCCAGAGGAGAGGTGCAGATGGTACTTGACTTATCTATGACTAGCGAAGAGGTGATTGCTGTTATAACAGTGCTGCCTTTTGGTAAGCCCCTCAGGTCAGATGAACTGAGTGTGTAATAGTATAAGGAATTCAAACAAACCCTGGCACTGCATTTGATTCACCTTTGCGAGGAATCACTGGACATAGTAGGGACTTCCATCATCCCTGAAATAAGCAATGATCACTGTGTTATGATAACCCAACACCCCACCAGATTAGGTAGCCTCATATCGACCACTGTCCTTAATAAATGTAGATGCAAACATATTTGCCAAGATCCTGGCATCTAGACTTCTATCGTATATCTCACTACTGGTACATCCCAATTGGTCAGGATTCATTCCGGCTCAATCCACTGGGCTAAACTTGAGGCACCTTTTCTGCATTATGTCACAAATAAACCTGCACACCAGGGTGGTGGCGGCCTCAATAAATGCTGAAAAGGCGTTTGATTCAGTGTCATGGAAGTATCTGTTTGCGGTCCTACATAGATCCCAGTTTGGTCAATATGTTCTCAGATGTGTCCAACTCTTATATTGTCATACTATAGCGAGGGTACGCATCAAAAACACAATTATCTTAAGATTTGCAGTTGGGGAGGGGTACTTGTCAGGGGTGCCCACTCTCCCCTCTGCTGTTTGCACTTACAGTAGAACCACTAGTGGCACTAATATGGGTAAAACATGGGCATTGAGGCATACGTATAGCTGGACCGCTAAAGATGATCTCGTTGTATGCTGATGACATGTTACTTTATGTGAAGGACCCTGAGATAAATCTTATACCCATTATGGATGATGTACATGATTTCACTAGATATTCAGGATACAGAGTCAACAGGACCAAATCGGAGCAATTTCCCTAAATGTATGCTACCATTCCACTACCTGATTTAATGTGGTTTATGTGGGTTCCCACACATTTCAAATATCTTTGCATTAAGGTCTCTAGAGAACTTCAATCACTTTATGCAGATAATTATGCAGAATACCTGCTGCTCCTCACTCCAAAGCTGAAAGTGTCGTCTGGACTCCCAATGTCAATGTTTGGCTGCCTCGCCTTGCTTAAAATGATAGTACTTCCTAAATTGTTATTTCTTTTTCAATATACCCATGTGGCCTGGTAGGGAATTTTTCAACACATTGAGAACTCTGGCAATAGAATCTTTTTTCAGGAGGTGGATGTGGCAAGAATATATTGGGATCAATTGGCAGAACCATATGAACATGGGGGAATGGCTGCACCATATTTTGAATTATATTATCTTGTAGCCCAAGCACAAGCACAATTTGGCAGGTATTGGTATTCTCCTTCCACAACTGTTGTACATATACTACTGGAACGATAGGGGCAGCTCAAACTAGCCACAAATCAGTTATTTTCAGTTACCGCTATGTAGACTCCTGCACCTTCGTGCAAACCACAGTAAATGCTTGGTCCAGGCTCTTTCGTAGGGTGGGACTAATTGTCTTATATAATAGAAATGTTCCCACATTTTGGAACTTCCCTGGTATTATCCTGTCATTTGATGGTGATGTGCAGTGGACTTGGGATGCAGGGGAACAATTGATGCTTAGAGACCTATTTCCAGAGGTGATCTTTGTATTTTTATATGACTTCACACATAAACTGGGGAATAATCCTACAAAGATATTACAGTATATGAGAAGATTATGGCTTTCTTTTCCACTAGAACCGGAGAATCATCCATGTATTGAAGCAATTGTAGCGGGGGGTGTAACCAGGCGTATGGTCTCCAAGCTCCGTAGTCTCATCCAGGCGAATTAGGCTATTAAAATTGGGGTGCGCTGAGTGTGACTTGGGAGTAATCTCAGATGTGCAATGGCAGATATACTGTCTGTTAACTAAAGAAGTGTCAATTAATGTTAGATACAGATTGATTCAATTTAAATTTTAGAATTGTTTACATTATACACCACCTAAGATCTCCTAGTTTTGATGCTTGTCTGAAATGTGGACCTTCACCCGCAAACTTTATGCATATGTTCTGGGAATGACCCTCTGTTGTACAATTCTGGCACCAAGAAGCTGGTGTCGTAGCGGACATCACTGGGATCCCATCTACCATGTCTTCACTTAAATATCTCCTGGGGGATATTGATACGGTCTTAATAGTTACCCAGAGGCTCTTTAACGTGTCTTGCATGATAGCCAAAAAGTGTCTACCCAGATATTGGAAGTTCAAAGTCTTCCCCAACGTACTCTGTGTGGTTAAAGGATCTGGCTTATGTTAATGAAAGGGAGGAGACTTATATTGCTATGGTAACCCCATCTGTGGGCCTAAGGTTACATGGAACCCATTGCGGATTTACTTAATACAGTGTGTGTAACTGTATGGCGATGCCCGACTGGTTCTCAAGTGAGGAGATGTTAAATGGACAATCAAGTTGTTGAGCGGGACTGAGGTTAACTGTTGCCATGCTAATGCACATGTTGTATACACTGTGTTTTGTCACTATACTTGCCTTTAATGTCAAGAGTATTATTGTAATGTCTGCCATTTGGCAAAATAAAGTTCTTTTTAAAAAGCCACAACACCCTTCTTTTGTTTGTGATGATGTACATAAAACAACAGCGAACTTGGAATGGAGGGCAGAGAATCCTACGCATAGACGAGCCACTGACGGGAGGACATCCTGGAGGGGTGGCGCCACGCTGGACCACAGAGCTGGCGGGAGCTTGAGGAGTGAGCTAATCACTAGCAAGATGCTGGAATGCTGGCGTCCTGGATGGCAACGAAGTCGAACTCGAGAGACAAAGACGGTGAAAAGACCATTGTTACGCCTGGTGGTGCGACCGCGCGGAAGCTGTGGAGGGGCGCACCACCAGGCGTAACAGATGTAGAGACCAGACCACAGCAGAGAGATCTAATCCCTGATCTCCATAAGAGAAGTACACCAGCTACCGAGCAGGCTCGAGCAAGGGAAGCAAATGCTTCCGCGGAGGTAATGCCGCTGAGAGGGGGGGAACAGCTGTATCGAAGGCTGGGAAAGCATAAAAGTTTACAGGAGCCAGGAAAACCCAAACGGGCAAACGTCCAACCGAGGCCCTGCTAAAGTAGGCCAACTATTGGGCGAAAGGGCCTTTGGGATCCTGGAAAGAGAGACATTGTTATCCAAGGATGGGAAAGCCTAGAAGGTTACGAGAGACAGGAAAACTCAAACGGGCAGATGCCCAACTGAGTCCCTGCTAAAGTAAGCCGACCAGAGGGCCAAAAGGCTTTTGGGAGCCCTGGAAAAAGATACATTTTCTTTGTACTTTTATTTTTTTTATTGTGCACATGGTTTAAAACAAACCTTAGACATTAACAATGATCACATCCTATTTGAACAATATATATTATTCCATTAAACACCATTCTAAAAATGTAATTAATTGTTTAAAAGGAAAATTAACAACCACTTCTAAAAAATGTATCACCAGCGGAGCCTCCAATAATTGCCTATGCCCCTTTCGATATAACCCAAAACCTTTTTTTAAAACGCATCACGCTTTGGCCAATTTTAGCGAATCTCCTAAAATAATTTCCATCCAAAAATTATCCCTAAAAACAAAGGAGTGATTACATATAAAATCACCAACACATATAGATCAGACGTTCAATAGTGCTGGGCATATCACAATCACATGTTTCAGGTTTTTAATGGCCCCATTGGAAAATCTACAAGATGCATCAGCTCTCACCATTGCGTGCGAATGCTCAAAATTTTGCGTGTTTCCATCAAATTAAAACATCATCACATCACAGTCTTCCTCAACAGGGTGCAGGAGATTGGGTCAGATAACGACTTTTTTCACACAAATGTTCATGTTCTGTAGCTACATTGCACAGTAACCTGAGGGATTTAATACTATTGCACGTCTAACACCATTCCTGAATTTCTTTTTATTATTTTAATTTTTTCCATTCTTCCGTCATAGAATCCCAAGACAAATTATTAATATCACATGCTGTTTCACACTTTTCCATTAGGCATGTTTTGGGACAGGTGATATGTCTATTAATCAATTCAAACTAGGAATTGACAGGAGGCATTTTAAAATGTCTACACAGTGTTAACCTCTGCCATAAAACATGACAAATAAGGGAAGAAAGCCCTTAGCTCAAAGCGGATCGCACTGGCTGGGACACAGTTTGAGAGGCCCGATACGCAACGCCAAATTAGGCCGTCAATGTTTGAGAAGTCAAAACACAATAGTTCCACATAGATTTCCACTCCATGTAAAAAGGCTGGCACCACTTTCGCTTCATAGAATTGTATTCAGTCATTCCCCAAGAAGTTCACATATTTTTTATTCAGGAAACTCATCTAATTGCGCAAACGATTGGCCTTTTCTTCAAAATGCTCCACTAGTTGCATTTGAGTTGCTATTTGAATTAATTCACAATCTTTTCTCCCTGCAGCCACCATGATAATTCAGTTTTTTCCTTTAGATCCGGTCAACTATATAATTTTTGTCTTAGCTATGTTATTGGATAAGTCATTTTCCTGCATATAGTGCTCAAAAGCAGTAAGTAATCTTTACAATCCAATTTTTGTAATATCAAATAGGATTACATCATCTGCCTAAGTAAGATGATACATTTCTACTCCATATACCTTTGGTGAGGCAATAGCAGCCCGCTGCATGATGTCGCCCATGTCAGCGGTATACAAGTTAAATAACAGGAGGGGCAAGAATACAGTCCTCCCTTAGGCCTCTGTTTGTATCAATTAAAGCTGATATGTGACATTGAGTGTTTAACCGGACTTGTAATTTTCTATTTGTGTGTATCTGAATCAGAATATTCAATAGATGGCTGCGGACCCACGCTTTGTCTAACTTATGTAACAGCTTCTGTCTGCTAACTTTGTCAAAGGCCAAAGAGAGGAGTATCGTGGCAATATATGCAGGTATGGACGACTTCCTAATAAACTGCTGGATTTCATTTAAAATGTATCCGCATTGCATGGTTCCTACACCCTTATGGAATCCAGTTTGGAAATAATTTAGGATATCATTGACCCTAACCCACTCCTCAAGATGGGTCAATACAGTGGGGAAAAGATTTTCCCGTCTGAGTCAAGGAGTGTTATCGGCCTATGATTGGCTGGGTCTTCTTTAAATCCTTTCTTAAAAATCGGTACTGTCGTCAAGCATTTCCAAGACTGCAGGGTTCACTTTTCCTTAAAAATCTGTCACAATAAAATGAATAGAATGTTAGCCCATCTAAGTGGATTTTCTTTAAGGACCAGATTACAAAGGCCACTAGGGCCAGAGGCCCTAGATTTATATTTCTTATTAGATCGAAGAACACTCTCAAGCTCAAACTTCAATTTCCGAATCTCATGTAATTCAGGGAAGGGTTGATCTTTGTCCACCAGTTGGGCATAAAATTGTTCATAATAAGTAATCCATACTGTTTCTAGTATTGGGTTCTCCTGTATAACTTCTTGCCTCTCATTATTAAGATTCACTAGATTCCAGCATTCGCTAATAAGGTGGTCAGCATAGCCTCTACATCTTTCTGTTCAAGATTACATCAGAGAGTCCTAGTTTTATTTTTATAATTCTATCAGATTTTATTAATTGATTCCCTTCCGTCAGTCTCAGAGACATCACTCTTTTTGACCTTAGTACTCATTTGTCTCATCAGCTGTGTCTGGACCTCAGCATTAAATCTATGCAGTTTCTTAATGACAGTCACTTAGAAGATAAACATCTGCTTAAAACTGACTTTAAAAAAGTGGGAACAGTGGTAGGGGAGGAATTCTGGCATTTCCACTCGATGCAAGTCGAGTCCACAGTTTCCCCAATTACCCCATTTACTTCTAAAATAATGCGGGGAGACCACATAATGGTTCTACCCTGGTTAATCACTTCTATATTTGGTACTGCTTTTATTATCACACTTCCAAAGAGGTTTAATATATGCCCACTAAGCATGTTATGATCACTTTTATGCATATATTCTACTTTAAAGTGATTGCAGTTCCTAAAGATAATTTCTGATGAAAATATATGATCAATTGTTGAAGAATGATCAAATCAGTGCCATGTTTTCTCCCTGTCCCTGTACGCCACTATATTACCATTCCATCTATCCCTGAAAAGATTATTCCATGATTTACATTTAAGATGAAATTATGGCATGAGTAATTCATACTTGCTGACCTTCTGTTTAGATGATTACTGATACAGTTGGCATTCAGATCACCATTTAATACAATAAAATCATGCCCCTGTACTGTAACCCCATGGTTTCAAATCACATAATCTTTTTCTAAAAAATCAGGAAGATTCCTCAGACGCTCCTTTGAATAAACATTGATCAATAAAATATTTGTACAGATTCCTACTGTCGTAACATGAACTGCGAGACTACCCCTTGTTTCTGCATTGTAGATTTGTACCAATAGCAACTAACTACCCACTCTGCAGTCTCCCCTTATTTTCTATTGAGGTAAGATGGACGCCACACAAAACCCATCCATAGTTACATGTTAGACCAGCCATGTCTCTTGCAACATTAAATCTCATACGAGCCTAGAGAAGAACACAAACGGTGGTCATCCAAAAGTTGAACATGCCCTTCAGTGTTTCAAAAGAGGATGGCGACGCATCCTCCCTGCTAAAGCCCTGGCAGAGAGTTGCTTTCTTGATTTCCTGTGAGGGCCAGGGCCCCTCGGGGTCAGGACCAGTCCTCTACCTTGGGGTTATCCCCATACCTACAAATTAGCGTTCAAACTGGATTCACCCCATTCCTACAAATAATCTCCATTTGAAGACCATTTTCTCTAGGATTTAAATCCGTTAGGGCATTCCGAGGACTGTGGATCAATGGAAGGGATGTGTAAGGTACAATATCAAAACCCTTCTAGGATTGTCCGCCTCCGCAAGGATGATGTTTCTAATCAAAACTGAGGAAATGGTTAAGGCAACTGCATCTGTTCTACGATCATCAAGAGAATCCACCAAAATCCGAGGATGAGATTAGCTACACTGCAGGAATTTAAAGAAACAAGCAGAAGATATTCGTTCTATTTAGGGTAATGCTGTTTTCGAAGGAAAAATGTCTTCCATCCAAATCCGTTCCTCCAGGTCGCCTGTCATCTTATGTGCTTCCCCCGCTAACACCTTTGAGTAACTTCTATAGTATTAGTAGTAGTTTGATATTTGTATAGCGCCTTTCACCATAAGTATGGACCCAAGGCGCTTTTGGTTGAATACCCTCTGGTACTGGAGTGCAGGTATGGGAAATTGGAGGAGGTGCTAGAATGCATTTGTGCATATTGGCCAGTGTTTAGGATATGAGGATTGGCCAAGTCCCTGCTGTCGACCCATGTGCATCCGGCATGTGGATAGGTGGTAACAATACTACAGGACTAGAGGTGATGAGAGAAACAGGATAGAAGGTATGTGGGTAACTACGTATCACATTTTCGACCTGAAAAGCTATGTTATGGTAGAGGTGCTGGGCAAAGTGTGCTCGAGTGGTGCATGATGGTGGGTGGGTGCGTGCAGGTTTGTGGCAGCGCCTTTGGCTAGTTTCCTGTGCAAGGAAGGAAGAGGTTAGTACCTGACGTATATTTTAAGTAGATAAAGTTGAGCATCCATTCATCAAATGCGACTAACTGTGAGTTAAAGGGCTCGTCTGTGTGCAACTAAGCAATGCTACATTCTGAGTTCAACCGAATGATATACATAGAATTTTTTAAAACATGTTTTATTTACTGGTCTGGCAGCGCCACAGACTTAGTAAATCTCGGTGATATACCTCTGCACAAGTCAGTTCTGTTCTTCATCGAATTACTACATTCAACAGGTATGCACATAAAATGAATAGGAGATGGGATTATTTCATCCGTTTGTGTCTGAGGCTGGTTCGTTGTACCACACACGTATGACCCTTTGCCATCATACTGATGGGTCCTTAATTCTGCCAAAGCTTGGGTGGCTGCTTCCCTCACCCTGCATGGAACAGACTGAAAGCCTGTCAAGGCCACCTCTATTTGCGCCTGGGATTGTTTCTTATTACACAGATAATTTCCACCTACTACAACAATGGCGGTTCCAGAATTCAAAATGGAAGTGTGAGGTTCCATTGGGATAGGGTCCCTTTACAAGGTATTAGTTAACTCAATAACGTACTGTTCGACGACTTCTGAAATCATTGAACTATGGCCATTATCCTTATTCAATTGCCTCGAAGTGGAAATAGCAGGGAACATGGGGAACTTACTCTCCACCAAGGAGGTGGATGTCGATTTTTCCTTTCCACAATTATTATCTGCCGCCTCCCCCCCCTGACCCCCGCTTTGGAGACCCCTTAGTTTTAGAGAACACAACACCTTGAATAACTTTGATAAGGCGGCATTGTTAATTTGAGTTTCTTTCTGATTTTCAGACCTCTTCATACATGGCAAATTCATCTTAGTGTTGACATTTCTCCCTCGGCCTTCAAGTTCCAATGGTGCCTTTGTGTCAGGTATGACCACTACCGGAGTCTACTGGTATGACTGGTCTACCAGAGACACAGTGGGAAGTTGGCTAAGCTGCTGAAACTCCCTCAAAAGGGATACAGAGAGCTGGGTAACATCCTCCTCTGCAAGGTCAGGACCTTTGGGGTTTGACATAAAGCCGTTTCATTTATATGTTAATTACTTTCCTCATTCAAAGTCACAACTTCCCATGGCTTCGAGCATTCAGCGACCATCAGGTTGATCTTTCCTTACATGCCGTTCAATGTAAGGAAGTGAGTTTTTACTTCCTCCCTAATTTGCTCATACACTTTGACCAGAGAGTATAAGAGATATTTTCCTCCTCACTGTGTATTCTGAATAGCACAATGGAGGCTGATAAGAACCCCAATGATTTATTAGCAATGGAATGCCAAGGCAGGGGCAGAGCCTCAGGCAGACTCCTCCCTGCCACCCCCTCATGTAACAGGTGGGCCTTCCCAAACGCAACCTGTCAGAGCAAGGGAGGCTGAAATGAGATGACCGGTACGTGCACTTCACTCTTATTTCTGTAGTTTGAAAAATGTGTGATTTTCTTCTTGATGTTTAGTGTTGTAATAGTAATAGTTAAAACCTTCCTGCAAGGCCTAAGGTATCCCATTACTAGGTGTCTCCATGCCCTCATGAGGAACTTCCTCAACATAGTCATGTTGTCATTCCCAGGTACACCAGAGGGCTTCAATACCGGTTCACCAGCAGTAGTATTACTCCTAAGGTAGTACATGAATACACGTACCATAAGACTTGTCCGCGTAGAACCCCCATCACCTTTAGGAAACTACAGGCAAGTGCACTGGCCGCACACCATTTCAGCTTGTCAGCGTCAACAACACAAAGACCCACAGTGTTGGAACAGCTCAGCTCTATCGCTCTCACAGTTCAGGTGCCATTTATCCCGGGGCCATAGCCCCCAGCACCAAAATGCAATCGTACCAAGTGCTGCCAAAAGCTCCTGCTGGGAACTCTTCCCTTTCCAATGCAGGCACGCGTCACCTAGCGTTGTCAAGGCTAGAGGAAAGCACAGAGGAGCGTGAAGCCCCACTGCACTGTCATACAGTGAAACAAGCAGTCATTTCTGACGCTTTGGTTTAATTCTCTCTAGTAAACTGTAGCTCTGTCTGAACAGACATACATTGTTTTCCAAGGTTGGGAAAGGCTAGACGGTTATGGAGGCTAGGAAAACCAGAACGGGCAGACGACCACCCAAAACCCCACTAAAGTAAGCCGGCCAGACAATGGCTTTTGGGAGCACTAGAAAGAAAGACATTGTTATCCAAGTCTGGGAAACCCTAAGAAGGTTACAGGAGCCATGAAAACCCAAGCAGGCAAATGCCCAACTGAGGCCTCACTAAAGCAGGCCTACTTGAGGAGCAAAGGACTTTCAGGAGCCCTGGAAATATAAAGCATATAAAGCAAGACTGGGAACAGAGAGGGCCAGGAGGGTTCACGTGACCAAACCAAAGAAAAGAATTTTCAAACACCAAGCCGGAAATTGTGTCATTGCATTAGAGACCCCTTTTCCATGCAAAGGAGGGAATGTGACAGAACTATATAAAGATTTAAGACTGGCCATTCAAAACCTGCAGAGAGGCTGAAAAACCGCAGTCGGACAAATTGAAGAACTTTTAAAACCATCTCGTGGGAAGAAATCCCAGAACAGGGCCAAGCAAAACCCAAAGATAGAGTTAGGGACAGGGTGTAATTAGGGTTTGGACTAAGGACTATTTCTTTTGGACATTTTACGAGAACCATCTGTTTTAGTCCGTTAGGCGTGGAATTTCCCTCATAGCAGTATGGTTAGATAGGCGTTTTTCTTATTATTTAAATAAATAAACACCCCTGAACTTGTACCATCTTAGTCCGACTCCTCCTTCTGGTTTGCCATATGATCCAGTACCGCCTCCATTAATGGTTCCAGCATCTCCATAGCATTTGTGTGAGACATCCAGGCTTCAAAGGTGCAACATTTCCTTCTCCTGGCTGATGGGGGGTTTGATTACTGGAGAGAGGACCAGTACAAACCTCTTCCCAAAGCAAATAAATTGCATTTTCAAGATGATTTAGCTTAAGCTCGGGGAAATGGAGGTTGGAAATGGGGAGCATTTGTTTTTATTGCTAGGCCTGGCTGATAACGTACTCCGGGGAAAGTCGAACACTTTTACACTTGAGCTTCAAAGGTTCACACTTCTCTAATGGGAAAGCAAGCCATTGCCCAATCCTCTTGCTATGTTGCTGTGACTGAGGCATGGGATGGAATGCCATTTGGGTGTGCAGGCACAGGTTGCTAGCTTTGTTCACGATGCAGCCTTTAAAAGTAATTTTTTTTCTGCATGTTTCTTTTATATTTCCACAATACAGTGCATCATTATACATTTCTTTGCAATCAAACCTGCCCAAGACCAATATTTTTGATGTTTCTTTATTTTTTTTTTAACAAAGCTGATTCTCAGTTATTTAAAGGAAGATGGACACAATGGAAGACCTAATTCTGTTTTTCATTTTCCTATAAACTGTTGTGCTTTTTATCCCAGATTGGACTGTTTTTCCATTTAACAAAAGATGACTGTATTCTTCCATGTAACTGAAAAGATTGATTGTTGTGCCTTGCCATATAATGTTGGACATATATACTCTTGTTGTAGATGGGCTGCTAACATTGCACATTTCCTCACACATGCACTTTTTCAGATACTTTGCTTGGCCTGCAGCTCACTTGTTTGTTTTTCAGCTAGCATTTTTCTTTATCTGCATACTTTTCATTGGTTTAGATTTCCCTACAATTTTTCAATGCACAAGCTACGTTTCCCATAATGCATTCTTTGGTGTTTTGGAAAACCTGTGTTTTTCTATAATCGACCTTGAGAACTGCAATCCCCAGAGGTCCAATGGGTCTGCTTTGCTTTCACTTTCCAAGGTTTAGAGAGGGAGGGGAAAGATTACTTCTTTCAGCAGGTGTGGTACGACAAATGCTGTGGGTAAGCCTGATTAAACCTAAGGTGCTTAGTATTTAAGCTGCTATCCGCAAGATCTACGTGTTCATGCATTTAGCATGTTTTCACACAATCTTCTTTTAACTGTGGTTTCAAGTTGAGCCCTGCTGCTGCCTGCTGTTGCCAGAACGTGCACCAGTTACAGTGCCCCTGTTGCCTATTTGCATCCTCTATGTTCCCTGCCCTGCATCCTTTTTGATCTCTGCCCTGCAGCCCCTCTGTTCTCTGACCTGTAGCCTATTTGCTCCTCTCACTACTGCCCCTTTCCTCCTCTATGTGCAGTCTATTCGCTCATCTGCCCACCTTCCCGTTGCTTCACTATCTGCAGCCTGTTGCTCTCTACCCGGAGTCCCTGATTCGAGTCTGTAGTTTGGTTTGCAGTTCCTTGATTACAGCCTATAGCTTCCAGTCTGCATTTCCCCCCACCAGCACTCTTGTTATTAGTGTGTAATGGCCTTGTGAAGGCTCTTGCTCTCCCTTTTCTGTCTTGAACCTTTACTTAGTTAGCCTTCTACGACGGCTTGTGTTTCTGTTCTTGTCCTCACTTGTGCATAAATAAGTCTTTTGTACAACGTTTAGCTTTTGGGTTCCCAGCAGGCAATATCTGTTCCTTTCATTTGTTGCATAAAAATATTGTTCGTTGTGCCATATTTATCAACAGTGTGCGTGTCCACGTTCTAAGAGACGTTATTGGTTTGGTGCATGCATACATGTTATGGTCCTGTGAGTAGGGCTTCCTTCTTTTTGCCTTAGTGTTCAGAAACAGAGTCTACTCTTACTGCTCCTTCCAATGCACATTCACAGTGAAGCAAGTAATTGTTATTTTGTCTCAAGTCTAGAGGTTCCTTTGACATTGTAGGACACCCTGCATCCATTCTGTGTACATCCCAAGGACGAAGCAAACATGTTTATCTCCATTACATTCCCTGCCCTTATCTGTTCACTGGCTTTGTTGCTAGTGTGAGGAGTCCAATGGAGTCTTCACAAATTCCCTGGTGGTGAACTCCTTCCTTGTGGCCAGGAGTCGGCAGCTGCTACCTGATCCTGACACTGGGAGTGGTTGTATGAGCGAGGATCACATGGTAGGAGACAACTACCTGGGAGATGTCATGATTGCATTGGAGGAGTCCTAGTGTTCCCCCCTACCCCATGAGGAAGACCCTTTAAGACTTGATTTCTTAATGGCCTATTGTCATTCTAGTCAGGCCCCCACCTTCCACACAAACAACCACCACCCACATATAACACCTTTTTTTCTGATGTGCCTTTATGTAAAATTCTTAAGAAAAAGCATTAAAAAATTCAATATGGACTTCAACTCCCATAACCACTCAGGTACTGAGACAAGGAGGAGGACAAGGGAGTTTGTGCAAAGTGCAAAGTGACAGGAGCTCGCAATACAACACGCAGACCAGTTGCTTTTGCAAACCTTCATTGAGCGGGACATTTAAAAATGGCAGTCGTGCTGTGGAGAAAGGAAGTGCAGGGACGAGCAGTGCAGGAGGAGACGTTGCCATCCACCCCAGAGCTCCTGAACGCGAAGCACACCAACAAACCCGGCAAAGCAGAGAAGGCCATTGGGGTAGGAAGAGGAATGCTGCGGGCGAGCCAGAAGGACCATGGACATGTCGTGAGCAGTGCAGGAGCTCCTGGAGGTTTGACCGATCGACGAGGCAGAAGGCTTCATCCCGTGCCAAGATGGAGAACTGGCATGCGACTGCTGAGCCACGCTGCGTGCTTGGGTAGCGTCCACACACTCCAACTTGGAAGGCAGAAGAAGCCATAACAGAGAGGCACAAGCAATGTCTGAGATACTGGAAAAGACTGGTGAGTCTGCCCAAAGCAGCTTGAGACCACGGGGCATTCCACCAACAAGTGATTGAATGGTACAAAAATGCTAATGCAGAAAATATACAAAGGCAACGTTTGTTTGAATGCAGCCAAGGCAAAGTACAAATTCAACACTCAATAAGAAGAATGTTTAATGTAGAAAATATACAAAGGCAAACTTTGTTTGAATGCAGTCAAGGCAAAGTACAAAGGCAAGGTTTGTTTGTTTGTTTGTTTATTCATTGATATTGTGCGCCAGACCCGAAGGTATGAGGGCGCAGGAGCAGCAAGGTTATTCTCAAACACTGTTTGAAAGCAGTCAAGCCAAAGTACAAAGGTAAGATTCAATAAGAAGAATGTTTGAATGCAGACAAGGCAAAGCATAAGAGTAAACCCCAATCAAGCACAGATGCATGAGATGCCAATGTGGGGAAAGACTTTGAACAAATATTACCACAAATATATATACATAGCAGTACATGGTATATGCTATTGTGGTACATTTAAGAACTTTAGGAAATCCTGGCAGGTGAATACTCCAGGCAGCTGAAGTGGTATCAAGGAATTGTGAACTGTGAAAGACATAAGAAGTCCTGGAAGGGGAGTATAACAGGCAGTGGACATTGTACAACGATCATTGGCAGCGAAACACCTCAGAGAGGTCCTGGCAGGCGTGCAAACAAGGCAGCTGGAAATTGTATAAATATGTCTGGCACAGGAGTATACCAGGTAATCTGCAAAGTTACAAGATCTACTATAGAAAGACGGCTACATAACCTTTTGCTTGAACAAGAACTTTGTGAGACCAGTGAAGACACAAAGGAACTGTTAGTGAAATTGACACTTTTTGCCATCCTGTTTAAGAACCCAGGGGAAGGGAATCTCCCTCTGGTTCCATAGGTCTTTACGGTTGAGAACATTTTCATTGGAGTCATTTTTATACGTTTGGTTTTGAACACCATTCCAAACATCAAGTTAGACATTTTCCTTGCACCTTTTCTTGTTTGTTTATAGTGTGAGGGTCAGGATAGGTTGTTTTGGACACAAAGACGTCTTTTCAGTTACTGACATCCAGACAAATCCTCAGTTTTAGTTTCTAGGTAGGTACATTCCTCTTTAGAATAGGACTAAAGGGGCATTTTCCCAACCCATTTTTTATATAATGAAATGCCTTTGATCAAGAACGCAACCACCTTGTGTACGTCTCTCATTTCTCACCCCTCATACTAGTCTATACTTGTAGTTTATCCTTTCATGTGTTCAGGACTCTTCTTTGCTATCTCTACTGTGCCAGCCGCTGTTCAGCTTTGAGGTAAAGGTCCCCCAACCAAGCCTATGACAGAGGTAAGATGGCAGTTGAAGTGAGGGTAAGAGGGAAAAGGAAGGAGGAAGCTGAAGGGGAGGCAAGGAGTAGAAGTAAAGGGGAGGTTGAAGTAAAATATAGAGGATGAGCGAGGAAGGGAGAAAGGCATCTGGGTGAATAGAAGAGGGATAGACAGGGTGGTGGAAGGAGATTGGAATAAGGAGGAAGGGTGAAGGAGAGGCAGAAACATGGAGGAAAGTACCCCCAGCAAGACAATAGTGAAATAACTGCAACAAAGTGGGTCAGAAGGAGGTTGACTGGATGAAGCTAAAGGAAGGTGGAGGCGGTATAAGAGAGAGAGAGAGAGAGAGAGAGAGAGAGAGAGAGAGAGAGGAGTAGGATGGAGAAGATCTCACTGTGCAAAAGTATGTTACGTGGCTAAAGTGGGAGGAGGTGCAAAAATACCTCAGTTTTAGATATGAGCTTGTGGTGATCTAAGGGAGAAGAGTTCGCAGAAGACTTACGAAAGAGAAGGAATGAGGTTAGGGAAGACCTGAGAGGGAAAAGAGAGGATATTGGGGAAGACTAGAGAGAGAAGAAGGATGTTGGAGGAAACCTAAGTGAGAGAATAGAGGACAAAAGAGGGAAAAGTGATTTTGGGGAGGAGGTTGACATGAAGCACTGCAAAGAAGCTGGAAATCATCAGAGAGGGAAGAGGAAGACTGGTTTGAAACATCAGACTGCGGTTGGATGGAGACATCAGGAGAGGGTACAGATGAATCTAGGAGATGAAGCAGGCAGGAAAAAGGTGCTAGGAGGAGGCTAACAAAACCTCTAAGTTGGACAGAGTTCAGGAGCAGGCCTGCCTGAAGGCCGGAGGTACGAGATGTTGACCAAGAGTGTCGGAGCTCTGAGACAAGGAGGTGGTGAAAGTACAGTCATAACACCGCTTGAGTCTTCCAGATACCTTTCCCCTTGGTGGACGTGCTGAAGTCCCTTCAACTACTGCTCAACCTCAAACGTTCTTCATATCACCTGGCCTGTGCGGGCAAACCAAGGTCCAAGACCACAGAATTGAGGACTCTGAGAACGAGAAGCAGTGGACCAGAGACGATGAATCCAGGGGACAAGAATGACGTGTGAGGGACACACCTACAATGGTCAGGACTGTGAGTGACTGTACATTGCTTCTCTATGCCAGGGAGGGAACCCAGAATGAAACTTGCCATGTGAAAGACTTTGTCTATCACAAGCGAGAAAGAGCCATTCTGTTTTTCTCTGAAGTTTTTCTTTACATTTCTCTTGATTTGGACAAACTTAGTATCTAACCTGAATTTACCTTTTTTGAACTACAGTTTCTCATATCTGCCTCGTATTAGTCCTACTCAGATTTATGCTACGAGTTTGAGAGTTTTATTCCTGAGACAGCCGTTATCTGTGAAGACTAAGATTCATTATTTCAGGATGTCTTCTAGGTTGGAGGTGTGTAATTGAAACTGAAAGCCAATTGAAAGTCTTTGTCAGCTTTGCAGATCAGTACCAATCAGAACCCACTTTAGCAACAAATACTCTCCCCCCTATGATGGAAGACCATGGTTAAGTGACAGCATGGAAATGCCTCTGAAGGGGGCCAGCACTGGGAGTCTGATAAGCTGTGCCATGTGTGCTGAGTGGGCAGGGAAACAATGCAAAGATACCTGCAGAAACCCACCTTCAACAATGAACAGGATGGTCTCTTTATTCTTTGCAGGCGTTTTCCTTTTTAAGGTAGTTACTTCTAGCCCAAGCACTGGGTCTTCTTGGTGGCTCTAATACTGTAGATCTTCTCAAAGCTGTGCAGTGCCTATAGTGTGCGGATGGGGAGGTGCTGCTCTGCAGTGATTATATAATACACCCATTGCCTTCCAGCACTGCAGGGGGAAATCTGCACTTTAGCAGCTAAGTTATTGAAGTTCGTACTACACATCTCACAGTCCATTCCCCGATATTCACAAAAGTGACAATAACATTAATAAGAAGTATTCGGAGATCATTGAACAGCATATAATTCAATGTATGCGTCAGGAATAATTCTTTAAATCAATGGCCAAAGGGGCAGGAAAATAAAAGAAAACTTGTCTGCTAGGAGTGTAGATCATGGCAATTTCGACTTCTCGAGTTCCCTTACAAACGTTGGTCGCTAAGAGGGATCAAAATGGGACAAGTGGAAAGTGTAGGCTGATGACATTCTGCAGCCTGGGCCAGTTCCGCTAAACGTCCGATGTCATGCAGAAATCTACATGTCAGGCTTAGAGTACCTAATATCATTATTATAATTGGTTGTTTGTAACGTGCTCAATACCCAGAGGTGTCTTAGCACGCACCCAGGGTTCCAACCTGCGCTGCTCCATGTCGTCTTGCTTCTAAGGGGAGCACGTTGCCCATGAGCTATCCTCCCAAGGTTAATCCTTTGCCCAATCATCTCTGAAAAAACTATTGGGTCATACTGGAAAAGCAAACATTGCACAAATAATAATTATGATTAATCATGTGCGGATAACCAATAATAGCAGACCATTGATGGAATGATGAAACCCACAGCATCGTCTGACCTCAGGTCTACTAAAGCTCTGGCAATGGTGCATTGCTGGCTGCATAGTTGCCTTCTTTCAGCCCAGCATGCCATTTACCTTTTTGGACAGAAGAGAAATGATGACGACTCTTGAGTGACATGGAGCCACTTAAGGGCCAAGTTATAGCCAGTACTTGCTCTATTGGCTGCATCTCAGGCATATTTTGAGGCCAAAATAGTGGGGTTATGTGGCGAAGAAATGGCAATTTCAGGCAATAAAACAGAACAATATTTCTACTTGTCTCTCAAGTTCAGTAGTTGTGTTTGCAATGCGACCACTGTCTCGTGCTGTTTGTTTCTGTCCCAGAGTTGCTTGCATTGCTTCTAGACTTTGAGGGTGCAGAGTGACTTTTTTGGTAAACTGGTAGAGATGTTGTCACGCAACTCTTGTAATGAAGTTGGGTTGTTGTTGAACGTGGATGAGTTCTTCAATCCTTGTTGAGTGTGAACATCTGTTGTGGGCAGGCTGTGTGTCTGATGTGATGTGATATGGTATGATGTGGCATATATAACTAGGGGTGCACCGAATTTATGCTTCGAGTAAGTATTCAGCCGAATTCTGGCTGAAATAAAGCTATTCGGCTCTTGCCGAATACTTTGACATTCTCATTTGAATACAATGCAACATGAACTCAGAAAGGCAAATATAGACTTCAGTTTCCAAAACTGAATAGAATTAGACCAGACAAATTGCTATCACGTAGCAAAATGTCTTGCATTGTAATCTGCTCTTTAGGGCATGTTTTGTTAAAGATTCTTAGACATAAAAGGTGCTCATCCTTTATACCTAGCCTTCAACAATACTGGAAAATCTTTTCTTTTGGCGAATGTTTATATACAATGTGCACTTTTATCAGTTGGAAAAGACAAACTGAAAGAAATGTGCATAGATACTTTCAGTTCCTGTCATTTCACTTCCCATTGAGTACGTCATAGTCCCCTCTATACTTTTTTTAACGACTTGAGTCCTGAGTTTAATATTATCTGATATTTTATGAGGAATGATAAGTTGCATATGTTTGTGTATTGGCGAGAAGGAGTTGCTAAGATAAGTGAAAAGTGAGCAGCATTTGTTTGGGTGGGGTGAATAGTTGTGAGATGTAGTTCACGCATTTCAGATTTCCTCTTAACTTGTGTCCTGCATGAGCCGACATGAACCATTTTATGCATTTCTATGTGAGCTGCAAAGAAGTTTCGAAACTCGACCAGATCGACTTTGCAACTGGATAGAGAATGCAATGCATCTGATTCACAAAGGCAGTCCTTTTGCATTTGTCAAGCCTCCTACTTTAACTGGCACTGAATATACAACAATCCTCATACACTTGGTCCCGTAATTTTGGTTAAATCTGCTTTATTTCTGGCTTTTATGCTCTAAATAAAGATGCTAAATTAATTACAATGAAGAAAAATAAAAGTATAGAATATATTTAAAATGGTGCTTTATTTGTTTTTTTTAATAAGTGTGTTTTTTGAAGTTTGGAACATGATTTATTAAATAAAGCAACTATTCGGCTTCATATTTGGCTTCGGCCGAATAGTTGACAAACTATTCGAATACTAAATATGCTATTCGGTACAGCCCTATTTATACCACGCCTGTACAAAAGTGTTTCTAGATGTGACAAGACAAGGAGGGGGAAACAAAGGGAGGACAGAATAACAAACTTACCAGGCCTTGTGTCATTCAGATTGCGCAAGTGCAGGGAAGAGGGAAGGGAGAAGTGCCAGAGGGAGGGAGGGAGGGAGGGAAGGGAGAAGTGCAGTTAACTCACGTGCAGCCTGCGAGTGGCTTGTAACTGCAGAGAGAAGGGACTGTAGAGTTGCAGATACACAGACCCTTAAGTGCTGGTGAGCCCAGAGGCAGTACAAGGGCAACTGGAAATGCAGGAGCCTGTGCCCGAGTTCAGAGGGTGACCAGTTGACCAGTGCGCGAGCATCAACTGGGGAGAGGAAGAGAGAAAGCAGAAGCAAAAACGAAGGTCTTGAGTTGCTTCCAGAACCGGAGGTAGTTCTGCTCAAGATTGAGAGAGGCAGGGAGGCTGTTCCAGAGGGAGGCCCCAGCCGAGGAGATAGATCTGCCCCCATCCCTCTGCTTGGAGAAGCGTCTGACCTTCAGAGAGTTGGAGGTGGAAGAGCAGAGAGCTTGAGAAGGAAGATGTTTTGGAAGAGAAAGTTGGAGGTAGAGCGGTCCCAGGTAGAAGAAAGCCTTGTGGACGATGCAGAGGGTCCTAAACCTGATCCTTGTAGCCGCTGGGAGCAAGTGAGAAGATTTCAGTGCTGGAGAGATATGATCCCTGGGCTTGAGGCCAAGGACAAGTCTTGCAGTCCTGTTCTGGGTAAGATGTAAAGTCCAAGAGTAGAGGCAGGAATATTTAGAAAGAGGCTGTTGCAAAACTCCAGCCTAGAGAGGACCAGAAGCCTGGAGACAGTGAGCTTCTGGGGGAAAGTGAGAAAAGAAAGAAAACCTCTGAGGAGGTGCAGCTGATAGTTTGACTTCTTAGAGATGTCAGAGATGTAAGGAGAGAAGGAAAGGGTGGAGTCGAAGATGACACCAAAGTTCTTAGGCTCACAGGAAGGAGCAGGAAGAGGACCCAGAGTGGGAGGCCAGAGAGAGAGAGAGAGAGAGATGTATGGAGCCGGTGTCCCAATGAGGAGGATCTCAGTCTTACTGGCATTAAGGCAGAGATCATTGGTGGCACACCATTCCTGAATTGCAGCCAGGCAGTCTGGTATGAGAGAAGAAGCAGAGGTGGCTGGGGGAGCCTGAAAGAGAGTGCAGTGTCATTGTATAACATTGTAAATAGGAGCAGAAAGTAGCAATGCGGTGGACAAGAGGTGCCAGGTAGTGGTTGAAGAGCTAGGAAGAGAGGATAGACCCCGGGGAACACCACAAGTAGAAGGATCGAAGAGACGAAAGACCCTAGTTGGACCTGAGAGGGTTGGTTGGTGAGCAAGGAGGTTGACCAGGCCAGGCCTGATCAGTAATTCCAAGGTTGTCACAGAGGTGATTGAGCCGGATGGCATGGTTGATGGTGTCAAAAGCAGAGGATAGATAAAGGAGAGTGAGGACAGAAGGGAGATTAAAGTCAAGATTGGAGAGCAAGACTTCACAGGTTTTCAGGAGAGCAGTTTCCGTGATTCTGGCAGCTCTGAAGCCAGACTGGTGGTCATGGAGGCAACCAACAGATTCAGTATGTAGATTAAGCTCGGAGATGACCAGCTTTTCCAAGAGTTTGCCCAGGAAAGGAGTGATGGAGATGGGCGATAGTTAGTCGCAGAGGTAGGATCGGCCAAGGGCTTATTTAGAAGTGGGTGCACAAGAGAGTGCTGAAGGGGGAGAGGAAGTTCCAGTGGCAAAGGAGTGATTGCAGAAATCAGCCAAGATTGGAGCATGGGTGTTGATGTGGTCCTTGATGGTTCTGGATGAACAGGGCAGAACCTGAGACTTGTCTAGAAACATCGTCAGGGGTGAACAGGGGAAAGCATGAGAAAGGAGGAGGAGAGATGGCCTCAGATGAGCCAGGAGTGGTAGAGGAAGAGAGGATGGACAGTATGTCCTAAGTTTTAGCAGTGAAATGAGAGGCCACGGCCGTGCAGAAGACCAGGGAGCGAATAGGAGAGGTAGAGACTGCAGGAGGATTTGCCACCTCCTAGCAGATTTTGAAAAGTTTGTCCGAGTTGTTAGATGCCGTAGAGATGCAGGTTTGGATGAAGGCTCCCTTCTTGGAGAGGACAGAGAGTCTGTATTGCCTTTGGAACAGGTGGCCGGTCAGTTTATCAGGGAGTACACCCGATGCCCTCCACTCCATCTCTGCCGCCTTACACTTGCGTTTAAGGGTGGTGAGGTCGAATCGTACCAAGAGTTGCACTTGTATTTGGGCTTCAAGCGGATCGTCATGACAGGGTCAAGGACATCCAGAGTGTTAGAGATAGAGAGATGAATGTTCGAGAGGTCTGTGTCAGGGTGTGAGTCAGCCAAAGGTGCAGGAGGAGGAGTGAAAGTACAGTCGAAAGCCTCATCTGACACACGAGTCAGATGACCGAGAAGGTGGGTGGCAGTGCTGGAGTCGGGGAAGAGAGTGCGGGGAAGAGAGAGAGAGGTGGAAAGAAAGGAGAACGTGGTCACTCCAAGAGAGAGGAGTGGTGAGAGGGTTAGAGAAGGGGAGGTCTGAGGAGATGGGCCCTGCAGAGTGAGTCAGCCTGAGGGAAGAATAAGAGAGAGAGAATCACAGAGGTTGAAAGGGAGTCCTGAGGAAGGGCTGGTAGCATCCAGGTGGATGTTCAAGTCTCTGAGGAGGAGAAGTTCAGAGGTAGAGGCAGGGAGAGAGGAGGAGATGTCAGCCCAATCAGTGAGGAAGAGGGTGACCTGGCCAGGCGACCTGTAGATGGTGGCCACAGTGAGAGAGAGGCCACGAGAGATGGAGAGCCTACAGACCAGGCATTCAAAGGAGGCGTAGTACTGCATTGGAATGATAGAAGCAGAGATCTCCTCAAAGAAAATGAAGCCTACACCCCCATCGGGACAGTTGGTTCTGGGTTTGGAGAGGACCTTCTAGCCATTAGGAAGGAGAGTGTCGAAACTTGTGACAGAGCTGGCCGTGAACCAAGTCTCGGTGAGACCGAGTAAATCCAAATCATGCTCTTCCAGGAGACGACAGATGTCAGAGGAGTGTTTGACAGATGAGCCAGAGTTGAGAGTAGCGATGTGGAGCAGGTTGTGACATTTGAAGGACTTCCGGGGAGGGCTACAGGCCAGAGGTACACCCTGCAGAAGTGTTGCCCAAGGATGGGCAGAGGAGGAAGAAAGAGAAGGCAGGATAGTCAGGGAGGGAGAAGAGAGTGCCATAGGGGTGGCGGAGGAGGGAGGCAACAGGGTTGTCAAAGAAGCAGCAGAGGCTGCTGAAGAGGTGGCAGAGGAAGGAGGCAGCAGAGGAGCCAGAGAGGGGTAAGAAGGGATAGCAGGAGAGGAAAGGAAGTTGATAAGGCACGGGAAGCATCTATCAAAGAGGAGGAGATTGGCCTGAGGGCCCTGGACCAAGATGGTGCCATTTAAGTGGACATTAATGATGGTCTCAGAGGAGTCGAAGGGGGCCAGGAGGGCCTCTCAATGGGTGCCACCATTAATGGGAGAAGAGGAAAAAGGAGAGAGAGCAGAGACCATATGGGGGGTCCATAGGCCTGGAGAGGGAACGACAAAGAGTATGTCGCTAAGGGTCTGTCTGGAGGAAGCACTGGTATAGGTATCAGCAATAGGGAGGGCTGGGTTGGAAACCAGGATGTCCCCTTTGATCTTCTTTCTGCCAGACTTAGTGAGTGGGATAGGATAGTCGATAGAAAAGCAGTTAGAAAGGATAGGTGACACAGAGAGGACCATAGGGGTGCAGGGAGGAAGGAATGGGGTAGGGAGAGGGGAGGTTGCGCAGGTGGGGGCAGACAGGAGGGAGGCAATGCAGATGTAGTACAGAACCAAGGCAAAGCTCAAAGAACAACAGGCAGGCAACCTGGAAGTAAAGAATGCAGATGTAATATAGGACCAAAATCAAAACACAGAGGTCAGCAGGGAACCCAGAAGTGAAGAATGCAGGCAATTGCAATGTGATGCCACAAACCGTGGATAGCAACACGATATAAAGAACCATAGAGAGCAAACTTCAAGTCAATACAGTGAACAAGGCACAGAACACAACAGGAACCTAGAAGAAGAATGCAGGGAATGCAAAGTAATGCCAGAAAAACAGTGGAGCACAAGACAGTGTCAGAATGGTACACAATAGATCGAATAGATCGAAGGGAAGAGATGTGAGAGGAAGAAAGGGAAATGCAAGAGGGGGAAAAGGAGCAGGATGCAGGGACCTACAATGCGAGGGAGCACAGGCGGCGAAGTTGTGAAGCAGCGCATGCACGCAAATGGGATGCGGGACCTACGATGCGAGGGAGCACACTCGGCTAGGGAAACGAGAGAGCACACGTGGCCTGAGTTGAAAGGAGCGCATGAAAAGGGGAGACGCAATCGCTTGGGGGTGGGAGGATTGGTTGCAGGGGGAGCAACGCATATGCAAGAAGGGGGAAGGGGCGCAAGGTCAGGGGGATGAGTATAGTGAAGCGATGCTAACACTCCCTGAACCTTCTTACCTTGCAGTCGCAGACAGGAGGGTGAGGTTGTCTGCACTCAGTCTGTACCGCTACCCCATCGCCGCTAAACACCTACATCGCTCAACACTGCGGCCTTGTCCTGTGGGGGCTTTGCCACAGAGGGTGTGAAAACACCCAGATTAGGCTTTCACAGAAGGGGGAAAAGGGCAGGTTTTTGAGCACAGCACAATACAACATACCCAGCTTCAACTTACCCGATCAGTTGCAGCAGATCAATGGCTGCAGGCTACGTGCTACCCCGGCGGACACCGGCAGACACCACTGGAGCTTTCCTTAGCCTCTGGTCCTTGGCCAAGGGGGCTGCCACAGAAGGGACTGCCTTGGGTGGATGATATTTAAAGGGCCCGCCAACCAATGAGAGCTTGGTGGGAGGGAGGTTGGGTGGAGGGCCAACAAACAAGAAAGAAACTGGGACAAAGGTATGGGGGAGCTGGCACACATGTGCTGCCAAGAATAACCCTTTTACAATGCAAAACGTACTGTGCCACAGAGCACCTGTCCTCACCCCAGCACTGGAGAAGTTCATGTTGGCATTGCCTGATGATGGTGGGGATGGCCTGTGGGGACAGAAGGAGAAAACACATGTTGGTACATGCTTACCTGCTGTCTCAGCAGGGGTTTGGGACCTGGGTTCTCCTGGTCCGAACAGATCCGAACAGGTCCAAACACGAATTACCCTTTTCTTTTTCTGCCCTTCGCTTTAGATGCCTGGGTGAGAGATGCCCATGATCTAAGAGTTAAGAGAAGAAAGAAAGAGGCAAGGATAAGAAGGTGGGTGGTGCTTAGGCCAGGTGACCTAGATCCACTTGCACCTGCTCACCAACTGCTACAAGTGCTAAATGCGTGTTTTGCTTTCTTGGCTCTCAGAAGTAGTGCTCTGTAGTCTCCAAGTTGGTTAGATAGGTAGTTATGTCCACTTTGGTGTAATTTGCCTTGTTGTTGGCAGCAGTATATTTTTGGACTTGCCTAACTGAAAGAATTTAAACTGTGTGTGTTTTTCTTTGGGTGCCTTCAAAGCGGGAAGATGGAAAGGGTACAGTTTGCTTATCTTTTGCACCAGAGCAAATTAACTTAACAAAATGTGTGCTGACTTCATGATAGGAAATGGCACAAGTATGGTTTGCTTCAATCAATATGACAAAGATGGCCGCACAGTAAAGAAACACATCAGATGAGTTTTGCACAGTGTGTTTGCTTCTGTTAGAGGGACTGCATTAAACATGGTTTGCTCCAAACTTAGCTGGCACTGGATTACATTCAAGGTTACAACCAGAAGAATATTGAGCAAACACGATGAATGTTCATCTTTTTGCTGTTTACATAGCAGCTATTGAAGCAAAAAAAATGACTGCTTCATATATGAAATGTGAAAAATTGTGCTTGAGGAAAAAGCAGTTTCCTCCAGGCAGCAAGGAAAGTGCAACTTTAAGTTGCTTAATATGTGTACTAATATGTATTGGGCAACCGCTGTTGCTTGCTTCCCTGTTAAGCCAGCAAACCACATGGTGCAGACATGACTTTTCTGCCTTTTTTGTACCAGTGCAAAGCATACGTAAACTCATCAAGAACATTCCGCAGTTGGTGATGATGTGTGATGAGAGAGCCCAGCTTGATGTCTGTTAGTAAAATAGGCAGCGAACAAGCCACGAGAACAGTGAAAACCAGAACAAGCTACTGGCACAGAGCAAACTGTGGTCCAGGATACTCTGCCAGGCCAACTAGTCCATTACTGTGTTTGCTTATTTAGGCAGAACATGAAGGAGTTACAGCCTCCATCCCCACTCACTCTTCATGAGTGACTTGTAGGTGATCATGATAGTATTTAATGTTCTCAGGCCACTAACACATTGTTACAATAAAGTAAGTGCTGCAGCTTTCGAGAATAAACTATGCCATTTACAAGTCTGTCAGCGTGATGTGTTTCAAAAGAATATGATGGTTGCCTGGCAAAGATATGTGTATACATACTATTTGGGTTTCAAGATGATTTCATTTCAAGGTCATTCAGCGTCTATTTTATAGAGCCACATCAGAATAGAGCCAGTACAGATTCAACAGAGCATCACAGTAAATACTACATGTCGTTTCAAATGTTGTATTACATAGTATATGACAGATCAAGGCGTTGACGAGTGTGTAAAGTAATTCTCCGAAAGCATATTACAATGGTAGTTCCTAAACAGGGCCCAAATATCTTTAGGGCGGCAAGTTGCAGATACAGTTAATACAAATTGCTCTTCGCATTCATTCACCATTGTAAGGTCCTTAAAGTCTTCTCGGCGGGTGCATTAGCAGATTTCCAGCACTTTAATATACAGCATTTCGCGATCACACAAGCAATATTAAATAATCGTCGAGTGGTCTTGGCCACCTTAACAATGTCCCCAAATAAATATTTCAGAGGGGAAGGGGATGCATGAATTGATATGATTTCCTCAAGGATATCAGCGACTTGGCCCCAGAACACCGCTACTGAGGGGCACGCCCAGTACATGGGGTAGGCATCTGCGTTTTGGCATGTCACACTTCAAGCATTTCCCCGTACATCCCACTACAAACCTGGCCAGCCTAGCAGGGGTGTAGTGTAATTAGTTTGGTATTTTAAATTGAATTAGTCGTAGCCCAGAGTTAAGAGATACAGATCTAATGAGTTGACAGTACTTGATCCATTGTCCCTCGCTCAAATTGGCTCCCAAGTCCTGTTCCCAGGTCTCCTTCATGGTATTGCACGAGGTTGAGTGGGACTGTACTAGGGTATACAATAGCGAGACCCCTTTCCTCCATTCCTCGGTCGCCGTTATATCCCTTGTACATTCATGAGTAGGAGGTTCAATAGGGAATGTTGGCCACTTAGCAGCAAATGTGGCCCTCATGCGTTGGTACTGGAATGGTTTGAGCAACCCACCTCCCACAGTATCTGTAAAGTCCTTCAATTCTACATATACCACACTTTAAGTTGTTTGGTCAAATCCCACGCCATCTGTAGGGCTTTATCAAACGTGGGTGTGATGTTTGGGTAGTCCCATAGTGGGACTTCTGGGTCGTATGGGACCTCAATTCCAGCCCTCTTATATTTTTGGACCACGCATGTACAGTAGCGCTTATCGGATCAAACTCGCAGGATTCTTTGTGACTGGGGCCGAAAATAATTGACCGAACATCAGAAGGGGAGGCAGCATATTTCTCAATAGGGATTTGAGTGGCTGTGTCGCCGGGATCAAACCAGTGTTTGGCGAATCGTGCCTGAGGCACCAAGTAATATAATTCAAAATCTGGGGCTGCAATGCCACCACTCGAGAACGGTTCCACCAGCTTGGCCCATTTCATCCTGGCGGTCTTCCCACCCCACACAAACGAGGTAGCAAGTGATTGGAGTTTCATAAAGAAAGTTTTGCCGGGCCAGATGGGAATATTACCGAAACAGTACAGTAGTTTGGGGAGGACTGTCATTTTGAGAAGTCACTCGACCATGTAAGGAAATAGGGAGTTTTGATCACAAATGTAATTTAGTTGTTAATGTCTGGAGGAGTACTTCATAATTGTCTGTATACAGTGTGCTTTTATTGTTAGATAAAAAAACTCCCAAATAGCGGACTCGTATTGGGGACCATTTGAATCTGATTATGTTTGACAGGTCGGGTGTGGATGGGGTTAACGGAAATACTTCCGGCTTAGAGACATTGATCCTATATCCGGAGTATTCAGCAAACAAATGTATATCTGCCATAATAGGTCTCAGATATAAAGCAGATTATCATCGGCATATAAAGATATTTTCTGTGGGGGCCCTGTCATTCTGATTCCTCTATGTGCGTGTTTTTTCCGGACAAATTCTGCCATGGGCTCAATCGTAAGAGCAAACAAAATGGGGGAGAAAGGACAGCCCTGCCTGGTACTGCTACCTCGGGAAAAGAGAGAAGATATAATGTGGTTAGTGAGGACCCTAGCTTCCGGGTTAGTGTAGAGCAGTCAGACGCACTTAAAAAAGTATTGTCCCAGGCCGAAGAGCTCCTGCACTTAGAATAGATAGGCCCAAGCCACTGAGTCGAAAGCTTTCCCGGCGTCTAAAGCTGCAATTGCTGCTTTAGCTTTCCGATCGATCTGTGCCATTACTCCAAAGAGCCGTCGCAGGTTCAGGACAGTGGATTGGGTGGGGATAAAGCCTGCCTGGTCGGGGTGGATCAAGGTGGGCATGTGTGGTAAAAGTCTGGTCGCAAGGATTTTGGCAAAGATTTTGGCGTCCGTGTTAATCAGGGAAAGGGATCTATATGAGGACATGTCATGTGCAGGACGTCTGGGCTATAGGAGTACAGTGATCACAGCTTCATGCATGGATTTCGAAAGTGTGCCATGCTCCATTGCTTCCTCTCACACCTTTAGCAAAATAGGGGCTATTCTATCGTGGAATTCTTGTACAGTTCAGCGCAGAGGCCCTCTGAGCCCGGTGCCTTGCCGGATGTTAGTGCCATTATAGCGGCAGTGATTTCTTCAAGTATGATGGGCGAATCCAATGCAGTTCGAGTTTCTAGATCAAAGACGGAAAGATCAAGTTCCCGTAGGTAGTCGGTTATCTCCTCTATGGATTTGCCATCTCGGTTAGCGTACAGCGTTTTGTAAAATTCAGCAAAGGTGGCATTAATGTCTTCTTCCCGGTTTACCACTCCCCCCTGTATGGTCTAAATACTGGCAATCGGGTTACAGTAGTCCTCGGCTTTAAGCATATTGGCAAGAAATGTACCTGCTTTGTTACTTTCGCCATATCTGCGGGCACGGACAGGAGTGACCATATATAGGACTTCTCTATCTGTCAGCTTATTAAATTCACATAGTGTGTCGTGGATGTCGGAAAGGATTTCTTTACTATGTATAGCACTGGAATCTCCTTCGAGCGCTGCTAGTTTAGCCTCCGCTATTCCCAATTCCCTCCTAACTGTTGTCAACAACCCGGTTGTCTTTGCCATAATAATACCTCGCACCCACACCTTAGACGTCTCCCATAGCGTGGACTGAGGGTTAACTGAACCTTCATTCAAATCAAAGAATTCATCAATCTCCGTGTGGAGCATACATATGAGTCTCTTAAGTATAGCGGAGGGAATCCTCCAGCATCTAGCACATGGCGGGATGTCCTTTAGAACCAGGGTGAGGGAGACCAGGGAGTGGTCCGAGAGAGAGCGGGTTGAATCTCAGAAGCTGATATCGCATCTGAGAGGGACAAGCTAATGAGCTAACGAGCCAATAGTCTATACAGGACTCCGAGTCATGAACAGCTGAGTAGTATGTGTATCTGCTTGCAAGTGGGTGAAGCGTGCGCCATGTGTCCATCAGGGATGCTTGTGCCATGGTCTGTTGTAGGGTAGCTGCGGCCTTCGTAAGCTCACAGGGGGTAAGAGAGGATCTATCAAGTGATACATCGAGAATCGTGTTGAAGTCTCCCCCTCATAGTACCAATGCATCCTCTCATGCATCAAGCATACCCAGGATTGTCCGTTAAAATTCCGGGTCATCAATGTTTGGCCCATAGGTGTTGACTATTACAATTGAACGGCCAGCCACCTCTCCCCATCCCAACACAAATCGGCCATGGGCATCTACCCTACTGTCCAAGTATCAGAACCCCAATGATGGATGAATCAGGGTAAGGACTCCCCTGGATTGGGCAGAATACTCTGTGTAGTATTGGAGAGGGCCCCAGCGTGAGTGGAAAATTGAGTTTACCTTTCTGAGTGCATGCATCTCCTGAAGTAACAGTATCTGTGGGCTGTGCCTTGATATATACGCTGCCACCTTCCTGGCCTTAACCATGTTATTAAGCCCCCGAACATTCCAGGAGAGTAGTTTAGCAGTCAACCCTCTATCGGAATGTGTTTTACGTGCCATGTGTAACAAAATCTAAATTTGTGTAAAGGTATATACCAGCCAATCTGACGGCACCCGTAATGACTTAACTCTCTGTTTTTGAACTTTTAACAACCCCAACATGCCCCAGTCTAGCGCCAAGGGTTAAACATCTCCATATTTCCCCCTTAACCCCACCCGCACCATCAACCTCAACATGATGATGATACCCATTATTCAAGTTATGGAACTCTCCGGATGTGCGTATGTCGCGGCCCACAAACGCCACGGTTGAACCACATCCATCCGTTCAGCAACAACAAATGTCAACTGGTGCCACCCAGGCACCCCACTCCCACTACGCACATATTAAAAGGATATTGCGTTCGGCGTGCTTAATCGGCTGGGTCTCTCCTGTCTGTCGCAGGATGCGGGAGTCTATTTTGGTCAGGTCTTTGTCCTTGTGGCAGAAGCGGGATCGTAGCTTCTATGTAGTCCATGGCAGCTGTGGGATGTTCGAAAAAGTGCGCACGTCACCCATGTTGTATGCGCAGCTTCACCGGGAAAATCATGCATACGGGACCTGTCGTTGTTTCTTGACTTGGTTGAACAATCTTCTTTGGGTCTGTACCCCCGCAGCAAAGTCCAGATAGATGTGAATGTTGTTGCTTTCATGTCAGAGGGGTCCCTTTTCTCTTGCTAAACGGAGTGCTGTGTCTCTATCTCTATAGTTTAGCAGTTTAGCGACTATGGTGCGGGGGGAGCTCCTGTCATGTGCGCCAGGGCCAGCGTGCAATGGTCCCCCTCCACCAAAAAGTGGCCATAAAAGGCATTGTCGCCAAACAGGGATTTCAACAGCACTTCAACATATGTTTCCATAGGGCCCTTGCAGAACGACACTGTCACTCCCACAATGCGGCTGTTGTTGCGTCGGGACCTGGATTCTAGGTTATCGTATTTGCCATGCAGTTTTACCATCTCACCTTTCAGAAGAGTGATATCACAAGTGTTTTGTCCGATGGAATCTTCATTATTGCTGATCCTAGTTTCAGTCTCTGTCACTCGTGTGATCTCCTTTTCAACACAGGCTTTCAGTGAGCCAATGGTGGCGACGATATCGTCTAATTTAACATTGACTGACATAAAACCACTTTGTACAGTGGTGAGGAGTTGGTCATTTCTGGAGTTTTTGGAGGATGTCATCGGGGGGGGGGTCAGTCGGTGGTGTTGGCATGATGGCTGGGCACTGGCTGCTTGTGAAAGAGTCCATAGGTCCAGTCTTCTTTTTCTTGGAGCTGGCTCCCCTTGTCATCGCCGAAGTGCTGGATTATAGATGTCACTCAGCCTCCGATGAGGCTGGCGCATGCAAGTCTCCACAGCTAGGGTGGGCAATTGCGGATGACGGATATGACGACTCCGTAAATCTCAATGTATCTGTTCACTTTGTCACTGGTATATCTCAAGGCAGTTTTGTAATGTGGCACTCAAAAGGAAATTTGCAGAATGCATGCATATGCCCCCCCCCCCCCCAGGTGCTCGGCCAATAGTAATTTTACAGAAAATGGTTCGGGATTTTTTGGGGCACCACCATGCAGTCTGAGTCCCTTGGTTCGTAGGGCCCATGGGGGGCAGGGTGCGGTCCGTCTAGCGTGTGGCTCCTTGTATATCTCAGGAGCAGATTCGCAGATCCACTAGTAATTACCACAACATCGACTGATGTTTAACAGCTTGTTTGTACAGTAGTGCACTATCTGAAGGGGCTGTAGCCTCCCACATAGTCGTAACAAGGAGATTATTTTACGCCTTTCTCACAATGGCCCATCAGATCCCAGTTTTCATGTCGTCCCAAGTGCGTCGTTTATAGGTGTTTAGCCGGACCTGTACTCGAAGCTTCCCTCTAGGGGGTCTCCAGCACGCGCTAGCAAGTGTTCCGTATGGGGTTAGTACACCATAAGCCTGCCGCTTCTGTGTAAGTGATCTTGAAATGACTGTGATTGAGGTGTCCAGCTATGGAGTGCAGCAGTTTTTCGGGAATAGTTTGCTGGGTTCCGACACAGATGTACTTCTGCAACTACCAGCGTATAGGAGTTGTTATGGAGCGTCGCCCAGACTGTTTATATCAGAGTTCTCATATGTGGCGCGGGGGGAGGAGGGTCAGGTGATAACAATCGGCAGTAGACACAGTGCCTAGGCCCGACAAGGCACTCTGAATGAGCTTCAGTGCCTCGGCCGCGACGTGGCACTTTTCTCAGAGTGAGTGATATGTGCCGGTAACTTGTATCTCTCCTCCCAGCACACTGCTACGAGCCACCACGAACCTGACAGCCACCAGTTTAACCAGTGTTAGCTTTTGCGCTTGCCTCCACCGCTCCAGTATGTTGAGCAACACTGGGGTCTGAGCGGTGCGTACACCATGACTGTATACATGGCCTAAATTGTCCGCACTGCTCTGTTGTTGTATCTAAGTGGGCAGGCACTCTGAGGCGTTACTTGTAATGAATTGTCCAAGCGATTTCTGCCGCTCCTTATACCCACTCAGTCTGCCGCTTACTGGATAACTTGTTTGTCCCTCCTGACTTACGTCTGCATGGAATCGCTCCCACGTTCCAAGTCGCGGACCACGAGCCGCCAATACGCTGTGGGTCACATGCACCCACACGGCCCAGCGACCGGCTGCAGCCGAAGGGCCAGGGCGGTACGCCTCCTCCACCAACAGTCTCCATTCAGCTATGGCCGACGTTTACCATGGGTCTTCGGTGCCAGGATCTGCGCCCAGTGGAGTTCGGCACTGTCCGGTGTCAGGGCAGAGCGCGTGGCCTGGATTTACAAGTTCTCCCCCATCACGGCTCCAGGGCTGTTGGGATAGGTCAGGAGTTCACGGGTTACCCCGCGCCACTGGCGTCCCCTCTCCGGATAAAGAGAAGAGCCGTTCCCAGCTTGTATATGCTCACCTGATGAGCACACACCAGGGATCCCCATGTTGCAGCTGCCGGATCGTCTATATCAGTGGGGGCAGGGTTGCCACCGCCCAGTGATACAGGGAGACAGTCCCACTGCTCAGGTGGCTTCTCGACTGGTTGCTGCGTTGTTAGAAAGCTGCTGCATATAGTGAAGGGGAGCCAACGCGTTGCCTGCAGGCGGCCCTCCAGACTCTGCCTACTGTGCGGCCTGGAGGCGTTTCCTAGCCAGTGGGCTCAAGTGACCGCACCGCGGTACTGTTCCCCAGCCTCCGCTTCACGCTTCACACGCCGAACCTGGCCATACAAATATCTTGGTCAAATCTTGTCGGTTTTCATGCGAAATTTTTCCAGCAGGTGGACTCAGGTTTTGGGATTAGTTGCACGTCGCGTGGGTCTCCCGGGTGGCCCCGAAGAAGGATGTTAGATGGTCCAGGATATCAGCCGGAGAGGAGCTCAAAAGTCAGGCAGCCATCTCGTGTGCGCACAACAGCGCCCCTTGTAATCTAGTTATTTAATCTACTTGGTTCGAATTGAAGGGAAATAAGACTACATTTCACAGAATGCAATAGATTGCTAAATGAAAGCTAGAAATTCAAATATGGCACCCCTGGGAACTGAATCCATCTGGTCAGTTTAGCTAGACTGGTATCATCAGCAAAAAGGGCTTGCGCCCCAACCCCATGCATTATGAATCATCAACAGCATGTGTAAATGTGCCTGTTCATTAGGCATGTGTTAATAGTGGGTTTCTAAAGGAAAACTGTGTCAAGTCAATCTAAAGATCCAGAAACCTGTATTTGACAATGTGACAGCCTTTCATGACCTACTTTAGAAATGAATAGGACTTCAACCAGGTTTTTAGCATGTCTCATTGTATTAGCGTAATCTAGTCAGACACATTCTGGGTGCACAATGTGACCAATTGCCCTGCCTGACCTTGGGGACTGACACCAAGCCCCCCACCTGATTCTGGGGACTGACAGTCAGCTGGTCAACCTCACTCAGTCCTTGGACGTTGCGTCGCTTCAAAGACACACTGAAACAACAAAGAATTTACTCACGTGGTATGCATGAAGAAGAAAACAAGCCAAAAATATCTTCCTGGCACCAATAGTGTAGAGGGGACTGCAAAGTTGCAAAATCTCCACGACAGAGGCATTGTTAATGTAATCAAAAGCCCAACATGTTTTCAGATACATTTTCAACTCCAGAGTCACATATTGAAGGACCAGTGGACCCAAACTAAGGTAGAAAGTGGCAGTACTGTAGGGTTTCAGCAGGGAGGGAGAGAAATACCACTTATGTTAATGCCCTTTTGGAAATCCAAGATGATAGCAGGCCTTCATGTAGCCTTAGGACAACCACATTCAAAATTGCATTTAAAACCAACACAAGGCACAATCACTAAGCAACCCAACCCTCATCACAGAGGTGCCCCACATATCATTCAGCACCACCCCAGGGGAGAGACCCTCCCATGAAAATGCTGTCCATTACACCTGGCAGTATTAAAAGTATGAATTTCGTGAAGAATGTTGAGAGGAGAGGCAGGAGGAGAGAGTTGGAGGATGTCCGGGGAGTCTTGAGGAGGGAGGAAGTGTGGTAATCTGGAAGAGTGAATCAAGGAGGTTGGAAGGCAAAGCTTACTTGGAGGAGGACAGGGATTGTCACCTGGTGAAGAGTTGTGGTGAAGTGAATGAGATGAACCATCAGAAAAAGATGAGTTTTGAGTAGGTTGGAGAAAAATTGCTTACCATCTGAATTAAAGGCTTAAGGGTATCCTTGAGTCAGAAGACAGATTTGCTACTATCTGCAGAGACAAAGAGTAGGAAGGATGGAGTCAAGGAATCTTCAGGACCAAAGGAAACCAGGAAGAGTACAGAGAGTAAGTATAATAGCATCTGTAGAAAAGGCGAGATGCAGACTAGAGGGGGTGATAGCACTACGATACCTGTGGAGAAGGCCCGTCCAGGGCAGAAACTTGAAATGGCAGCAGGCGGCACGAGACAGTGCAATCCTACCCAGGATTGCAGAGTTTACGACAGGGATAACCAGAAAGCTAGAGATTATGCCATCCTGGGCGGGCCTAAAGACATCTGTCACACTAGATAGACTTATCATTAACAAACAGCAGAAAGTGGCTTGTAGTACCTCTCCCCTTTACACTATGAAACACCACAATCACCTGTAAATGCGTTAGTTCATCGGGCTGGTGTTAATAATAGGCTACTAAAGGAAAGATGAGTTATGTCACTCAAAAGTTTGATGAATCGGTTTTTGACAATGTTACAGCCTTGCATGCCCTATTTTATTTAAGTTAGTGTAGTGTTGTACAGTGTGTCTTTCCTGGCTCTCCCCTTTCCAAAAACCAGTCTGTATTTTAAGGTATATTTTTTAACAGGAATATTTTTGAACAAAGGAGCTGCACAGACCCATTGGGAAATGCATATTTAGATTTTTATTAGCACAGTTCATTTTGTGCTTATCCACCAAGGAGCACACTTCACACCCCTGTATTCTTTTTCCAATAGTGCAGTCTGTTCTAATCTAATTTTCACTCTTACAATAAGCTCCATGACTTTCACTGGAATCACCATCCCTGCAAATCTTGATCAAACTCCAACACATTTTTGATCCCATTGATCCTCACCCAAAATCATTTTCTCTTACTCTGTGAATATAGTGCTACATGTAATATTATGATTGAAAAATGGTGTATACTGCATATAGGAGCTACTTGGGAACAGTTCATACACATTCTGTTTAGTATAGAACACCGTAGAGGTTAAGATGGAGTTTTACACATGTATTTCTTTCCAGAATTGGAGAGTTACTGCGATAGATTCACATTGCAGACTTGCGAGAAAAGAAAAGTAAATAGAAGGAAGGATATTGTCCTCACTGTTAAGAATGAATAAAAATGCGATGAGGTAGGGATGGTCAGCTCTTTTTGATTTAGAGTGTGCATGCAGTTTAAGTACCATTAACGATCATTCGGATTTCTTTTTACCCTAAATTGTTCGTCATGGTTTTGCAGGACGTGGTTGCCTGCCAATATTTTGAAGATGGAGTATTCCACGGTTTAATAACCATATGAGAGTTTATGGTAAACAATTCTCAACATATAAGAATGGGAACTGAGATATAGTGGACATGGATGATGTACAGGCATTTGTATGCAAACAAGGTTTTAATTAGTATATGTTGTATGTGTGTTTTATGTATTTTTTAGAATCGATAGAGAACACTTTGGATTACCAATGAGGATTAGAGAGATATCGAATTATCTTTGTATTCAGACAGGTCCGGAAGAAGAGGGAGATCAGTTCTATTATTGATCTAGATGTTCTTTTTCCGCCGAAGCTGGAAAAAGGGAAGACATGGGAAAGTGAGGGACATTGTTTAGAGCTTTTTTGTTCCTCTGTCTAACCTCTAGTAGACTGTTCAGAGTGATGAACCTGTATCTTTATGAATGTATCAAAATTTGATTAACATGGTGATTGTTCGTTTTATGGAGTCACCTTGAAGCACAAATTATGAGTCTTTGGAAGCCTCAAGTAAAAAAGTTAGGCTTACTTCCATAGCAAAAAGATTTTTTTCACTATTATGCATATTTGCACGTCTGACGCTTATCTTTTGCACATTCTTTGACTCTTGCGACTTTTGCACATTCCTTGATGAATTTTATGAGATGTGTTGTGTCTGTGCTGTGTTATTGTTGTTTTAGAATTGTTGAAGTAAGTTAATAAAGGAATTATATATGCATATATGCATATGCATTTGCCTGTCCAGATCCATGATTACTTTTGTAGTCCCAATTTAATGTGATATTGCCTTTTATCGGTACTCCTGGGGCACCAATTTTTTGCAGTTGTCATGTAATATTATATTCATAACATGAAGATGCTGCATATTATTATATTTCTTAAGCGCTATTAGCTCAGCTGCCATATACCAGTGCCGGAACTCTTAGCGGAGACTGTCTTGGGGGAGCCATTGCAGACTAAGACACTGGTTGACCTTAGTGAGTGGGAGAAAGAGCAGGGGCCAGAACAGCTTGCCCACAACCTTGAAGATAGTGCAGAGGCTCAGCAGGTTCAAGAAGTGTAGGAGACTGAAAACATTCATTGGGAGAAATGTTCCAGTTTGCATTACTGCCTCCACCCCTATACTCCTACATGCTGAGCATTTACCATGAACTGTGCAGCAATAGGCAACTTTTGCACCTGTTAAGCAACCATGTACATCTCTTAAGAGGCTGCACAAAAGGAGCATGGGGAGCTGGCTGCCAGATCGAGCAGTCGGGCAAAGCTGGTGCTGGCATGGGTCCCTTCTTTTGATGTTCACTGCCTCATCAAAGGAAGAGCTGGGGGAGGAACACCTTATGTTTTTACATCCACATTTTACCCATATTTCCATGTCAGTACCCTATAACCCTCAAAGATCACTGCCAGTAGTCTTCAGACTGTCTTTCCCACAACTCCTGTTGCTTAATTCCAAGTGTGCCTGCAGTACTCTCCTCCCTCCACCCTCTAGCCTGGCCACATAACATGACTTTTGAATCCAGTGGTACCAATGCAACACCACATGCCTCCTCTCCCCTTGACTGCATCACCCAAGACAGCTTCCTCCACTTCCCTGTGTACTGGACATGGGCATGCCAGTAACTCTAAGTCCTCCTTGTAACCCCTATCCTGTTTGATTCATGTGATAGCAAACATCCCTATGGTTCCAAGGAAGAAGAGCAATAGGTGCTTTATTGTTTACATGTTTACATCAGGCCTCTGCTGCAGATTGAGGATTTCACACAGAAAATGACGGCCACCTGAGGATGATCCTCCTGGTTTGCAACACTTAGATTAAGTTGTGCAATAATGATCTTTTCTAATAAGAGGGTTCGCGTAGATTGAGAATTTTGATTTGGGATATCATTTTACATATAACTTGTCAAATACCGGCCATTTTACCAAACAGTGGGCCTTATTACGAGTCGGACAGTCCGGTAAAAATGTGGTGGTTCCTCTGGCTACTGGCACTTTATCAGACTGCCCGACTACGGGTTTCCCTACTGGCGAAAAAAGCCCTCATTACCACCATTGCTGGTGGAGGTAATGACAGCAAATCCCCTAATGAAGTCGTATGGGACTCCATGAATGGGGATTTACACCGTCCCGCCAGCATTCGTAATTCGGCGGCAATGCCGCCAGACCGAGTGTCTGTAACGGTAAGTACCAAATGTCGCGAGGATACTGCATGCTCGGAATGAGGCCCAGTGTACTAGAATGCAGCAAGATACAGGGGGAATATCGGACTTTGCAAAAAAGCTAAAGGTGTTATACTTTTTTTGCTATTAATATTTGCAGTCAAGACATGTACCATAGGGCTGTATGGTGTCACTGTTTGGGGTTTTTCTAATGGTCAGATTCTCCAATGCTCTGTAAGCAATTTCTTGGATTACCTCTGTCGGCAGCCAATTATGCCCCACAATGTAAACGGGGTCTTCAGTTCCTGGAAGGTCGCCTTAATTTAGCTCCTGTCATTTTATTTCTAAATATTGTGGGAAATGGGCTGGACTAACCCAAACATTATTAAAAGCCATGTTGTTAAGTGACAAAGCATATGCCATTCCCTGGTTAATTTATGTGAAAAAGGCTGCAAACCTCATAAATATGATAGCAGTAGCCACTTTAGAGAAGCCAAGAGCAAAGGAGATTAAAAAGCTATTTAAAAATAATCTAAATAAGTTACATAGGGTGCGTGAAATGTAGAAATTGAAGAATGTCAATTGTTCAATTAATGATAACCAGTCGTTGTCAAGAATATCTGACCTGGTCTGCTTCGGCAAGGGATGGAATATTGATCACCCGTTTACGATTTGACTGCTTACCTCTTAATTCAGCAACAACGAAATGGACTAGAGATCGGGATAGGATGGGTTATTGTCAGTTTTGTTCGTTGTCTATTGAATCAGTTTAGCATTTTCTATTTTTTTGGCAAACAATATCACATCCTGAGGAAAAACATTTTAACACCAATGTTCAGGGAATTTATCTTCCGACAGTGTCGTCTAGCAATGTCTTATTTATTGTCCGCAGTTAATCTTCACCATGTGAGGGATGCTTTGCAATAGGCACGCTGGGCTCTAAGTATACATAATCAATTAGTACCTCAATTATTATTTTTTAATCGCCAAAATGAAGTTACACTGATGTAGTGGCAAGCTAGATTCCAAAGGCTGCATCATCCTTGTGTTTGAGAAATGAACTAAATATTATACATTTTTGGACATCAATAAAGGCATTTATCAAACAGCCTAGTGGTCATCATTAATGTGTAAAAGACTGTCTCATTTTACAAGGAGTTATATGAATCTCGGAGATTGGCTTTCCATGAGCTGATTGGTCCATGACCAGAATCTATATTACTGAGATCGTACAGTTGCCATATTATAACCCAGAGTACAAATGATCAAATACTTTAAACTCTCGAGCTGCCTTATTGCCAAACTACCCCAAAGAGACATTTCTGTAGATTATGAGCAGGTCATTCTTGGCATATGCAAACACCCTCCAGGTGACATTTCGGTATTCTGTTCAAACATTTGATGACTTTCAAAAACTATAAGCAATGGCTAAAAACTGCTATTGTCAATGGGATGCAGAATTAGGCATCCCTACCGTTAATCTGAAGACCACATATCTGCCCTTTGCCCATTTAAGGTACATAGGTGATCACACTCCCCACTGCAAGAATAAGATGGAGTCCTTGGATCCCAAACCTCTTGGGCAGGGTTCACCATCATTACCCTTCCCCCTCTAACTCCGTCAAGGCTCTGCAAAATTCACCTATGCAACACTCAATTCCCCAACTTTTAACACCTCCCCCAGCATTACTGTTGAAGCACAAAACAACATTCTCTTGCCTGACCATCCCCAATGGATTGCGACTATTGTACAGCAATGCCAATGTTATTTAATGTATTAATTGCAAAAATCCAAATAAAATGCAAAAAACTGTAGAATTGCTGTGTGTTCTCTCTCTGGGACTAGACAGGGGCACAATAAAAAGAATACCTGTCACTGAAACATTTAAAGAAACGGTACTGCAGAGCGAACCTGGCAGGAGCCCCTTCCCCCCGCATCATCTTCGGTGCATATAGTAATGCAGTGCATGTCTGCCGGATCCTCCGATTTCAGACACACTCTGCTTTGAAGTTTCTCCACCATTGTTGCTTCTACTAAACATACTACAGGATGAATGACTACATACCTACTGTCTTAGCACTGTTTTTTGTGTAAAACAGCAAAATATGCGTTACTTATCATTATGTGTAACACCCCTGTGTAGTGGCCATGGGTCCGTAACATGGACCTAATTATGGGGTGTTGTCCCCACATCAATGCCAGAAATATGTCAACCTCCCAGTCATTTCTACAGCGTACTGTGCACAGTTTTATTACTTCACAAACACTACACAGAACAAATGTAATTTATTTCTTACTTGTTCCCAAAATGTGTATTTTATGTATACCAAAACAGCATCTTTAAACTTGTTTCTCCTCCCCTCTCCCACTCCATCCCCCACCAGGATGAGCAGTGTCTGACCACATAGTTCGCCAACCTATTAGTACCTTAACCATCACGAGATCTATCGCATCTGTCTCTCCCTCACAAGGTTGCTCGATATCATGTCATCAACCCTAACCCTAGAGACCATAGACTTCATTTGTCATCCCAAGTCAACTTTAGATACCTATTATCTTGGTGTTGCTCTAAGAATGGGAACCATTCCATTTCAATGTTTTTACTTGGTTCACTTAGAATGTTTGTCCATTTTCCTATATCAAAAATATCTCAAGTTTTTTGTAGCCATTCTTTTTTTTTGAGGGAGCATTTGTCCTTTAGTAGCATATAGTTAGCCTCCGCCTAGCAGTTAAGAACAGAAAATTTGTCACGTGCAGCTATCCGCCAATGATTTCCTCTTCGTAAGGAAAGTCCAACAGAAGCAATAAAGGGTCTGTTTTTTTATGCAGGCCTTCTAAGACTTTGATCCATCTCAGGATGTCTTTACATGACCACTCCTCATTCCAGTGGGAACCAATATCCCCACAGTCTCTCCAACCAGACTCTGAATGGCTTATAGGGCAAGGCCCGAAGTGCAGGCTCAAGATACTAGTATGGGCTAGTATTTTTGATCAAAATAGGTCCGAATTTTGACAAAGTGGGCTAGTTTGATGAGTTACTTCACTGTGGAGCTGGTAGTTTTGGCCAGTATTACTGAACAAATATTCTTTAAAATGCACAATTCGAAACACATTTAACCTAAAAGCTCCCCTTGGGTGCTATTAAACAAATATGTCTCCAAAGGAACAAATGGTCATTTGAATGTGGGACCCTTTTCCATTTGTATCTGAGCCAATTTCATGCCCCAATCCGATCCTGTCTCCAACATCTGGGGCTCATTCCCGGGAACAATCGGGAAAATCTGAGCTGTGCAAATGGCCATTTGTGTAGTAGCTTTATTCTATCCATCTTGTATTGAAATGCCACTGAGGTTTTGAATGCCCTTGTAGACATGGTTCCCCATAACCCATCTTTAAGGGGAATCCCCAAATCCTTTTTCCAGTTATTCCTCGATTTCACTGGATCATGTGAGCTTGCTTTTATCATGGCTCTGTGAAATTGGGAATTCAGACCTCTTGTACCCGTGTCGGAGTCTAAAATCTTTTCAAAGGGAGTTAATCTCCTCTGGAACTTCTGGACCTACTTAGGGGTTGTGAACATTATCTTTAATTAGAAGCATGAGAAGACTGATAGGACCCCTACATTTAGGTATTCCTTTAGCTGTTGTATCGTTAAAAAGGTCTGCTTCCTCCATAATTGGCTAAACCCTCCTAGGCTTCCCGAATACCATCTTTGAAAACATAAGGGATTGAATATCTCTGATTGAGGGCGGGGGGCGCAAAGGAAGTTAATTGGAAAGGGCCATGTGGATAATCTTTCAGAATTCTTTCATTTCTTCCAGAGTTCCCATAGTAGGCCTAATTTGAGATGGTCCTTAATTTTAAAGGGGTGGGAGGGGTCTATTTGTGGGATTTCATAGCCACTCTCCAATCATGACTAGGTTTAAAATATGATTTTCCAAAAATGGCCATTGCTTCTCAGGGTTCCTCCTAAGGTGATTCACCATGATCCTCAGTTGAGAAGCTCCATAATATTTTTCTATCTGTGGCAGCCCCAAACCCCCCTCTTCCTAAGGAAGAACAAGCATTTGGTTAATGATTCACGCCTTCTTCCCCTGACATGTGAACTTCAATAGCTTATCCTCTATTTCCCTCTTAGCTGTTTTGCGATTCTAACCCGGGACATTTAAAATAAAAATAGGAGCGTCAGTCACCCCATTCATGACCAGGAGCCCCTATTCAATTCTTCTCTTAACTTTTTCCGCAACAGTGAGAAGTTTACTTGGTTTAATCCCTCTAACTCTTTTGTTGGGTTGATACCAAAGTACCTAATGGATGATCTCTTACCTCAAAAGGAAGGGAAATTACGTTTTTAGTCTTTACTATTTTTCTGTTGGGTATACATGGGGAGGTGTTACAGATTTTTGATTGTTCACCTTGAAATCCAAGAGGAGGCCAAAGCCCTTTACGATCTTTAGAGTCTCTGGAATGGAAAGGAGGCAGTCTTCCAGATGCATCAAGATATTGTCCGCAAACAAACCAATTTAAATCCTCTACCCACTCTTTGATACCTTTTTATATTGCGGTTGTTCCTTATGTGTTCTGCTAATGGTTCTATTCCTAGGATAAATAGCATTGGGACAGATGGGACAGGCTTGTTGGGCCCCTCGGCCTACAGGAAACGCTTTCAACTGCAGTTGGAGACCTCAATTGGGGTATAGTACCCTAACTGGCTGTGTCTATCTATACCCAAATCTCTTCAGAACCTGCCACATGACATCCCAATTGACCTGGTCAAATGATTTTTTGATATCTCAGGAGAGTAAAATTGTGTCACTTACATTTGTCTTCATGTGGTACATTAGGTTCAGCGTCTTTCTCATTGTATCTGCTCCCTGCCAACCCTTAATAAAACCCATCTGGTCTGTATGTATTGGGTAAGATTGCGTCAAGTCGCAAGGAGAAGATCTTGGCATCAGTATTCAACAGTGAGATAGGGTGGTGCGAAGCTCAGTATTTGGGGTAATTCTCTTCTTTATGTAAGACCGTTATGGGGAATTCCGGGAAAGAGGGAGAATTCCCCTGCCTATAGAGTATTGCATTATAAAGCTCATTCAGAAAAAGTAGTGGGGGGGATCCGCAAAGGACATATAGAAGTGATTGTAAAACCATCCACCCCTGAGCCTTACCAGGGTACATATTTTCTGTAGCCCCTGCTTTTCTTTTCTGGCCCGGGATTGCACAGTATTAAAAATACCCCTAGCCAGAACTGGAGCACACTTGCACTACCCTACTACCGCAGACAAGCTGTTCTGGTGAGGTGCTGAGCAACCTGCAAATAAAATGGTTACAGGAGATGGACTACACCCTGAGTTAGTAGTATTAGTAATAACCTTTATTTCCGCGCATGGCCATAAAAGTAAACAAATAAAAACAATAATACCGAAGATAGGTTAAGAATTCAAAAATATAAATTACTCCCACAGTTTATCCCGCTGATTTTGGCAGAAAGGCAGCCTAAGAACCTCAGTAAATTCTAAAAGTTGATCTCAATTAATAGACCCGGGTCAGATTCATCACAAAATGTCATTGATATAAATAGGTTAAAACAATCAATTGAAAAACAACCAATAAGTGACTAGCCAATTAAACAATATATATCCTTCGTAGGCGCCAGGCTCTTTTCAAAAGTTGCGATCTGAGCCTGGATCTCTGCCTTGTTTTGGTTGTATAAGAAAAACTTTAAGCCACTGCAATACTCTTTATACTATGCTTTTTTATAAATGGGGGCAAGCCACTTATGCCGCAGACTCATATTCAGGGGGCAGAGAAATAAAAGGTGTTTTAAATCATCACCCCCTTTTTCACATATTTTGCACACTGGCGTCTCTCCCCTCCCCCAGGAACTTGTGAACACTGCGAGTGGGGGTATCCCTAGTCTAACTTTCAAAAACAGGGTTCAAGCCTCCTTGTCTTCAATAAGTGTTAAAGACTTTTCTTGACCAAAGAAGTGTTTCAGCTCAAGATACACCACCTTTGTACCAGCCGGGCCTGTCACTGAGAACCTGAGTTCTTGGATGACTAATGGACACAGACACCAGGGTGAATTGTATAGGGATCCCAACGGGGACCCTCTTTATTAAACACCTTTGATCTTATAAACCTTTACCCTAGGCCTCCTCTGATGTGACCTCCATCTAAGTCGGGACCGTCTATGCCAGCTCACCCTTCCTTGGATGGGTCTCAGGGAACCTTTAGGGTGAGTTTGCCGCAACCAATCCTCTTCCTAACCTGAGGCAATACCCACATGTAGTGTGAGGCCAGAGGATGGCCTCTGTGGGTGATCCTGTCTTGCTAAGCGGGATTCAGGCAGGCCGCTAACATACCTTGCAACCTCACGCCAGAGAACCTCCCTTCTACCCCCTATTTAATATGATGGCCATTTAAACAAACTACCCTACTGAACATAACCCCCTAATAATTACCCTAACTCCCTAACTCCCCCTGCTTAACAAATGCTTAAATAAATATACACATGTGACTATACGAACATATGTACATAGACTCACATGTATACAACATAAAGCACTATATCATAATGGGATGACTGCTGCAGTCAGTCAACCCTTCACAGTATCTTGCAGGTCTGTCCTTGTGATGCTGTCCAGGACAAGTGGGTGCAGGGCTTGTGCAGGCGGCTGAATGGTGTGATGCTGGTTTCTGACTGTCCGCTGGCTGATGAGATATATATATATTTTTGTACTGTGCATATCCAAGTAGAACTGAGCAAAACAAATTGCATCTGTGCGCAGATGGTATGAAAATAGGAGCGGGGAGCCAGATTGTCAGACAATTATTCAAATAGAAAAGTCATCAGCTTTTTACTAAATTCGCAAAGAGATTTGATTTTCCTAAGATTGCTACTGGATGGGGGCTGTTCCAGAAAGTGATCTCCCACAGGTGAGCCTAATTTCTCCTTTCTTTTTCCGAATCTCCTAGAATGGGCTGGGCAGCAGAGTTGTTTTCAATTCTCCTTTTTTCTTTTCTCCTGCCATTTCATCCAGCCCCATGCAGGGCTGGATGGTTTCTCCCAAACAGAGACACTCACACACATGACATAACGTATAAATAAAAGGTCCTGAAGGTCACAGGGATCCTGACTCCCATGTTAGTTATAGCCCCATTCCATTTAATGATTACTGGAAGACCCTTTGCCACATGACCAATTACCCCACAGTAGAGGTCTTATAAAAATGTCACCCAAAATGTCTTTATGCCATTCCACTGATCAGCCTTATTCTTGGGTTTGTGAACATGATTCGAATAACCATTGGGCTGTGCCCAAACCATCTCCCTCAGATTTAAGTATGTTGAATCAAGTGGAGTGTTGACCCAACATGGCCTCTTCCTCTGAATGTACCAGCCAAGGAATGTTTTTGTTTGTTTTATGTAATGATCCAAGGTTTTTGGGTGTCCTGGCATAGTACCTGTTTCACCAGTGCCTCAAAGGAAAGTTACAAAAGGTTAGAAGGTTGAGGGTGGGCACCGCTGTAGTTTTCAGGATTCAAAATCTGTAGAGAATAGAGTATTGGAGCGCACCTTGAGGTCTTGGTTGCTAATATTGAACAAAAGAGAGAACCAGAAACCAATGTGATTCTAAGTGCGCTCACTTACTGCCCGCCTTACAGAGTTGCTCATAGAAATTGCTTTGTCAAATGTTCACAAAATAATAGTCTGAGACCAAAACTTGTATACGTATAGTGGTATAGCCACTTTCCAACCTTTAATATCGAGGCATGAAGAATGCCTGACTGTTCAGTGCCAGAATTTATCTACGCCAATGCATTTCGGACATGGTCCGTCATCAGGGCTTCAAGGCACTGTACATGGATCATAAAGATCATAATCATTATATTCAACATATTGGTTAATCAATATCGGAATCAAGTGTAAATAGTTAATCCATGCAAGCAGCCAACAAGCCAATGGTCCGTAAGAAATCATTGTCAAATCATACATTGTGTTATACAATAATAATGTAAGTTCCATATACCATAAGTAGGAAGGATGTTCAATTGAGAGAAGAACATTTTTTTTTTTAAAAAAAAGCTAAATAAAAACATTTGTTATTCTCATCCTCATGTTTCCGATATGTTACATTTCTATACCAGAAAGAATGGTCTATACATGAGTCTTGTTTGTCACTGTGTGTGACCGTGGCATGTATTCTTAGGAGCGTCAAGCAACTAGATTTATCAAAAATAATGGTGTATTCAGATTGGTACGTACGGCAATGCCTATGTCATTTTGTAGTGTTAGACGCCTCGGGTTGACAAAAATATTAATAATAATCTATGTACAATGCTGACCATGTACAAATAGTAAGGAGGAGTTCATGCCTACCTGAGGAGTCAGTGTCAGCTAGCTTAGGCCTAGCTCTGTGTGGGAAATAAATGGAAGCACTCGTCACTATGTGAGCAAGATATCATATAATAGCATACTTTTGATCTATTTTGCGAGGGCCGATCTGTGCTTACCTCAACTCCTGGTGAATCAGTGTGGTGTGTGCCGCTCGGAAGAGCCGGTATCGCTGACTGCAGACGCTAATATCCTTGTGTTAGCTGGTCGCTAATCAACCGACGCATGCGCTGCCTCGTCCGTAGACGTGGCAGGTTGGTTGCAGTATCGGTTTGTAAATAATACTGAATCGCAAGTTCCTGTTCTGTCTCCTAATGTAATAAATGATAGATGTCATAGTTTATACTGTGAATAGATTTACTAAGAACTTTACCAAAGGCGGGGAGCCATGCCACGTGGCGTTGCTATGCGTCCACACGCACCCGTCAAAGAGTGTGATGACGGGGGGGCGTGGCCTGCAGGCGGCTGATGCAGACGTGAGCCCGCACTGCTCCCGCGCCGCCAGCTAAATCCTGAAAGAATCCTGCCTTTCCTTCGTTCGTAAGAGTCCACCTGAACTACCTCCCTGCTGTGGGAACCGACAAGGCATCTTCACGTCAATTCCCGGAGGAAATCGGTGCGTAGAAACGCACTTTGGAGGGTTTTGCAGGCAGCGGCTCCAGACGCCGTATGACCAACAAAATGGCTGCCGCACATCGCGGACCCATGATGGGCACCGCATTCCACTAACGTGCCCGCCCTGTGGACCCGCGACGACCCGGAGAGTGGGGAGCGCCTGTGACGGCTGTGGAGGTACGAGCAGCGGCGCGTGTGCTGACACCGGCAACATTTCCTACTCGGCTGGAGCCGAGCGGACCCCGACCAGGGACTCCCCGCTTCCCGCCCGATGCTTCCCCCGAGATCGGAGGACCTCCCTATCCGGCAGTGCACCCGTGCGTGGTGGGAGCACGAGGGCTCTCCATCATTCATCCACGACTGGAGCGGCTGCCTTCCACCGGGCCCGTGGCTCACTGAAGGCGGCGGCAAGCGGAGAGGAGCAATCCCACAGAACTCGACACCGGGAATCTCCCGCATGACGCTGAGCACCTGATATTCCCTGTGTGCGGACTCCATCCACTTCCCTGGCTTTATCGTGGTGGACCCAACTGGCGGTAAGGAGCGGGGGGGACATGTGACTGAAGTCGGCCCCCTTGGGCGCCATCCCCAGGCTCCATGCAAACATTCACTGCACTCTAAGCGAATTCACTGTACTACGCCCAAGTTTCCGACCTCCAGCACAGGCGTAGTACAACCCATAGCCCGGAGGGATACCACCGCTGAGATAATTGTTAGCCACAACAAACAACACTATGCCAATCTAGCCGCATTACGGAGAATTGAAACCATCACACTGCGCCAGCCGACCCCTGTACGGACGCCGCCTGGGTCCCTCCCCCGCCTGTGGCGAACTGTTGCCGATAGCCCTCTAGGCCCAGACCAGCGCGCACTACTGCTATCCTCCTCCTAGTGTGTGCTCTAAGAGCAACTACTCAACAATACGAGCTGCGCTGGGTGCACCACCCATACCGACACAGTGTGCGGCTTGCTTAACCTATGGCAAGCTCAGATATAACAGTGGGCTTCTCCCCCTCACGAACCCGTACGAAGGCCAGCAACCTGGAAACATTCCTTTCCTTGTGACGCACTGTTACACTAAAGCGGCAACCACAACGGCTCACGGCCCTAAAGTTACGAGGTGATCATACCTGGAAATTTCCCCCTCCTTCCAATAACTCTTGCTCCTCTGCCCTCCACCTGGCATAGCCCTCCAGAAGCAACCTGTATCTTCGTAGTCACCCTACCAGGAAACCAGATATGGGGAAAGAGAAACCCAGGAAGACCTCCACGCAAAGCAGAATCGAACAATACGTTCCCCGGAGAGACCGTTGCAACAAGACACCGACTGCATGGAGGAGAACATCTCCCTCAAAGACATCATGAGTGCCATTACCAGCTCAAGAACCTCCATGGAGAAAAAGATGGACAGTATAGGTGCAGATGTATCCCTGCTAAGACATGACCTGCAGAAGCTGACCTCACGCACAGGAGAAGCGGAGATGCGGATCTCCGAAACAGAAGATAATCTTCGCGGGGTGAACCGTCAGATGTCTGGCATGTTGGCACGCATAAAGCTCCTGGAATCAAGAGCAGATGACAGTGAGGGTAGATCGAGACGTAACAACGTCCGCATACTCGGCCTTCCAGAAAAAGCAGAAGGAGATTGTATGGAGCTATTCCTTGAGAATTGGCTCGCGGACATATACGATTCACAGTCCTTCTCTAAGTTCTTTTCTATTGAGCGAGCCCATCGCATCCCCACAGGCAGGATCGTACCAGGAGCACCGCCGTGTACAGTCATCGCAAGGTTCCTTAACTACAGAGATCGAGATACAGTACTGCAACTAGCGAGATCTAAGGGAACAGTTACGTACAATGGATCTAGAATTGCTTTCTTCCCGGACTTCACCAGAGAAGTGCAGAAAGCACGCCAATCTTTTGATCCCCTTAAGAAACGCCTGCAATCAATGGAAATATGGACTAATCTTTCCTGCCCAACTCAAAATATTCCATAAAAATACAACCGTGCACTTCACGGATCCTAGAGAGGCGTGGAGTTGGGCTGAAAGACACATAGACGGCGACTGGAGCACCACGGGAAGGGGGAGACGAGAAAGGAACAGACCACATCCAGAGAGACCACCTGATATGGATCCACAACCGCAACAACAGATCGTGAACCCACGAAATGCAGAGGCCTGAAAATAACGACACTACTCCAGTCATCCAGACCACTGCCAATGTGCCGCATATGCGCTACGCTGCACGCTACGAACGTAGAAACAAAAGAAAACTGGCTGGTGGCCCCCCCCTTGAACGGAAAGAGCACCCGAAGCTACGCAAAGCGGAGCTCCGCCTCCCTGCCCTGAGTTTCTTTCTGTGCCACACCACCTGGCATACTAGTACTCTAGAATCGAATAGACTCAGGGCAACCAGATGTAGAATTCAGTTAAATTGTTGTGAAGTTAACACTGGGACGACAGGTGCTTCAGTTGGGGATGGAGTATGGGGAGGGGGGAGTTGGACTCTATGGTTTTATTCAATGTTTAGCATACAAGGACCTGTTGAGCGTGCAGAATGGAGCAAACGCGATAGGACCTCCGCGTGTGCAACAGGGGGCACACACCTGTGAAAATAAATCCCAAAACGTCAATGGCAGCTGAGACCACCCCGTCCCAAAGAAAGCTCAAACTTTTGGCTTGAAATGTGAATGGGCTTGGTGCCAGCATCAAGAGACGACTGGTTCTCCAACATCTAAATAGACATTCCCCAGATATAGTCCTTCTGACCGAAACGCATTTAGCTGGAAATGAATGCAAATTCTTTCAAAGATCAAACTACCGCACCGCGGTACACGCTGGCTTCTCCATGGGAGCGAGGGGAGTCCTCATCCTAATTCACAAAAGACTTCCGCTAGCGATCACCCATACCATACAAGACAGAGGAGGCCGATTTGTATTTGTTCAAGCAACTCTTTGGAACCAAACGCTAGCACTCATGGCAGTATACTCCCCGCCAACCCTCCTCAATGACCTGCTAAATGTAATTTCCCCCATCATGGCAGCTAGACCGGCAGATACCTGGGTGTTGGGGGGAGACTTTAACGAGGTCATGGATAATACCCTGGACCGCACACACCTAAGAGCCAGGAATCCCTTCATCACAACCAAATTGGCTTCCTTTGCGTCAGCACTAGGTCTATGTGACGCATGGAGGGCCCTGCATGCTGAGTCTCGACAATACTCTTTCCACTCGGGAGCCCATGCTTCGATGTCACGAATAGACTACTTCTTCCTGCCAAACCAAATCAGTCATAAAATAAGCAATGTTTCCTTCCTTCCATGGGGAATTTCCGACCACTCCCCATTGTTGCTAGAACTGGAAACGGAGAGACCACGACCGCCCCCCTCGTGGAGGCTGAACTCCTATTACCTGGGTTTCCCGGAATTCCAAGAATTGCTGGAGACAACCACTACCAACTACTTTGAACTTAATGCAGCTTCAGTTGATAATCCCAGTACATTATGGGAGGCGTACAAGCTGGTCCTACGTGGAGCAATCATATCTTGGACATCCCACAAGAAGAAGGAGCATCGAGAGAAAATTAACGAAATCGAAAGTGAAGTCATGTCCAAGGAGATGGCGCACATCACCATAGACACTCCGGAGACGAACAGAGACTTGGTATTGGCACAGAAGAAGTTGCACAATCTTAGCCTAGTGCGCCGCCGAAAAGCGCATGCTGCCATGAAGGCGCGTGTTTAAGAAACAGGAGACAAAGCGGGCAGAATGCTTGCGTGGCTAGAAAAGCGTGATGAAGGACAACAGAAGGTGAAGTGCATTAGAACTCTGAACACTAACCTTGTCCATACCGATGCTGAGATTGCAGACCGCTTTGCTGAATTCTATGAGGACCTATATAAACTCCCCGCCGACGCCATAAATAGCGCCTTACTGGCTGATATAGCCCTCCCAACTCTCACCTCAGAGCAAGCCAGTACTTTAGACAGCAAAATAACCACTGACGAAATATCGGCCGCCATTGCGCAACTTCAGACAGGCAAAACTCTGGGCCCGAATGGCTTCCCTCTTGACATCTGGAAAAAGCTAAATCATCTAGATATTCCAGCTCACTTACTCGCCGTGTTTGAGCACTCCCTAAATAAAGGCGAGCTTCCACCAGATCTCCGCAAAGCCACCATTATAGTGATTCCCAAAAAAGATAAACCCCCAGAGGAATGTACCTCCTATCGTCCAATATCCCTCATCAATAGTGAAGCCAAAGTACTAGCCAAAATACTAGCCAATAGATTGCAAGAAGTCATCACGTCATTAATCCACCCGGACCAATGCGGCTTTATGCCCCAGAGGTCGACCAGAATGAATATTCGTAGACTGCATCTGGCGCTGGAGAGAGCTCCAACCCTGCAGCAATCACTAGCTCTACTATCCGTAGACTTCGAAAAAGCTTTCGATTCAGTCCACTGGGAGGCACTATGGGCCATAATGCCTAGGATGCATTTCGGGGAACCATTCATAAAGTGGGTACAACTCCTATACAATAATCCAGTAGCAGAGGTTAAAGTAAATGGGTGGTCATCGCGCACTTTCAATTTAGGGAAGGGAACCAGATAGGGCTGCCCGCTGTCGGCGATGGCATTTGCGCTAATTATAGAACCACTAGCAGTCCTCTTGAGGAACTCTACCACATGGTCTGGCTTCAGGTGGGGGCCAGAATGGGAAGACAGAGTATCCCTATATGCAGACGACCTCCTGGTGTATCTGGGCGACCCAGCGACATCCTGCTCTGTGGTCACACAAATTCTAATAGAATATGGAACCTTTAGCGGACTAAAAGTAAACTGGTCCAAATCTGTGCTGTTCCCAGTAAAAGGTGTGGACTGCATACCGGCGACAGGATCCCCATACATGGTTGAAAACACACAGTTTCGATACTTGGGCATCCTAATCACCAATAGACTAGATAACTACGTAAAACAAAACCTCCACCCACTAGTTAAAAGATATGAGCAGGACGCAGCCCACTGGCATACACTACCAATGACATTGCTAGGCAGGGCGGCACTCTTCAAGATGTTGGCCTTACCCCGATTTCTATATGTCCTCCAAAACGCCCCTCTTCATATCCCCTCAGCAGAGTTTCACAGAATAGATGGCACAACACGCACACTCTTATGGGGTGGGAAACGCCCGAGAATTGCCCTCAAAACCCTACAACGCTCGGTTTGGGAGGGAGGTATAGGACTTCCGAACATACAGATCTACTATTGGGCGACACAGATGGCAACAGTCAACGACATATTGCACGGGGACCGGCTAACCCGTCATATAAGAGCTGAACTAGCTGCGAGGCATGGGATGTCCCCGATTGAAAACCTCTATTGTAAACAGACCCGCTCATCAGAATGCACGATAGCATCGCACATAGCCCGGATATGGAGAGAGGTACACAAACACCTAGGCTGGGACAATAAAATTACCCCAGTCCAGCCCATCTGGAACAATGCTCACCTCCCAAACATATACAATCTTCCGAAGTGGCCAAACTGGGCTACAGCTGGGATACAGCTAATTCGGCAGATAATCGTAAATGATCGACTGATTCAGTTTCCCGAGCTTGCTGCAGCACACAACCTCCCTGAGTCTGAGCATTATCACTACAGACAATTACAGCACGCACTCACTATGCACAGAGCCCAGCTGGCAGATATGCCGGAATGCACGCCCATAGAGAGGAACATAGTTATTGACCGTGTAACTAAAAAAGTCACATCCACCATGTACAACGCTATTTCCTCATTTGCCACGAAGGAACTCCTGTCTCTGAAGACAAAATGGGAAAGTGATATTGGCCCTATAGAACCCGAAGACTGGATTACGACTCTAATGTTTCCTAGAGAATGTGCAATCTCTGCTCGGATCAGACTGGTTCAACTCAAGATACTTCATAGGATTTACTACCCCCGAATAGCCCTGTATAATTGGAATAGAGTGACTGACCCCAGATGCCTACGCTGCAAACAGGAGGAGGGAACCTTCTATCACATTCTCTGGCAGTGCACACGTATTCAACGCTTCTGGCATAAATGCAGCGCGAGGCTCTCCAAAGTCTTATGTCGCTCAATCCCGACAGACCCTAAACTCTTCCTCTTGGGCATTGACAATACAGTGGAACTGTCACGCTTTGAAAAACTTCTTGTCTCGACCGTCACGGGAATTGCCAAAAGGAATATTGCGCAGTTGTGGGGCTCTGAAAACACCCCGAAATATGACCACTGGGTAACTGATGTAGATACTGTCATCCTAATGGAACGCCGAGTCTATCAAGCTAGAGGCTGCCCAGGCAAAGCAGACAAGATCTGGGGAAAATGGGAACAGACTTTATAACACTGTTGTACTATGATTATTGTATACCATCATGTAACCCTGTTTAACTGTATGTGCCAATGCCAACCCTTGGGACGTCCGGAGTAATACCAGGACTTGCAAATGCTCGCTGTAATCACTGCCAATATGTCTTATAGCGTGTGTCCCTCTGGTTGCTTACATTTCAACTTGCTCAATTATGTCCTTCCGCACTGCTCTTTCACCTGTATGCAAACCTTTACGGTTGTAGTTAGTAAATTGTTGTATTATTGCACAAAATGTAATAAAATGTGTTATCAAAAAAAAAAGTGTGATGACGTGTTCTTCGTTCACTGATACTTATTGCTAAATGTAATGGATTACTGTGGATACAGCTGTCATCGCTGGATAATTCATATTATAACGCAGTAACGGCAAAGCTGGGCACGCTGCAACATAAAGCGTTACCCTACTCTAGAAATCCACAGGGCCTTACACGGCACATCTGTGGGTTTCAATAGGATGCCAACGCTGGGTGATTATACTCAATTGAAATATGGAAGGCAATGCAAACCAAGAGGTGACACATTGTGTTGCCCTTGCCTCGCGTCCCACAGGGCCCCAGTTGGCACTACTGCGGGAAGCCGACCCAATGTCAATAATTCAAGGTGGGGTATTTGTGTGTAAATAGGTGTAAGGTTAAATCCTCCAATTATATGGCCCTGATCTATATGGCCTATGCCTCTTGTGTTGAGTACATGTAAAGTCAGTGAGGCTGTTGCGGATGTAACTGCTGATAATTGCCAGTAGGCAATTGAGAGGTGTGTGATCTACACAGGCAAGTCATCTCCTTACAAAAAACACACATAATGAATTTCTTTGTTAATTCCTCCTGGTTTCAGAGAGTCCAATCGATCGATCCAGTATGTCTCTTGTTGAAAGAGACATCTACTAAGATCTTCGTGGGCATTGTGATGCCTTGTCGCTTCCAAAACCTGAATGTTTATCTGGCTTATATTGTGTTTCAAAGTGTTCCAGTATCTCGCTACGTCCAAGTTCACATTGTTGGTACAAATGCAGGATCTATGTTCGTTCCACCATGTTTTTCCTGGTCTTTTGGACTGCCCAACATAATAAATCCCACAGGGACAGTTGATGGCATTTATTATGTTAGTTGTATCGCAGGTGGCATAACTGTTAAGTCTTATCTTTTCTCCTGTGTGGGGGTGGTTTATAGTGTCTACTTTCATGATAAAGCTACAGTTGCTATAATGTAGACACGGGGAGGTACCTTTAGTGGATGTCGATAATATGCGGCGGCTGGTCCGGTCTCAACAAGTCTGTCTCCCAAATTTGCACTCCTTTTATATGCAAATATAGGGCTGTCCCTAAATAAATGTTAAACTCTGGAGTCATTGGTTAAGGTACGCCAGTTCTTGTTAATCGCAGATTTAATGCGACTGGGGGTGACCTCAAACAGTATTACAATAGTATGTGAGAAAAACATGCTAGCAAGGCCACCCACCAAAAGGCAATACATGACACAGGTTCATGGTATATCGGTTTCAATCATCTGTACAGTCTTTAGCATGTGCGCTAAGTGTCTGCATGCACGCATTAGTGGAACTTAAGAAAAAGTATAATTACTTACACTGTACCATTGGACAATTGTTTCTAAATTGATGTTTTCGTTCATGTGTTTTCTGTACATGTTGTTTGTGGTGTTATTTGTTGTATTTCTTGTGGTCAAAGGACACTCTGATATTTGATCTATTCAATTTTTTCATGGATTCTTGGGATGGGCACGTTTTTGATATTCTTTGATCCATTTTATTTGTGATTTATTTACTTGAATGTTTGTTTAATTTGATCTACTTGTGGCTTTCTATGGTTATCTGATTAACTTGCTTTCCCAGTGTATGGGATTGGGGGATATCACTGTGACAATTCGATGACACTCATGTGATCTTATGAACTTTGATTTGACGTATTGACTTCTGTTATAAATGATCAGATGACTTTATTGCGGACTGAAGAAGGATTTTGCATAGTCCGAAATGCATCAGCGATTGATATTTCTGCACTCACTCTATAATTAATAAACCAAAGCCATCTTCTGGCGATCGCCATTATGCCTTTATATGAGATACGGCAATACAATTGTGCAATGTTTTCTACTAAACCACAAAGTGGATGTTAGGGAGTGCAACCCACACCTTTTCTGCCCAACACATGACACAGGGTCATCACAAATGACAAGGCGCCTGAAATGTATTAATAAAAAAGTTGCCCTCCAGCAGAGAAGTATGAACACACCCGTATGGGGATTTATGACGCATAAACCAGTGGTACATTATCACCCTGCCCACAATGGCAAAAAAGGGCAAACCATGCTTTCAAGGCTACTCCCTTTTTTAAAAGTGCTCTATTTCTTTATGCTGTACAACACAGACAATCTTTTCAAAATACTCAGATATTTCAAACAGACTGTTTTCTTTACAGGCCATGTTAGGTCTTTAGAGTTGACCTTAGAATTGAGCACTGAAAGAGGGCTTTAAATATAGCTTGCATGGCTGATTCTTTGCTTTTAAAGTCCGTGTCAGTGCCTCTATTCTACCAATAATCTGATTATGAAGCATATAAAAGCTCACACAAATCCTAGTAAATCACTATGCATGGGTTTTGGGATAGCATTCACTGCATACACTTCATGACGGTGGAGAGTGTCATGCGTGGCATGGATACACTTCACACATGCGTAAAGTGTTTGCCTCTAGGGCCACAATGTGGAGAGGGTGGAAGGGTGCACCTAGTTTTAGTATTATCAATGATAGAGAAAGAAATATGTTCATGGGATGTGATCCGCAAAGATGTAGGGTATTGTATTGAGGCAAAAGGGCGCATAGTCTGTCGTACACGATTACAAGTATAAATGGCAAGCATGAGCCGCCCCACATACTGCAGAAAAGGTCAGCAGGTCATAGGCAGAAGTTTGGAATTGTTCCCAGGAGCTGTGCTTTCACCATTAAAGTGGAGTTTAAGAAACGTTTGAAGTGGGGGTAGTAGTGCAAACTCTTCAGTGGATGTGGGTGGTGGTGGAGACCAGGAACATTCCATAAACCGCTACTCCAGACTATGTGTTTTTCTGCCCGGTTTGTCAGTCAATTCAATCTATACCTCTGCACCAGGGACAGTGAGCTGGACCTCCTGCTCCTCCACTGTAATGTTATCCGGCTCAAATTCTGAACAGGGATGTGCTGCAAAGAAAGTGACATCCTGGATGAGAAGTGAATGCATTCCCTTAAAAGAAAAGGCAGTAAAGTGAAACGCCCCAAAAGTGATGAACAATATCTCAAGAGGGGTGGACATATGACCGAGTGGAATGAATGAAGTCCAGATGAAGGCCCAAGACATATTATACGGACATGAACATATGTTCTGTAACCATTGTATATTGGCCGAAACACAGTTGTGTCGACATTTTGTTATTTATAAGATTCTATCCAATTTAGTGAGGAGCAGATCAAGATCACCATGGGGGTGCCTTGGTTTGACCAACATACGGCAGCTGTTTTGTATGCCACAACCAATCTGTCAATAATTAATGCATTTGTCAAACCTTTAGAATTGACAGTTGGATTTACAGAGCGCTGTAGTTTGCTGTTCTGAGGAAGTGTCTTCAGTACTGGGTAGTACATGTTGATTGAGTCTGATGAAGTAACAGTGATACTAACCCCTGTCACAATTGAAATGGATGCATTCTTTTTAATATCTTTTTTTTTATAGATGTTGGAACATGTCTTTTGCATGTAATAGTTTTTTTTTATCATGTATGTTTAATAAAGTAGATGTTTATATTTGTATATGAATTTAACTGTGCAGAACATTGATTAGGTGATTTTGGGCAGAACCAGCAGTTTCAATTCTACTCCCGTTAGGAGCTTTATAGTGAATGGCAAATACTATACACTTGGCAGCTTCAGATTTAATACCAAATCAGAATTTAATAAACAGCAGCCAGCAGAACCATGCACACCAAACATCTTCAAAACTATTATCACCCAACTCAAACTGCAACCCTGTACCATAAACACATGAACACTTTTTGTGCCACGACCCACTCTTGTTGCCCAGAGTGCTGGGAAGGCAATGATTTTCAATGGAAATTCATACATGCGTCCGACAAGGTCCCAAGGGATTGGGGTATTCAGCTCCCACAGCAGGCTGTTGCTGTTACAGGATGTTGTCATCACCCAGAGCCCATTAACGCAAGGCCACGCCCCTTCCTCTGCATAATCCGCCCCAAGGCCTGCAAGGGCCTAAGCCCACAGGGACCCAAGGGCGAAGGGTGTTCAGCTCCAGCAGGGTTCTGCTGCTTCTGCTGCTTCTGCTGCTACTGCTGCTGTTACAGGAGGCTGTCATCAGACACCGGAGCACTAGGCCATGCCCCCTCCTCTTCATAATCTGCCCCAAGGCCCACCAGGGCTGACGCTCACAGGGATCCAAGGGTGCAGGGTTTTCAGCTCCCGTAGGTGGCTGCTGCTGCTGTTACAGGAGGCTGTCATCAAGAATGCAGTTCAATCCCAGTCCCCCCAGCAAGCTTAGAGAAACAGGTATGATTTTAAAACAGGCAAAAATACTTTTAAATGTGATTACAGTGAAAGTGAAAATATGCTACATTGATTTTAATTCACTAAAAGAGATTCAGGATGAGTGATAGTTACATGAGATTGCTTCAGGTCAACACTAGCAATGGTTCATGAAGGATTATCAAATTGAAATGAATTTCAGCAATTGAGAACAAGGAGCAGCTATTTTGACAGAAAATGAAATTGAGCCAAATTGCAATTCGCGGCAATTTTTCCATGTGCGTAAATCGCGATTACGGAAAAACTATAATGAATTGGAATGTCTTTTCTGTTTTGGGTTTGTTGGAATGCTTAGGATCTTAGCTTTAAGATGACAGTTACATTTCGCTTCTAGGACGTGCGGTTCAAAAGTTACGGATGTTTTTGTGAAGGTAGATTTTGCCGAAATAAAGTAAAGATTTCAGAAATGACAGATTGCGCGTTACCGATTTGGAATCAACAGGATGGACACAAGATTCTATAATGCAGTTCTGGACAGGTTAAAATGGTTGGAAGAGGATTATTTTAAACTAAGAGATTGGTTATGGACAGTTCTAGACTACATACTCACTCCTAGCTTTGGAATGGAATGGGCCTCATCAAAGATCTGGTCAAGGGGTTTGGCTTCACTCTCGCCACCGGACGGTCTCAGGCCCTCTGGGCTCTGTGTTCAGCACTGCATGGTGGTCTGCGGCCTCTTGAACTGGATCTGACGGGTCTTGGATTACAGCACTGCTTTCTGGGTCTGGATCTGGGTTCTAGCACAGGGTTCTTAGCTAGAAGCAAACAGCACAGCCCAGCTGTTGAATGGTTTGGTTAGGCCCTGTGGAAGTTTAGGGGTTAGAATCAAGTTGCAAAAGATTCTGAAGGCCGGCTGAGAAGGATTCAGCTTTTGGTTTAGGCCTCTCTGCTTTAAGGTTCTAGAGTTTGGGTTCTAGTGTTCTGGTGTCATGATCTCTGCTTCCAAAAGGTCAGGGTTTTCCCAACTCCCTTGGAAGCAGATCCATAACCCAGGTTCCGAGTGCCAACCAGTCCCAATTGGGACCTTTTGGACCCAGTCCTGGCGCCAGTGGCACCAGGATCATAAATATGCCCAGTCCCAGCGCTGGAAGCGCCGGGCTCATAATGCTTGGGTGGACTTACCTGCAGCCGACTACGCTGCTTACTTGCCTGCCAGTTGAGCCTCTGATCCTCTTCTGTTTGGAACTACTTTTCCTGTTGGGTGGGGCAGGAGCCACTCCCTAGATTCAGAACACTGGAACTCTTCTGGAAAGCAGGAACTCTTTTCTTACCTAGGCGTGGCTGTGGAAGGAGACACCTAAGCACTACAGGAGGCTATTTAAACCACACCCGATGGATGAATCTTGCTTTGCGTTATTCTGCATCCTCTGCAGCAGAACGCTCATCGTGTCTTCTGCATCTGATCCTGGGCCTAAGGAAAAAGGCTTACCATCCTGAATCCAGTCTTCAGCAACACCTATAAAGACAAGAAAGAACAGGTTAGCATTACGGTCTTCAGTGACAGCTCTTCACTTACCTGGTCCATCGGCTGTCACCAACGCCTCGCGCTGCATTCCGGCATCTGAAAGACAAAGGCTTACCTACTCTTCGTGCGCTCCGGAGGTCTTCACACTGCATTCCGGCATCTGAAAGACAAAAGCTTACCAACTCTTCGCACGCTCCGGAGGCCTTCGGCGCTGCATCCCGCATCTGAAAGACAAAACAAGGTGCGTTTAAAGACATTGGGGAACTTTAATACTCACGTGCCATTACTCCTTTCCACATCTAACCCAGTGGGTATTCCGGCACCCTGCAGCCGCTCCGAACTTGTACCTGCAAACTAAAAAGACAGTTAGAGCGCATCGTGAAGCAGGCAACAAGCGCTTACTTACGTGCTTCCAGGCGCTTCTATTCATCACACGGGCTCCATCTTCAACTCACTTCAGCCCGTCATCCGCCATCGCCGGAACCCTGCAAAACAAGAGACATCATTACTAAAGACTTTAAAGACATTAGAATTACTCGAAACTTACCGTTCTTGCAGTAAACGACGGACAGCAGTCCTCTGAAGTCAAGAGGCCTGCTCCCCTTATCCAGTGAAGAAACTGGTTACAGCACCCTGCCCCGAGGCAGATGGAGAGCACAGCGTTCACTTACCTAAGGTGAGAGCGTTAACCTTTGGGGTTCTACAGGAGAAGAGAAAGGGAAGAAGAGGGAGACATTCAATAACCCAGTTCCTTAATCCCATATTTTCTATCTGCAGACATCTTACCCTTCGAGTCAGACATACAGTGCACAGAGGTCCAGCCCAAAGAGCCAGCCATGTGTTACACATCACCTTTGAAGATACGGTATACGCCCAGTCAAGACCGGCGCCTCTACGGGAATCAGGTGAGCGTTACAGAACGCAAAGTCTACCACAAAACTCCCGTCCAGGCGCTATGGAAACCTCGGATACCGACCAGCTAGCCCAGTTACTTTGGGAACTAAGGGCAGAAGTGCATGCAGCCCGTCAGGAAACGAACGCTCTAAGAAGGGAACTGATTATTTCCAAGGAGCGAACAGATGATCTCGCTAGACAATTGCTACAGTCACAAGCCGGACAGACCCCGTTACCCGCATCTGGGGGAAATCTTCCTTCTACATCCTCTATGAATCCAGTGCAGATCAACCTACCTGGGAATGTACCTCTGGCTCCGCCCGAACGATTTTCTGGTGACCCAAAGAGGTTTGCAGTATTTATCAATCAGTGCCGGTTGCATTTCTTATGCCGGCCAGCAGCCTTTCCAACTGATCAAGCTAAAGTAGCTTTCGTGCTTTCGTACCTTAGTGGCAATGCGGCAGACTGGTCGATCCCTCTAGTAAATCAAGATGATCCGGTCCTCCATGATTTTCAAGCTTTTCAGCTCAGTATGGAAAAACTGTTCGCAAGACATTCACAGGGGCAGGCCTTGGACAATGAGCTTCTTTCGTTGCGACAAGGTAATCAAGACCTTTTGGCTTATATTGCGTCTTTCAACAGACTGATAGTGGAAACTCAATGGCCTGAGGACAAAAGGATTACACTGTTTTATAGAGGTCTACGTGGAGAGCTCAAAGATGTGTTAGCCCAAGTAGTGAATCCCCCACAAGATTGTTCGAACTATATAGACTTAGTCGTTCAAATAGATCACAGACTGCAGAACAGGAAGGCCGATCATTCCAAGTTTGATGCTCGAGTATTTTCCAAACCGCCAACTCCTTCCAAAGGAGTAGACTCCGGGGAACCCATGCAAATAGGGGGTCTGAAAGGTCCTCTAACACAAAAAGAGCGGGAAAGGAGAAAACAGTTGCAATTATGCCTCTATTGCGGAAACTCAGGGCACTTTCTTCGAGACTGTCCGGTGAAACCTGCCAAGAAGGCAGTAGGAGCTGCAGTTACCAAAGTTACAAACTCTGAGCAGGGAAACGACCTCGCCCGACAAGAATAGAGGTCCTCTTGCCGAGCGTGAAAACCAGTTCCGTGACCTCGCATTTCGTGATACCTATGGTCCTCATTAGCCCTGATAATCCGGATCGATTACATGCAATTGAAGCTTACGTCGACAGCGGTGCCATCGGCAATTATGTGGATCATGAAATGGTTTTGAGGATGAATCTAACTCTTTGTCCCAAGGCTGTAAAGGACGTCATTACTACGGTGGATGGTACGGAGATAGCCTCCGGGCCAGTAATACATACCACTCAAGAGGTGACGCTAGTAAGTCAAGATGGACACCATGAGAAGATCGTGTTCGATGTGATCAAGGCCCCTCAGTTTCAGATTATTCTAGGAATACCTTGGTTAGAGAAACACAATCCTCTGATCGATTGGCGAGCAAGAACGGTCCAGTTTCCAGAATGTGTCTCTACTTGTCACCCTCCACCTGGTGTTGCACTGGCAGCAATTTCTTCAGAGACTCCCCAGTTACCTCCCGAATACCTAGAATACCAAGAGGTTTTCCGGAAGGATCAGGCTAACTCTCTACCTCCTCATAGGTCTTATGACTGCCAGATAGACCTGATACCTGGATCTACTCCTCCTTGTAGTAGAATTTATGCCCTCACCGAGCCTGAGAACCTTCACCTTCGACAATACCTGGATCAATACCTGGCAAATGGGTTTATTCGTCCTTCCAAGTCCCCTGCTTCTTCAGCTTTGTTCTTCGTTCCAAAAAAGGAAGGAGACCTTAAAACTTGTATAGATTATCGCTCCCTGAACCAGATCACCGTTAAGAATAGATATCCGTTACCTTTGATCCCTGAACTCCTGGACCAAGTCAGAAAAGCATGCATATATACAAAGCTGGATCTTAGAGGAGCTTACCACTTGGTACGAGTAAAAGAGGGCGATGAATGGAAGACGGCCTTCCGCACCAAGTATGGGCTATTTGAATATCAGGTCATGCCCTTCGGACTTTGCAATGCCCCGGCCGCCTTTCAATATTTTATGAACGATGTCCTCAGAGAGCTCATAGATGTGTGTGTTGTTGTTTACATTGACGACATCCTCGTTTATTCTTCATCGGAATCTGAACATCGGAAACACGTGAAAATGGTCCTCGAAAGATTGCGTCAACACAAACTTTTCGCTAAATTGGAAAAATGTGTTTTCAACGTGACTGAAGTTGAATTCTTGGGATTCATATTATCACCTGGCGGAGTGCGTATGGATTCAAAGAAGGTCGATGCAGTTCTCAAATGGCCATCACCATCCTCCGTAAAAGGTGTGCAAAGCATGTTAGGCTTCGCTAACTTTTACCGCAGGTTTATCCCCGAATTCTCTCGAATAGTCCAGCCCATCACTGCCTTGTTAAAGAAAAACAAACGTTTTGAATGGTCTACCGAGGCGGAACAAGCTTTCCAGGATTTGAAGACTAAATTTATCTCTGCACCAATCTTAAAACACCCTCGCCCCGAACTCCCCTACATTGTGGAAACTGATGCTTCAAGCCTTGCCATGGGGGCAGTTCTATCACAAAAGGACCCGGTAACCAATCAGTTGCATCCCGTGGCATTTTGGTCCCGCAAATTCTCGCCTCCTGAAATCAATTACACGATTACTGACAAGGAACTTCTGGCTATCAAGTCTGCCTTTAAGGCTTGGCGGCATTATCTGCTGGGGGCCCGACACACCGTTACTGTGATTACGGATCACCGAAACCTGCAATATTTGAAAACCGCAAAAGCCCAATCCTCTAGACAACTCCGTTGGGCATTATTCTTTGCCGAGTTTGACTTCATAATTACCTATCGACCTGGTACAAAGAACGGTAAAGCTGATGCCCTTTCTCGGATGGGAGTGGAAGAACACTTGATCAACCCTAAACCTGTACCAATCATTCCCGAACAAAGAATTCTGGGTGTAATCACCACAGAATCCATAGAGGAAGTTAAGGATAAAGCCAGGCAACTTGTAACTCCAGCAGACATACAGAATTGGCATCTGCAGGGAAAGGACTTTGCAGTAAAGGACAACTTATTGTATTTCCAAGAACGATTATACCTATCCAGCACAGATTTACAGAAAAAAGTAATCTCTTGTTATCACGATTCTTTAATGGAAGGACATCCCGGTATGGCCAAGACCTCAGAAAAGATCAAGCGCTACTTCTGGTGGCCGTCTTGGAAAAAAGATATCAGAGACTTTATAATGTCCTGTGGAGTATGCGCCCAAAACAAGAGTCAAAAGGAAAGACCAGCAGGCCTCTTACGCCCTATTGACATCCCACCTCGCCCTTGGCATACGCTTTCTATGGACTTCATCACCGATCTACCTCCATGCTCCGGATACAATACGATTCTAGTAATCGTGGACTTATTCTCCAAGATGGCGCATTTCATTCCGCTCAAAGGCTTGCCAACAGCAGCAACTCTGGCCCGAGAATTTCTCGAAAACATCGTCCGACTGCACGGTTTTCCTTCGGTTCTAATTTCGGATCGAGGTAGTCAATTTATTTCTCATTTTTGGCGAAGTTGCTGTCGGTCGGCTCAAATTGATGTGAGACTATCGACCAGTCACCACCCTCAGACCGACGGACAAACCGAGAGGACCAATTAAACTCTGGAACAGTATTTACACTGCATGCTGCAACAAACTGAAAAAACTTGGAAAGACATCCTTTTGGATAGCCGAATATGCCTACAATAACTCTGTCCATTCGGGAACTGGGAAAACCCCGTTTTTTCTTTTGTACGGCAGTCACCCTCGAACCTCGGAGTTGGATCCCCTCCAAGATCTTGAAACACCAGCAGTAGACTACCTGCATTCTACAATCACCCAAGCCTTTAGGGAAGTCGTTTCTCACCTTCAAAGGGCTAAAGAACAATACAAGAAAGGAGCAGATCAACATCGGAAGGAAGCCCCTCAATATCAAGTAGGGGATCAAGTCTGGTTATCCACCAAATATCTACCTCTAAAAGGGCCACGTACATTCAACCCAAGATACCTTGGTCCCTATTCCATCACTACCATAGTAAACCCAGTAGCGGTCAAGTTGGACTTGCCCCAACACATGAAGATACATCCGGTCTTCCACGTCTCTCTATTAAAACCCGTGCAACCTCAAACCCGACTAACTAAATCTCCAAAACCTATCCTAGTTGATGAAGAACTCGAGTTTGAAGTCAAAAGCATTCTGGACTCCAAGATCTCCAAATCTAAACTATTTTACCTAATTGACTGGAAAGGCTACGGCCCCCAAGAGAGATCCTGGGAACCTGCTGAATATGTCCACGCTCCTCGCCTAATCAAAAGATTTCACCGAACATTTCCTGACAAGCCAAAACCCCCGGAGAAGCCCGGTTTGGGAGGGGCCTTGAGGGGGGGGGTACTGTCATGATCTCTGCTTCCAAAAGGTCACGGTTTTCCCAACTCCCTTGGAAGCAGATCCATAACCCAGGTTCCGAGTGCCAACCAGTCCCAATTGGGACCTTTTGGACCCAGTCCTGGCGCCAGTGGCACCAGGCTCATAAATATGCCCAGTCCCAGCGCTGGAAGCGCCGGGCTCATAATGCTTGGGTGGACTTACCTGCAGCAGACCATGCTGCTTACTTGCCTGCTAGTTGAGCCTCTGATCCTCTTCTGTTTGGAACTACTTTTCCTGTTGGGTGGGGCAGGAGCCACTCCCTAGATTCAGAACACTGGAACTCTTCTGGAAAGCAGGAACTCTTTTCTTACCTAGGCGTGGCTGTGGAAGGAGACACCTAAGCACTACAGGAGGCTATTTAAACCACACCCGATGGATGAATCTTGCTTTGCGTTATTCTGCATCCTCTGCAGCAGAACGCTCATTGTGTCTTCTGCATCTGATCCTGGGCCTAAGGAAAAAGGCTTACCATCCTGAATCCAGTCTTCAGCAACACCTATAAAGACAAGAAAGAACAGGTTAGCATTACGGTCTTCAGTGACAGCTCTTCACTTACCTGGTCCATCGGCTGTCACCAACGCCTCGCGCTGCATTCCGGCATCTGAAAGACAAAGGCTTACCTACTCTTCGTGCGCTCCGGAGGTCTTCACACTGCATTCCGGCATCTGAAAGACAAAAGCTTACCAACTCTTCGCACGCTCCGGAGGCCTTCGGCGCTGCATCCCGCATCTGAAAGACAAAACAAGGTGCGTTTAAAGACATTGGGGAACTTTAATACTCACGTGCCATTACTCCTTTCCACATCTAACCCAGTGGGTATTCCGGCACCCTGCAGCCGCTCCGAACTTGTACCTGCAAACTAAAAAGACAGTTAGAGCGCATCGTGAAGCAGGCAACAAGCGCTTACTTATGTGCTTCCAGGCGCTTCTATTCATCACACGGGCTCCATCTTCAACTCACTTCAGCCCGTCATCCGCCATCGCCGGAACCCTGCAAAACAAGAGACATCATTACTAAAGACTTTAAAGACATTAGAATTACTCGAAACTTACCGTTCGTGCAGTAAACGACGGACAGCAGTCCTCTGAAGTCAAGAGGCCTGCTCCCCTTATCCAGTGAAGAAACTGGTTACAGCACCCTGCCCCGAGGCAGATGGAGAGCACAGCGTTCACTTACCTAAGGTGAGAGCGTTAACCTTTGGGGTTCTACAGGAGAAGAGAAAGGGAAGAGGAGAGAGGCACCCAATAACCCCAGTCCATTAATCCCATATTTTCTATCTGCAGACATCTTACCCTTCGAGTCAGACATACAGTGCACAGAGGTCCAGCCCAAAGAGCCAGCCGTGTGTTACACATCACCTTTGAAGATACGGTATACGCCCAGTCAAGACCGGCGCCTCTACGGGAATCAGGTGAGCGTTACATCTGGTCTCTGGATCTAGATCTGGAGTCTGGTCTGGCAAAGTGCTTCGCAAGAATCAGTGAGTAGTGGAAAAAAGAGTGTTCTATCTGGGTCTCACCAGTCCCTTTTTATGTGTTTCCAAAGTGGGTGGGTAGGCTGATTCTCTATGCCCAACCCCCTAAGGATTTGATGGGTTAAATGATTCTCTGTCTTTTGACTGGATAAAGGATCAGTGTGTCATGAGGTGTCATCATGATGCTGCCATTTACCCTCTAGGGAAGAAACTCCCCTTTGCTTTTACAGAGAAAATCAATTTTACCCAAAAAACATATTTCCCAGATACACAAGTTGTTCATAGTACATATACGCATCACAGATTAATTAAGGCATGTCTCTGTTCAAGTCCCATGTTCCTATGAGCTTTAGTTCCGAAATGACAACTTATTTGCGCTTTTGGTGAGTTTCCCAATATTGGTTCTGCACCAAATTCGACACTTGCATGCAGCTCCTCTCTGGGCATATTACTGTAAGTTCTTAGGTTCATAGCAACAACACTGCAGCTGTGCTATTAATAATTCTGGGGTTTGGTCTCAGAACATCACACAGCGTCCAGCTTAGTCTTAAATTGTGGGTGAATTTTTCATTTTAAGAATCCCACAGTTTCACATTGTTGTTAGCGTGTTACAATATTTTAGAAGCATTTTCCTTAAACATATATTTGGTGCAATGTTAAATCCACATCCCAGTCTGGTCCGCCCCCGGAGCTGGCTGACTCAGAGGGTCACATGTCCTTCTTCCTGGCAGAGCAGTTGTTGACCAGTCACACCCAAATTAGCATTTTCTATTCAGTTGAAAGACTCTTTTGTCTCTTTCCTCCTGCCAGCAGAGGAATCTCCTCCCTTTTGATTAACATGTCCATGCAACATCCTCTCCTGTTGGTGGGAAGGCCCAAGTGTGAAGGGTTCTCATGGACAGAGGCCTCTTGAAGTTTTAACTGCATCAAGTTACTTTCTGATCAATTGTACATACTTCCTTGTGAAAAAATATAACATGTATAAACTTAAAATAAGCAACATATCTTAAATCGAGTGTTTTTCCACATTAAATCAATGTTTGGCACTCTATATGGCATTTTGATGGAATTCTCTTCTTTGGCATATTTAACTTCTGAAACACAGCTCTCCTGTCAGAATTATAAATCGCCAGCACCTGATAGAGGCAAGTAACGGTACTACACCCATTTTGACAGCTGTCTTTCCATCAAATGTCTTTAAAATAGGATTTTGTTCTGAGAACATATGATTTTTGCTGACATTGTATTGATGTGGATTCTTGCAGTAGAGTAATGTGGAACACCCAACAAAGAGGTTGCATCTTTTAGGTGATTTGTGAGCCATGATTTTAGCACATTTTTGACAATCAAGATAACGGATTCCCAACAGCTCTGTGTTTCTTTTGGCAATCAGCATTGCTATTTCCAAGTGGTTTCAGGCTACTTGGTGGATAGCTCAATGGTGGTTTTAGGCAGTGATCTCCTGTGCTCACTAAGATAGGCAAAAGTGGATGGCAGCCTATTTTTCAGGTTTTCACTGCGTATTTTCTGGTGATTTGTAGCGAGCAGCATGCTTTCCAGTGGCCATTCTGATGTTTCTGCTGCCAGCAATGCACAGTGATGTTGCAGGGCTTGGATGAGTGGGTTAAGACATCCCACAAGCCCCCCTCTTGCGATGGCCGTTGAACTTTCATTGATGGAACTTCACAAGACTGGGATGTCCGCATCATCTCTCCGGATTCCACAAATGGCAAAGTTCAGCATCTTTTCCTCCATCAGGGGTGGATCAATCGGTTCTCCTCGCCAGTCCTGATGGGAGTATTGAGCGATACCCCGGGCCCCTCGGATCTTTGCTGCCGGTCCCCGGATCGCCCCCCTTGGTCAGTCTACATGGATACTCTCTCCTAGGCTGACAAAGCAAAAAGGCAACAGCATATTCGTAGACATTTCCCCACCACTATTAATGTAGTGGGGTGGGCATATACATTTTGTAAATCAGGAGCCATTTGCATTCTTATTATTGTATTTTATAGACTATATGTGGAATATTTTAGAGTTGGAATTTTATTGATCTGGATTGGCCCCCTCTGGGGTTCCAGAGGACTCCTCCAGTTGATTGAGAGTGTGTCTGGGATGGCAACACTTTGATGATTAATATGAACCACTTATCTTACCCCTCTGCCAAACTGCCTTTGGGATGCGGATCTTGTAGGCGACTGGTGAGATCTTGTCTACAATTTCAAAAGGTCCCTTCCAGGTAGGCAGAAATTTTCGCTGTTTGGCCTGGTTCCTTTGGAAATTGTATAGACAGACCCGGTCTCCTACATTGTATTCTTTCCTGGTAGTCTTCAAGTCATAGTGGGTCTTCATGCTATCGGCTGATCTTTCTAGATTTCGCTGAGCATGGGCAAAAGCATGTTGTGTCATCCCTACCCCCGGGAACCCAGACCAAGTCCAGCAACCCCAGAAGCAGGCATCAAGTAATTCCAAGCAAGCCCAACAACTCCTGCTAGGGGCTATTTGGGTGCAGTCCTGCCGTCTATGGCTCCAGGCTCATATGGAGAATCAGTACTGGCGCCATAGGCGTCAGGCTCATTGATTAAAACGTACCTGATGCAGACCATGCTGCAAACTTACCTGATGCAGACCATGCTGCAAGAGCTCCAAGCCAAAAGAGGCTTGGAAGGGACTACTTTACTTAGGGACTATTTTTTTCTTCGGGTGGGGCTGGGGAGAAATACTTACCTGGGACTACTTTGGAGGCTATTTAAACCACGCCCGAAGAGCAGCACACGCTTCTCGTTATTCTGCATCCTGCAGCGTAACGCTCACCGTGCCTGCAAGTCTGCATCCAGTCTTCTGCCACGCCCGCCTCGAGTCCGGAGCTCCTAGAAAAAGGGAGAAAGAAGGAGAAAAGGTTAGAACAAGAGCAATACCTTTGATCCTTACCTGAATTCCCGATCCATCGCGCCTTCGAGCTGGAAGAAATAAGTAATTTTATGCGCGTCGCCTTGCCTGCTGCAGTGCCGCGCTGAACTCACCGGCCTTCGCAGCATCTTCACATTCCACTGCATCCTTCTGCATGTTCCCGCCGCACTCCAGCACCTAAGGGGAAGACAAGAACAGCAAGGTGAGCCAAGGGAATACACAGAGGCAATATTAGTTACCCCCCATGGACTTACCTGATTTTACCACCGGGGGTACTATTCCTCTTCACGGGTCGGCGCAGCTTCCACTGCATCCTCGCCGGACCCCGTCCCCTAAGGGGAAACAAAAGGACAGTATGGTGAAACAAAGGGACAAACAAGGGGAAACCTCATCACCACAATAGACTTGCCTGATTTTACCGCCGGAGGCATTATTCCCTGAGACTTCATACTTTCTCTCAGCGCCTGAATAAGGGAGAAAGCAACAGGTTACATATTGACATTATTTTATCGAACTGTGTTGGATAATACAAATCCTTACCTGAATATTACCGGTTGCCACGAGAAACTCTTCGCTAGGGTCAAGCCACAACCTGCAAGGAATCGGACAGAGTGAAAGTCAGATATTTGAACTCATACGAACTACATACTTACGGCGTCTTGCCGGGAATCTCAGAGTCAATATTGTTCTGGAACTCACCAATTCCTTCGAGCCAGTGAAGCAACTGGTTATCTACGCGCCCCTGCGCTCAATGCAGGATGGAGGGCTCATCTTTCCAAACCATCAGGTGAGACTATAAGAGGGGACATCAAAGGTGATCAGTGGGGAGAACAGAGGGAGTGGGGGGGGTTAACGCTCAACTCCACGGGTGGTTAATTCTCTTTCTCCATTTGCAGAAGAATATTTCTACGGGCCAAGCAAACGAGGCTAGGTGGGCCAGTCCAGTCCGTCATCTCGGCACTACGCGTCACATTGGTGGAGACCACAGCTGTCCAGTTCAGATCGACGCCCCTGTGGGAGCCAGGTGAGCGTAACAGGACGCAAAGCCTACCCACAAATTCCCACGCGGGCGTTATGGATACCTCAGAAACTGACCAATTGGCCCAATTACTAGGGGAACTGAGGGCTGAAGTGCATTCTGCCCGTCAAGAAACCAATGCTCTTAGGAGAGAACTGATTTTGTCAAAGGAGCAAACTGATGACATTGCTAGGCAACTACTGCAAAGCCAGGCTGGACAAGCACCCCTACCAGGTCCTGGGGGAAATCCAGCTCCTGTGTCATCGAGTAACCCTGTGCAAATAAACCTATCAGGAAATTTTCCATTAGCTCCGCCCGAACGCTTTGCTGGAGATCCCAAAAGGTTCGCCGTGTTTATGAACCAATGCCACTTGCACTTTTTATGCAGACCTGGAGCCTTCCCAAACTATCAAGCCAAAGTAGCCTTCGTATTGTCATATCTCAGCGGCAGTGCAGCTGATTTGTCAATTCCACTAGTTACTCAGGATGACCCAATTCTTCGGGATTTTCAGGGCTTTCAAATGAGTATGGAAAGACTATTTGCCCGGCACTCCCAAGGACAGGCCCTGGATAACGAACTTTTGTCCCTACAACAGGGTAACCAGGACCTTCTATCCGACATTGCGACCTTTAATAGGTTGATAGTGGAAACTGGATGGCCTGAGGTAAAATCACGTTATTTCATCGAGGGCTTCGAGGAGAACTCAAGGATGTCTTGGCTCAAGTCGTGAACCCACCTCAAGACTGCGCTGAATATATAGACTTAGTGGTCCAGATAGATCACAGACTTCAGAACAGAAAGGCTGATCGAGCCAAGTTTGAGAATCGGGTGTTGGTCAAAACCCACGCTAACCCCAAAGGAGCAGATGCTTCAGAACCCATGCAAATCGGAGGGGTTAAAGGACCCTTAACCCAGAAGGAAAGAGAAAGGAGACGGCAAATGCAATTGTGTCTATATTGTGGAACTTCTGGGCATTTTCTACGGGATTGCCCTGTAAAACCACCCAAGAAGGTGGTAGGAGCTACTGATAAAAGCCATATGGAGTCAGACTCGGGAAACGACCACGCCCGACAAGCGTAGAGGTCCGCTTGCCAAGCTTGAAGAAGGATACTCAGACCTCGCATTTCATCATACCAATGGTCCTCGTAGATCTAAGGCAGCCATCGCGTATGCACGCAGTAAGGGCATACATTGATAGCGGGGCCATAGGAAACTATGTGGACTATGAATTGGCTTCCAGGATGAATCTACCTCTCTGCCGAAAAACCATCTCAGATGTCATCACCACAGTCGATGGAACTGAAATTGCCTCTGGGCCTGTAACTCATTCCACCGCAGAGATGACACTATTTGGTCAGGATGGGCATCGAGAGACTATTGTGTTTGATCTAATCAAAGCCCCACAGTTCCAAATAATACTGGGGATACCTTGGTTGGAAACACATAATCCTTGTATTGATTGGCGAGAGAAGAGAATAACCTTCCCGGATTGTGCACAAACCTGTTACCCAAAGAAAAATCTGAACGTAGGGATGGCCACAGTATCCACAGCAGATGCAACTACCTCCAGAATACCAAGAAATCCAGGATGTCTTCCAACAAGAACAGGCAAACACCTTACCACCTCACAGATCGTACAATTGTCAAATCGATCTCATACCCGGTGCACAACCCCCTTGTAGCAGGATCTATGCCCTTACGGAACCTGAGAACCTTCACCTACGACAATACTTAGACCAGTACCTTGCTAATGGCTTCATTCGCCCATCCAAGTCCCCTGCATCTTCAGCTTTGTTCTTCATGCCCAAAAAGGAAGGTGACCTCAGAACGTGCATAGACTACCGTGCATTGAACCAGATAACTGTTAAGAACCGATACCCATTGCCTCTGATCCCTGAACTACTAGACCAAGTGAAGGACGCTTGCATATACACTAAGTTGGATCTCCGGGGGGCATACCATCTGGTACGTGTAAAAGAGGGCGATGAATGGAAGACTGCTTTTCGCACTAAGTATGGGTTATTCGAATACCAGGTGATGCCTTTCGGGTTGTGCAATGCACCAGCAGCCTTCCAATTCTTCATGAACGATGTCCTTCGTGAACTCATTGACGTTTGTGTTGTCGTATATATCGATGATATTCTAGTATACTCCTCTTCAGAATCCGACCATGTGAAGCACGTCCGAGCAGTCCTTGAGAAATTGCGCCAGCACAAACTATATGCAAAACTGGAAAAATGCATTTTTCATGCCACAGAAGTTTAATTCCTTGGGTTTATCCTGACCCCAAGAGGAGTCTGAATGGACTCACGAAAGGTGGACGCAATCCTTAAGTGGCCATCATCAAGTTCAGTTAAAGGAGTACAAAGCATGCTCGGCTTTGCCAATTTCTACCGCAGATTCATCCCGGATTTTTCACATGTTGTACATCCCATCACAGCACTCTTGCGAAAAAATAAACGCTTTATGTGGACTGAAGAAGCTGAAAATGCCTTCCAAGAGCTGAAAGCGAAATTCACGTCTGCACCTGTATTAAAGCACCAGCGCCCTGAACTTCCATACATAGTGGAAACTGATGCACCCAGTCTAGCCATGGGAGCTGTCCTGTCTCAAAAGGACCCTGAAACTGGCTAGCTTCTCCCAGTAGCATTTTGGTCCAGAAAGTTCTCGGCACCCGAGTTAAACTATGCGGTTACCGACAAGGAGTTATTAGCCATTAAATCCGCCTTCAAGGCTTGGCGGCACTCTCTTCTCGGTGCCAGGCATACCATTACTGTGATCACCGATCACCGGAACTTACAGTATTTAAAGACAGCCAAGGCCCAATCGTCACGCCAACTCCGATGGGCATTGTTCTTTGCCGAGTTCGATTTCGTGAAAACCTATCGACCAGGTTGTAAGAATGGTAAAGCAGACGCCTTATCCCGAATAGGGATGGGAGAGGCAGAAGTGAACCCAGAACCAGTACCTATAATTTCCGAACAAAGGATTATTGGCATGACTACCCTACAGACACTAGAGGACATTCAGGTAAAGATCCAGCAACTCTTTGATCCTACAGCCTTGCAGGACTGGGTAAAGAAAGGCCCGGGCTACTCTGTCACCAATGACCTGCCTTATTACCAAGGGCGCCTATTTCTGCCACACAAGGAACAACAAGAGATAGTCATTTCCCGTTATCATGATGCCCTAATGGAGGGGCACCCAGGTATTGCAAAAACTGAAGCTAAAATTAAGAGACAATTCTGGTGGCCCACCTGGCGAAAGGATATTAAATCATTTGTGATGTCTTGTGGCATTTGCGCCCAAAACAAAAGTCAAAAGAAAAAACCAGCTGGACTCTTACAACCTTTAGACATTCCGCCTACACTATGGCACACCTTATCGTTAGACTTTATTACTGATCTACCCTCATGCAATGGATTTAATACCATCCTAGTTATTGTGGATCTTTTTTCCAAGATGGCCCACTTTATTCCTTTAAAGGGATTACCTTCAGCTTCAATCCTGGCTAAGGAGTTCCTCGAAAACATTGTTCGCATACACGGATTTCCATCCGTATTGGTTTCTGACCGGGGCAGTCAATTCATTTCACATTTTTGGAACTTTTTTTGTCAATTGGCGCAAATCGATGTGAGGTTATCGACCAGTCACCACCCCCAAACCGACGGTCAAACGGAGAGGACCAACCAGACTCTCGAACAATACCTGCCTTGTATGTTACATCAGACTGAGAGTAAATGGAAAGACATTCTTTGGATCGCCGAATATGCATACAATAATTCAGTACATTCTGGAACTGGACAAAGCCCCTTTTATACCTTATATGGGCACCATCCTCGAACCTCAGACCTTGACTCACCCCAACACTTAGAAATGCCTGCAGTGGACCATCTGCACGCTACGATTACACAAGCCTTTAAGGAAGCAACTGCACATTTAAAACAGGCGAAAGAAAAATACAAGAAAGATCCTGATCGGCATAGAAGTGATACTCCACAATACCATATACGGGACCAAGTATGGTTAGCCACAAAACATATACCTCTAAAGGGAACATGGACCTTTAACCCCAGATATTTGGGACCTTACTCTATTAAGGCCATTATCAACCCGGTGGCTGTCAAGTTGGACTCACCTGCTAATATGCGAATTCACCCCGTCCTTCATGTGTCACTTTTGAAGCCAGTGCAACCAGGGACAAGACTAACCAAGCCACCAGACCCCATCCTTGTAGACGGGGAACCCGAATTTGAAGTGAAGAACATTCTGGAATCCAAGCTTTTTTATTTAATTGATTGGAAAGGTTACAGACCAGAGGGAAGGTCATGGGAACCTAGTGACCACGTTCATGCACCCCGATTGGTGAAAAAATTCCACCGAGATTTCCCAGACAAACCGAAACCACACGGAAGAACGACTTTAGGAGGGGCCTTGGGGGGGGGGAGTGCTGTCATGATGCCTACCCCCCGGGAACCCAGACCAAGTCCAGCAACCCCGGAAGCAGGCATCAAGTCATTCCAAGCAAGCCCAACAACCCCTACTAGGGGCTATTTGGGTGCAGTCCTGGCGTATATGGTGCCAGGCTCATATGGAGAGTCAGTCCTGGTGCCATAGGCGCCAGGCTCATAGATTAAAACTTACCTGATGCAGACCATGCTGTAAACTTACCTGATGCAGACCATGCTGCAAGAGCTCCAAGCCAAAAGAGGCTTGGAACGACTACTTTACTTAGGGACTATTTTTTTACTCGGGTGGGGCTGGGGAGGAATACTTACCTGGGACTACTTTGTAGGCTATTTAAACCACACCCGAAGAGCAGCACACGCTTCGCATTATTCTGCATCCAGCAGCGTAACGCTCACCGTGCCTGCAAGTCTGCATCCAGTCTTTTGCCACGCCCGCCTCGAGTCCGGAGCTCTTAGAAAAAGGGAGAAAGAAGGAGAAAAGGTTAGAACAAGAGCAATACCTTTGATCCTTACCTGAATTCCCGATCCATCGCGCCTTCAAGCTGGAAGAAATAAGTAATTTTATGCGCGTCGCCTCGCCTGCTGCAGTGCCGCGCTGAACTCGCCGCCCTTCGCAGCATCTTCACATTCCACCGCATCCTTCTGCATGTTCCCGCCGCACTCCGGCACCTAAGGGGAAGACAAGAACAGCAAGGTGAGCCAAGGGAATACACAGAGGCAATATTAGTTACCCCCCATAGACTTACCTGATTTTAACACTGGGGGTACTATTCCTCTTCACGGGTCGGCGCAGCTTCCACTGCATCCTCGCCGGACCCCGTCCCCTAAGGGGAAATAAAAGGACAGCAAGGTGAAACAAAGGGACAAACAAGGGGAAACCTCATCACCACAATAGGCTTACCTGATTTTACCTCCGGAGGCATTATTCCCCGAGACTTCATACTTTCTGTCAGCGCCTGAATAATGGAGAAAGCAACAGGTTACATATTGACATTATTTTATTGAACTGTGTTGGATAATACAAATCCTTACCGGAATATTACTGGTTGCCACGAGGAACTCTTCGCTAGGGTCAAGCTGCAACCTGCAAGGAATCGGACAGAGTGAAAGTCAGACATTTGAACTCATACGAACTACATACTTACGGCGTCTTGCCGGGAATCTCAGAGTCAATATTGTTCTGGAACTCACCAATTCCTTCGAGCCAGTGAAGCAACTGGTTATCTACGCGCCCCTGCGCTCAATGAGGATGGAGGGCTCATCTTTCCAGACCATCAGGTGAGACTATAAGAGGGGACAGCGGGAGTGGGGGGGGTTAACGCTCAACTCCACGGGTGGTTAATTCCCTTTCTCCATTTGCAGAAGAATTATTCTACGGGCCAAGCAAACGAGGCTAGGTGGGCCAGTCCAGTCCGTCATCTCGGCACTACGCGTCACATTGGTGGAGACCACAGCTGTCCAGTTCAGATCGACGCCCCTGTGGGAGCCAGGTGAGCGTAACATGTTGAGGTGTTTTCTTATATTTTCAACATACTCATGAGTTGTGGAGGCATTGATCAGTGTCTGCTCTTGGATCCTGTAAAGCAGATGCTGGGGAAGCATCATCCTGCGTCCAGTCATCAGCTCAAACAGTGCCACTTTAGTTGCAGATGAAGGGGAAGATCTGATGGCCATTAGGACAAGAGGTAATCGGATATCCCAACTTGGCCCAGAATGTGCCACAAACCTTTTTAAGATGCTCACAATGGTTCTGTTGTATCTCTCTACTGCACCAGAAGAGGCTGGCTGGTAAGTAATATGTAGCTTCCTTTTAACCCCAAGTATCTCCCACATCTTTGTCATTACTTTGTTGGTGAAATGGCTACCTCTGTCTGACTCAATCCTTTGGGGTAGTCTGAAACGCAAAAAGATGTGATTGATCATCAGGGCAGCTGCTGTTTCTGCCTTGCAGTTTGGGGCCGGTAAGCATTACACCCATTTAGTAAACAAGCATGTCACTGTCAACATGTACTTGTTCCTCCTAGAGGAGCGAATCACAGGCTCGATATAGTCGACTTGCAAATCTGACCATGGCAGTGTCATCCCCTTCTTTTGGAGAGGCGCACGGTGTGTGAGGGATGTTGGCTGAAATTGTGCACACACAAGACACCCCTTCAAGTATTGGTCAAGGTCCTGCCCCATGTGTGGCCAGTATGCAACCTCTCTTAAGATCTCAAGTGTTGTATGAAACCCCCTATGACCGGCTGTGGCCGCATCATGAACGTGACTTAACATCAGGCTTCGGAATGAGGTAGGAACCACCCACTGATCATGGCCAACTAGGGATTTCCTTACCAACAGACCGTCTTGGATTCGGAACATTTTTGGACATTTCATCAACACCCTGAGGTCCTCTTTCCCAATGTAATCGGTATCCATCAGGGGAAAGTTCTCAGGGTCCTCAATGTGTTGGTAAAACTTACCAATTATTGGATCCCCTTTTTGAGCCGTAATCAAATCAGCATCTGGGGTCTCCTTACTCCATTGTGCAGTTGAGAGATCATTGTGAGCATTTGTCTGGGACCTAGTGATAGCAGTGACCTGGATTTCCCCCAACAGGGACTCGATCTCTATTAGATCCCCTTAGATGGCCCCTGTTTTGGCCAGCTGATCAGTTAAGTCATTTCCAGTTTTGTCTAGTCCCTCTACTTTGGAATGACCCTTCATCTTTTTCCAGTAGATGGTCAACCCATTCAAGGTGACCAGATCATCAATATTTTGGATTAATTTCCCATGTTTCAAGGGTTTGTTATTAGCACATAGCATGCCTCTGGTTTTCCAGTTAACCAGGTGCTCCACGAACCCGTTCCGTACATAATCTGAATCTGTGATTATGACCAGTTCGTGGAGTTGATGTTGGACAGCAGTGAGGATGGCTTGATGCACAGCCATCAACTCTGCCACTTGACTACTTTGGGGACCAATCTTGTACCCAGCGGAGGGTTCTGGGGACTCATTCACCCATGCATTCCCTACGCTGGCCACAAGTTCTTTTTCCCTGTTGTTGTCAACATGGTAAGAGCATCCATCCACATAGACAGTGGGAATTCCCTCACACTTGTCTTCTTCAAAAGCTTTGTGTGGGGAATTGAGGTATGCCTCCATGTTGTCCTTGATTTTTAGACTCTCTTCCTCGAGACAGTTTTCTCTGGCACAATCATGCAAGTCAGCCAGACCTTGCGCGAGGCGACTCTTCTTGTTTTGGCCATATCTGACCTCCACAGGAAAGCCTTGCATTGACAGAATCCAGGAAGTAATTCAGGAATTACTCACATTTCCTGCCCGGATTCTGTCACTTTGGAGATATTGCAGAGGCTGGTGTGGAGTCTCCACTATGATGTGATTCCCCCTGGATAAACGGGCGGTAATTCTTCAATGCCCACACCGTTGCCAGGAGTGCCTTCTCACAATCGTTGAATTTTTCCTCCACTGAGGATAAAGTTTTACTCACATAGGAGATTACTTTGTTGACCCTGTCATGCTTTTGATATAATACTGCAGTCAAGCATGTATTAGAGAACCCTGTCTCCAAGAAAGACTCCTTGTTTCTGACAGGATAGGCTAGGCAAGGCGCTTGTGAGAGGCTTCTTTTGAGCTATCTTAGTGCCTCGTATTGTTCTGGACCCCATTCCCACTTGCCCCCCCCCCCTTCAAGAGATGAATCAGGGGTCTGGTGATCTCTGCATAGCCCTCAATGAACTTTCCGCTGTAATTAGTCAGTCAAAGGAGGCTCCTTAGTTCCCGCAGAGTTGTGGGGTCTTTCAGTTTTTGGAGTGCTTCCACTTTCTTTTCCTGGGGACAGAGACCCTGAGGAGTAATCTCATGCCCCAATAAATTAACAAGGGTTCTACACCATTGTGCTTTCTGAAAGGAAAATTTTGCTCCGGCGGCCCTCAACTGTGTCAGAACATAACGGATCTCCGCTATGTGTTCCTCAACAGTTGAGCTTTTGATGAGGGCATCATCTACATAAGCCAGGTTACCCCTCTCACCCAGGTCGGGCATGGCCTTATGTAGGAAAATGTTGAACTCATTGCCGGAGTTGAGGTATCCGAAGGGAGTCCGAGTCCATGTGTACTACTGGCCCCCAAAGGTAAAAGCCAGCTTGTATTGGTCCTCCTACTGACAGGCACAGTCCAGTATCCATTGGTCAGGTCTATTGCAGTGAATACCTGTGACCCCTGGATCTGGGCCAGCCCTTGGTCAAAGTAGGGAAGAGGCCATCGGGAAGTATGGACCCGCTTGTTGAGCTCCCTAAGGTCGGCGCAGAGTCTCCACTGGCTGTTTGGCTTCAATATCCCCAGCACCGGATTATTGAAGGTGCTGTGGACTGGACGGATTATCCCACAGGACTCAAGGTTCTTAATGATTTCAGTCAGCGACTCCATTGATGCGAGAGGCAAGCGATATTACTTCACATACACTGAAGTCATACCAGGTTCTGTGGGAATTGTTGTTGTGTGGATGTCGGTGCGACCACAGTCATATGAGTTCACCGCAAAGAGTTCTTGAAAATCCAAGAAAACTTGTTTCAACTTTTGCTTCTGCTCCAGAGTCACACAGGCATCAGCTAGGTTGACTCTCTCCTCAACCATCTGCCTGAAGCCTGGAAAGACTTCTGGTTTTGCTATCTCAGCGGCCTCCTCAAGCTGGGTGGGGAAGTCCCTGGTCAGAGTGCGGATTTGGACTGGTGGCTTCAGGTGGGAAAGGCAGCCGTCATGGACCTGGAAAATCATCTCATCCCTCCTGAAGTCACAAGTCACATCTTCCTTACCATAAGGGCAGGAAGTGTACACCAGGAAGTTCCCCCCCATGCCGGGTAAAGATCCTGTCTGGTGTTGTGTTGTCCTCACTGTCACTGTCAAAACAGTCCTTGGGGATTGGTCCTAACAGTTCATTACCTAGATCAATGGAAAAATGTTGGTCATCAACCGCCATTCCAATAATGGTGCCTGCGGCTAGAGTGATACTCTTTAAGTCGCTGTTATCCACCTCTATTGGAATGGTGCCATGTTCTATATTGACTAATGGTGTTGGGTTTACCCCAACCCTTGCTGTTGGAGAGATGCATTTAGATGAATATAAGCATCAGGGTTTTTCAATGTCTGTCCTCTTTTAACTTTCACTTCCAGGGAGAATTGTCGGGTCCTTTCTGGGATGGTGACTTCCTCTCCAATCTGAATTTCAACTGCATAAGGTAGAAATTGAGCTGACCTAAATGCTTTCTCTTGGTCATCAAAGCCCATGGGATTATCAGCTAATCGGGACCAAGCTTTGAAATTTATTAGGTCCAAACTAATGGCAAAGCGATTGAGAATGTCACAGCCTAAGTAAAAGGCGGCAGTGACGTCTCGCACGATCCAACAATTATGGACTATGCTCTTATTGCCAATGGAGATTTTGAGCATATACCTGCTTGGCAGGAGATGTTTGGAATTGGGTGCTTCCAGGTCTATTTCCCATTTGTCTATCAGTTTGAATGTGGGAATGGCTGGATCTTTTGGGAGTTGGCGGAACATGGCTTCGCTGATGAAGCTCTTACCGTTGTTCACACACACTCGGGCGAGAACAGAGTCCTTCTCTTCATTTAACTGAACAGGGATGAACAACTGCTCTCCAATTTGCTGAATATCAACCAGGCTCTGAGCTGATTTCACATCTTTCTGGACTATAGGAGTGGGAATGTCTGATTGTGGATTGGTAAAGACTTTCAGAGTGTTTCCTTCCAGTGTGGAATACCACCTTAAACTGGAAGGAAGGTTGATTTTCAAAATAGAGAGGACCCCCCCATCACAAGTTTGTTGCCCTACTGCTATTACTGTCACGTCTGGAATTTGGTTGTTCTGGAAGTGAAATTCTACTTGGTCAGATTTTTTTCAACCATGTGGCATGTGCCGGTTAGATTAACATGGTTGACACTCTGTTTCAATTTTATGGGTCGGCTAGTCTGGTTCCAGAGGACCCTGTTTACGTAATCTATTAGGGGTGACAACCTTCTCAGGAGGTCATTTCCTAGTAAACAAGGGGTGCCCTCTGGGGTCACTACTATGACCGGGTGTTTCACCTTGTGTCGCCCAATTTTAATGTCCAAACCTGCAGTCCCCTAGATGGGAATCTCCTTCCCGTCAAAGTTCTAAAGTTGTCCAGGAAGAGAGGTGAGAGGAATTTGGTATTTCTCCCTCCTTCCTGAATTTAGTTCATCAAAGGCCTTTCTGGACAGAAGGGTAGCTTGGGATCCAGTGTCCACCAGTGCCAAAATTGTCCCCTGCCCCTGTACTTGTGCTGGGGCATAGTATCTTTCCTCCTTCTCCGCAAGTGGGCACACATAATGCACATTTTTGGACAACTGGTGGGCTAATTTTCTGGTTTTGGACATGGAGAGAGAAGTGATTTGGGCAGAATTCTGTGGAGAGTCTTGGGAATCTGAAAGAAAAAGTTGCCAACTGGAGATAGGAGAAGTTTTGGGTTTCCCTGGTTCCGGTTCTGGGCCTCCCCCCCCTTTTTGGAGGCAGTCACCAGGATGGGTTTGAAACAGGGGATTTTGATGTTGTTGGTTCTGGGATGGGATGATGGGCGGCGCTAGCTCAGTCCCCACATCTACCCAGTCTGGATTTGAATCCCTTGAGACCCATTTTTCTTTGGGAGGAGTTCCCCCATCTCTGAAGGAGAAGATCCTTTTCCCAGGATCCTCTGAGGATCCCTCTCCCTCAAATTGGAAGATCTGTACCTCCTCCACAAAATGGGTCTGTTTGGGTCCTTTGTTTCTCCTACCCCCCCTCTGCTCCTTGGGTGGCAGACTTTCAGGGGCAGGAGATTTTGTTTCCGGTTCCTGGGTTTCCAGGGGCTGTTTACAAGTGGGGAAGCAAGCTTCCTCCAAGGCTTTACACCCCCCTTCCCCTTGTGCCTCCTCCCTGGGAACCGGTGAGTTGTCGGGGTGCTGCCCCGTCATTGTTCTGGAGCACCAGGTCCAGATGTTTGGGGCATTCTGTGCCGGCATGCTCATCTGAGGGTTCTGCTGAGCCCTCAGCATGCAACCCAGATCCTGTGCCATGTTTTGGACCTAGCGCTCGAGCTGTGAAACCCGCTCAGGCTGATACGGGGTTCTGTTTTCTCCCCTGGGCTGATCCCGGGAAGGGTAGCTATCCTGGGGAAAAAGTTATGCCCAAGAGTTGGTGAATTTCTGCCCTCCTGGGGGAAGTTAGGAGGGAAGTTCCCTGGGTTAGGTGCTTGGTTGGACCCCCCCCCTTTGGGCTGGAGGAGTCCACACATAACCCAGGATGGGTCGGTTTCCCTTGTAGCGGGGACTTACATAGTCAGGGGAGTGAGGGACCCCATTTGTGGGACTCCCTCCTTGGCTCCCTGTCTGTGACTGGCCTGAGGGCCTTCTGGGCTTAGAATTATTCTGTTCAGGCAGGTTTTTAGGCACCCCCATCTCCAAATCTAAAATGGGGGCAACCTTTACCTCTGCCACCTTAGCAGCGGCAGGGGTGCTGGTCGGTTTGGGGCTTTTCGGAGAATTAGTTTTATTTTCTATGGGCTTCTGCACCTCATAGATTCAGGTGGCCTGTTCAATGACCCAGTCTAGTGACCTTTTCTCATGAAAATCTCTCACTAGCTGGGTCATGAGGTATTTGGGTAGCGCATGGAAAAACGTGTTAACAAATTCTTTGTTATCCGTGCGCACCCTTTTGGTAGTCTGTGCAAAAGCACGCTTCAACTCCTGCACAAATTCTTGTGGAGCCTGATCCTTCCCACATTGTAAATTGTTGGCTGCCTTGCGAGCCTCTTAGGGATTTCTATGAAGAGAAAAGTGCTTTAAGATGGCCGCCCTATATGTGGACCATCTTGAATGATTTTGATCCTCCAGCCCTGCAAAGAAACTGGAGTATTCTGGGGAGAATGTCCATTTTACATACTGCATGCAGCTACTGCTGTCTTTCAAATGGAAAGTCTCCATCATTTGCTCAAAGAGCTTTAAGTGTTCCCACACAGCATACTTGGCGTTCTTGTGATAAGGCGTGATGACACTCCTTATTGCCTTAATCTGTTTTAAGGGGTCCTTAAGCAAGGCCCTTTTTTTGCCTTATTGGCCTTCTTGGTTCGGGTAACCCTGGTCCATTCATCCTCTGACTCAGAGGCACTGCTCCCAGAGGTGCCCGTCTGATCTCCCAGGTTTTCCCGTATTCTGCAAGCCTGGGAATGGCTGGCAGAATGTGGGTACCTAGTCTCCTGTGTCCTGGGATGCTCAGAGGAGTCTTCTGATTCCTCCTTTCTCCCAGGATTTGATGGGTACCCCCCCACTGACCTAACTGGGCAGAGGTTTTCAGGATGCCCTTGGTGGCCTACTCTCCCGGGGTTCCCCACTAAATTGCACTGTACTTGGGTGCCCATCCATTCCTGGGAGGTACTGGACTATGAACCCCATACTTCTGACTGGATAGTAATCTGCCATCCCCGTGGCCCTGGGCTCATGTGCACCAGGGAACATGGGGGTGGCAGAGTCAAGGGACTGGGAGAGATGGAGGCCTCTGCTACTAGGGCTCCTTAGGTTATGCTCAGGTGTTTCCCTTTCCCAGCGAACCGCATTTCTATCAGCCCCTGCTCCCTGTTGCCCTGACAGAGCCTGTGCTTTCAGTTCCTCAATCAAGGCCTTACTAGACTCTATCAGTCTCTCCTGCATGGCTACCTGTTGCTGGTGTCTATCATTGTTCTGCCAGAGAGCCTCATTCTCTCTCTGTGCTTCCTGGTTTGTCCTGAAGTACTGGGTCAATTTTTGCTGCAGGAGGGTTACCTCCTGAGTCCCGTCCCTACTGGCCTGCTCCTTTCTTGCCAGAGCATCTTCGACCCTCCTGGTGTGCTCGAACAAGTTTTTATGCTCTTTTTGGAGATCACCCAGTCCCTGGAGGGCCAGGCGATTTTCTTCCAGCTTCCCTTTTAAGTGACAGACTTCCTGACCTAAGATATCCCTTTCCTGAGTAAGAGTCTGCATCTGTGCCGCCAGGTCGTCCCTCTGCCTTTGAAGGGCGCCAGCTTTCTGGTGCTCTTCCTAAAATTGTGCCTGGGTGTCCAGGTCTTTCAGAAATAATTTGTTGCTCTCTGCCTTCTCTCTGTCTAGGTGGCTTTGCAGGGTGACTACCTGCTCTGCGCATGCCCTATTGAAATCCAGCTGTTGCTCCAGCTTTTTCTGGCTTTGCAGTAGGGAGTCCAAACCGTCTTGATACTCCTTCTGCAAGGCCAGAATTCTGGTATCCTGGTCTGCCCTTTCCTGTTGCAGGATACCCATGGGCTCTTTGATTTTAATGATATACTGCCTACTTTTGTTTTCTGACTCCTGGCTCCTCTGCAGCCTCTGCTCAGAAGAGTCCAGGTCAGATTGGGCCTTCTCTAATGCCATCAGTTGCCTACTTGCCAGATCTTGGCCCTCAGCACATTTGTCCTGTATGGCTCCCACAGATAAATATAAATATGCCGCTACCCTGGCAATCTTGTTGTGCTCATCCTTGGCCTTAGGGGCCATATATAGTTCACTCAGGGCCACATGTAAGGGACCCTGATCTCTCCAGATATCTAACCCAGTTGCAGTGACCTGTTGTGTGATTGCCTCCAACCACACATTCTGGTCCTGCTCAGTCCACTCACCTCTCACAAATAGCTTATGTAAGAGGTGCTCTCTAGCTATCTTGATATCTACCAATGTCACCATTCTGGAAACTGATTTCCTTCCTGACTTACAGAAGTTTGTTATTTTATTTTGCAAAACAGACAGTTTCCTTAGAGCGTTCCCTTTTGAGGGTTGCTTTTACAGTGTAACACAGCATAGTAGCCCAACAGGATTTATGTATCCTGTCAGTTAGCACACTGTATTAAGCTGCACACGTGGTAGATCTAATCCAGAATCCCTGGCTACCGAGCCCCCAATCTGTAAGTGACTTCAATCCAGCAATCCAACTAAGTCAATGCTTAAGATGGGATGCCCAATGGAAGCCCTTATTTATATATGTTTATGTCAAAGTGCTTTAAATCTGGATGATGAACCCTTATATAACGCCCCTCTCTTTGGATACCTCTGACCTCACTGAGCCAAGAAGTAGGTTTGTTTTGCAAATTAAAAGATTTTTTTTTATTTGGTTTGGCTGATAAAATCAACCTTTCAAATACAGTGACATACAAACATTTACAGTGTATACATTTTACCAAATACATATTAAAAAAAAGTCCACAGTTAATTCATAAGACACATATTTAAACAAATTATTATGCAATTAAAAAGCAAGAAAAGACATATGATTGCTCCAAAATTCAAAGATCATAAATGCAAGCAATTAATTTGCTAAGTAAATAATCAGTTAATTTCATTGTAAGCATTTGGTAAGATAGCACTTAAATATTGTGTTATTGCAACTCTGATTGCTAATTTCGTACTTCTGAATAGTTTGATCCATATTTCATTTTCGTCCATTGGGGTATAGACACATAGTAAGTCAGTGAAATAAATGTTCCTTATTGAAATTAAAGCTGTACAGCTCACTATCAAGTGCTGCAAAGTTTCACAGGAGTTCGTGTTTTGACAAAATCGACAGTGATTTGATTCTTTTGGTGCACAACCTCTCCTCACCATTATTTCCATTGTCGGTAGAACATTAAACCTAAACCGTAGATATTGATATCTAGTGTCCGGCGAGGGGAATTTAACCAAATAATCTGCCATTGTTCGTAATCTTTTTGGCCCAAACCACTGTTCGTTGAAATCTTTGGAAGTGCAAAATTTGGCGGTATTGCATATCCAATCATACTGGAATAACTTTGACTTGGCTCGGTCCGGGTTTGTTAGAAGTGTTTCAAGAGATATGGATGCATCTGCCAGAGCATTCAACACACAACTTCGCCATTTAGATGCAAAGAAATTTGGTGAACCCGCAAAATAATGTGCAACTGTACTTAACATGTTGTTCTTTGTCAATCCCAATAAACATTTTCTAAATAAAGCACACATCTTCCACAATAGATGAGAAAATAGCGAAACCAAACCCATTTCAAAGCGAATCATGGGAAGTGGAGTGCATTTCGGAAGTTTTAGAACAGACTTCCAAAATCGAGCTTCACTTAAATCCCATATATTACTCTTCATTGGCAGTTTAGTATCGACTCCGTACAATAAAATTGGCACCACTTTTGCTTGATAAAACGTCATGATGTGACTGTATGAAAACTTACCATACTTATACACTAGTATGTTAGCCTGAGATTTCAACGTTTCCAGTTTTGAATTCAGTGTAGCAATATAAGCCTTTTCTCTTGTGGTGTTATAAATGGTCAGGCCTAAATATTTGTAGTTTTCAACATTCATTAATGCAACATTTTGTAGGAGCCACTTATATTTTTTCCCATGGGAAGCGTTTTTGGTCTTTTGACAAACAACTACTTGTGTTTTCTCTAAGTTGATGATAAGATTATTTGCTAATGAGTACGCAGATAACTTGTCCAATAAGTTTTGTAGCCCACTTGGGGTCTGTGACAAAAGGACCAAGTTGTCTGCATACAACATCCAAGATATACGTTGAGGACCCAATTTTGGTGCATCACTAATGATATCTGCGAAAGATTCTCCAAGATCAAGGATAAACAAGTTACACAAAAATGAAGCCAGGATACAACCTTGCTTGAGTCCTCGCCCAGTAGGAATCAGTTTGGAGAGTAACCCTTCTATTGTAAGCCAGACTTGTATCGAGGTGTTTGAATGAAATTGTTTTATGATAGAAATAAGAGAGGGAGGGCAAGTAAAACAATTTAATTTCTGATAAAGTAAATTATGATCAATTGAATCAAATGCAACTCGGAAGTCAATAAATGCCAGATATAACGGTTGACTCCGGGCTGCACACTGAGATTTTAACATATTCAATATCATGATGTTTGGTGCTGTCCCTAACCCTGACACAAAACTAGCTTGAAAGGGGTCCCTTCTCCTTAAACTCGATGCCCAGTTATTCAAATCTCTGAGTACAATACGATTGAAGATTTTTCCCGGGGCATCCAACAAGGCGATGGGTCTATAACTTGCTGGGTCAGATCTATTACCTTTTTTGTATATTGGAAGAATGATTGAATGTTTGGTTTGAATGCGTTATGAAAGTAAGTAAGCATGGGTTTTATGATGACAAAGTGAAATGTTTTACGGACTGGGATGTACTTCTCTATGAGAGAGGAGAGCAATTTGCAGATCCAGGTCAAGAGATGATTTTCAAAAAGTATTAAAGGTTTGAACATTACATGAGATTGAATGTACATAAAGATAATGTATGGTGATGTTTATATTAATTGGTGTCATACTATTTAATAATTCTCTAGTAATTCTCTAGTAATTGGAGATATGTAAAAAAGAATTAAAAAAGTTTTTACCGTTGATAAGTGCATAATAAATAATTCTTTGATACAATTTGGTGTATGATATGAGAATTTAATGGTTACTAATCTCACGCAGTAAAGTATAACTATATATGGATCTGGGGAAGTAAGTGACCAAGTGAACATTGTGTATTGTTAAACAAGTGTTTTTTGTAGAGGGCTGTTCACTAGTGGTCATATAAAATATAGCCTCTGGTCTCTCTGAGTTAGTTGTGAATGTTTCCATGAGTCAGTTAATAATTGCATTTGAATGATATTTGAGAAGATGTTCTATAATATTTCAGACCAAATTTCCGGGTGTTGTTTTAACATAAAGTTCGAAAGTCCATCAGGACCTGGAGCTTGTGATGGGCTTGCCTTGTTTATGAAGAATAAAATATCTTCTTTGTCAAATGTTAGAGAAAATGATTCTGTTAGTTGTGGCGCTCTTTGAGTGCTTGAGCTCGAACATGGTAGATATAAATTTGAAAAATGTTTCACCCATGTCTGTTCTGACACATTATTAGACTGGTAGGTGATTTGATGGCCTGCAGTTGTTTGATTGATAACTGACCACATTTGTGAAGTATTCTTTCCTGCTAACACACTCAGCATTTTTGAGCTATCATTTTGAAATATGACTGCTTTGTGTGTTCTTAGCCAGTTTTTGTATTTTGTCCTTAATTGAGTAAGGATAATGTGTCTTGTATTTAAGGGAAGTCTCAAGGCTTGGCGTTTTTTTAAACAAAGTGTTCTTTAAGCGGTTTCCACTTCCTTTTCAAATACATGTAAGGTTTGCGCCGTAATTACCTTAGATTTATACGTCTTGTGTTGAAATAATTGCATTAAATTCTGATAAGGAATTTGTTGCCGTTGATCTGCATTTATATTAGTCAATTGCCTTACATAAAAATGATTAAATCTTTTCAAAGAAATTGCATTCCAAGATAGTCTGTTACCACCAGGGTTGACTGTTATGAAATCTAAAGTACTTTTAACTACCAGAGTATTTACCAGTTCGGTTACATTCCAATACATTGAGAGGCTGTTATGGTCACTCAAAGTTGTCAGATTTATTTGAAATTTGGAAACTTCTGAAATGAGAGGTTGGTTCACATAAATGTAATCAAGTATCGCCGAGATGTTACCTCTGTGCCACGTTGGTTGCAGGGGCATATCGTCTGGAAATGAACCATTTAACATTTGTAGATTATGCATTTCAATGAAATGGTTCCATAATGTCAATCTGTTGTTGTACTTGTTTTGATCAAAATAATGCAAGTTTAAATCTCCTGTTATGATGACATATATAACAGTCTTATCAAGACACACAAGATCCATTAGGGAATTCATGTCTCTCATAAATATGTGGTCGGAAATACCAGCAGGGTTCCAATAAACATTTATCAGGGCGTATGATATATTAGCAACCTTTAGCTTTATCATCTGTAGAAAGGGGTTTGGAGACAACCAATCTTTAGATTTAAATAGCAGGTCTTGTTTAACAGCTATAAGGAGCCCTGATGTTGGTCTCCCATGATTTAATTTTTGGGCTAGATTCAGATGTATATTGTATTTATCCCAAGTTGCGACAGTGGTAAGCCACGTTTCTTGAAATGTGGCTATATGGAACCCTCTTGTATTCCAACTAGTTAGGGAGACACGAGTTTGCTTCATGGATTGGCCTAGTTAGTGCATATTCTGATTCGGATGACAATTGCAGAACTTTCCAGAGCCTTCTTCGGGGCCCTGGGTAACACACTTTACATTGTCCCTCCCATGATTAACTAAATATAGTGATGAATTTACTGTTGGTGCTTTAGATGGGAGTTGATTAACTTCAATAATAAATCCCAAATCATACAGATGATTTTTGGCTGACCATATCGTGTTAACAACCACTCTGGAATTAATCCATAGTTTCACAGAGGAGAGTATGTGTGCATCTTCAAACTGCACTAGTTGAATGTCAGCAGAATTAACGTCTTCCAGTTCTGGAATTTCCGCAAAGATGGTGAGGATGGATTTACGATTTAAATCATATTGCACATTTGGAGGTTGACGACATGAGATGATCAGTGAATGTAATGCTGGATGTTTTGAGTCACCTCTGAATGTTTTTTTCAGTTGTGATGGATCAAGTCTATCCTTGACAGATGCTGGAACTGTTGATGATTTTTTGTCAAGGGAATTACAATGGTTGTTTCTATCAGCCGTTGAAGTTCTGGGATCAACGCTGAGATGAGGTTTTTGCCTTCGAGCTTGGTGGTGACTTGTGACACTATTCCTGTCAGTGTTGGTGATTCAGCTGAGCGAATCTGAGTAGTAACTCTGGTGGAATTATGCCCAAAAGATGTTTTAGCCAAAGGATGTGCATTAGAAATCTCAAATTCACTGACAGAAGCTTGACTACTGTTTGTAACTCTATTCAGTGCAGATGTCTCATATTTCTGTGGGAGGAGTATTCTACCCGACTTGCAATGAGTGAGATATCTTTGTGCTGGTTGCGCTGACATATAGGCGTCAACTGCGTGCCGAATCTCCTTTCTATGTACCTCGAGGATCTGCTGCGAGGATCCATGCAAAAGAGTGTCTTGGTCAGTATGATTTTTATTTCCTTGTACTGTGATAGATGGAGTATGCTCTGTGCTATTTACAGCGGTTGCAGGTCCATCTTCAGCAAATTTCACATGATGGTCATCAGATGACGAGCTCGTCTCATTTTTGCTGTAAACACTGTCTTGATGGGCTAAAGCTTGCAGATGATATTTTCTGGAGAATGCTTTTGAAACCAGTGTGGTGCCCTTCTGCGGAGCTGCTAAGGATCTGATAGATCGCTTAGTTGTAGAGGTGCAGATATTTTTGGTTGGAACCATGTTTTTTATTTTTTCCCGTTATCCATTGGCTCTGCAACCTTTTCCAGAATTAAATTGGAATGAGGAATTAAAGCAATAGATCCTCTGTCTGAATCAAGGAGTAGTGAATTTGCATCTTGTTTTTGACTTGCTTCCATGTGTTTTTCTTTCTCCGACCCATTTGAGCTCAGAGTTCTAAACTTGCTGGTACCGCGCTTTATTTCTACGGCACAATCCAACTTTTGTTTTTGGTATTGATCTTGACAATTTCTTAAGACTATGGGGGCAATTTTTTGAGAGGTCTTAGCAGCTTCAAGTACCACATCGCTAATAGGAGATGGAGATGTTTTTGCTTTAGGACCTTTTTTGAGGAAGATGGGAGCTATTTTTAGGTTCAGTTTTGTAAATGGTAATTTTGTTCCGGTGGTTTGCTCAGACATCACTTCAATAGTTTGTGAACTTGTGGATGTCATGGGAACTGTTTTCCTTTCACCCTCCATGACTTTGTTAGGAGCTGCCTCTTGATCTTATTGACTAACTACAATCTTGCTCTTAATCATTTTTCGAGTCTGGGATTTTTTTCCACATTTCTTTTCTGCAACTTTCTCTCGTAATCTTTTCTTTCTTTTGGCTTCTCTCTTCTTTTCCTTCTTACCACCTGACGACGAGATCCGTTGTGGATAAAGTGCTTTTTGTTGAGTTTGGTTTTCATCTCTGGCTAAAGAACCAATTGATGGATGTGTATTTGAGGTGCTCTTCATCTTGACAATTAATACTCACATAAGCCAATCTTCGAAATTCCTCTAGAATGGATTTGGATAAGGGAGTGTCGTCCATGGGCAGGTTTGTTTCATCGACGGCTTTAGGAGGAAAATACAAGGCTTTACTATGGACATTTGTAATTGTAACAGAAGCTCTTGTAGTGTGAATCTATTTGCATCCTCTAGGCTGTTTTTAAGAGCCATGGATCTTTGAATCGCAGAGAGGTCCATGCCCTGTTTTGCTGATTCTACTTTCAGTTCTAGTATTTGTTGCAGGATATTAGTGTTAATAAGATTGCAACATCCAACCATTGCTCCATCCAAAGAGGCAACCTCTTTTGTTAATTCGAGCAAGGAACCAATTTGGGACTGGACTTTGCCTTTCAAAAGTTCAAAGACGGTTACCAGTGAGTTTAGTACATAGTTAAGTGCACTCAATGTATGTTCAGCGGGTCCAGGCAGAGTTTGAGTGGATTCTACTTGCAGGTTCTGGTCTTCAGATAGTACTTGAGACATTAACGAGTTATCTTCTTGATCAAGAACTAAAAGTTCCAGTGCCTTTTCCGTGTTGGAAATATCTAGCTTCTCCAAAAGGTGTGCACTTGTGTTAGAGCCCGGTGATGTTAAGACAGATCTGCTCTGAGTAGATGAGGATTCACCACGGGTTATCGATGGGGCAGCTTCAATTTGGGATATTCTCCCCCCCCCAAATGTTCTTCAATTTTCTTCTGTATTTTTGTTGTTACAGTAAATTCAAGCCCCTTTTTCCAATTTTCTACCAAGTGGAGACGTTCCTCAGGTGCTCTAAGCGTTCTGATTGGGGTAGAATTGGTGGGATACATGTGAATTTGTGCTGCTGTTTGGTGACTCCCTGTATAATATGGAGGATCCCTCACAGCCGTTACTGGGGGGTCCACCGAACCATTATTGGGACAACAATTCGGTGCAGTGGGCTCCTCCCATTCAGGTGCCCGATGGTCATCCTCAGTTAGATTACTCTGCAATTTCATAATCACGTGTGTATGCACGTGTTTTTGTCACAACCTCTCGGTTGTTTGCCTTTCTCTGAACTTGAAGTAAGTGAGTTAGTTACCTTTGTTAATACAAGGTTACTTACTTTCACCTGGCCAGCCAAATCAAAGGAACCTAGTTCCCGCAGTCTTCAGCTGCAGGGAGTATGTCTGTATTACGCCTGCTTTATGCAAAATTAGGAATGAAGGCTAAGAAACATGCAGCTCCAAGGCAATCGCCCGCTGTCACTGCATGTAACCTCAACGACAATATTCAGTCATCAATATTCATTGATTATAATGAGCATAGACAGACAGAGCAGATTTCTATGTAAGAGCACAAGCCAGCTAGAGGAACCGGCAAAGTGACGAACTAGAAGCACTGTGGCAGGTCACTTGCAATTTACTGCATGATAGTCAAGGCAAAAGGAGGTGTGTTATTATGGCAGGTTGCCGGACATATGCATTCGTCAGAATCGTGGTCAAGCAATAAATACCAAGCGGGTAGAAGCACTAAGGATACCAACACGCAATAGACGAAAACCGGAGAAGTGCAATCTTCACCTTTGTATTTACGGACAGTCTCAGGAATGCAGATATAACAGGTAACAGTTTTTATTTATTTTTAATATTTGAGTTATTAGTGATTACCTGCTGTTGGCTGCGCCCAAGCACGAGTCATACAGCCAGTCGAGTGATTACACAGTGTGTTCAGGTAGTAATAAGTAAGTTTGACTGCCAGCGCCACTCAGAGCCAAACAGCAGCAAAACAGTTCTCGCTTACACAGAATGCACCGCCCTTTACTCCGCGGCCGGGCTTAATGGCGCAGGGGATCGGTGCTCTGTGTTTTACTTCCTGGTATCCCAGGGGGCGTGTCTGCAGTTCCACGATCCTTAAAGTGGCAGGCAGTTATTCCACAGTGCAGCGCGGGTGGCACGAGGTGCCAAGTTGTAAAGAAGGCAACCTAAAAGTTCTCTGATGAACTTCAAGGACACAGGCTCAGGGCAGTCCAAACAGAGCCAAGAGCAGCAAAACAGTTCTCGCTTACACAGAATGCACTGCCCTTTACTCCGCGGCCGGGCTTAAAAATTTATTTGGAGAATTAAACAATATATATCACACTTTTATGAATAAAATAATATTTTAATAGCACACTTATGAATATGGACGGTAATCAACAATGGGTAATATTACAAAATTGACACTCTCTTTAATCACTTAGGAGTATGAATATGGAGGATAATGTAGCAGAGAATACTTTATGTAACTCAAGGAAATGCAATAATGGGAAAGAATGCAACACAGAAATAAACCTTGATATGATTTCAATCAAAAGATAATATGGTCACTTTTCCCCCCCCCTATGCAATATGATGAGATGGAAATGAGGGCACACAGGTTTCAGGAATACAATCAAGAATGCAGTTCAATCCCAGTCCCCCAGCAAGCTTAGAGAAACGGGTATGATTTTAAAACAGGCAAAAATACTTTTAAATGTGATGCAGTGAAAATGAAAATATGCTAAATTGATTTTAATTCACTAAAAGAGATTCAGGATGAGGATAGTTACTTGAGATTGGTTCAGGTCAACACTAGCAATGATTCATGAATGATTATCAAATTGAAACGAATTTCAGCAATTGAGAACAAGGAGCAGCTATTTTGACAGAAAATGAAATTGAGCCAAATTGCACTTCGCAGCAATTTTTCCGCGTGCGTAAATCGCGATTATGGAAAAACTATATTGAATTGGAAAGTCGTTTTGGGTTTTAGCTTTAAAATGACAGTTAAATTTCGCTTCTGGGACGTGCGGTTCAAAAGTTACGGATGTTTTTGTGAAGGTTGATTTTGCAGAAATAAAGTCAAGATTTCAGAAATGTCAGATTGCGTGTTACCGATTTGGAATCATCAGGATGGACCAAAGATTCTATAATGCAGTTCTGGACAGGTTAACATGGTTGGAAGAGGATTACTTTAAACTAAGAGATTGGTTATGGACAGTTCTAGACTAGATACTCACTCCTAGCTTTGGAATGGAATTGGCCTCGTCAAAGATCTGGTCAAAGGGTTTGGCTTCACTCTCACCACCGGACGGTCTCAGGCCCTCTGGGTTCTGCGTTCACCACTGCACGGCGGGGTCTTGGATTACAGCACTGCTTTCTGGGTCTGGATCTGGGTTCTAGCACATGGTTCTTAGCTAGAAGGACCTTATAAGCTGCAAAAGACTGTTATAATTAGAGCAACATCCATGACTCTATTCACTTGGATTTAAGGGACCCGAGAATGGCACTAGAAGCAAACAGCACAGCCCGGCTGTTGAATGGTTTGGTTAGGCCCCGTGGAAGTTTAGGGGTTAGAATCAGGTTGCAAAAGATTCTGAAGGCCTGCTGAGAAGGATTCAGTGTTTGGTTTAGGCCTCTCTGCTTCAAGGTTCTAGAGTTTGGGTTCTAGATTTCTGGTCTCTGGATCTAGATCTGGAGTCTGGTCTGGCAAAGTGCTTTTCAGGAATCGGTGAAGAGTGGAAAAAAGAGTGTTCTATCTGGGTCTCAGCAGTCCCTTTTTATGTGTTTCCAAAAGTGGGTGGGTAGGCTGATTCTCTATTCCCAACCCCCTAAGGATTTGATAGGTTAAAGAATTCTCTGTCTTTTGACTGGAGAAAGGATAAGCGTGTCATGAGGTGTCATCATGATGCTGCCATTTACCCTCTAGGGAAGAAACTCCCCTTTGCTTTTACAGAGAAAATCAATTTCACCCAAAAAACATATTTCCCAGATACACAAGTTTTTCATAGTACATATACACATCACAGATTAATTAAGGCATGTCTCTGTTCAAGTCCCATGTTCCTACGAGCTCTAGTTCCGAAATGATGTGCCAGTTCCAAAATGATAACTTATTTGTGCTTTTGGTGAGTTGCAGTGTTGTTGCTATGAACCTAAGAACTTACAGTTGGGGTCTAACCGAAGCTGGCACCATTTTCACAATCACCCACCCTCGGGCTAAACCCCCTCAAATCTATCCTAGGGGGCTTGTGAGGAGTTGGTAAAAGGGGGAAAGCATACCCTGGAGGAGGGGATGTGAGAAGCTGCGACCCCAGAATTAGTCACTTGGAACACACCAAACACATGGGCTCCAAAAACACGAAATGGTAGGGAATATGGCCATAAGAGGGGGGCCCGAAGAACAGGAGTGGTATATATGCAGGGGGTCCCTAAATGTACCAGCGGCCAGTTTGAATCCAGGGATTACCTCATAAATAAGTGCACTCACTGGTTGAGATCAGTCTATGGATGTCGCTCCCTAAAAAGACAGGACCTTATAAGCTGCAAAAGACTGTTATAATTAGAGCAACATCCATGAGTCTATTCACTTGGATTTAAGGGACCCGAGAATGGCACTGATTTATTGGGTATCACCTGCGGCGTTGGCAAAAGTTGGGTAACTCAATTGGAATTAGTGATTCCCCTCCCTTGGTGCTGTTGTTGGGCTATGGATCCAGGGAAACACTGACTTCACTGCTCTCTGGAGCTAATGCAGTCCCATTAGGACCTGCGGTACACAGTAACGTATGATGGGGCAATGGTAAAGCCAAACAAGTCGTGTATTAGCCCTATTGATGATACAGGCATTGGATATGACCTAGAAATGTCTTAATTATAACCATACCCCTATGATTGGGGGTCCCTTTGGTGCTAAGTATTATTATATTGTTCCAAGCGTGAAAAATTTATGTGTACTTTGATAGCCTTATGGCCAAATAAAGTTGAAGTTGATTGATTGACATGTATGTATATGTATACATGTCATTAGGCAATATGAGACCACTTTATTCAGACATATACATATGTTTTAATGACCCTGAATATTTTAATCCGAAGAACATACAGTGGTTTCTTCTGAGCACTACAATATACCTTACATAAAACTACTACATAAGAACACTTGGAGTATCCAACTACATTAACTACTAACCCATATCTAACATAATTTACCCAGCCAGCCAGTACAGTTTGTCATAAAGTCATCTCCTTGAGCATGTGCAAAGCAACAATATCATGCATCATGAATCGGGCACAAGTGGGTATCAGACCACAGAGAGTAGCCAATTCAGTACTACAGTCAATTTCGGATGACCACACTTCTGATAAGAACCAACCACCTGTCCTCTTCCCACTGAAGAGCTCAGCAGCGTTCGACATGGTGAGCTATGTCATCCTCATTGAGAGACTAACAAGCCTACCTAACCAACACAGCACTGCATTAGATGCTAATTTGTTACTGAAACAATAAAAATCACCTGCCTTCCCCCTTTCCAATCAACCCCTTGCAGTTTCACATGGAGAGCCACAAGGGTCAGGTGTATGCCTTCCTCTTCAGCATGTACATCACTCTACCAATGAGACTCATAAAACATGGCCCCAAATGCTACCACTAAGCAGATGACCCTAAAGTTATCTTTGTGCTCTACACTGACAACAACAAAGCCCAACCTGACCTCACCATATGTCTCAATGAAGTGAACTTATGAATGACCAAGAGCAGGCTGAAATGAAACCTTATCAAAACAGAAGTCACGTCTGTCCCAACAAATCAACAATCGCCATATCAATGCCCTGGAAAAAGGAGATGGAAAAATCTCCTACAAACGTTTGTGGTGGTCAAGAACTTTGAAATCATGATGGAAAGCCTGCTAAATGCAGAGCCTCAAATTAAAGCATTGGCTCGCTATGCTTTTTTCACCTGCGATTGATAAGACATATCCTGCATTGTCTCCCCTTCGCCCCTAAGAACCCTTGCAGCCATCTCCCTGGACCTATAAAGGCCGTATTACATAAACAGCATCTACTTGGGCATCCCAGAACATCTGTTCAAGAAGCGACAGAGAATACAGAACACATCGGCGAGACAGACTTCGGGGATCACACCAGCACTATGAGCCTTAAACAGGCTACCCAGTGGAAAAGAACACAAAGCAAAGAATCCAGTGCAAAGCACTCTGAATCACCCTTGCATAGCTGTGAGGCAGAATGCATACATAATAAAATTAAGTCCTACAATCTGACAAGAGAACCAAGCTCTAGCAGCACCACACTACTGACAGCATCACCTACAACAGAAGACGGCAAATTACTGGCAATCATGAGCACCAGACTTTGGAGCTTGAGTCCCTTAGAAATCCACTCACTGAGGACCACCTCAATTTCTGGAAAGCGTGCAAGGCCATAAAATATAATGCATACATTTTAGGTGTCTTTTCAACCATAGACCATGACATAGCCACATCATGACTCCTTCAAAACGTCTCCAGGAAATATTATAACTCCTGACCAGGTGGATAGGCTCTTCTAGTCACAGAACAGATCTGAAAGAGTAAGACCTAGTTGACAAGCTGACCACCCGACCACACAGGTGACCTGTTTATAGTATCGTAGAGATAAATGTGACCTGTGCTGTAAATAAGATACCCAGGTCTACTGACCAGAGAATGAGGGAAACATCAGTCCCTTAAACTGACCAGCTCACTTGTAGGCAACATGCCGCAACTCAAACCACTGATAACTGCCAAACTACCTTTGTGCCTCCCACCCTAACACACTGGGCCTCATTACGACCCAGGCGGTAAGGGGTTAACGGCGCAGTAAAAGGTGGTGGCGCCATTAACCCCTTACCGCCTAATTACGAGGTCCCTTTGCGGGTCCCCACCTTAACGGCTGGTTTTACCAGCCGTTAAGGAAGGAACCCGCAAAGGGACTTTCGAGGTAATTATGGTACCGCAATTTGCGGTACCGTAATTACCGCCTTCCCCATTCGCTTTGAGCCCTATTGGGGCAAAAATGGGAATGGGGAAGGGCCAATGGTGAATGGGGAATTACCGCCCCGCCAACCTTAGAATGGGGCGGTAATTCCGCCATCCACCATGGCGCAATCGGTAAAATACTGGCGTCAACCATGGCGCTAATAGCGCCATGGTTAACGCCTGGGTCATAATGACCCCCAGTGCATCCTTTCACAGCACCATAATACTGAAACACTCCATGCCAAACACTGCATGCATGAACCGGATTGCATTAGCCAGCAAACCCATGTAATACCTAACATGTCCTCAATCCCCACACCACCATAAGTCAAATACTCCCTTCCTACCTTTGACTGCTACACAAGATTGGCTGACTAACAAACTCACACCTGATATCAAACCTACCAGGGTATGGTATGGCCGGATTTCACCAAATAGTACACCCAAAAGCTTGGGTGCACATAGAGGCAGGTTCTTTCCAACCTGCACACATCAACACCTTAGCAACATCAAACTTGTACTTTTCCCTCTACTACTAACCTCCCAACCCAACTTTCCCTTCACAGCCCATTCTGTTACAGGCACCGAAGTGCTGAGAGACCTACAAAATGACAGAAGTGGTGCTATGTAAGACTCAATAACAGAATAGTGGAATACATGTGTGCATACATGTTTGCGTAGGCGCTAATAGGACTGAGGGTTGCCAAATGCCAATTGAACCCGCGCAAACTGAAATTGCACATTTACAATTGTGCTATCATTCTACTCTTGAAGTTTAAGAAACTAATCTTTGAAGTATAGGATAACTCGTGTACAGTAGCTCACAGCATCTTATGAAAGAGTGTGGGGACATGTAGGTTTTCTAGCTGCCCCAATACTCCAATACACAATGCTCTGGGTTTTATGGTATTTATTTTTTAAACCTTTCTCTCTAGATTATTCCGTTTTGACATTTTCAGCCTATTAGCTGATTTATTTAAAATTATTTTTTTCCATGTAAAAATTAGGACACACCTTTTTTCTGCATTTGTTTTATAGTGTTCATCAACACTGTAAAATACATAACGACCTGCCCATCAATACAGCCTCTCCATCAGTCCACCTGGACATGTGTTGTAGTGGTTGCCAGACAATGCGACGTTTGACAAACTTTGGTACACTGGGGCTCTTTTCGAGTTTGGCAGTAATTCAGTGGTAAATATGCCAGATTACAGGCAAAATTAATTTCCACTACCAGTTGGTTTACCACAGGATTACAAGTGCTGGTAGAGCAGTGTAAGTCCCCATTTTTGGTGGAGCCCATAGGAAGGTCTTGACAAACAAAGTCCATGAAAACATTTTTGTAATGGCAGCTATTGAAACATAAACATAAACATATCCCACTATATAAAACTCTGCCTGCTAACCACCGTGTTCAAAATAAATCTAAAAAAACCCCTGCAAATAGTTACGCACCACACTGTGCTACACGAGCGCCTCATTCTTTTGAACAAAGGTTGTCAGAACCACATGGATAACAGACCCCCATGCTGCCTATTCGTTTATGATGCTCAAAATGGCACCTAGCACCATATCATGCGTGCACGATGACGTCAACACGTGTCAACACCATCTTGCATTCGTTAATTGTTTTCAGAACAATGAGTCAATCAAAACTACAAAAATCGTTTTTGAAAAGCTTAAATAAATTACCTTTATCAATATTCAAGTAACTCCAATTGAACTGCTGGGGTATCTATGCCCCATGATTTATCACAAGGATTAAGTAAATAAACTCAAGTGTGGTCAAATAATCAACATCCTTCAAATTAATAAGGAGACATTAGTGTTCAAACACTATAATTCACTATTCTGTAAATGTGAGTCCACTGTCAAGTCTGACAGTGTTACAATTACACTGTTTGACCACTTATTTCAACATTGACAAATTTTGTCATGGTCGACATTTAAAAAAAAAAAACATCTTATTCTTGAATCTGTCGAAACAATGGGCCTCATTACGAGTGAGGTGGAACGGGTTAACGTGCTCTGCTAAAGGAGGCAGACCTGTTAAAGCCGTTCCGCCTCATTACAAGCTCCCCTCGCGGGACCCGGTAAGTAACGCCTGGTCAAACCAGGCGTCCTTACCGGGTCCCGCGAGGGGAAGAGGGAGCAAACAACGGGCCGCTCGTAATCGGCCCGTTGTTTGCATCCTCTCCCATTCCCATTGAGCCCTATGGGGGCTCAGATGGGAATGGGGAAGGTCCGGGCCCGGGTTCCTGGAGGGAGGAATTACCGGGCCCTCCAAACTCGGAATGGCCGGGTAATTCCCCATTCTGGGAACCCAGACCTGATTTCGGCGGCAGCCATGCCGCCAATAGCGGCATAGCTACTGCCGAAGTCGTAATGAGGCCCAATCTGTTTTACTTGTTCCATATTATTACAGAACAATGTAGTTTCCAAGATAACGGTTCAAATTGCATTCTAATTCCTGCCACCAGGTATGACATAGTCCAATTTATCTATCAACCCTCTCTTTGATCCAACAACATGAAATATTGGTGTTGCGTGTGCCAGGTCGTATCACCTCCAAAACATGGAACTTCACCTGTGGCATTTGATGTCCTCTTTCCAAAAAGTGTGATACCACGGAGGATTTCAAGTTCTTTGTTCTTAAATTTGAACAGTGTTCGTTCCATCAGATTTTAGCGTTACATGATGATTGTCCAACATAATATTTGCCACAAAGAGACTGTATACTATATATGATATTTGCGTTTTTACATGTAGCAAAATCATGTAGCATGTTCTTCTCCCCAGTTTGGGGATGATTGCCCTTCATTACATTGTCACAACTGACACACTGTAAACAAGGACATTTACCTTTTCTCTTGGATCTTTCCCTTGGTCTGAAACTGTCAGTGTGCACTAGAAGATCTTTCAGATTCTTGTTCCTGGTATATGCAAAAACTGGGTGACTTTCAAGTGCACTGCACTTCGACTACCTATTGTATTGAATATTCATTTGTAATGCATATGTATTACCTGCTGTATTCGTACTAATCTGCATTTTTGCCTTTGTAACCTATGTAATTATAAGCAACTTGTATGCCTAAAGTATTCTTGTTCCTGTGCCCTGATACCTTCGGGTCTGGTGTGAGCTACAAATAAAATAAATAAATAAATCAACAAACAAACAAAGGTTTTGACTTATTTCCATGCTTAAAATGTATCCAATGTTTCTGGGATATATGTTTGAATGTTTTACTCTTTGTGGAATACTTCGACACATATACTTAAGCAAGTTTCTCTCTCAAACTAAACAACTTGTGTCTCCTACTCTGATCTATCCTGTTTCAAGCTGAAGCTATTTCCTCCTCAGAATAGCCACGGCTTAGAAACTTTTGTGAAATTGTATCTAATTGTCTTGAACTGTCTTCCTCATCTATCACTATACTTCTCACCCTCAGCAATTGACTATAGTTTCAACTTCTCGAAGTTTTTGGTGGATGAAAATTCAATTTGTGTAGCAAGTTGATCCGATCAGTTGGTAGCCAACTTTTGATCCCTCCTTTTAACAAATGCATCTCGAAGTTCAACCTCCAGCCTCTGCTGTAAATTGGGTGAGGTCGTCAATCGCGTTAATGAAGGCGCGTTTCTCCTTTTACTTTGATATTTCAGCGCACACGCACAGATGACTCTTGCACTCTGCTCCACCCCTGAACATAACCTGAAATAACAAGAACTGATCCAAACTGCTCCTGGGCGCATTCATGCCCTCCCAGCCCCTGGTGCTCCTGCCTCTAGAAGCTATGAACATGCACATGCTGTCCCCCAGTCTATGCCTCCTAGCCTGGCCACTATATCTGGCTACATTCTAAAGATGTGCACTGGTTCCCCCGCCCCCCCTCTTTTTCAGACCAAGGCACTGCTTAAGCTGAAATCATTCACTAAGAGTGACCCACTGAACTGCTTAATAAGGTATATGATATATGTGACTTCAGTCTTAAGGAACCAAACAATACCCTTACAGTGCATACCACCCAGACTCCACCTACCAGTTGTGATATACTCTGCACATCCCCTTTTAGATGGTTGAAGCTCCCAATGCTTGGAACTGGAACTCTATTGGTAAACGCTGCATTCTATAGACTGCATCCATCTTGGCGGGTGAGCTGCAGCACCCTAGCCCCCCATATACTTAATTTATTTCACACTATTGATTAGGTATTTTAAGGCATTTTAATCTGTCCTTCTCCTTACCTTACCAGGGCGCCTTTTGATCCTGAGGAAGACGATCTATCTACTTCGCCACATGTGCTTGAAGTGGTCTTCTACTTCTTCGCGGTGGACCCTAGGTGTTTGATCATGGCTGCGTAGCCCTAGATGATCTATTCAGGCTGCTATTTTTTATTGCCCCTAACTCACCTTTCAGCATAAACTACCCTCCTTCCCATTGCTCAACACAGCGAAATGTGAGGACACTCTCTTTTTCTGTGCACATAACGATGTTAATAGACCGTATTGCCATGATGAAAATGATTACATTAACAGATGTAAATACATTGATATATATGTCCGGCTTTCTAAATAAAGTAAAGTCAGGTATAAAGAAAATTGGCGAAGAGTAAAATAAACCACTCTTCTTGATTTCTAACCCAGCACTCACTGCCGTTTGGATTTATTCGGACACTATACAATGAAAGACTGAACACGTTTAAAAATATCTTCTACTAGGAACAACCTTTATTGTATTTGATATATTTCGCTAGTTTCTATGTGAGTAGGAGTGACCGCCCTTTTGTGTTCATGAAAATCTATTGTAATCAAGCGTAGTACATCTTTTCATAGACTTCTTTTTAAAAGTGTGAACTTTGTATGTGCACCTTTGGTCGAAATCAACCACATATACCTGCATATGTTTACATGTATATGTGTATGTGGGGGTGTGGGTGAGGCAGTGGTGGCATGGGTTAGAGATGGGACACAGGGGGACCCCCATAAAAACAAACAGGCTGAATTTATTTAGGCAAAACGTGCCAATGAAAACACATAGAACCATAATCACCACTATGCATATGGCGGTGAACAGTAATGGCAACCGCCATTTACAAACATGGCGTCCGTCATTGCAGAAATCCCTACAGACATTGCACGTTTTTTATGTGGTGTAGGAAAAGGAGCCAGAATTCATAGGCATCCCAGCCTCTCTAGCCTCATCGAGATGTGTTGTGGACAGGGGTGGACTGGGAACCAAAAGAGACCCTGGAAATAATTTTCCAAGTGGTCCCAAATTACAATTTTTCAGCAAGCACAACCCCTTTTACTATGAGAAAATTGGGAAATAAAATAGGCTATCACACAAAAGAGTCTCAGGGTGCAGAGGCCTACCGGGAAATCTCCAGAGTTCCCTATAGGCAAGTCCACCCCTGGTTGTGGATGGACATGCTATCGGTTGCCCTGCACATTTTGGGTAATATGAAGAACGGGATTACCTCTGCATGCACTGCCTGTCCAGGTGCTCCAGATCACAATGGCTCAGAGGAGAAAAAACAGGTGGGCAAATAGATTGTCTTTGCATGTTTCGTCACCATTGAGTCCTGATGAAAATGAGCAAGTAGTTGAAGAGAGCAAGAGGCTTTTCCTTGAGGGGTACACAGCAATCTGATCCCTAAGGTCAGAGTACAAGGAGGTGAACGAAGGAGCAGGATATTGACATTGTATCTGCTAAATTACGTATGCAACTGGTTGCAATAATCTCAGGCTAAGTGTTAGATAAGTGCAAATACAGGCATACAAAGGTTGAAGGGCAGTCACATTGATCTCCAATGTTCTGGATATATGTGAGTGGTTGTGTGTCAGTGCATGAAGTATCTCGAAGTCAAAAACAGTGATGGCATGATCCAGGTGGTATGTGAAATTACATTGGCTAGAACAAGGAATCAAACTAGATGCACACAAATCATAGTAGCACTCAAGGAGTTAAACGTGGCTGCAGTACTCTCAGAGGTTCTGTGGTGGCAATGTGGCTGCCAGCTTATGGGGTTGGCTGCTATAGGACTGGATGAAGTAATTGGGATGGCAGCCAGTAAACAGGCTAACAGGTGAGGCCCACTGCCAACTTCCATTCGCTGTTCACTCATAATGGCCGCCATAGCCCCGCAGTATGGGGGGGACTTGAGGGCTAATCACGTGATCAGTAGTGCATCTAGTCAGGTTGCGACTTCCTTGTTTCAGTTGGCTTCACTGCAAAATAAGAAAAACGTATATGATTGAATTTCTGCTAAGTGGTTTTTGTATAAATTCAGGAGACCACAAATTGGCCTGCGTTCTGTCAGAATAAAACCGTTATAGGCTTTGTGGTGCTTACTCATTCTAATTGAATTCAGTAAATAGTCCTGCTCGAAACACGCGACTCCTTTGGACCCGGGCCAGTGTGTGTGCGCTATAAGAGTGGTCCTCCACACTCTGCCTAGAGCGACTGGGAATGAAACATGGATGCGAGCATCTTAATAGAGAGCCTTTTAAAGAAACGCACATTTCTTATTCTGAGTAAATGCAACGCTTTCCTAAGTTATTTAAAAATGCAAAGCAAGTACTAGATAGCCCAGGAATCCATTTCAATAGCATACTTTAGGTCCATTACTGCCGCAGCGCTGGGCTGTACACACTCAGTAGTTCCACATTTAGTGGAATGTCATATATTATTATACTGTGTCTCCGGTATCTTCCATGAGGGAGTTCTTACATGTCAACAGGATATATTGGATAGCACAGTTTATGAGCCTCTCGATACTACTTCCCATCAATACAGGTCGAGCCGTGATGAGATCATGCTAGGACTATTAATGAGAGCATTTATGTGAGACAAAAAATACCTTTAGAAAAGGCATCAATTAGAGTCTTCACTCACACAGGTACGCAGAAAATGCAACCGCGTCAGCTTGCTTCAGCAGCAGAAGAGAACGGGTGACTCAGCACAAATGTGCGTCTGGTGGGAACATGGCTGTGGTTAAAAGGCATTACAGTTGGTGCATGATTATCAACCACTGAAGTATAACATATTATACCCATAACTGCACTTTATAAAAATATGTTCCATGTTATTAAGACCTGTGCATGTGAGGCACAAGGCAGCCCTGTAGGTCTATATAGCAAACAACAGAAATGTTATGCTAGATGTGTGGGAAGGTTATAAAGGCTTGGGAAAATACTTCCCACCCTTTCAAGCTTTTATAAACTATTCATAAGTGTGCTTGTGTTTGCGTAAAAATACCCCAAGGCTCCAATCGCAAGGCTTCAGACTAGGTGATCGTCCATGATGGCTACTGTTGAATGTGTGAAATGACATATTCTACTTAAGTCTATATGCAGCTATGGAACTCCACAGTAAACTCTATACATTTATAATATTCTTGATGGGGGTACTTTATTGTGTATTATACATGTATTGATTTTCGTTTGTTTTTGTACGAGCTACAATACATGCTTTGTTTTAGCAGCGAGAGGGAGATTTAAATGAGGGAGGAGAAAAGAAGGGTATCAAAGGGCAAGTTGTAATTCCTGAGGCGCAGTGCACTAGCTGCAGAAAGAAGCAACTTGATTCCCTGAGCAGTCCTTGTGACATGAGGTATTGATGAGAGAGCCTTTATGCCCAACAATTCTTGTGAACTGGAGGACTTCCAGCCCTGTAAGATAGGTCAGCAATACATGTGAGAGGAATGGGGATGCAGGGGTTACTCAAACATCAATAAACTAAACGGCTCAGGAAGTTAGCAAAAAGATAATTGTTTTAATATCAATTATCTAAAACAGGGAGTATAATGGACATCAACGGATGTCTCACAGCATGATCTCAACAAACTTTATAAAAAAAAACACTCTTTTATACTAAAATCTTGTCACAGGTGACGTACAACCTGCTTACTACTAACGTCATCCTACGTGACAAACTACAAAAACCTACTGAAGAGAGTGATAGGGTCTAAGGGAATATCGAAGTGAACAATCCATACTCGTTTAATGGCCATGAGAAAGGTGACTAAGCCCTTTCCTCAAAACAGGTCACTATGAACTTCACTAAATACACAACATCCTATTGGCTACATAACCATAGGACCCCCCAATCATGCAGTCCTCTATCATTGGTTGGCTTCTTACCCCCGTCAGCATCCTTCAGCCCACGCTAGCTACATGCATGTCAGGCTGCCAGGTGCTGGTGAGTTAGTCTTAAACATCCGCTTCCCACCAATTAGTATATCATCCATCATCACCTCAGTAGTCGGTTGTCAATTAGAGCCTTTGAACTTGTCCTTGGAAATGTTCTTTTGCTCTGGAAGATACAGGGGAGTAGAGGTACGCTCTGCCCTCGTGCGTAGGTGTGACCATCCTGCTCATCCAACTCCTTCTCCCCACGTGACTGAAGACCACAAAATTGAGCTTTCAGTGTATTAAGAAGACTGTTTTCCAATGAGTCTCTGACGTCTTCTTTGTTTTCTCCAAGCTTCTGAACAGGAGGTTCATTCCTTCACAAGAGTGTAACTAATTTCTGTTTTTCTCAGCCAGATACGACCTTGGCTTCTTGGCTTGTTCAACCTCGCCTTTCTGAACTTAGTTTGTAATCCATTTGTTTTCTAACTGCGCCACACTTGGAAAAGATGGCCTTTCTTCTTTAGCTCAGTTCTGCTTATAGTTCATAATGGGATCATCCCTTCTTTACTCATTCCTATGTATGAATACATTGGCGCGTGCCGCAATCTATTCACTATAAAGATAGCGTCATGAAAAGTTTGTCTGCTTGCGTTACTTTGCGTTTGTACACATATCTTCATCGTTTCTGTAGCATAAGCCTCTTCAACTTGATCCCAAGATATTGCTCATCTTTGATACTTTCTCAATGCCTTGTCAAATATCCACATTTTCTCGTGTCTACATCTCCTCTATTGTACGTCAGCTTGACTCTCACATGACGTCACCACTCTGCTTCTTCTGGGATTTCGTTTAAACAGCCTTCTTACTGTCTTGAGTGCAAGTATTGTTTTCTCAATGGGAACCTAGCCTCCAAGATTTCCTTTGGTCTCTGTCGTTTTAGTTGTTCCACATATGCCACATACTCTGGTGTCCAACATATAGGCTTTCTGGGAAAAGTAGTTGAGGTGGGGGTACTGAGCTCCTCCTCTACAGTGGGGCTTGTGCATATTGAGGTATTTGAGGGAGGCTCTACTGCCATTTTCTAAGTGGTATGAAATGGTGCATTTTACAGCTCAATTTTATGGTGAATTTATAACAAAAGCCAATGGGTTTACATGTGTTTCTTTGGGGCAAGTACATAACATTTTCTAACACTTGAGATACCAGGCCAGCAATACTATGCATGGGAATTTAACTGCAGCAAAACCTGTATGGGCCAATAAACAAACTTTGCACCTGATTGCAACTCTGTATGCACAGTAGAATAATACATTCTTGTGACACGTACCATCACACTGAGAATCATGACAAGTGTTAATCTCTTGCCAGTAAAAATTACACCAGATTTAAACGTTCTGTAAGGAAATATATCATTTAATACTGTGGGGTGTAATCAAAGGCCCCAAACTGAAGGTCAATGTTAAAAAGGCCTACTTGTCATTACCAAAGGAAAAGCAGCATTTTAATTCACAAAGGAAGAAGAATTTCAAAGGTTACTTTCTCAATGAAAACAGGATTTGTAAACACTGACACAAAAACGGCTTTGCATGAGTGTTTGCAAATTAAAGCAAGACATGAGAAAAATGTCCCCCTGCCCACATAAAGATGTCAGGGAAAATACATGGTGGGCCTCATTCTGAGTTTGCAGGTCCAGGAAAAAGGGTGCCGGTAGCAATTTACCAGCACCCTTTCCGGACCGGCCTACTACAACTCTGCCTGCCAGTGCCGTTGCGCCCAGCAATGGCCCTGGAAAGCAGAGTTGTGACGGAGGCAACGGTGCTGGTGCTTCTGACTCCCCATTCCCATGGATTCATGAATGGGGACTAAGATATTCTACCGCCTGACTTCCCGGGCCGCTGGGACTTGTAATGTCCCAGTGGCACCGTGGCACTGGAAAGTCAGGTGGCAGAAACGGTGTTAAACTGTTGTGGCAACTCGCTGGTGGCACGGGCGGGTTACCGCCAACCTCGTAATGAGGCCCGGTGTATGTTGACAAAAGGTAAGGTAGATTATGCTTCACATGCAAAATACCGGAAAACATTTGAAAAGAAAATCCCACTTTGTTACCATGAAAAGTTTATTTAGGTCCAATGCAGACCCTGTTTGCTTGCTATGGGACAAATGTCCCAAAGGACTCCTCCAGTGGAAAGCCTGGCACTCATTCCAGTGGTTTACAACAACAATAATATGTTGCATGCCTGAAAGGCATGGAAACCAAGTGTCCTTAAGACTTGCTGTCTCTAAAGCCAGTTATATGCAGGCCAACTGTTTTGGCTGATGCATGACCAGAATGTAGGAAGGAGGTGTGAAAACCGGGGCTACAATTAAGGGAGGCTGAAACTCCAACTTTAAACCGAAAACTCCAAACACAAACAGACTAATAAAAACTCTGCTTACAGATTGGCCCAGAGTGGTAAATGGTTTGGATGAAGGGAAGCTCATATTTGCACATATAAAGATTCCCTTTGTTTAAGAGGACTATTATCATTTAGGCATTTTTCTCAGCAACCAAAAGTCAGATTTTCTTTGTGTAATTTTTTAGATCATTTCCAGGCGATTCTGGTGAGACAACATTCATCCACCTGTGACTTAGGGAACGGTAATGGTCAGTTAAACTAGGTTACTGGTTGATTTGAAAATACCCTGAATTTATGAGTTGTGAAACTGGTGAAGGGTGAAATTATGAAAGTGGAGAGTAAATTGCATGCTCATAACTGTGATGCTTTCTGTGAAAACGGTGGAAAATCACCAAGCAGGCATGCAAAATGGTGCGCACCTGGCTGCCATTTTATTTAATTTCCCATGATTAGCTGAATTGGAAAATATATATATTATGGCAGTTAGTAGTAAATCACAAGATTGGACACAACTCGATTTTTGCTAAAAGTTTACATGAAAACAAAGCAGATTGCAAATGGAAGTTGCCATATGTCTCATATGTCTATTTCAGACTCTTAAACCAATCCGTAGAAAGAGGAAGGAGTTGGGAGGAGAGAGAAGGGTGACTCTCCAATCCTATTTGTGAGAACTCACAGGGTACCCACCCCCCGAGGATTGTAAACTTGGTGGTGCCAGCGCTGCTATATTAAGAGAATGCACTACGAGGATGGGGAAGAGCTGCTGAAAAAGTACCATTGAATGGGGAGGTGCTAAAATTACCATCAAGAGAGCTGCTGAAACCTACCATCTGACAGCTGCAAGGAACAAACATAGGAGATTGCTGAGAGTGCATCTGGGTGGAGCTGTCTGTTTCTGAGAAGGCCTAAAAGCTGACTGGGTCCTATGGTGGAGTGCTGGGGGTCATCCTTGTGAGAGCAGAGTGACCACACCCATGCTCTATGTTTCCACAGGGTCCTGAAATCTAGTTAGCTTTCCTGAATTTTAAACAGAGGTTTTCTATGTAAGTAGGTGTGAACCCTTTACAACCAAATGGTGAGGGAATCTGCTGGCCTTAAATCCTTTCCCTTTATAGCTGGCGGGGTGGAGGGGCAAAACTGCGTAGATCCTTAGCCTATTTAACTAAAAATATGAACTTAATTAACTGTTTGGCAGAATACTATGGGGAGATTTTTGTTAGAATTCAAAATTCCCAGTGTGCGCTGAAAAACGTAGCCTATAATTTAATTGGGTAATCCTTTTTGTCCCATTGACCCTGACTTCTTTACGGAAGAGGGGTGCATTTGTTGTTAAATCAGTTCAATCTTTTCATCCCACTTTCTCCTAACACAGGCCTTTTAATGGGGGGAGGGGGCCGTCTGAAATCGAAATTTCTTCAATCATCCTAATTTTTCTATCAGACTTCCCCAACCCAGACCAAAGAAGGGTGGTGGGGTCTGAAAAATAGACCTCTAAATCACCCAGTGTTTATTTTCAAGCAAAAGTGTGGGTGAAATAATAATTGCCATCTGCAGTTGCCCAAATTTGTAAAACTAAACTGCTAGCCTTTTACGCACACAGGAAAATCGAAATTGCATAGCACTACATCTGCAATGGTTTGTGTTCACTGACAAGTGTTAATTATTTTTTAAGTGAAATTTGAAGAAAGTAAAGAATTGTGACTTTGGCTCTTTTCAACTCACATGTGTGATTTATTTATGTTGAGAGAAGTGTATTGTGTTGTGCCACGGATAAAGTGGTGTTTGACATTTCAGTGCGAATTTCATAACATCCAATTCAAATAAATATAAATATATTTCCTGTACACTGGCTTGATTCTTGGTTTATCGGTAGCTCCGGGGGAGGGATCCAAGGGGTAATAGATGAATTGGAAATAGGGCTGAATAAAATAATCCATTAAACAGTTTGTTGCGTGACACCTTGAGTGAACAGTGAAGGAACTCCCCATGTTGAAGGTGGCCTCTCAATAAACGGTTACAAATTGGGGGCTCGTGGCTGGGATTTGACTACCTATTTTTGAATCATGACCAGTGCATTGTGACAGATTATTCATTTTGATGTAATTGCATTAAGGTGAAGGAAACGTCATCTTGGGCTTGTTAAAGTGCCACAAGGACTTGACCCCAGAGTTCCAGGGAGGTGTATAGGTGAAAGATTAAGATTGTGTAAGAATTATTGATTTTGATTTGGCATTGTGTGGGGAAATTAAGCAGGAATAGGGTAATATTTGCCCTGGCGCAAAGAAAATCCTGCAAAACCTGCAATCAAAATAAAGCCATTTGAAAAAAAATATACCATTTTTTACATTTTTTATTTCAAACCGTTATTTTTAGTTTGATCAACAAACTTTTACATTTACATTTCTCATTCATTAATTAAAAATGACTTTTACAAGTCACATAAAAGGAAATCATCATTCTACATAACACAATTCCAATACTATAAACATCAAAGCAACATAATATACAATTATAAAAAATACATCTTATGAAAAAGAAAGAGAAAGAAGAAAAGAAAGAAACCAAACCACTGTTAGCCTAAGTTTACAACCAAAACGTTCCTAAAGCATCATGTTTAAAAGAAAAAACACAGATCATTTTCAAATTGTTACTTTAGGAAAAATGGCACCTACAAACTGCACCAACGCGCTACAAATGGGGCACATGAGGATGCATATAAAATAGCAATGGCAGCATTTCAAAACCTGCTACTCACAAAAGAAGAATCAGCCTGTCACCCTGTTTGAGAGCTTGTTTTCCAATTCCAGATTTATAATTGTAAGAAGCCTTGTAAGCAACAAAATCGTTTTTATGCAAGTGCCCCACATGCAAGATAGCCAAAACCATTCCTTTTTAAGTGCATTACAGCCCACTCTTTCAATTCCAATAGTTTGTAAATTGACTTTTTCAAAATGTGCACAATAAACAACCAGATGTTTAGTGGACTCCGTCTGGCTACTATCATTGCAGAATCTAGAACCATACCCAATTTTTGGCGACATATGTAACAGCCAACTCTTAGTTCTTTCCAACGTTAGCATTTGATTTAATTTAAACCTTAGATAAATATCCCTGGCTTTGTGGCAAGGAAATTGTACTAAATAGGGCTTATGCGGTAATCTCCCAGTGCTAAACTTTGCAGCTTCTTTGCAGAATTTGGAGGCCTCAATTACGTTCAGGTTGTTACATCAATCATGGTCAAACAGACGGTGTTTTACATGCACCAATCGAAATTCCAAGTCCAAGGGAGTGAGAGCGAGTTTGGCTAGTAATGACACCATTTTAGCATGGTATTTAGCAATGGACGGTGGATTAGAAGCAATTAGCATCTGGCCTAAATCCTCATATAGTGAGTTTTTTGGGGGAATAGCATTTTTGCTAAATTTGACAATAAATGCAATTGTAACGTGCTGACAGGAAGGTAAGACCCAACTCCTGTCTCAGTACGGCATTGGGAATGGACTTGGCTAGGTGCAAAACCCCCTTCCATAAACCCCCTTGGAGTTGGTCGAGAAATTTGCCAATCTCTGCGAGGCACATATCCAAGGCATACAATAGAATTTACTCAACTTTAAGAGTGTAAAATTCAATTAGTGGAATTAAGAAAAATTTGCAATATTTGGTGTAAACCATGCGCATTTGTGTAGCGAGGAATATTGCTTAGTTCCTCCTTCCACATCATAAGTGAATTGGTGTCAGAAATGAAGTACCCAAGATACCGAATCGTGGAGGCTCTTGCAATGGGAATGTTGTCAATGGTTCATTTCCAAGAGCAAGGATTCCTCTTTAGGTTCCTGAATATAAAGATGTGGGATTTTTTCACATTACGGTGGAGGTTGCGCGCCCTACAATAGGAGGCAAACAGGGACAGTTTGGCTTGTAGGCCGAAAGGGGTGCGATCAAATATCACGATATCGTCCGCGAAGGCAAGCCAATGTATTTTCAGGTGGCCAAGCCTTGCGGGATAGCTGATTTCCTTTGCCCAAATGTCATTAATGCCACATAGATATAAGTTAAATAGAGTAGCTACCAAGTTGCAACCCTGCTTTACTCCAACCCCAATAGGGATTGGTAGTTGCGACCATGTGGCTTGACAAAGTAAGCAGTATTTTCGTGTAATTTTGCAATTAAAAATATGATGTGCATTGGATAACACACTCTTCTCGCCGGTCACATTGGACGAGTGGCTACGGGTCCCCAAGACATCCATTGCGAGAAGGGTTTTGAAACATCCAGTGTTGGGAGTGCTGTGGTCCATTTGGAAGGAAGGGGGTTACCTAAGATGGCTCTCAACGTGGCCCTCACCTTTGAGCTGCATCTGGGCTATGCCACTTTGGGAAGGGATCAACGAACCACTAGCCTTCCAGCAATGGTACGAGGTGGGTCTTTGTAGGGCCGGATAGCTTTGGGTGGATGGGGTGTTTATATCTCTTGGTGACTTGAAGGACGCCCTGAGCCTCCCTGACCTCTCCCCCTTTCGATATCTACAGCTCAAGTGTGCCCTTACCGAGAGCAGATGGGGAGACACACTTAGGCGGGACCTAACCGATTTTGAGAAATTCCTCATAACACACAAATGTACCAAGGGAGTGATATTGCGGCTTTATAGCTTTTTGCTGTTCTCTTCCCCACGGGACCCCCCCCATCTTCCCAAGTACAATGGGGGAAGGACCTAGGCACCCCCATAACGGAAAAAAGATGGACCAAGATCTGTAGGCAGGCACACTGTTCCACAACTGCACCCCAATACCGCCACCAGGCCCTGAAGTTGATACACAGATCGCACTACCCCCCACAGAGGATAGCCAGAATGAGAAAAGGTTACAACCCCCCACTGCTGGAAATGCCACGTTGAAAAGGGGGACTATGTCCATATGTGGTGGAAGTGCCCGGTGGCACAAACCTACTGGAGTGAGGTCCTGTCATGGATAAGAGGAGTAGACGGAATGGTGAGAACTCTGTCCCCCTGGCTGCTGTTGTTCAGTATTGAGGTTGAGGGGGGCCCCAAGGTGAAACACGACCACATGTTGCAGGTCATGCTAGTCGCGGCTAGATGCTGATGGGCCCAAAAATGAAAATCACCCTGACCTCCTGGGGAGGGGGAGTGGGTAGCGAAAACACGGGCAATCTACGATATGGAGTATTTGACCCACCTGATCGATGAATCCAAATCTAACATTTTGATAAATACAGGAAAATACCCTGAGGCATGAGTAACCATCTCAGATGGTCCTCTTGATGGAAACAATACTATCGGGGCAACCCCTTTGGAGTGGGAAGAGATCGATTGTTACAGGAAATGTGACTTTTATATGTTGGACCTTGTTTTTTGAGCACCGTCTCTCTTTCGGAAGCAACCCTATGCTCCCATTGCATCTTCAGATGATGTGCTGGACCCTGTTGTTGTTATCGACCATTAAACCATGGCATGGGATGGGGGGGTGGGTGTGGGAGGTGGGGTGGGGGGGAAAAGTTGTGACCTCAATTTGATGTATATTAATGTTTGCATTATTTTTTGAATTATGTCATAATTGTAAAACTCCAATAAAACCAAATTTTCCAAAAATATGATGTGAGGAGGGATTCCCATAAGAGCCATTTTTTCCCAATGTAAGCCCCGTACCACACAGTCAAATGCGGCTGTGAGGTCTATGGATGCCATATATAGGGGACCTGAGTCAGGAACCTTTGCTTTTGCAAAAGATGCATCATTAGTGTTGCATTTAATGCTGTCCACATCTGTGCCCGAAACCTGATTTGGAGGCGTGAAAGGATGTTGTGCTGTTTATTAAAGGCATGTAGATCTCGGTGAAGAAGAATTGGAAAGACTTTGGCTGCTGCATCAATGAGGGCAATGGGGTGAAAGTTAGATGGGTCAGATCTAGTACCCTTTTTGTGCAGAGGTACAATTATGGAGCATAACCAGGAGGAAGGAATATTTTATATTAATAAGATGTTATCGAATTGGCTCTTTAATATCAGAGCCGAAAGCACTGGATTTCGCTTTATTACACATGGCGGAATGCCGTCGGGACCAGCGGCTTTAGAATAATTTAAAGCATGAATTGCGCATTCAATGTCATCAATAGACCATTGTGGAAGTGGTGAGTTTGGAATGCTCAGGTTTTTTATATTGACATTATCGAATGTAGTGGGCAAGCAAAATTTGGATTTAAAGAACTCCTTCCAGGTATCGGCAGATATCATCGAGGCCTGGACAGTGCATAGAGTGTTGGTGTCCACCCTAAGCATCACCCACGTGTAACGTCTATCGTTGCAACATAAAGTAGCAAACATCTTTCATTATTCAGATGATGGAAATATCGTTTGTGATTGAAGCACTTTTTGCGGTAAGCATTACAAATAACCTTTTTTTTTCCTTATGAAATTCCTCCATAGAGAGAAAGGCCCTCTTGAGTTTACGTAAGGCAGCATTTTTAAGGCATTTAGCTGCATGAATTATCTTGCTACCAGAATCCTAATTTCGATTCATAGAATCCGTTTTCACACTGCGCAAGTTTGCATCACGCTTTCAATGAAACACGAATGCCAATTGGCTTCAACTTGGACAGATGCATAAGGATTTAAATTGCCATTGTAGTTTGAAAGATGGGCATCAATCATGCCATTAATCTTATTGCATAGTTTAGTGCTCCAACGAATGGAAATACCCGGGCGATCACCTTCAAGAAGGTCTGGTTGGGGTTGTCCCTTACACTCTCAACAGTAACATCTAAAACCAGTTGAATTATGAGATGGTCTCTCAAGCCGGGGTCAAGTATCAAGATTTTGCTACACTTGTCCTGTAAATTTGCTGAAATAGCATAGTGGTCGATACATGAGAAATTCAAGCCCCTCCTCCATGTATGACAAGAATACATAGCTTCAAAGGAAAGAAATGAAACATCCCATGACGCCAGAAACTCTTGCCATAATTGGCCTCTATATAACACTGGTGGAGAACTCACAGCAGCAAAACATAAGACATTCGGTTTTGAGCAAAGAGCATTAAAGTCACCACCCAACACTCTTTGACATGTCGGATGCTGGGGCATGACTTCATCAAAAAGTTCATTGATCTCCTGAAACACAGTTGCTATTTTCAGTAGTGCCGGGTTGTGGTAAAGGGCGATGATAAAATGAGGATCAGGAGATCCTTCATTTAAGAAAACTAGCAAAGCCAATGTTGCCATAGATTTTTAGACGCCCCGTATATTAATTTTTAGATTAGTGTTCACACATATGGCCAGACCGCCATAAGGCCGCCCCTTGAGCACACGCTTTGCCATAATTTGATGCACAATAAATCCCGGCAACAGGAGCTTTTGTTCACACATGGTTTCCTGACATAGGAGAATGTCACATTCTAGTGTTAAGGGAACATTTTTTAGCCATGTGTACAAATTCGTGAACCCACAAGAATTCCAGGACAGGATCGTCAAGGAGGTTACCTTCCTACTTGGGGATGTTGTCCATGGCAGGATTTAGGGTGATAGCCAGCGAGGACAACCAAGACCAATCTTTACTGATATTAGACAGGCCAACAAGCTGTGCAATTACTGCAGATTTCATCTCTCACTGGGCATCTGGACAATTCCTCTTTGGTGACGACAAATTGATAACAGGAAGAGGAGTTTCGTTGAAACAGATCGCATCATCGATGGAGTCAAAGAGGTGGGGAGATTATCCAATCAGTTGTAATTCGCGTTTATACTGCACCACCAAATCGGTGATGATGGCTGATTGAACTTTGCACACCATACGATAGTTGTGAATTGCTGGAAGGATAACCCATTCGATGTCTGTGGTATTCAAGGTTCTCAATGCAGGAACTTTACTAAATGACTGTAAGAGGGGCAGAGCGATGGAGACGTTAAGCACCATTAATGTCCGGGTCAGTCACCCATCCTATAATGGTTGAAGAGTTTCTTGAGGACTTATCCATTGCTACCACACCATCAACTAGCGAACTTGAAGGGCAAGATGGTTGCAGCCCAGGCTCCTTTGGGGACCCAAGTATTTTCAGCCTTTCCTCCGGAGGGAGATTAGAAGTTGATACCGGAGGCACAGCAGGATGTTGCACATTGGCAACCCCGACCCCTAATAGGGGAACAGGTTTAGCAAACGTGAGAGACTGATTAGACTCACCAACTTGGGGTACCTCAGCAGAGCCCTTCCCCACTTGTGCAACTTTATTTTCTATTGGTTTATAGAATGCCGATAAATGAGTTTGCAAGGTCGTGGTACTTTGCCAGCTAAGTTCTGTTGCACAGTGGATGGAAGATCGGCGCCATGATTGCCCAGTCGAGCTACTGACTTTGTCCCTTTATTGTTATGTGAGAGTGAGCCAATGCCCCCCATAAGAGCCTGTTGCTCATCATGGCTAAAATGTAGCATTTTTACTCTCTGCCGATAGTTCTTCACGATTAATGCCCTGTTTGCCGTCAGAACCAAACTGTGCAGTGGGATCAATATTGTCTGAAGTGAGACTTTGAGGATTTTTTAATTTTTTTATTTTTATTTTGAAGTGCGACTGCACTGGGCACTGACAATGCCACTTGCCTATCGCTTTTCTTTTTAGGGCACGAAATAACAGCCTTTTCTCCTTCTGAGATCCAAGGAACTGGCCTGCGCCAGCCGAGTGAGCCTCACTGTTGCCAACCGCCCCCTCGGGCAAGGCAGTAGCACTTTGCACATTCATATCAAACAGCTTTGTTAAAGCTGAGGGACTGTCTGGATCGGAGATTTCAGACACATCCGTTTCCTCAGACTGAAGAGGATGCTCCCCATCCTGCTCATCTGGTTTTGCTTGTAGAAAGAATAATAATTGCTCTATTTTTTCAGTGTTAAGCGAGACCTTCTGACACAGTTGGGCATGAGTGAAAATCTGCCAAGGAGTGTCCTGAGGGGCAGCTACTGTATGAGCAAAGGATTGTGCAAAGGAGTAAATCATTGGAAGAACCTCTTTACGTGAATGTGGCTGCACCATCTCTTCTAAAGGGTCAGTTTGAGTAGTAGAGACAAGACGAGAGGTAGCCCCCATCACGTTGGACTGGCAGCCACCTTCACGTCTAAGGGTATCCGCAAAGATGTACCCTTCCAGTTTGTTAATTTTAAGAAGAATCTGAGTAAGTGAGGATTTGCAGTCCCTTATTTCATAATGAGTATAATCGTGCCCTCTGTCTAATAAGTTGAGTATCCTTGATAGAACGGGGTATGAGGCTTCCAGAGACTGCATATCCTCAGAAGGATCAAGTACGTCAAACCCCAGCGGGGGTGCAGAGGCCTTTTTGGTAGGTGAAAAAGAGAGACTTATCACCGGAACTGGAGGAATTCTTTCATTGTTGGGTGATGAGGGAAGACATGGACTAGATGATGGAAAGTCTAACAACTGCTTTTTACATGCCTCAGATGAAGAAGAAATATGAGGGTCGCTAGACAGATCCCCTTCCTTGCAATGTAAGTGTACATCAGCCCACCTGCTACTAGGCAAGGTGACCGGAGTCGAGGGTCCAACAGAAAGACATACACGTTTTTCAGGGGCTGCAAGTACAACAGGGGCAAGGATGGAATTGTCAGAGGGTGAGGAACTAATTGCATCACTACTTCCATCTTCCACAATGTGAGGTTCATCCATATGCATGCTAAGAAAGCTTTTGCGTGCAGATGAAGAATGACCTCTTGTGTCAGTAGACAAAAGAACGCGGGGAACAGTTAGTGCAGTCAAAGATGCTTCTGTTTGGGCTCGAGCATAAGCAAACGCCACTTTGTGGCAAATTAGATCATGAATAGCAGCAGCAGTAGTTGCCCTCTCAGGCAAGCATGAGGCCCCGCCTATAGATGCCATGGCAGAGCTTCCAGGGATCGCAGACATGGGCACGCCTATTACTTTGGGCAATTTGGCTGAACTAGCTCTTTTAGGCACAGGCAAGCAGAGTGAGCGGCCACTGTGCAGGCTAGAGACCATTTGAAAATATACTCGCTACGACGAGGGGGCTAGCGCAGCCTCACACATACACAGCGCACAGCGGGTACTGTAATCCTAAATGACAAAGTAGTTACATTAATAGTTATCATAAAACTTCATGCTGGCTGTAACATCCTCCCGCCTTCCCACCCTCGCACCCTAACAGCCCAACAGCCACTTACGATCCACTTGCAGGTGCGCGCGGCCCCAGTGGATTAAGTAGGCGGCCTGCAGAAAAAAAGTGGGTGGAGTCTATGTGTAGGCGTGGCAGGGAGTGAAGCGTAATGATGACGCTGTGAGTAAAAGAGAAAATATTTTAGCATGCATCAGCGGGCAGCATGTAACGAGTCCCACAATAAAGGTCAAACAAGAAAGTTCCAACAAAGAAGTCTCAGCTAATCCACAAGCTTTGTTTGAAGGGCCAAGTCAGCTTTGTATCAGTGGTGCGAGCGGCGCCGGGAGAGCAATCCTTCTCCTTGCCGACTCGTCAATGCAGAAGCTTGTGAGAACAAAGAGGTCCAGAGCAGGCGAGCAGCCCACAGCAGCCCAACAGCCACTTACGATCCACTTGCAGGTTCAATAGAATTGAATTAGATGATGCCAGAAGACATTTCCTTACAAAGCTGTTCATTAGTGGCGAGTTGGCAGAGGCGGATATAGAGAAGGAATAGATATTTGTTGTGAAGGTCTGATATGGCACAAAGCATTCGAGGCATTTTATATGACCTGGAATGCTCAAGAAGAACTGAGTCTAATGGCTCAGCTCAAGCTTATCTATGCTTCCACTTGCAGTTAGTGAAAGAGTGAGTGCAGAAGAGTGAGGCTTGTGCGTGGAGTCAGACTGAGCATCTTAATGAGGCACAGAACAAACTTAAACAGTTAGAAGATCAAGTACAGCAGAACCATATTTTTGAACTCAAAACAAGAACACCTCACGGAACAACTCAACAATGAGTTAAAAACCCAGCAGCAAGAGAAAGTAGAGCGTGAAATACTGTTTTCTGCACTGCAAGATGCCCATAAATAGTGTGTGGAAAATTTGAGCTCACTGCAACATAAGGTAAATGATCAGAATATTTATAATATGTTATGTTAGTATCATTTCTAGAGCTCACAGTCACCCAGAGGTATCTTGGTGCTGAGGAAAGGAGGCTGCAGCCGAGCACAAGCGCAACTCTGCCTAGAATAGATATGTTTTAACTGCTTTTCTAAATGCTAGATAATTAGATGTTTTCTTAATGGCTAAGGGAGGTCGTTCCATAGAACTGCAGAGGCTGCAGAGGACGCACAACCTTCAGCCCTTATACAATTGTAGATCGGTACCACCAGCCGATCAGCCGAGGCGGAGCATAGGCTGCGGCTAGGCTGGTAGCGGGCAAACAACTTAGCTTGGAGGTATTCAGCACCCTGATCATGGAGGGCCCGGTTAACTATACACAGTGCTTTAAAGTTGACCCGCTGGGTCATCAGGAGCCAATAGAGGACTCAAAGCACAGGAGAGATATGCGCTCCATAATGTGTGCCAGTTGCAACACGTGCAGCTAGATGCTGCAGCTGCTGAATCATGCTTTTCGGTTGTGCCAGATACAGGGAGTTGCAGTAGTCTAGCCGAGATATCACCATGGCTGCCACCACTGGAGGACACTGTGGGGCAGGATTCAAGGGAAACACCTTCTTTAAGATTTTTAGCTGGAAGTGGCCAGCTTGACATACAGCAGTAACTTGCTTATCCATAGAGAGTGACGCAGAAAGGATTTCCCCCAGATTTTTCATCTTGCTAACCGGCACAGGGAGAGGACCCAAAGATGAAGGCCAAAAGGAGGGCACCCAGAGTGTGGAGTCAGGAGGACAGCCCACCACCATCACCTCAGTTTTGTCTCTATTCAATTTGAGCCAATTGCAGTTCATCCACTCTCCCACAGCTGCCAGACACTCCCATCGGCACGATGACACCTCAGCCTGATCGAGATCTAATCGGATCAGGATCTGAGTATCGTTGGTGTACGAGTAGCATCTGACGCCGTAGGAGCGGATCAAACATACAATGGCCCAAATATAGATGTTAAATAAGATTGGAGACAGGGAGGAGCCTTGTGGCACTCCACAACTGAGGTGACAATGAGCAGAGAGAAAGGGGGGCATAGAGAGGGTCTGTGTATGATCTGCCAGAAATTAAGTGAACCAGGCCAGTTCTTGGCCCGATATGCCCAGCTGGGCAAGGCGGGACAGCAGAATGGAGTGGTCGACCGTGTCGAATGCCGCTGATAGATCTAACAGGATCAGAGCCCCCACTCCACCTGTGTCCACCAGCCTGGCCATATCATCATGGACGGCGACCAGTACACTCTCAGTGCCCCTACCAGGTTGAAAACCAGACTGAGCAGGATCCAGAAGATGGGAAGATTCAAGAAATGTAGAGAGCAGGGGTGACACCAGTGACTCAATCATTTTAAATAGAAAAGGAAGAAATGAGATGGGACGGAAATTAGATAGAACAGTGGGGTCCAGAGATGGCTTCTTCAGGAGGGGGATCATCGTAGCTGCCTTCAATTCTTGTGGAACCAGCCCAGACTGACATGAGTCGTTAATGGCTGCCATGATCTCTGAAAGGACGTCTGGGGAGATCTCCTTCATAACCCATAATGGGATGGCATCCGATGGGGAGCAGGTTTACATTTTTTGAATAGCCACCAATACTTTCTCTTCAGAGAACCTGGGAAAGGCTGTCCAGCTCTTCGTAACAGGGTGAGTAAAAGTCACCAGGTAAGTCGGGTTATTTGCTTCAGGTGAGGCTGCAGTTACAGTCATAGAGATGTTTTGTCGAATAGTGTCGATTTTCATAATAAAATATTGTGACAGAGCATCACAAAGCTCCTGGGTTGGAGTAACATTGGGAGTCAATTTCTCAGAAAAGGAGAGAGCCTTAACTGCTGAGAAGAGAGCCCTGGGCTGAAATAATGAGGATTCAATTTTGGTGGTATGGTATAATGTTTTCACTGCTTTAATGGCAGCAGAGTAGACTGCAGAGCATGCTTTATATAGTATTTTCTTTAGCAGGATCCTTGTTCTCTGCCATTTACGTTCAGCCTGTCTCAATTTGAGCTGGGCATCCTTCAGGAGATGTGTAAGCCACGGCTCTGATGGCAGCTGCAAGGCTGAACCAGTCGTAAAAGAGCGGCCACATTTGCGGCCTCAAGAAAGGCGTGAGAGAGAAGAGACAGCGACGCCGTTGTAGCTGAACTACACTTGGCACGGATCGTAGTAACCATGCTTTGAGTGTCAACGGTGCGTTTACCCACAGATTTTACCCACTGAGATCTTAGTTGGTTTGCCCACAGCTTCCAGCATACAAGAGACCAGAAAGTGGTCCGACCACAGTGTAGGTTCAACTGACTGAATAGTCAGGAGTGATTCTTTAGCAAAAATCAGATCCAGCATATTTCCAGTCTCATAGAGATAGGGAGCACCTAGAAGACAGACAGGGGAGGGAGTACAAGTAGCAGTTCTGAGTTAGAAGGTGAATGGACTCCGGTGCAGAAGAAGAAAAAGACAGGGAAACAGAGCAAGGTTTTGTGAAAGACCCCATAAGACAAATCAATGCCATAAAGAGCTTTCTAACCCCATATCACAAGAATGCCAAGTATTCAGCATGGGAGCACCTGGAACTTTATGAGCAGATGATGGCATCATTCCAGATCAGTAATGATGTGAATTATATAGCTTTTGCTAAATGGACTTTCTCACCTGAGTACTCCAGTTGTTTGGCAGTACTGGATGACCAGGATCATTATAAATGGTCCACCTATAAAGCAGGCATTTAAAAATATTTCTTCTCACACACAAACCCACAGGAGGCCCGTAACGCTGCCTATAATTTACACTGTGGGGAGGATCAGGTGCCTAGGGTATCAAACACATCCTGGGTATGTAAACACTCCCCCAGCCTAAGGAGGGGAACCGATCAGATAAGTACTGCCCTGGGAAACTTCCTTCCAAACTTCCCTTAGGAGAGAATTATCACTCCACCTCCCAATCTGAACTTTTTCCCCAGCTATCCTGAAAATCAGAACTTACAAAACAATCCTCCTCTCTCTTCCTGGTTCCAGGACAATAGATCCCTAAACCCGGGAGAAGGGCGATTCAGGATGGAAAATTATGGGGGAAATTTCCAGTGCCTGAGCTATTCCGGGAGAAGGGACAGTTACCCTTTTCAGGAGCAGCCGAGGTATGACTTGAGGTCTCCCTACCACCCAGAAAAGGTCTCGCAACTCGAGTGACAGGTCCACCAACTGATAGATGATCTGGGGTGGATTCTGAGGGCTCAGTCCAACTCTCAACCTAACCCTGCTCCCCAGAATTCCCCAACACCCAGGTCTGATACCCCAGGGGTGAAATCACAGGAGGAAACCTCTGACAAACCACAGGATTCTGAGGAGGCTCCCCGGGTAAGCAGACCTTCTCTTTAAAAAAACAGGGGGGGGTGCATCCCAAAGAAAATGGTTCCCAAAAGACCCTGAGTGGGACAGGGTAAGTATGGAGACCGACCCAGAACAAGAAACACTTCAACTACGAAAGGGGCGAGCCAGACAGAATTGAGGGGATGTCCTTCTCCAAACAGGTTCTGAGAACTGTTGCAAGGTAAAGGTGGACAGACAAGGAACCAGGGAAAAGGAGGATTCCCCAACCACTCCCATAGCGAGTTGCAAAGTTTTCTTTACAGATTCCCAAATTCTGACACAAAAAATTGCCCAAGATCACACAGTGTTGGAGTTCAATATTAAAAAAATGACCACAAGCTGTCAAATAACTCACACTTTCTTTGCACCTTGGAGGAGAAAGAAGGCCGATTTCATGCACCATACAAGGTGTAGAGTCAGTGTGAATTATCAGCTGTGGTGGATACTGGATCCCAATCCACCCTCCTGTCCAAAAAGGCCTTTGACCTACTAAACTCAGGATGGGGGATGACCACCAAATTCCCCTCACACCACTTCACGGATAACTCCAAAATTTCAAAGAGAATAATATTTCTGTCAAAGGGACTGTGGATCAGGAAATAAAAATTGGACGGCATCAGCTGAAACATCCGGTGATAGTTGTGACGCCAGAGGGCACATCTTGTTTACTGGGGAACAATCTCCTGAGGAGGTTATCAACTCTGATCGACTGTGTAAACTAGCTCCTTTGGAATCATACTAGCCACCCTATACAGTTTAAAATGGGTACCAATTATGTAAGCCTGAATGGTACATGTCACTTAATTGATTAACGTTTTTAAAATATAGAGTTCCATTTCAAGAATAACCAAGCCCCAGACCTCACTGTCATCTCTGTAGGAGAACAAACTGGAGATGGGAACCCTTATCCATTCTTGAAAATCAACTTTCCTCACAGTTTTAAGTGGCAATCCATACTGGAAGGGAACACCCTAAAATGTTACACCAATCCAAAGTCAGAAGAAACATTGAGTCCTGTGAAACCAGACATGGAAGAACCCTCTCAAAGTCTGACGGACATTCAGAAAAAGGGAAAACAATTGTTTTTGCCCATTCAGTTAAATGAGGGGGAGGAGCAGCTGCTCACCAGAGTATGCCTGAATAACGGAAGGAGCTTCATCAGCAAAGGATTATTCAGGAAACTCCCAAAAGATCAGACCATTCCCACATTTAAATTGATTGACAAATGGGAAGTAGATCTGGAAACCCCAAATTCCAAACATATCATGCCTAGCAGGTGTATGCTAAAAATTCCCATTGCTGACAAAAGCATAGAACATAATATTTGGGTCGTGAGAGATGTCCCTTCCGCCTTTTATCTGGGAAGTGACATTCTCAACCAATTTGCAATCAATTTAGATCTAATTAATAATAAAGCCTCGTCCCGACTCAGGGGTAACCCCATAGGCTTTGACAATTCTGAAAAAGCATTCTGGTCAGCTCAATTGCTGCCTTATGCCGTTGACGTTCAAGTGCAAGAAGAGGTTACCATCCCATGGCAGCTGTGACAATTTACTCTCCCCCTCAAAATTAAGCCAGGACAGAACATCAAACATCAGGAGGACTATATAAATCTAAATTCCCATCTCCAACAACAAGGTTTGTTTTTAAATCCGACACCTCTGTTAGACCTAGAATATGACAGCATTGGAATTTTGGTCGATAACGGCGACCCTCGAAGTATCACTTTGGGCACAGACACCTTTATTGGAATGGCGGTTGAGGCCCAACATTATTCTACTGATCTAGGTAATGAAATCATGGCACCAATCCCAAACGACTGTTTTGACTTCAGCAACGTATTCCTCCAGAAACTATTTTTACTAGGCATGTGGCAATATCATGGTGCAGTCTTCCTGCCACTTCGGGGTGGAAGAGGTGACCTGTGACATTAGGAGGGAGGAGGTAGTGTTCAGAGTCAAGGACCACTACCTCAAATCCCCTGTACAGATCAACACCATCCAAAGAGATCTCTCCACCCAACCCGAGGATACTGCTGAAATTTCCAATGCCGAGGTCATCCCAGGTTTCAAGCTAATGGTTGAGGAAATGATCAATCTTGTTGATGCCTGTGAGACTGAGGAGCAAAGACAAAAGCTGGAAATAGGTCTTCCTGGAATTCCAATGGACTCATGCGACTGTGGACACACACGCATTCACTCAACCACCATACCCATGGACCCTGAGATGGGTCCAGTGTTTGTGAAGCAATACCGGTTACCTCTCATGTCCATGGAGTCACTGAGATTATTGAGAATGTAGAATCCTGTGGGATAATTCATCCGATCCACAGTATCTTCACCAACCTGGTACTGGGCATATTCAAAACAAATGGCCAATACAGACTATGTGCAGACCTATGGGAGTTGAACAAAAAGGTCTACATGTCAAGATGGCCACTTACCTACATCGATCAAGGGCTGGCCCAGGTCAAAGGTGTACACCGGCATTGACGTGACCAACTGTTACTGGACAGTACCCGTGAGCAGACAAGACCAGTACATGCTTGCCTTTACCTTCAGGGGGCAGCAGTACACGTGGATCCGAACCCCCTTTGGATACATAAACTCCAGCAATGGGTTTAACATCTTCCTACATAAGGCCATGCCTTATTTGGGCAAAAGGGAAAACCTGGCCTATGGGGATAATGTTTTGATCAAGAGCTCAACTGTAGAGGAACATATAGCAGAAATCTGCTATGTTGTAACCCAGTTGCGGAAAGCCAGAGAAAAACTGTCCTTTCAGAAGGCACAGTGGTGTAAGAACTGAGAACTTTTTAGGACACAAAATCACCCCCGAGGGTCTTAATCCCCAGGCAAAGACGGTGGAAGCCTTATTGAAATTAAAACACCATACTACTCTGAGAGAATTAAGAGGCCTTGTTGGACTCACTAATTATAGTTGGAAGTTCATTTAAGACTATGCAGAGGTCACTTGACCCTTGGTCCATCTATTAAAGGTCAGAGTCAAGTAGGAGTGGGGTCCGGAACAAGCAGAGGCAGTTAAACAACTGAAAAGAAGCCTTTCCCATGCCCCTTGTTTGTCTTACCCCATAACAAGCCAGGTGTACTTCTTGGATACAGGGTTCTCAGATACTTGCCTAACAGTGGTGTTGTATCAAAGCATGGCAAGGTCAACAAAGTCACCTCATACGCGAGCAAGACTTTGTCCTCTTTGGAGGAAAAATTCAATGACTGCGAGAAGGCACTCCTGGCAATGGTGTGGGCGTTGAAAAATGACTGCCTATTTATCCGGGGGGAGCACATCATTTTTGAGACTCCTCAACAACCCTTGCAATATCTACAAATTGACATAATATGGCCAGGGAACTTTAGTTATTCCAGAATTACTTCCAGGATTCTGTCCATGCAAGGCTTTTCTGTGGAGGTCAGATATGGCCAAAACAAGAAGAGTCCCCTAGCGCAAGGGTTGGCAGACTTGCATGATTGTGTTCCAGAAAACTGTCTCGAGGATGAAAGTCTAATGACCAATAACATCATGGGGGCATACTTAACTTCCTCACATAAGGTCTATGAAGAAGACACGTGTCAGGGGATACCAAAGTTTATGTGGATGGGTGCTCCTACCATGTTGATAACAATGGGGAAAAAGAACTAGTGGCTGGCATTGGGCATGCCTGGGTGAACACTCCCCCGAAACCCTCTGCTGGTTAAAAAATAGGACCCCGAAGTTGTCAGGTTGCAGAGTGGATGGCCATTCATCAAGCCATCCTCACTCCAGTGCACCACCCCCTCAATGAAGTGGTCATAATTACTTACTCCGATTATGTCAGGAATGGGATTTTGGAGCACCTGATTAACTGAACAAATCAAGCCATGCTTTGTGCCAACAATAAACCCTTAAGCCATGCTTTGTGCCAACAATAAAAATGAGATGACCATCTATTGGAAGAAGATAAGAGGTCATTTCAATACAGAGGGGCCAGATAAGCCTGGGAATTACCTGTCTGATAAGCTGGCTAAATCCAGGTCTCTGCATGGGGAGTTCATAGAAAAAGAATCCCTGCTTGGTGAAATCCAAGTTTCTGCTGTCACCAGGTCACAAACTTGTGCAAATAGTGAACTCTCGACTGCCCAGTGGAGTAAAGATACCCCAGATGCAGATTTGATGACTGCACAGAAAGATGACCCGTTCATTGGGAAATGTTATTAACACATTGCAAACCCTGCAAGCTCTCCTCTAACAGAGTCAGATTGTACCGTAAAGAGGATCTCCGGGTGTTGATGAAGAGAGCCCTATCTGGCTGTTACCAGTGGGTGGTACCTACCTCATTCCAAAGCCTGATGTTGAATCATGCCCATGATGTGACCCCTGCCATCCATAGGGGGTTTCACATGACATTAGAAATCTTGCACAAGGTTGCCTACTATACAAGCATGGGCCAGGACTTCAACATTACCTAAAGAGGTGTCTTGTGTGTGCTCAATATCAACCCAGTTCACTCACACACACAGCTCCCCTACAAAAAAAGGGGAATGAAACTGCCTTGGTCAGATTTTGCAAGTCGATTTCATCAGGCCAGTGATTTGCTCCTCTAGCGGAAACAAGTACATGTTGACTGTGACATGCTTGTTCACAAAGTGGGCAGAATATCTTCCAGACCGGAATTGTAAGGCAGAGACAGCTGCAGCACTAATGATCAACCATATCTTCTCTCGTTTCAGCCTCCTGCAAATGATTCAGTTGGACTGAGAAAGCCATTTTACCAGTAAGGTGATGGCAAAGATGCGGGAGATTCTAGGGGTAACAAGAGAAATCCACATTACCTACCGCCTAGCCTCAAGTGAGGGGTAGAGAGATACAACAAAACAATTGTGAGTATCTTAAAGAAGTTTGTTGCAGACTCTGGACCCAGTTGGGACATCCGATTACCACTTATCCTGATGTCTATTAGATCTACAAGATCTTCTGCAACAAAGATGTCTCCATTTGAGCTCATGACCGGTTGAAGAATGGTGTTACCGCGGCATCTTCGCTATAGGACTCGGGATCAGACGCTGATAAATGCGTCCACTACTCATTAAACATTCTAGAAAAGTTGGCTGAAGGAATGAAGACCTATTATGACCCAAAGACCACCAAGAAGGAATATGAAGTAGGGAACAAGGTTTACATGCACAAATTTCAAATGAATCAGGCCAAGGAGTGGAAATGTCTCCCATCTTGGCGTGGTGCCTTTGAAATTATAGACAAAATATCCCCTAGTGCCTACAAGATCTGCATCCCAAAAGAAGAACAGACAGAAGAAAGATGGGTCTGCATCAATTAGTTGAAAAGCTGTTTATCCCAGACAAGCTTTACGACTGATTGAGGAGCCAACTGAAAGTCGAGCAGAGGAACCATCCAAAGAGTGAAAACCCCGGATGGAGAACTATAACAGGTGAGTAGTTTAATTAATATTCTTTGGAAATGTAAAAAAAAACACAAAAAAAGAAAATGTCTTGAAGTAACGTTCTGAAATACTGTGTCTAGTTTTATGTGATGTTTCCCTCGTGCAACTATAATAGTTCAAATGTGATGTCTCTTTCTATGTAATATTTTTCTCTCTAATACAACACCCACGTTCTGTGGAAATATTTGTATGAAAAGTACAGAACATCTCTTTTGTCTATTTAATAGATAAATAACCTCCTTTTTCCAGCCTGGACACAAGAGGGCATCTGGTGAGAACCCCAAAGATCCCGGGAAGAAGGAAAGAAAGGGTGTGCTGTGCCACAACCTCCAACCCAAAGAGGGAAGAGGAGGCTGGAGTGACCACTCCCTAATGAAGGAAGAATGGGGGTACTGTGCCACACCCTCCAACCCAAAGAAGGAAGGGGAGGCTGGAGTGCCCACTCCTAATGAAGGAAGAAAGGGGGTGCTGTGCCACACCCCCCAACCCAGAGCCGGAAGGGGAGGCTGGAGTGCCCACTCCTAATGAAGGAAGAAAGGGGGTGCTGTGCCACACCCCCCAACCCAGAGCCGGAAGGGGAGGCTGGAGTGCCCACTTCCTAATTAAGGAGATTGAGCCAGACAAATATGAAGAAAAAAAACAGAAAAGGGGACTTTGAATAAATCCCCACTTTGCCCTGCTCTTCCCCATGAAAAAGAAGAATGGAAGAACAGGGAGGGCATGTGGGGTGTAATCAAAGGCCCCAAACTGAAGGTCCATGTGAAAAAGGCTTACATGCCATTACCAAAGGAAAATCTGCATTTTAATTCACAAAGGAAGAAGAAATTAAAAGTTTCCTTTCACATGAAAAACCAGATTTTTAACACTGACACAAAAACGGCTTTGCATGTGTGTTTGCAAGTTAAAACTGAAGGGCCATGTGAAAAGGCATACCTGTCACTACAAAAGGAAATTCAGCATTTTATTTCACAAAGGTAGAAGAATTTCAAGGGGACATGAAAAACAGGATTTTTAAACACTGAAACGTAAACGGCTTTGTATATGTGTTTGCACGTTTATTTATTTATTTAGCATTTGTAAGAAGCTTATACAACAAGTAAATTGTGATTCAAAGCAAGACATGAGATAAATGTCCCCGTGCCAACATAAAGATGTCAGGGAAAAGACATGGTGTGGGTTGACAAAAAGTAAGGTAGATTATGCTTCACATGCAAAATACCAGAAAACATTTGAAAAGAAAATCCAACTTTGTTGCCATGAAAAGTTCACTTAGGCCCAATGCAGACCCTGTTTGCTTGCTGTGGGACAAATGTCACAAATGGGTCCCTCAGTGGAAAGACTGGCTCTCATCCCAGTGGATTGCCTGAAAGGTGTGGAAACAAAGTGTCCTTTAAACTTGCTGTCTTTACAGGCAGTTATATGCAGGCCATCTGTTTTGGCTGATGCATGACCAGAATGTAAGAAGGAGGTGTGCTAAAAAGGGCCTACAATTAAGGGAAGGGCTGAAACTCCAACTTTAAACAGCAAACTCCAAACACAAAGACACTAATAAAATCTCTGGTTTTGGGTTGCACCGGAGTGGCAAATGACGCGGAGGAAAGGAATCTCATATTTGCCCATATGAAGATTCCCTTGTTTAAAAGAACTATTATCATTTAGGCATTTTTCTCAGTAACCAAAAGTTGGATTTTGTTTATTTATGTGTCATTCTTTAGATAATCTCCAGGCAATTTTGGTGATATACAATTCATCCACCTGTGACTTGGGAAACTGCAATGGCCAGTTAAACCAGGTTCCCGGCTGATCTGAAAATGTCCTGAATTTAAGAGTAACTTACATGTTCATAACTGTGATGCTTTCTGTGAAAACGGCAGAAAATTGCCAAGCGGTTGTGCAAAATGATGCAGACCTGGCTGTCGTTTTATTTAATTCCCTGTGATTAGCTGAATCAGGATATGGATATATATATATATAGTTATGGTTTAGATATGGTTGAGTTGCTGTTTCCATAGGAAGAGAACTTTTTGGGCGGTTTATAACTTCGCTCCCCCTGGACGAATCCACAGCAAACTTTGCAAAAAAAGTATATGGCTCACTCTAAATTATTTTGCAAAGTTTGGTGAGCCTTCGTCCAGGGGGGGCAAAGTTATAGGGGGTCCCAAATATATGTTTTTTCCCATAACGTGTCCGCGGACATGTTACGTGCTTTCCCATTGGCTGTGGCGCAACGTGCAGTGTATCTATTTTGAAAGACGCCCGCCATCTTTGTTTATCCCGAGGAGCGGGATCTGCCACCTGCTAGTAAGGTCATGCCCGTGTCTTCCTCCCGTTCCCCCAACCCCCCTCATGCCCGTGTCTTCCTCCTGTTCTTCCCCACCCCCGCTCATGCCCCGTGTCTCCCCTGTTCCCCCCACCCCCCGCTCATGCCCATGTCTCCCCTGTTCCCCCCCACCCCGGCTCATGCCCTGTGTCTCCCTCACGATACCCCCACCCCCGCTCATCCCCCGTGTCTCCCCTGTTCCCCCCACCCCCTGCTTATGACCAGTGTCTCCCTTGTTCTCCCCCACCCCCCGCTCATCCCCTGTGTCTCAATCACGATCCCCCACCTGCTCATCCCCCGTGTCTCCCTCACGATCCCCCCACCCCCGCTCATCCCCCGTATCTCCCTCACGATCCCCCCACCCCCTGCTCATCCCCTGTGTCTCCCCTGTCCCCCCACCCCACGCTCATGACCCGTGTCTCCCTTGTTCCCCCCCACTCATCCCCCGTGGCTCCCTCATGATCCCCCCACCCCCGCTCATGCCCCGTGTCACCCTCCTGTCCCCCCAACCCCGCTCATGCCCCGTGTCTCCCTACTGTACCCCCACCCCCCGCTCATCCCCCGTGTCTCCCTCATGATCCCCCCACACCCTGCTCATGCCCCCGTGTCTCCCTCACGATCCCCCCACCCCCCACTCATGCCCCGTGTCTCCCCTGTTCCCCCCCACCCCCTGGTCATGCCCGTGTCTCCCTCCTGTTGCCCCACCCCCCCTGCTTATGCCCTGTGTCTGCCCTGTTCCCCCCACCCCCGCTCATGCCCCGTGTCTCCCTCGTGTTGCCCCACCCCCCGCTCATGCCCCGTGTCTCCCTCATGTTGCCCCCACCCCCTGCTCATGCCCTGTGTCTCCCTCATGTTGCCCCCCACCCCCTGCTAATGCCCCGTGTCTCCCTCGTGTTGGCCCACACCCCCGGCTCATGCCCTGTGTCTCCCTCATGTTACCCCCCACCCCCCGCTCGAGCCCCGTGTCTGCCCTGTTCCCCCCACCCCCCGCTCATGCACCGTGTCTCCCTTGTGTTGCCCCCACCCCGCGCTCATGCCCCGTGTCTCCCTCGTGTTGTCCCCCACCCCCCGCTCATGCCCCGTATCTCCTTTGTGTTACCCCCGCTCATGCCCCGTGTCTGCCCTGTTCCCCCACCCGCCGCTCATGCCCCGTGTCTCCCTTGTGTTGCCTCCACCCCCCGCTCATGCCCCGTGTCTCCCTCGTGTTGCCCCCACCCCTTGCTCATGCCCCGTGTCTCCCTTGTGTTGCTCCCCACCCCCCACTCATGCCCCGTGTCTCCCTTGTGTTACCCCCAGCCCCCGCGTCTCCTTCCTGTACCCCCTGCTCATGCCCCATGTCTGCCCTGTTCCCCCACCCCCGCTCATGCCCCCTGTCTCCCCTGTTCCCCCCACTCCCCGCTCATGCCCCGTGTCTTCCCTGTTCCCCCACCCCCCCGCTCATGCCCTGTGTCTCCCTCGTGTTGCCCCACCCCCCGCTCATGCCCTGTGTCTCCCTCGTGTTGCCCCCACCCCCCGCTCATGCCCCGTGTCACCCTCCTGTCCCCCCACCCCCGCTCATGCCCCGTGTCTCCCTACTGTCCCCCCACCCGCTCATCCCCGTGTCTCCCTCACGAACCCCCACACCCCGCTCATGCCCCGTGTCTCCCTCACGATCCCCCCACCACCCACTCATGCCCCGTGTCTCCCTCCGGTTGCCCCGCACCCCCCTGCTCATGCCCCGTGTCTGCCCTGTTCCCCCACCCCCGGTCATGCCCCATGTCTCCCTCATGTTTCCCCACCCCCGCTCATGCCCTGTGTCTCCCTCATGTTGCCCCCCACCCACCCCGTCATGCCCCGTGTCTCCCTCCTGTTGCCCCCCACCCCCCCGCTCATGCCCCGTGTCTGCCCTGTTCCTCCACCCCCGGTCATGCCCCATGTCTCCCTCGTGTTTCCCCACCCCCGCTCATGCCCTGTGTCTCCCTCATGTTGACCCCCACCCACCTGGTCATGCCCCATGTCTCCCTCCTGTTGCCCCCCACCCCCCCGCTCATGCCCCGTGTCTGCCCTGTTCCCCCACCCCCGGTCATGCCCCATGTCTCCCTCGTGTTTCCCCACCCCCGCTCATGCCCTGTGTCTCCCTCGTTACCCCCCACCCCCCACTCATGCCCCGTGTCTCCCCTGTTCCCCTCACCCACCGCTCATGCCCCGTGTCTCCCCTGTTCCCCCACCCCCTCTCATGCCCCGTGTCTCCCTCGTGTTACCCCCCACCCCCCGCTCATGCCCGTGTCTCCCTCCTGTTCCCCCCACCCCCGCTCATGCCCCGTGTCGCCCTCATGTTGCCCCCACCCCCCGCTCATGACCCGTGTCTCTCTCGTGTTGCCCCCCCACCCCTGCTCATGACCCGTGTCTCCCTCGTGTTGCCCCCACCCCCGCTCATGCCCCGTGTCTCCCTCGTGTTGCCCCCCACTCATGCCCCACCTCTCCCTCCTGTACCCCCACTCCCTGCTCATGCCCCATGCCTCCCTCCTGTACCCCCCACCTCCCGCTCATGTCCCATGTCTCCCTCCTGTACCCCCACCCCCCCACTCATGCCCCGTGTATGCCCTATTCCACCCCACCCCCGCTCATGCCCTGTGTCTCCCTTGTGTTACCCCCCACCCCCCGCTCATGCCTTGTGTCTCCCTCCTGTTACCCCCCACCCCCTGCTCATGCCCTGTGTCTTCCTCCTGTTCCCCCCACCCCCGGTCATGCCCTGTGTCTCCCTCCTGTTCCCCCCCACCCCCGCTCATGCCCCGTGTCTCCCCTGTTCCCCCCACCCCCCCCCGGTTATTCCACCTGTCTCCCTCCTGTTGCCCCCCACCCCCCGCTCATGCCCCGTGTCTGCCCTGTTCCCCCCAACCCCGCTCATGCCCCGTGTCTCCCTCGTGTTGCCCCCCCCACCCCCGCTCATGCCCCGTGTCTCCCTTGTGTTACCCCCTAACCCCCGCTCATGCCCCGTGTCTGCCCTGTTCCCCCTACCCCCCGCTCATGCCCCATGTCTCCCTTGTGTTGCTCCCCACCCCCCACTCATGCCCCGCGTCTCCCTTGAGTTACCCCCCAGCCCCCGCTCATGCCCCGTGTCTCCCTCCTGTACCCCCTGCTCATGCCCCGTGTCTGCCCTGTTCCCCCACCCCCAGCTCATGGCCCGTGTCTGCCCTGTTCCCCCCACCCCCCGCTCATGTCCCGTGTCTCCCTCCTGTACCCCCCACCCGCTGCTCATGCCCCGTGTCTCCCTCGTGTTACCCCTTACCTCCCGCTCATGCCCTGTGTCTCCCTCCTGTTCCCCCCACCCCCTCTTATGCCCTGTGTCTCCCTCCTGTTCCCCCACTCCCCCGCTCATGCCCCGTGTCTCCCTCGTGTTACCCCACCCCCACTCATGCCCTGTGTCTCCCCTGTTCCCCCCCACCCCCGGTCATGCCCCGTGTCTCCCTCCTTTTGCCCCCCACTCCCCGGTCATACCCCGTGGCTCTGCTGTTCCCCTCCACCTCCCTGCTCACGCCCTGTGTCTCCCTTGTTCCCCCACCCCCCGTTCATGCCCCGTGTCTCCCCTGTTCCCACCCGCCCCCGCTCATGCCCTCTGTGTATCCCCTGTTCCCCCACCCCCTGCTCATGCCCTGTGTCTCTTTTATTCCCCCCCAACCCCCGCTCATGCCCCGTGTCTCCCTCCTTTTCACCCCACCCCCTGCTCATACCCCGTGTCTCCTCTGTTCCCCCCACCCCTGCTCATGCCCTGTGTCTCCCCTGTTCCCCCCACCCCCCGCTCATGCCCTGTGTCTCTCCCCTGTTCCCCCCCACCCCCTGCTCCTCATGCCCCGTGGCTCTCCCCTGTTGCCCCCACCCCCCGCTCATGCCCCGTGTCTCCCCTGTTCCCCCCCGCTCATGCCCCTTGTCTCTCTTGTTCCCCCCACGCCCCTGCTCATGCCCTGTGTCTCCCTCTTGTTGCCCCCCACCCCCTGCTCATGCCCCGTGTCTGCCCTGTTCCCCCCACCCCCCTCATGCCCCGTGTCTCCCTCGTGTTGCCCCACCCCTGCTCATGCCCCGTGTTTCCCTCGTGTTGCCCCCCCACCCCTGCTCATGCCCCGTGTCTCCCTCGTGTTGCCCCCACCCCTCGCTCATGCCCCGTGTCTCCCTCATGCCCCGTGTCTGCACTGTTTCCCCCCACCCCCGCTCATGCCCTGTCTCCCTCGTGTTACCCCCCACCACCCCCGCTCATGCCCCATGTTACCCCCCCAACCCCTATCATGCCCCGTGTCTCCCTCCTGTTCCCCCATCCCCCGCTCATGCCCTGTGTTTCCCTCCTGTTCCCCCCACATCCCCGCTCATGCCCCGTGTCTCCCTCGTGTTACCCCCACCCCCCGCTCATGCCCCGTGTCTCCCTCCTGTTGCCCCCACCCCCGCTCATGCCCTGTGTCTCCCCTGTTCCACCCACCCCCCGCTCATGCCCCGTGTCTCCCCTGTTCCTCCCTACCCCCTGCTCATGCCCCGTGTCTCCCTCCTTTCCCCCCCACCCCCCGCTCATGCGCCGTGTCTCCCCTGTTCCCCGCTACCCCCTGGTCATGCCCCGTGTCTCCCTCCTTGCTCCCCCACCCCCCGCTCATGCCCCTTTTCTCCCCTGTTCCCCCCACCCCCTGCTCATGCTCCATGTCTCCCCTGTTCTCCCCGACCCCCCGGTCATGCCCCATGTCTCCCCTGTTCCCCCCCACCCCCCGCTCATGCCCCATGTCTCCCCTGTTCCCCCCACCCCAGCTCATGCCACTTGTCTCCCCTGTTCCCCCCTACCCCCTGTTCATTGTCTCTTGTTCCCCCCCACCCCCCGCTCATGCCCGGTGTCTCCCTCCTTTTCACCCCACCCCCTGCTCATGCCCCTTGTCTAATCTGTTCCCCCCCATCCCCCGCTCATGCCCTGTGTCTCCCCTGTTCCCCCCGCCCCCCGCTCAGGCCCCGTGTCTCTCTCCTGTTGCCCCCCCACCCCCGCTCATGCCCCGTGTCTCTCTCCTGTTTTCCCCCCAGCCCCCGCTCATGCCCCGTGTCTCCCTCCTGTCACCCCCCAACCCCGCGCTCATGCCCCGAGTCTCCCTGTTCCGTCCCACCCTCCGCTCATGCCCCGAGTCTCCCTGTTCCGTCCCACCCTCCGCTCATGCCCCTTGTCTCTCTCCTGTACCCCCCCACCCCTCGCTCATTCCCCGTGTCTCTCTCCTGTTCCCCCCAAACTCCGCTCATGCACCGTGTCTCCCTCCTATGCACCCCACCCCCTGCTCATGCTTCGTGTCTCCCTCGTGTTCCCCCACCCCCCGCTCATGCCCCGTGTCTCTCTCCTGTTGCTCCCCACCTCCCCGCTCATGCCCCGTGTCTCCCCCTGTTGCCCCCACCCCTGCACATGCCCGGTGTCTCCCTCCTCTTCCCCCCACCCCCCGCTTATGCCCCGTGTCTCCCTCCTGTTACCCCCACCCCCTGCTCATGCCCGGTGTCTCCCTCCTGTTCCACCCCACCCCCGCTTATGCCCCGTGTCTCCCTCCTGTTCCCCCCATCCCCAGCTCATGCCCCGTGTCTGCCCTGTTCCCCCCACCCCCCGCTCATGCCCTGTGTCTCCCTCGTGTTCCCCCCACCCCCGCTCATGACCCGTGTCTCCCTCGTGTTGCCCCCCACCCCCGCTCATGACCCGTGTCTACCTCGTGTTGCCCCCCCACCCCTCGCTCATGCCCTGTGTCTCCCTCGTGTTACCCCCCACCCCCTGCTCATGCCCCGTGTCTCCCTCCTTTATGCCCACCCCCCGCTCATGTCCCGTGTCTCCTTCGTGTACCCCGCACCGCCAATCATGTCCCGTGTCTCCCTCCTGTACCCCCCATCCCCTGCTCATGCCCCGTGTCTCCCTCGTGTTACCCCCTACCTCCCGCTCATGCCCTGTGTCTCCCTCCTGTTCCCCCCACCCCTTCTCATGCCCCGTGTCTCCTTCCTGTTCCCCCACTCCCCCGCTCATGCCCCGTGTCTCCCTCGTGTTACCCCACCCCCACTCATGCCCAGTGTCTCCCTCCTGTTGCCCACACCCCCTGCTCATTCCATGTGTCTCCCCTGTTCCCCCCACATGCCCTGTGTCTCCATCCTTTTCTCCCCACCCCCCGCTCATGCTTCATGTCTCCCATGTTCCCCAACCCCCCCGCTCATGCCCGGTGTCTCCCCTGTTCCCCCCCACCCCCGGTCATGCCCCATGTCTCCCTCCTTTTGCCCCCCCACTCCTGGTCATGCCCCGTGTCTCAGCTGTTCCCCCCACCCCCCTGCTCACGCCCTGTGTCTCCCCTGTTCCCCCCCCCCCCGTTCATGCCCCGTGTCTCCCCTGTTCCCCCCACCCCCTGCTCATGGCCCTGTGTCTCTCTTGTTCCCCCCAACCCCCGCTCATGCCCCGTGTCTCCCTCCTTTTCACCCCACCCCCTGCTCATGCCCCTTGTCTCCTCTGTCCCCTCCACCCCTGCTCATGCCCTGTGTCTACCCTGTTCCCCCCACCCCCCGCTCATGCCCGTGTCTCTCTTCTGTTGCCCCCACCCCCCGCTCATGCCCCGTGTCTCTCTCCTGTTCCCCCCACCCCTGCCCATGCCCCGTGTCTCCCTCCTGTTACCCCCCACCCCCGGCTCATGCCCTGTGTCTCTCTCCTGTTGCCCCCCACCCCCTGCTCATGCCCCGTGTCTCCCCTGTTCCCACCCACCCCCCCGCTCATGCCCCGTGGCTCTCCCCTGTTGCCCCCACCCCCCGCTCATGTCCCGTTTCTCCCCTGTTCCCCCCGCTCATGCCCCTTGTCTCTCTCTTGTTCCCCCCACCCCCCTGCTCATGCCCTGTGTCTCCCTCCTGTTCCCCCCAACCCCCGCTCATGCCTCGTGTCTCCCTCCTGTGCCCCCCACCCCCTGCTCATGCTTCGTGTCTCCCTCCTGTTCCCCGACCCCCGCTCATGCCCGTGTCTCTCTCCTGTTCCTCCCGACCTCCCCGCACATGCCCTGTGTCTCCCTCCTGTTACCCCCGCTCATGCCCCGTGTCTCCCTCCTGTTCCCCCCACCCCCGCTCATGCCCAGTGTCTCCCTCCTGTGCACCCCACCCCCGCTCATGCCCCGTATCTGCCCTGTTCCCCCACCCCCTTCTCATGCCCCGTATCTCCCCTGTTCCCCCCACTCCCCCCGCTCATGCCCTGTGTCTCCCTTGTGTTCCCCCCCACCCCCTGCTCATGCCCGTGTCTCCCCTGTTCCCCCACCCCCCGCTCATGCCCCGTGTCTCTCTTCTGTTGCCCCCCACCCCCCGCTCATGCCCCGTGTCTCTCTCCTGTTCCCCCCACCCCGCTCATGCCCCGTGTCTCCCTCCTGTTACCCCCCACCCCCCGCTCATGCCCTGTGTCTCTCTCCTGTTGCTCCCCACCCCCCGCTCATGCCCCTTGTCTCTCTCCTGTTCCCCCCACCCCCCGCTCATGCCCTGTGTCTCCCCTGTACCCCCCCACACCCCGCTCATGCCCCGTGGCTCTCCGCTGTTGCCCCCACCCCCCGCTCATGCCCCGTTTCTCCCCTGTTCCCCTCCGCTCATGCCCCTTGTCTCTCTCTTGTTCCACCCACCCCCCTGCTCATGCCCTGTGTCTCCCTCCTGTTCCCCCCACCCCCCACTCAAGCCTCGTGTCTCCCTCCTGTGCCCCCCACCCCCTGCTCATGCTTCGTGTCTCCCTCCTGTTCCCCGACCCCCGCTCATGCCCGTGTCTCTCTCCTTTTGCTCCCCACCCCCCGCACATGCCCTGTGTCTCCCTCCTGTTACCCCCCGCTCATGCCCCGTGTCTCCCTCCTGTTCCCCCCCACCCCCGCTCATGCCCAGTGTCTCCCTCCTGTGCACCCCACCCCCCGCTCATGCCCCGTGTCTGCCCTGTTCCCCCACCCCCTGCTTATGCCCCGTGTCTCCCCTGTTCCCCCCACCCCCCGCTCATGCCCCGTGTCTCCCTCGTGTTCCCCCCACCCCCTGCTCATGCCCGTGTCTCCCTCCTGTTCCCCCAAGCCCCGCTCATGCCCCATGTCTCCCTCGTGTTGCCCCCCACCCCCCGCTCATGCCCCGTGTCTCCCTCCTGTTCCCCCCACCCCCCACTTATAACCCGTGTTTCCCTAGTGTTACCCCCCACCCCCCTGATCATGCCCCGTGTCTCCCTCATGTTCCTCCCACCCCCCGCTCATGCCCCATGTCTCCCTCATGTTCTCCCCACCCGCCGCTCATGTTCCGTGTGTCTCCTGTCCCCCCAGCGCCTGCTCATGCCCTGTGTCTCCCTCATGTTCCTCCCACCCCCCGCTCATGCCCCATGTCTCCCTTGTGTACCCCCCACCCCCTGCTCATGTTCCGTGTGTCTCCTGTCCCCCCAGCACCTGCTCATGCCCTGTGTCTCCCTCATGTTCCCCCCACCCCCCACTCATACCCCGTGTCTCTCTCCTTATCCCCCCACCCCCCGCTCATGCTCTGTGTCACCCCTGTTCCCCCCACACCCCTGCTCATGCTCCATGTCTCCCCTGTCCCCCCACCCCCCGTTCATGCCCCGTGTCTACCTCCTTTTCCCCCCAAGCTCATGCCCCGTTTCTGCCCTGTTCCCGTCACCACCCTGCTCATGCCCCGTGTCTCCCTCGTGTTGCCCCCCACCCACCCTCATGCCCTGTGTCTCCCTCCTGTTGCCCCCACCCCCGGCTCATGCCCGGTGTCTCCCCTGTTCCCCCCACACCCCGCTCATGCCCCGTGTGTCCATCCTTTTCCCCCCACCCCCGCTCATGCCTCCCCTGTTCCCCCCTCCCCCGGTCATGCCCCGTGTCTACCTCCTTTTGCCCCCACCCCTCGCTCATGCCCCATGTCTTTCCTTTTGCCCCCACCCCTCGCTCATGCCCCATGTCTTTCCTGTTCCCCCACCCCCCGCTCATGCCCGTGTCTACCTCCTTTTCCCCCCACCCCTCGCTCATGCCCCATGTCTTTCCTGTTCCCCCACCCCCCGCTCATGCCCCGTGTCTCCCTCCTGTTCCCCCCAAGCTCATGCCCCGTTTCTGCCCTGTTCCCGTCACCACCCTGCTCATGCCCCGTGTCTCCCTCGTGTTGCCCCCCACCCACCCTCATGCCCTGTGTCTCCCTCCTGTTGCCCCCACCCCCGGCTCATGCCCGGTGTCTCCCCTGTTCCCCCCACACCCCGCTCATGCCCCGTGTGTCCATCCTTTTCCCCCCACCCCCGCTCATGCCTCCCCTGTTCCCCCCTCCCCCGGTCATGCCCCGTGTCTACCTCCTTTTGCCCCCCACCCCCCGCTCATGCCCCATGTCTCCGCTGTTCTCCCCCACCCCCCTGCTCATGTCCTGTGTCTCCCCTGTTCCCCCACCCCCCTTTCATGCCCCGTGTCTCCCCTGTTCCCCCCCACCCCCGCTCATGCCCTCTGTGTCTCCCCTGTTCCCCCCACCCCCTGCTCATGGCCCTGTGTCTCTCTTGTTCCCCCCCAACCCCTGCTCATGCCCCGTGTCTCCCTCATTTTCACCCCACCCCCTGCTCATGCCCCTTGTCTCCTCTGTTCCCCCCAACCCTGCTCATGCCCTGTGCCTCCCCTGTTCCCCCCATCACCGCTCATGCCCTGTGTCTCTCTTCTGTTTCCCCCCACCCCCCGCTCATGCCCCGTGTCTCTCTCCTGTTCCCGCCACCCCAGCTCATGCCCCGTGTCTCCCTCCTGTTACCCCCCACCCCCCGCTCATGCCCTGTGTCTCTCTCCTGTTGCCCCCCACCCCCCTGCTCATGCCCCTTGTCTCTCTCCTGTTCCCCCCACCCCCCGCTCATACTCCGTGTCTCCCCTGTTCCCCCCCACTCCCCGTTCATGCCCCGTGGCTCACCCCTGTTGCCCCCCACCCCCCGCTCATGCCCCGTTTCTCCCCTGTTCCCCCCCGCTCATGCCCCTTGTCTCTCTCTTGTTCCCCCCAGCCCCCTGCTCATGCCCTGTGTCTCCCTCCAGTTCCCCCCACCCCCCGCTCATGCCTCGTGTCTCCCTCCTGTGCCCCCCATCCCCTGCTCCTGCTTCGTGTCTCCCTCCTGTTCCCCGTCCCCCCGCTCATGCCCGTGTCTCTCTCCTGTTGCTCCCCACCCCCCCGGTCATGCCCTGTGTCTCCCTCCTGTTACCCCCTGCTCATGCCCCTTGTCTCCCTCCTGTTCCCCCCACCCCCGCTCATGCCCTGTGTCTCCCTCCTGTGCACCCAACCCCCTGCTCATGCCCCGTGGCTGCCCTGTTCCCCCACCCCCTGCTCATGCCCGTGTCTCCCCTGTTCCCCCCACCCCCCGCTCATGCCCCATGTCTCCCTCGTGTTCCCCCCACCCCCTGCTCATGCCTGTGTCTCCCTTCTGTTCCCCCACCCCCCGCTCATGCCTCGTGTCTCCCTCGTGTTGCCCCCCACCCCCCGCTCATGACCCGTGTCTCCCTCGTGTTGCCCCCCCACCCCCGCTCATGCCCCGTGTCTCCCTCGTGTTCCCCTCACCCCCCACTCGTGCCCCGTGTTTCCCTCGTGTTACCCCCCACACCCCTGCTCATGCCCCGTGTCTCCCTCGTGTTCCTCCCACCCCCCGCTCATGCCCCGTGTCTCCCTCATGTTCTCCCCACCCGCCGCTCATGCCCCGTGTCTTCCTCGTGTACCCTCATGCCCTGTCTCTCTCCTTTTCCCCCCTACCCCCCCACTCATGCTCCGTGTCCCCCCTGTTCCCCCCACCCCCTGCTCATGCCCCATGTCTCCCCTGTTCCACCCCACCCCCTGCTCATGCCCCGTCTCTCCCTCCTTTTCCCCCCACCCATGCCCTGTGTCTCCCATGTTCCCCCACACCCTGCTCAGGCCCAGTGTCTCCCTCGTGTTCTTCCCACACTCGCTCATGCCCCGTGTCTCCCTCGTGTTCTCCCCACCCCCGGCTCATGCCCCGTGTCTTCCTCGTGTACCCCCCCCACCCCCCGCTCATGCCCCTGCCCAGTGTCTCCCTCGTGTTCCCCCACCCCCCACTCATGCCCCGTGCCTCCCTTGTGTACCCCCCCACCCCCCCGCTCATGTCCCGTGTCTCCCTCGTGTTCCCCCCAACCCCCACTCATACCCCGTGTCTCTCTCCTTCCCCCCCCCACCCCCGCTCATGCTCTGTGCTCCCCTGTTCCCCCCACACCCCTGCTCATGCTCCGTGTCTCCCCTGTCCCCCCCACCCCTCGCTCATGCCCCGTGTCTCCCCTGTTCCCCCATCCCCCGCTCATGCCCCATGTGTGCCCTTCCCCCCGACCCCCTGCTCATGCCCTGTGTCTCTCTCCTGTTGCCCCCCACCCCCCGCTCATACCCTGTGTCTCTCTCCTCTCTCCTGTTGCCCCCCACCCCCCGCTCATGCCCCATGTCTCCCTTGTGTACCCCCCACCCCCGCTCATGTCCCGTGTGTCTCCTGTTGCCCCACCCCCTGCTCATGCCCCGTGTCTCCCTCGTGTTCCCCCCACACCCGCTCATGCCCTGTGTCTCTCTCCTTTTCCCCCCCACCCCCCACTCATGCTCTGTCTCCCCTATTCCCCCCCACCCCCTGGTCATGCTCTGTGTCTCCCCTGTTGCCCCCCACCCCCCGCTCATGCCCCGTGTCTCCTCTGTTCCACCCCACCCCCGCTCATGTGGGGGTGGGGGGTAAAAGGAGAGAGACACGGGGCATGACCGGGGGGTGGGGGGGGCAACAGAAGGGAGACACGGGGCATGAGAGGGGGTGGGGGGGTAATAGGAGAGAGACACAGGGCATGAGTGGGGGGTGGAGGGCTACAACAGAGAGACACGGGGCATGACCGGGGGGTGGGGGGCAACAGGAGGGAGACACAGGGCATGAGAGGGGGGGTGGGGGGGTAACAGCAGAGAGACACGGGGCATGAGCGGGGGGGTGGGGTGTAACAGGAGAGAGACACGGGGCATGAGCAGGGGGTGGGGGGCAACAGCAGGGAGACACGGGGCATGACCAGGGGTGGGGGGCAACAGGAGAGAGACACGGGGCATGAGCAGGGGGTGGAGGGCAACAGCAGGGAGACACGGGGCATGAGCGGGAGGTGAGGGGCAACAGCAGGGAGACACAGGGCAGGAGCAGGGGGCAACAGGAGAAATACATGGGGCATGAGTGGGGGGTGGGGGAAACAGGAGGGACAGGAGGCATAAGCAGGGGGTGGGGGAACAGGAGAGAGACACGGGGCATGACGGGGGGTGGGGGGCAACAGCAGGGAGACACGGGGCATGATCGGGGGTGAGGGGCAACAGGAGAGAGACACAGAGCATGAGCGGGGGATGGGGGCAACAGCAGGGAGACACGGGGCATGAGCGGGTAGTGGGGGACAACAGCAGGGAGACACGGGGCATGAGCGAGCGGGGGGTGGGGGGTAACGGGGGAGAGACACAGGGCATGAGCGGGGGGTGGAGGGCAACAGCAGGGAGACACGGGGCATGACCGTGGGTTGGGGGAAAACAGCAGGGAGACACGGGGCATGAGCGGGGGGTGGGGGTTAACAGGGGAGAGACACGGGGCATGACCGGGGGTGGGGGGCAACAGCAGGGAGATACGGGGCATGACCAGGGGTGGGAGGCAACAGGAGAGAGACACGGGGCATGGGTGGGGGGCAACAGGAGGGAGACTCGGGGCATAAGAGGGGGGTGGGGGGTAACAGGAGAGAGACACGGGGCATGAGCGGGGGGTGGGGGGCAATAGCAGGGAGACACAGGGCATGAGCGGGGGTTGGGGACAACAGGAGAGGGACACAGGGCATGAGAAGGGCGTGGGGGGAACAGGAGAGAGACACGGGGCATGAGTGGGGGGTGGGGGGCAACAGCAGGGAGACACGGGGCATGACCGGGGAGTGGGGGGTAACCGGAGAGAGACACAGGGCGTGAGCGGGCGGTGAGGGCAACAGCAGGGAGACACGGGGCATGACGAGGGGTGGAGGCAACAGGAGAGAGACAAGGGGCATGAGAGGGGGATGGAGGGTAACAGGAGAGAGACACGGGTCATGAGGTGAGGGTGGGGGGCAACAGCAGGGAGACATGGAAATTGGGCGGGGGTGTGGGGCAACAGCAGGGAGTCACGGGGCATGACCGGGGGTGGGGGGCAACAGCAGAGAGACACGGGGCATGAGCGGGAGATGGGTGGCAACAGCAGGGAGACACGGGGCATGAGCAGAGGGTGGGGGGAAACAGCAGGGAGACACAGGGCATGAGAGGGGGGTGGGGGTAACAGGAGAGAGACACGGGGCATGAGCAGCGGGTGGGGGCAACAGGAGTGAGACATGGGGCATGAGCGGGGGGTGGGAGGTAACAGGAGAGAGACACGGGGCATGAGCGGGGGGTGGGGGGCAACAGGAGAGAGGCACGGGGCATGAGTAGGGGGTAAAAGAAGAGAGACACGGGGCATGAGCGGGGGATAGGGGGCAAGAGCAGGGAGACACGGGGCATGAGCGGGGGGTGAGGGGCAACAGCAGGGAGAAATCGGGCATGAGCAGGGGGTGGGGGCAACAGCAGGGAGACACGGGGCATGAGAGGTTGGTGGTGGTAACAGGAGAGGGACACGGGGCATGAGCGAGGGGTGGGGGCAACAGAAGGGAGACACGGGGCATGACCGGGGGTGGGGGGCAACAGGAGAGAGACACGGGGCATGAGAGGGGGGTGGGGGTAACAGGAGAGAGACACGGGGCATGAGAGGGGGGTGGGGGCAACACCAGGGAGACACGGGCATGAGCAGGGGGTGGGTGCAACACGAGGGAGACACGGGGCATGAGAGGGGGGTAGGGGGTAACAGGAGAGAGACACGGGGCATGAGAGGGGGGTGGGGGTAACAGGAGAGAGACACGGGGCATGAGAGGGGGGTGGGGGTAACAGGAGAGAGACATGGGGCATAAGAGGGGAGAGGGGGTAACAGGAGAGAGACACGGGGCATGAGCGGGGGATGGGTGGCAACAGCAGGGAGACACGGGGCATGAGCAGAGGGTGGGGGGAAACAGCAGGGAGACACAGGGCATGAGGGGGGGTGGGGGTAACAGGAGAGAGACACGGGGCATGAGCAGCGGGTGGGGGCAACAGGAGTGAGACATGGGGCATGAGCGGGGGGTGGGCGGGTAACAGGAGAGAGACACGGGGCATGAGCGGGGGGTGGGGGGCAACAGGAGAGAGGCACGGGGCATGAGTAGGGGGTAAAAGGAGAGAGACACGGGGCATGAGCGGGGGGTAGGGGGCAAGAGCAGGGAGACACGGGGCATGAGCGGGAGGTGAGGGGCAACAGCAGGGAGAAATCGGGCATGAGCAGGGGGTGGGGGCAACAGCAGGGAGACACGGGGCATGAGAGGTTGGTGGTGGTAACAGGAGAGGGACACGGGGCATGAGCGAGGGGTGGGGGCAACAGAAGGGAGACACGGGGCATGACCGGGGGTGGGGGGCAACAGGAGAGAGACACGGGGCATGAGAGGGGGGTGGGGGTAACAGGAGAGAGACACGGGGCATGAGAGGGGGGTGGGGGGAACACCAGGGAGACACGGGCATGAGCAGGGGGTGGGGGCAACACGAGGGAGACGCGGGGCATGGATGGGGGGTAGGGGGTAACAGGAGAGAGACACGGGGCATGAGAGGGGGGTGGGGGTAACAGGAGAGAGACACGGGGCATGAGAGGGGGGTGGGGGTAACAGGAGAGAGACATGGGGCATAAGAGGGGAGTGGGGGTAACAGGAGAGAGACGGGGCATGAGAGGGGGATGGGTGGCAACAGCAGGGAGACACGGGGCATGAGCAGAGGGTGGGGGGAAACAGCAGGGAGACACAGGGCATGAGAGGGGGGTGGGGGTAACAGGAGAGAGACACGGGGCATGAGCAGCAGGTGGGGGCAACAGGAGTGAGACATGGGGCATGAGCGGGGGGTGGGGGGGTAACAGGAGAGAGACACGGGGCATGAGCGGGGGGTGGGGGGCAACAGGAGAGAGGCACGGGGCATGAGTAGGGGGTAAAAGGAGAGAGACACGGGGCATGAGCGGGGGATAGGGGGCAAGAGCAGGGAGACACGGGGCATGAGCGGGAGGTGAGGGGCAACAGCAGGGAGAAATCGGGCATGAGCAGGGGGTGGGGGGCAACAGCAGGGAGACACAGGGCATGACCGGGGGTGGGGGGCAACAGGAGAGAGACACGGGGCATGAGAGGGGGGTGGGGGTAACAGGAGAGAGACACGGGGCATGAGAGGGGGGTGGGGGCAACAGCAGGGAGACACGGGCATGAGCAGGGGGTGGGGGGAACACGAGGGAGACACGGGGCATGAGAGGGGGGTAGGGGGTAACAGGAGAGAGACATGGGGCATGAGCAGGGGGTTGGGGGCAACAGCAGGGAGACACAGGGCATGAGCGGGGGGTGAGAGGGAACAGCAGGGAGACACGGGGCATGAGCGGGTGGTGGGGAGTAATAGGAGAGAGACACAGGGCATGAGCGGGTGGTGGGGAGTAACAGGAGAGAGACTAGGGGCATGATAGGGGGGGGGTAACAGGAGAGAGACACAGGGCTTGAGCGGGGGGTGGGGTGGCAACAGCAGGGAGACAAGGGGCATGAGCCGAGGGTGGGGGGCAACAGCAGGGAGACGCGGGCCATGAGAGGGGGGTGGGGGTAACAGGAGAGAGACAACGGGCATGAGCGGGGGGTGGGGGCAACAGGAGAGAGACACTGGGCATGAGCGGGGGGTGGGGGGTAACAGGAGAGAGAAACGGGGCATGAGCGGGGGATGGGTGGCAACAGCAGGGAGACACATGGCATGACCGGGGGGTGGGGGGCAACAGGAGAGAGACACGGGGCATGAGCGGGTGGTGGGGAGTAACAGGAGAGAGACTAGGGGCATGATAGGGGGGTGGGGGGTAACAGGAGAGAGACACAGGGCTTGAGCGGGGGTGGGGTGGCAACAGCAGGGAGACAAGGGGCATGAGCCGAGGGTGGGGGGCCACAGCAGGGAGACGCGGGCCATGAGAGGGGGGTGGGGGGGTAACAGGAGAGAGACACTGGGCATGAGCGGGGGGTGGGGGGTAACAGGAGAGAGACACGGGCCATGAGAGGGGAGTGTGGGGTAACAGGTGAGGGACACAGGGCATGAGCGGGGGATGGGGGCAACAGGAGAGAGACACGGAGCATGAGCAGGGGGTGGGGGGTAACAGGAGAGAGACATGGGGCATGAGCGGGGGGTGGGGGGGCAACAGGAGAGAGACACGGGGCATGAGCGGGGGGTGGGGGGTAACAGGAGAGAGACACGGGGCATGAGCAGGGGTGGGGGGCAACAGGAGGGAGACACGGGGCATGAGCGGGGGGTGAGGGCCAACAGGAGAGAGACACGGGGTATGAGCGGGGGCTGTGGGGTAACAGGAGAGACACGGGGCATGAGCGGGGGGTGGGGGGTAACAGGAGGAGAAAGACACGGGGCATGAGTGGGGTGTGGGGGGGAACACGAGGGAGACACGGGGCATGAGCTGGGGGTTGGGGTAAAAGGAGAGAGACACGGGGCATAAGTGGGGGGTGAGGGACAACAGCAGGGAGACACGGGGCATGACCGGGGGTGGGGGGCAACAGCAAGGAGACACGGGGCATGACCGGGGGGTGGGGGGGCAACAGGAGAGAGACACAGGGCATGAGCGGGGGTGCGGGGCAACAGCAGGGAGACACGGGGCATGAGTGGGGATGGGGGGCAACAGCAGGGAGACACGGGGCATGAGCGGGGGGTGGGGGGAACACTAGGGAGAAACGGGGCATGAGCGGGGGGTGAGGGGCAACAGCAGGGAGAAATCGGGCATGAGCAGGGGGTGGGGGGCAACAGCAGGGAGACACGGGGCATGACCGGGGGTGGGGGGCAACAGGAGAGAGACACGGGGCATGAGAGGGGGGTGGGGGTAACAGGAGAGAGACACGGGGCATGAGAGGGGGGTGGGGGCAACAGCAGGGAGACACGGGCATGAGCAGGGGGTGGGGGGAACACGAGGGAGACACGGGCATGAGAGGGGGGTAGGGGGTAACAGGAGAGAGACACGGTGCGTGAGCAGGGGGTGGGGGGCAACAGCAGGGAGACACGGGGCATGAGAAGGAGGTGTTGGTAACAGGAGAGAGACACGGGGCATGAGAGGGGGTGGGGGGAAACCGCAGGGAGACACAGGGCATGAGCGGGGGGTGTGGGGAACACAAGGGAGACACTGGGCATGAGAGGGGGGTGGGGGGTAACGGGAGAGAGACACGGGGCATGAGGGGGGTGGGGGGCAACAGCAGGGAGACATGGAACATGTGCGGGGTGTGTGGGGCAACAGCAGGGAGACACGGGGCATGACCGGGGGTGGGGGCAACAGCAGGGAGACACGGGGCATGAGCGGGTGGTGTGGGGTAACAGGGGAGAGACATGGGGCATGAGCGGGGGGTGGGGGGCAACAGCAGGGAGACACAGGGCATGACCGGGGTGTGGGGCGCAACAGGAGAGACACGGGGCATGAGAGGGGGGTGGGGGGTAACAGGAGAGAGACACGGGGCATGAGAGGGGGATGGGGGTAACAGGAGAGAGACACAGGGGCATAAGCGGGGGTGGGGGCAACAGGAGAGAGACACGGGGCATGAGCGGGGGGTGGGGGGCAACAGGAGAGAGGCACGGGGCATGAGTAGGGGGTAAAAGGAGAGAGACACGGGGCATGAGCGGGGGATAGGGGGCAAGAGCAGGGAGACACGGGGCATGAGCGGGAGGTGAGGGGCAACAGCAGGGAGAAATCGGGCATGAGCAGGGGGTGGGGGGCAACAGCAGGGAGACACAGGGCATGACCGGGGGTGGGGGGCAACAGGAGAGAGACACGGGGCATGAGAGGGGGGTGGGGGTAACAGGAGAGAGACACGGGGCATGAGAGGGGGGTGGGGGCAACAGCAGGGAGACACGGGCATGAGCAGGGGGTGGGGGGAACACGAGGGAGACACGGGGCATGAGAGGGGGGTAGGGGGTAACAGGAGAGAGACATGGGGCATGAGCAGGGGGTTGGGGGCAACAGCAGGGAGACACAGGGCATGAGCGGGGGGTGAGAGGGAACAGCAGGGAGACACGGGGCATGAGCGGGTGGTGGGGAGTAATAGGAGAGAGACACAGGGCATGAGCGGGTGGTGGGGAGTAACAGGAGAGAGACTAGGGGCATGATAGGGGGGTGGGGGGTAACAGGAGAGAGACACAGGGCTTGAGCGGGGGGTGGGGTGGCAACAGCAGGGAGACAAGGGGCATGAGCCGAGGGTGGGGGGCAACAGCAGGGAGACGCGGGCCATGAGAGGGGGGTGGGGGGTAACAGGAGAGAGACAACGGGCATGAGCGGGGGGTGGGGGCAACAGGAGAGAGACACTGGGCATGAGCGGGGGGTGGGGGGAGTAACAGGAGAGAGAAACGGGGCATGAGCGGGGGATGGGTGGCAACAGCAGGGAGACACATGGCATGACCGGGGGGTGGGGGGCAACAGGAGAGAGACACGGGGCATGAGCGGGTGGTGGGGAGTAACAGGAGAGAGACTAGGGGCATGATAGGGGGGTGGGGGGTAACAGGAGAGAGACACAGGGCTTGAGCGGGGGTGGGGTGGCAACAGCAGGGAGACAAGGGGCATGAGCCGAGGGTGGGGGGCAACAGCAGGGAGACGCGGGCCATGAGAGGGGGGTGGGGGGGTAACAGGAGAGAGACACTGGGCATGAGCGGGGGGTGGGGGGTAACAGGAGAGAGACACGGGCCATGAGAGGGGAGTGTGGGGTAACAGGTGAGAGACACAGGGCATGAGCGGGGGATGGGGGCAACAGGAGAGAGACACGGAGCATGAGCAGGGGGTGGAGGGTAACAGGAGAGCGACATGGGGCATGAGCGGGGGGTGGGGGGGGCAACAGGAGAGAGACACGGGGCATGAGCGGGGGGTGGGGGGTAACAGGAGAGAGACACGGGGCATGAGCAGGGGTGGGGGGCAACAGGAGGGAGACACGGGGCATGAGCGGGGGGTGAGGGCCAACAGGAGAGAGACACGGGGTATGAGCGGGGGCTGTGGGGTAACAGGAGAGACTCGGGGCATGAGCGGGGGGTGGGGGGTAACAGGAGGAGAAAGACACGGGGCATGAGTGGGGTGTGGGGGGGAACACGAGGGAGACACGGGGCATGAGCTGGGGGTTGGGGTAAAAGGAGAGAGACACGGGGCATAAGTGGGGGGTGAGGGACAACAGCAGGGAGACACGGGGCATGACCGGGGGTGGGGGGCAACAGCAAGGAGACACGGGGCATGACCGGGGGGTGGGGGGGCAACAGGAGAGAGACACAGGGCATGAGCGGGGGTGGGGGGCAACAGCAGGGAGACACGGGGCATGAGTGGGGATGGGGGCAACAGCAGGGAGACACGGGGCATGAGCGGGGGGTGGGGGGAACACTAGGGAGAAACGGGGCATGAGCGGGGGGTGAGGGGCAACAGCAGGGAGAAATCGGGCATGAGCAGGGGGTGGGGGGCAACAGCAGGGAGACACGGGGCATGACCGGGGGTGGGGGGCAACAGGAGAGAGACACGGGGCATGAGAGGGGGGTGGGGGTAACAGGAGAGAGACACGGGGCATGAGAGGGGGGTGGGGGCAACAGCAGGGAGACACGGGCATGAGCAGGGGGTGGGGGGAACACGAGGGAGACACGGGGCATGAGAGGGGGGTAGGGGGTAACAGGAGAGAGACACGGTGCATGAGCAGGGGGTGGGGGGCAACAGCAGGGAGACACGGGGCATGAGCGGGGGGTGGGGGGCAACAGGAGAGAGACACGGGGCATGAGAGGGGGTGGGGGGAACAGGAGAGAGAGACACGGGGCATGAGCGGGGGGCAACAGCAGGGAGGCACGAGGCAGGACCGGGGGTGGGGGGTAACAGAAGAGAGACATGGGGCATGAGACGGGGGTGGGGGCAACAGCAGTGAGACACGGGGCATGACCAGGGGGTGGGAGGCAACAGGAGAGAGACACGGGGCATGAGAAGGAGGTGTTGGTAACAGGAGAGAGACACGGGGCATGAGAGGGGGGTGGGGGGCAACAGCAGGGAGACACAGGGCATGAGCGGGGGGTGTGGGGAACACAAGGGAGACACTGGGCATGAGAGGGGGGTGGGGGGTAACAGGAGAGAGACACGGGGCATGAGGGGGGTGGGGGGCAACAGCAGGGAGACATGGAACATGTGCGGGGTGTGTGGGGCAACAGCAGGGAGACACGGGGCATGACCGGGGGTGGGGGCAACAGCAGGGAGACACGGGGCATGAGCGGGTGGTGTGGGGTAACAGGGGAGAGACATGGGGCATGAGCGGGGGGTGGGGGGCAACAGCAGGGAGACACAGGGCATGACCGGGGTGTGGGGCGCAACAGGAGAGACACGGGGCATGAGAGGGGGGTGGGGGGTAACAGGAGAGAGACACGGGGCATGAGAGGGGGATGGGGGTAACAGGAGAGAGACACAGGGGCATAAGCGGGGGTGGGGGCAACAGGAGAGAGGCACGGGGCATGAGCGGGGGTGGGGGGTAACAGGAGAGAGACACGGGGCAAGAGCAGGGGGTGGGGGGTAAGAGCAGGGAGACACGGGGCATGAGCAGGGGGTGAGGGGCAACAGCAGGGAGACACGGGGCATGACCGTTGGTAGTGGGAACAGGAGAGAGACACGGGGCATGAGTGGGAGGTGGGGGGCAACAGCAGGGAGACAAGGGGCATGACCGGGGGGTGGGGGGCAACAGGAAAGAGACACGGGGCATGAGAGGGGGGTGGGGGTATCAGGAGAGAGACACGGGCATGAGCGGGGGGTGGGGGGCAACAGCAGGTACACACGGGCATGAGCAGGGGGTGGGGGGTAACAGGAGAGAGACACGGGGCATGAGCAGGGGGTGGGGGCAACAGGAGAGAGGCACGGGGCATGAGCGGGGGGTGGGAGGTAACAGGAGTGCGACACGGGGCGTGAGTGGAGTGTGGGGGGCAACAGCAGGGAGACACGGGGCATGAGCGGGGGTGAGGGGCAACAGCAGGGAGACACGGGGCATGACTGGGGGTAGGGGGAACAGGAGAGAGACACGGGGCATGAGCGGGGGTTGGGGGGCAACAGCAGGGAGACACGGGGTATGACCAGGGGATGGCGGCAACAGGAGAAAGACACAGGGCATGAGAGGGGTGTGGGGGGTAACAGGAGAGAGACACGGGGCATGAACGGGGGGTGGGGGGCAACAGCAGGGAGACACGGGGCATGACCGAGGGGTGGGGGGTAACAGGAGAGAGACACGGGGCATGAGCGGGGGGTGAGAGGGAACAGCAGGGAGACACGGGGCATGACCAGGGTGGGGGCAACTTGAGAGAGACACAGGGCATGAGGGGGAGTGGGGGTAACAGGAGAGAGACACAGGGCAAGAGAGGGGGGTGGGGGGCAACAGCAGGGAGACATGGGGCATGAGCGGGGGGTTGGGGGCAACAGCAGGGAGACACAGGGCATGAGCGGGGGGTGAGAGGGAACAGCAGGGAGACACGGGGCATGAGCGGGTGGTGGGGAGTAATAGGAGAGCGACACAGGGCATGATAGGGGGTGGGGGTAACAGGAGAGAGACACAGGGCTTGAGCGGGGGGTGGGGTGGCAACAGCAGGGAGACAAGGGGCATGAGCTGAGGGTGGGGGGCAACAGCAGGGAGACGCGGGCCATGAGAGGGGGGTGGGGGTAACAGGAGAGAGACACCGGGCATGAGCGGGGGGTGGGGGCAACAGGAGAGAGACACTGGGCATGAGCGGGGGGTGGGGGGGTAACAGGAGAGAGAAACGGGGCATGAGCGGGGGATGGGTGGCAACAGCAGGGAGACACATGGCATGACCGGGGGGTGGGGGGCAACAGGAGAGAGACACGGGGCATGAGCAGGTGGTGGGGAGTAACAGGAGAGAGACTAGGGGCATGATAGGGGTGTGGGGGGTAACAGGAGAGAGACACAGGGCTTGAGCGGGGGTGGGGTGGCAACAGCAGGGAGACAAGGGGCATGAGCCGAGGGTGGGGGGCAACAGCAGGGAGACGCGGGCCATGAGAGGGGGGTGGGGGGTAACAGGAGAGAGACACGGGCCATGAGAGGGGAGTGTGGGGTAACAGGTGAGAGACACAGGGCATGAGCGGGGGGTGGGGGCAACAGGAGAGAGACACGGAGCATGAGCAGGGGGTGGGGGGTAACAGGAGAGAGACATGGGGCATGAGCGGGGGGTGGGGGGCAACAGGAGAGAGACACGGGGCATGAGCGGGGGGTGGGGGGTAACAGGAGAGAGACACGGGGTATGAGTGGGGGCTGTGGGGTAACAGGAGAGAGACACGGGGCATGAGCGGGGGGTGGGGGGTAACAGGAGGAGAAAGACACGGGGCATGAGTGGGGTGTGGGGGGCAACAGTACAGAGACACGGGGCATGAGCGGGGGGTGGGGGGCAACAGGAGAGAGACACGGGGCATAAGTGGGGGGTGAGGGACAACAGCAGGGAGACACGGGGCATGACCGGGGGGTGGGGGGCAACAGCAAGGAGACACGGGGCATGACCGGGGGGTGGGGGGCAACAGGAGAGAGACACAGGGCATGACCGGGGGTGGGGGCAACAGCAGGGAGACACGGGGCATGAGTATGGGTGGGGGGCAACAGCAGGGAGACACGGGGCATGAGCGGGGGGTGGGGGGAACACTAGGGAGAAACGGGGCATAAGTGGGGGGTGGTGGGCAAATGCAGGGAGACACGGGGCATGAGCGGGGGTGGGGGGTAACAGGAGAGAGACACGGGGCATGAGCAGGGGATGGGGGTAACAGGAGAGAGACACGGGGCTGAGCAGGGTGTCGGGGGCAACAGCAGGGAGACACAGGGCATGAGCGGGGGGTGGGGGGAACTGGAGGAAGACACGGGGCATGAGAGGGGGGGTGGGGTGTAACAGGAGAGAGACACAGGGCATGAGCGGAGGGTGGGCGGCAACAGCAGGGAGACACGGGGCATGAGCGGGGGGTGGGGGAACACGAGGGAGACACAGGGCATGAGCGGGGGGTGGGGGGCAACAGCAGGGAGACACGGGGCATGACCGGGGGGTGGGGGGAAACAGCAGGGAGACACGGGGCATGAGCCGGGGTGGGGGAACACGAGGGAGACACGGGTCATGAGACGGCGGTGTGGGGTAACAGGAGAGAGACACGGGGCATGAGCAGGGGGTGGGGGGCAACAGGAGGGAGACACGGGGCATGACCGGGGGGTGGGGGGCAACAGCAGGGAGACACGGGGCATGACCGGGGGGTGGGGGAGCAACAGGAGAGAGACATAGGGCATGAGCAGGGGGTGGGGCAACAGCAGGGAGACACGGGGGATGACCGGAGGGTGGGGGGCAACAGAAGGGAGACACAGGGCATGACCGGGGGTGGGGGGCAACAGGAGAGAGACACGGGGCATGAGCGGGGGGTGGGGGGCAACAGCAGGGAGACACGGGCATGACCAGGGGGTGGGGGGCAACAGGAGAGAGATACGGGGCATGAGCAGGGGGTAACAGGAGAGAGACACGGGGCATGAGCAGGGGGTGGGTGGCAACAGCAGGGAGACACGGGGCATGAGCGGGGGTGGGGGGAACAAGAGTGAGACAAAGGGCATGAGCAGGGGTTGGGGGAACACGAGGGAGACATGGGGCATGAGCGAGGGGTGGGGGGCAACAAGAGGGAGACACGGGGCATGAGCGGGGGGTGGGGGTAACAGGAGAGAGACACGGGGCATGAGCGGGGGGTGGGGGGCAACAGGAGGGAGACACGGGGCATGAGCAGGGGGTGGGGGGAACACGAGGGAGACACGGGGCATGAGCGGGGCTGGGGGGAACATGAGGGAGCCATGGGGCATGAGCGGGGGTGGGGGGTAACAGGAGAGAGACACGGGGCATGAGCGGAGGGTGGGGGGCAACAGGAGGCAGACACAGGGCATGAGTGGGGGGCAACAGCAGGGAGACACGGGGTATGAGCGGACCATGGGGGGAACACGAGGGAGACACGGGGCATGAGAGGGGGGTGGGGGGCAACAGCAGGGAGACACAGGGCATGACCGGGGGTGGAGGGCAACAGCAGGGAGACAAGGGGCATGAGCGGGGGGTGGGGGGTAAAAGGAGAGAGACACGGGCATGAGCAGGGGGTGGGGGCAACAGTACAGAGACACAGGGCATGAGCGGGGGTTGGGGGGCAACAGGAGAGAGACACGGGGCATAAGTGGGGGGTGAGGGACAACAGCATGGAGACACGGGGCTTGACCGGGGGGTGGGGGGCAACAACAGGGAGACACGGGGCATGACCAGGGGGTGGGGGGGCAACAGGAGAGAGACACAGGGCATGAGCGGGGGGTGGGGGCAACAGCAGGGAGACACGGGCCATGAGCGGGGTGTGGGGGGCAACAGCAGGGAGACAAGGGGCATGAGCGGGGGGTGGGGGAACACGAGGGAGACACAGGGCATGAGCGGGGGGTGGGGGGCAACAGCAGGGAGACACGGGGCATGACCGGGGGGTGGGGGGAAACAGCAGGGAGACACGGGGCATGAGCGGAGGTGGGGGAACACGAGGGAGACAAGGGTCATGAGAGGGGGGTGTGGGGTAACAGCAGAGAGACACGGGGCATGAGCAGGGGGTGGGGGGCAACAGGAGGGAGACACGGGGCATGACCGGGGGTGGGTGGCAACAGAAGGGAGACACGGGGCATGACCCGGGGTGGGGGGCAACAGGAGAGAGACACGGGGCATGATCGGGGGTTGGGGGGCAACAGCAGGGAGACACGGGGCATGACCGGGGGGTGGGGGGAGCAACAGGAGAGAGACATAGGGCATGAGCAGGGGTGGGGCAACAGCAGGGAGACACGGGGGATGACCGGAGGGTGGGGGGCAACAGAAGGGAGACACAGGGCATGACCGGGGGGTGGGGGGCAACAGGAGAGAGACACGGGGCATGAGCGGGGGGTGGGGGGCAACAGCAGGGAGACACGGGCATGACCAGGGGGTGGGGGGCAACAGGAGAGAGACACGGGGCATGAGCGGGGGGTAACAGGAGAGAGACACCGGGCATGAGCAGGGGGTGGGTGGCAACAGCAGGGAGACACGGGGCATGAGCGGGGGTGGGGGGAACAAGAGGGAGACAAAGGGCATGAGCAGGGGTTGGGGGGAACACGAGGGAGACACGGGTCATGAGAGGGGGGTGTGGGGTAACAGGAGAGAGACACGGGGCATGAGCAGGGGGTGGGTGGCAACAGGAGGGAGACACGGGGCATGACCGGGGGGTGGGTGGCAACAGAAGGGAGACACAGGGCATGACCGGGGGGTGGGGGGCAACAGGAGAGAGACACGTGTCATGAGGGGGGGGTGGGGGGTAACAGGAGAGATACATGGGGCATGAGATGGGGGTGGGGGGTAACAGGAGAGAGATACGGGCATGAACCGGGGGTGGGGGGCAACAGCAGGGAGACACGGGGCATGACCGGGGGCTGGGGGGCAACAGGAGAGAGACACGGGGCATGAGCGGGAGGTGGGGGGAACAAGAGGGAGACACGGGGGTGGGGGGAACACGAGGGAGACACGGGGCATGAGCGGGGGTGGGGGCAACAAGAGGGAGACGGGGTATGAGCGGGGGGTGGGGGTAACAGGAGAGAGACACGGGGCATGAGCGGGGTCGGGGCAACATGAGGGAGACACGGGGCATGAGCCGGTGTGGGGGGAGCACGAGGGAGACACGGGGCATGAGCGGGGGATGGAGGGCAACAGCAGGGAGACACAGGGCATGATCGGGGTGTGGGGGGCAACAGGAGAGAGACACGGGGCATGAGCGGGGGTGAGGGTGTAACAGGAGAGAGACAAGGGGCATGAGCGGGGCATGGGGGCAACAGCAGGGAGACATGGGGCATGAGCGGGGGGTGAGGGGCAACAGCAGGGAGACACGGGGCATGACCGGGGGTGGGGGGAACAGGAGAGATACATGGGGCATGAGCGGGGCATGGGGGGCAACAGCAGGGAGACACGTGGCATGACCAGGGGGTGGGGGGCAACAGGAGAGAGACACGGCATGAGCCGGTTTGGGGTGCAACAGCAGGGAGACATGGGGCATGACTGGGGGGTGGGGGGCAACAGGAGAGAGGCACGGGGCATGAGAGGGGGGTAACAGGAGAGAGACACGGGGCATGAGCGGGGGGTGGGGGGCAACAGCAGGGAGACACGGGGCATGACCGGGGGGTGGGGGTTAACAGGAGAGAGACACAGGGCATGAGGGGGCTTGGGGGGCAACAGCAGGGAGACACGGGGCATGACTGGGGGGGTCGGGGGCAACAGGAGAGAGACACGGGGCATGAGCGGGGTTGGGGGTAACAGGAGAGAGACACGGGGCATGAGAGGCGGTGGGGGGCATCAGCAGGGAGACACAGGGCATGAGCGGGGATGGGCGAACTCGAGGGAGACACAGGGCATGAGAAGGGGGTGGGGGGCAACAGGAGAGAAACACGGGGCATGAGCGGGGGGTGGGGGCAACAGCAGGGAGACACGGGGCATGACTGGGGGTGGGGGGCAACAGCAGGGAGACACGAGGCATGAGCGGCGGGGGTGGAGGGTAACAGGAGGGTCACACGGGGCATGAGCAGGGTTTGGGGGGCAACAGCAGCGAGACACGGGGCATGACCGGGGCTGGGGGGAAACAGCAGGGAGACACGGGGCATGAGCGGAGGTGGGGGGAACACGAGGGAGGCACGGGGCATGAGAGGGGGGTGGGGGTAACAGGAGAGAGACACAAGGCATGCGCGGGGGGTGGGGGCCAACAGCAGGGAGACACGGGGCATGACCGGAGGGTGGGGGGCAACAGAAGGGAGACACAGGGCATGACCGGGGGGTGGGGGGCAACAGGAGAGAGACACGGGGCATGAGAGGGGGGTGGGGGGCAACAGCAGGGAGACACGGGGTATGACCAGGGGGTGGGGGGCAACAGGAGAGAGACACGGGGCACGAGCGGGGGGTAACAGGAGAGAGACACGGGGCATGAGCAGGGGGTGGGTGGCAACAGCAGGGAGACACAGGGCATGAGCGGGGGGTGGGTGGCAACAGCAGGGAGACAAAGGGCATGAGCAGGGTTTGGGGGAACACGAGGGAGACATGGGGCATGAGCGAGGGGTGGGGGGCAACAAGAGGGAGACACGGGGCATGAGCGGGGGTTGGGGGTAACAGGAGAGAGACACGGGGCATGAGCGGGGGGTGGGGGGCAACAGGAGGGAGACACCGGGCATGAGCGGGGGTGGGGGGAACACGAGGGAGACACGGGGCATGAGCGGGGCTGGGGGGAACACGAGGGAGACACGGGGCATGAGCGGGGGTGGGGGGTAACAGGAGAGAGACACGGGGCATGAGCGGGGGGTGGGGGCAACAGGAGGCAGACACAGGGCATGAGCGGGGGGTGGGGGGAACAGCAGGGAGACATGGGGCATGAGCGGGGCGTGGGGGGAACATGAGGGAGACACAGGGCATGAGAGGGGGTGGGGGGCAACAGCAGGGAGACACAGGGCATGACCGGGGGGTGGAGGGCAACAGCAGGGAGACACGGGGCATGACCAGGGGGTGGGGGGCAACAGGAGAGAGACACGGGCATGAGCGGGGGTGGGGGGCAACAGCAGGGAGACACGGGGCATTAGTGGGGGGGTGGGGGGAACATGAGGGAGACACGGGGCATGAGCGGGGGGTGGGGGCGGCAACAAGAGGGAGACACAGGGCATGACCGGGGGTGGCGGACAACAGGAGTGAGACACAGGGCATGGGTGGGGGGCAACAGGAGGGAGACTTGGGGCATAAGAGGGGGGTGGGGGGAACACGAGGGAGACACGGGGCATGAGCGGGGGGTGGGGGGCAACAAGAGGGAGACCAGGGCATGACCGGGGGGTGGGGGTAACAGGAGAGAGACACGGGGCATGAGCGGGGGGTGGGGAGCAATAGCAGGGAGACACAGGGCATGAGCGGGGGTTGGGGGGCAACAGGAGAGAGACACGGGGCATGAGAAGGGGGTGGGGGAACAGGAGAGAGACACGGGGCATGACCGGTGGTGGGGGGTAACAGGAGAGAGACACGGGGCATGAGAGGGGGGTGGGGGGCAACAGCAGGGAGACACAGGGCATGAGTGGGGGTGGGGGGAACACGAGGGAGACACGGGGCATGAGAGGGGGATGGGGGGTAACAGGAGAGAGACACGGGGCATGAGGTGTGGGTGGGGTGCAACAGCAGGGAGACACGGAACATGTGCGGGGGGTGTGGGGCAACAGCAGGGAGACACGGAGCATGACCGGGGGTGGGGGCAACAGCAGGGAGACACGGGGCATGAGCGGGGGGTGGGGGGTAACAGGGGAGAGACACGGGGCATGAGCGGGGGTAGGGGGCAACAGCAGGGAGACACGGGGCATGACCGGGGTGTGGGGGGCAACAGGAGAGAGACATGGGGCATGAGAGGGGGATGGGGGGTAAAGGAGAGAGACACGGGGCGTGACCGGGGGGTGCGGGGTAAACAGGAGAGAGACACAGGTCATGAGGGGGTTTGGGGGGCAACAGCAGGGAGACACGGGGCATGACTGGGGGGTCGGGGGCAACAGGAGAGAGACACGGGGCATGAGCAGGGGTGGGGGTAACAGGAGAGAGACACGGGGCATGAGAGGGGGGTGGGGGGCAACAGCAGGGAGACACAGGGCATGAGCGGTGATGGGGGAACTCGAGGGAGACACAGGGCATGAGAGGGGAGTGGGGGGTAACAGGAGAGAGACACGGTGCATGAGCGGGGGTGGGGAGCAACAGCAGGGAAACATGGGGCATGAGAGGGGGGTGGGGCAACAGCAGGGAGACATGGGGCATGACTGGGGGTGGGGGGCAACAGCAGGGAGACACGGGACGTGAGCGGGTGCTGGGGGATACAGCAGGGAGACACGGGGCATGAGCGGGGGTGGGCGTAACACGAGGGAGGCACGGGGCATGAGAGGGGGGTGGGGGGTAACAGGAGAGAGACACGGGGCATGAGCGGGGGGTGGGGGCAACAGAAGGGAGACACGGGGCATGACCAGGGGGTGGGGGGCAATAGGAGAGAGACACGGGGCATGAGAGGGGGTTGGGGGGAACAGGAGAGAGACACGGGGCATGAGCAGGGGGTGGGGGGCAACAGCAGGGAGACACGCAGGATGACCGGGGGTGGGGGGTAACAGAAGAGAGACATGGGTCATGAGAGGGGGGTGGGGGCAACAGCAGGGAGACACGGGGCTTGACTGTTAGGGAGAATTCTCTGTTTAGGCTGAATTTCCTAACCTAGTGAGTCCCCCAGCAGCTTTACTGGATTTCGGGAGTTTGTTTTTTCCATCCTGCCCAGAGTGAGACTCTTTTTCTCCCACTCTTGGACATGAATGTGTGTATTCCTTTGAATGTCAATGTGTTCTATGGGCTATGGGGTCTTTTACTCCATAGGGTCTCATATGTTTTGCTATGTGTGTTACACTGCACCCTCCGTGCCGTAGCACTGGGGCGTCCTAGCGGACCCCCATCATAGACTCCATACCCGGGGACTGACTACTGTCTCCCCGGGCATGTAAAGTCACCATTGGCTTTACTAGACCTAAATTTACTAACAGGACTAGTACAAACCATCCTATTGTGGACGTACTAGTAGGGGTAATTCCATTACTCCTGGGTCTGTTATTCGAGGGGGCACTGTCCCGTCCCTCCTCGTCGAGTTTTGGCTGGTGGCAGTGGAAACTACTTGTTATATTCGACCCCAAATATAACCCTATGGGATTCTTCCCATTGTTGGAGATTGATACTTTTTCTCGTTAATCTCTAACATACCACCGGTTTACTTATCTTAAATAAGTCTATCGGATGGTATTTTCTGCAAGAACTCGGTTTTTAAAATGGCGTCTGTGTTCGTCTCTGTGACTCCTAAACCAAAGGTTGAGCCCTTTGTTCCACTTTTGGCGGGCTTCTGTAAAGAGACCCTCCAAAGTGGTGCCATTCTGTCTGGGTAACCACAGGGGTGTGGGAGGGGGTTTAGGCACCCTGGACTGAGTTGCCTTGCCAACTCCAGTCACACTCTGGTGTGATTGGCCCAAGCGGTGAGCCACCCCGCTCACCACTTAGCGTGTTTTGATTGACAGCTAGGCTGAATGAATGGGGATTTTCTGCATAAAAGCAGGGCTTTTGGGACTGGATCTTCAGAAGTCGCCACAGGACCTAAGAATCCGACGAGGGTAAAGCTGAGCTGACCTGCAACGACGACACCTCCGGTGGAGCCCTGCTGAGCCGACTCACCACTTCCCGACGACAGAGGAGATCTCCCTGCCGGAGAGTCTCTTCCCCTGACTGGTGGGAACAACCAGTCCCCTTTGCTTTTTCTTCGCTCCAGGACGCAGTGGTCGAATTGCCCGTGCAGAGCACCTCGGCAACCGGATAGCCACTACCCCTGTACCGCAACCAAAAGGTGGTGCCTTGTGACGGAGCACTCCGCGGCTGGTCTCTTCCCTGGTGGTGCAACGATCTTCCACTTTTCTTCCACGACGAGATCCTCTCTTCTCTTGGCAAAGACGCGACGTGCATCCACCACCACGAACAACTGACCCCGCCGGAGCTGTCTCTCCACAAACAAGGTACCGTGTCCGCCTGGCTTCCCTTTCTGCCGGATAGAGTGAGGTGTCTTAATCCTCACCTTTCCATCGGGTCGCCTCCAAGCTTTCTTTAACTTACTGTACTGAACTGGTCCCATCTTTCCATAAGGATTTGTGATAAAGACTCGAAGCGCATTTCCACTGAGACACTTTTTTTGGACATATCGCCTTGCCTCTCTCTGAGTGGGCCTGGCCTCTGAACTTTGTGATCTGCAGTAGACCCTGCCTTACTTGCCTTGCATTTGTCCGTAAAGAATTGGTACCTAGTTGATTTCATAACTTGCCTTATTTTTCTCTCCCGTCCTAACGAATACTAGAGTGCCATCTAGGTTAAAGCATACACCTCTGTCTGCAAATAAGTGATGCCGGTGAATCTAGACTTGTCGAACTATTGTTAGGGGGATTGATCTGTTTCTTCGTATAAGTAATTGTGATTGAAGTTGTTTGCCGTATTAGTGCCAGAGTGTTTTCCATAGATGTGTTGTTATAAATAAATACCTTTATATCTTTACACCGAATCCTTGTTCCGTGTTTGCTTGTTCTACTGTGTAGATTGTCCTATCTTGTATACTCCACATACTGCCTAACTCTTCTTGAGGGAAGTCTGACTGTTCAGCCACAGCTACCAAGTGAATCTGTGTGGTACAGACTGCTACCAAGTGGGTTTACTGCCAAACACCTGTAGTCCTAAATCTTTTGCAGTGGTCCCAGAGGGAACTGCACAGGTTTCCGCCTAACACTGGTGTACAGCGGTGGGATTGGTATCGAGTATACAGTTTAGAGTGCTTTTCGACACTTTAGGATAACTAACAACAAAGCTTAGCACTAAAAAAAAAAAAAAGCAACTTTCAAAAACATGTCTACTTTGGAAGCTTACAGTCAAGAGTCCTTGTCAGGTGAAAATACTGAGAGTTTACGAGCTCTCTGTAGGCAAGAGAATCTTTCTGTAAGAGGCAAGAAGTTAGAACTGATAGCGAGATTGCTGGAAAACCAAAGTCTGGGTACTGATTCAGAGGAACCAACTTCTCCAGCAGATGTAGATAAAAGTGATGGTGTTGATCTAAATCGTAATTCTGATGATAGTGATGAAGAGGCTGAAGAGGAAGGAGAGGCTAACGAAACTGTCTCCCCTGCTCCTCTACCTGCCTTACCAGCTGTACCTACAGGGCCCATACCAGGTCCCACATGTAACCCTGCTTATTTTGAACTTGAAAAAAATGAAGCTCGAATTAGAATACAAACGGTTCTTGGCTCAATCTGAAAGAAACCAAGAGCTCGAGTTCAGACGGATGAATGCCCAGGCTGAGCAGAAGCAAGCTGAGTTAAGGCTCAGGGAAATAGAACTTAATCACGAGTTAGAGATGAAAAAGTTGTCTATAGAAAATGCCTCTCTCTCCTCTGGTTCCTCTAGGAGCTCCAGTCCCAAAAGACCCCGGATGCCGAAGGAATTAGTGGGTATGTATGAACCGAGATTGGATGTGTTAGATTGGTTAAAACTGTTTGAGTACAATCATGGGCTCCAGGACATCACCGGGAATGATTTACTTCCCTGGTTGTTCTCTAGGCTCCCCCCTGTTGCGACTGATGTGGTAATGGAGTTGGGGGAGGCGGATAAGACGGATTACGAAAGTGTGAAACTAGCTTTGATAGCTAGATTCGGGAAGACCCCTTCCCAGTTTCTTAAGAGGTTTAGAACCCTCAAAAAGCATGATGGTACCCCTTGGGCTACCTGGGTGAGTGAAAGGTTGAAATACTTAGAGGGACGGATTAAGGGTTACAAAGTGAACACGAGGGTATGAAGTATCTTTTTATGTTGGAGTCGATTTATGATGCCTGTTCTCCTGAGCTCAGACAGCACTTGGCTGATTCGAAGGAATTGGATTCCTGGAAACTGGCTAAGGCTGCTGACTTGTGGGTTGCCAACAGGGCTACTCATAAGGATTCTGGGGCAACTCAGAAGAAGGATGAGGGAAAACAGCCTAAGAAAGACTCAAAAGAGAATTCTAATAACTCAAATTCCAAAGAGGGCCCCAAACCAAACCAGAAGGGTAAGCCACAAGGAAAACCGCAGCAGAATAGTGTGTCTTCTGGTGCCAAACCGGAAGGAGGCCAGAACAAGCCACCATTCCAGAAAGCATTCAGTAAATGAATTGTTTGTGGCTCGACTGACCACGTGAAAGGAGATCCCAGATGTAAGGGTAAACCTTCAGGGGTCCAGCTTGTCTCCTTAGCCTTCGCTCCAGAGGAGGAAGTCCAAATGGCAAGTGGAAACTTTCTACTGCTAGCTGATGAACCCATTGGAGTCTCAGCCAGCGTTTCTTTAGTATCTCTGGGGTTGTGGGAACAACAGAATTTAGATGTCTATAATTCTATCCCTGATAATACTAAAGAGTATTATAAGGACAGTGTTCAGGTGAATGGTCAGGAGACTCCTGCCATTAGGGACACTGGGGCCAGCATAACTGTGGTGGATAAATCGTTTTTTCAGGCTGAGGATGTTGCTAAGACATCCAAACGCCTCACCAAGTTAGCTGGAGGGCCTGTGCAGATGCTTCCCCAATTACCAGTTCTCATCCAGTGTAACGACATGACTGTGAAGATACCTGTCAGCATACAGAGTGAGGTACCAGGATGCGTACTGTTGGTTAACGATTTGAAAACTCTCGGAGTTGTATCGCATACTCCCAGACCTCCTAGTAAATGGTTACAGGAGCTAACCAGACCTGCAAGAGAGAGGACCATGCGCAGTACTCTCCCGGAGATGATGAAGAAAGAAATCACTCCTGCTCTACTGGAATTGTCGGCCGCTATCTCGAAGAAATCAGAAGCGAAAGGGAAACCTAAGACTTCTATCCCGAAACCAGCAGCCAGCATTTCAGTGCAGCCAACAAGGACTTCCCTGCGGTTGTCCAAAGTTACACCCGTAACTCCACCTCCAGCTGAGGCTGAGAGGGAGGTACAACCCTGTGTGGTAGAATTAGACTCTGACGAAGAGCTAATGGAAGGCCAGGAACTCATTGGAGATCTGGATCCTGTTGACCATCCTGAGCTGCAGTCTTTACTGGCAGAAGGTGGACCCAGCAGGGCAGACTTCAGTAAGGGACAGAGAGAATGTCCAACTCTGGAAGGTCTTCGCCACCAGGCAGAAGCTCAGGCCGAAGGGCAAGAGCCTGGGAAATATAGGTTGCACTGGGAAGATGGCCTCTTCTACAGTGAACCGACCGAGTCTGCACCTGGAGACTACAAGCGGCTTGTAGTACCCCAAGAGAACAGACCACAGTTCTTGCAGTTAGCCCACGAGATTCCTTTGACTGGTCACTTGAGTTTCAAGAAGACTAAGGAAAGGCTCTCCCTCTACTTCTATTGGCCAAAGATGGGGGCCGAAGTAGAAAAACACTGCAGGAGCTGCCACACCTGCCAGACCTCTGGTAAGGTTGGCTCCAAGAACGTGGCACCTTTAGTGCCTTTCCCAGTTGTGGGAGTCCCATTTGAGAGAGTAGGGATTGACATTGTTGGTCCCCTTGATCCTCCAACCTCCTCAGGCAACAGGTTTATACTTATTGTAGTAGACCATGCTACTAGGTATCCGGAGGCAATTCCTATGAGGACTGTTACAGCTCCGGCTGTGGCTAAGGCCCTCATTGGTATTTTTACCAGGGTCGGGTTTCCTAAGGAAGTAATCTCTGACAGGGGGTCAAACTTTATGTCCCACTACATGAAGGCCATGTGGAAAACCTGTGGAGTTACTTACAAGTTCTCAACAGCTTACCACCCACAAACCAATGGATTGGTAGAACGGTTCAACCGAACCATGAAGAGCATGATAGGTGCTTTAGCGTAAGTGGGACCTTCTACTGCCATGCCTTCTCTTTGCTTATAGAGAAGTCCCTCAGGAGGGAGTAGGTTATTCTCCCTTCGAACTTCTCTATGGTCATCCGTCAGAGGTCCCTTTGCCCTGATTAAGGAGGTGTTGGAGAGTGCTCCTTCCCCCAAGCCAGTCAGAGTGACTGACTACGTGATAGGTCTCCGGAGGAGAATGTCACACATGATGACAGAGGCAAGCGATAACTTGAAAGCTGGACAAACATTGGTCAAGCACTGGCACGATCAAAAGGCTAACATGGTTGAGTTTGCTCAAGACCAGCTCGTTCTCGTTATGATCCCAACAAGGCAGAGGGCCTTGCAAGACAAATGGATGGGACCCTTCAGAGTTGTGGGTAAACTCAGAGAGGTCAACTATCTGGTGGACTTGGGCAATCCCAAGGAGGCTCTGACCGTCTTCCACACCAACCGACTCAAAGCGTATGTCTCCTGACCTGATGTAGGAGCGTTGCTTCTAGCGTCATCCGAGGAAGAAGAAGAGAGTGAAGCTCTTCCGGATCTCCTCAGAGGCTTACCTTTGGACGAAAAAGTTGAAGGAGTAAATCTCTCTTCAAATCTGACACCCGAGCAACAATAAGAGTGCAAATCTATGTTAAATCAGTTTGCCTCTCTTTTCTCGCTCTCACCAGGCTTGACCCCTTGGGGCCAGCATGACATACTCACTGGTGACTGTCTGCCAGTCAAAAGCAGAGGATACCGAATGTCAGAACACGTACGAACCCACATCAAAGGTGAGGTCAGCAAGATGCTCGATCTCGGGGTAATAGAGCCCTCTACTAGTCCATGGTCTAGCCCAGTTGTGTTAGTACCAAAGGCCGGATCTAAAGAGCTTAGATTCTGCGTGGACTATAGAGCTCTTAATGCAGTCACCAAGACTGTTGCCCACCCTTTGCCAAGAACAGATGAGTTGGTGGATAAACTTGGTGCCGCCAAGTTCCTCAGCACATTTGACTTGACGTCAGGCTATTGGCAAATAGCCCTGACAGACCATGCCAAGGAGAAAACTGCATTTTCTACCCCCGTTGGCTTATACCAGTTTAAGGTAATGCCTTTCGGATTGAAGAATGCACCTGCTACGTTTCAACGGATGGTAAACCAGGTTCTGAATGGGATGGAGGACCTCTGCATGGCATACTTGGATGACATAGCAGTGTTCAGCAATTCCTGGGAAGAACATGTAACCCACCTGAGAGATGTTTTGCAGGCTCTTGGACGAGCCCATCTGACTATAAAGGCGAGTAAATGCCAAATTGGACAGAGTAAGGTAGTCTATCTTGGACATGAGGTAGGAGGTGGAGAAATAAGGCCTTTGCTCAGTAAGATTGAAGCTCTGCAAAATTGGACAACACCTACTACTCGAACCAAGTGAGAGCCTTCCTAGGCCTCACTGGGTATTACAGGAATTTCATCGAGAACTATGGGACCATAGCTTCTCCACTGAATGTCATCTCCTCGCCCAAATTTCCTAAAAAGGTTAGATGGAACGAGGAGTGCAATCAGGCTTTTGAAAACCTGAAAAAGGCTCTTTGCCAAGCCCCAGTACTCAGAGCTCCTGATTACCGCCAACACTTCATTGTGCAGACAGATGCTTCAAATGTAGGAATAGGTGCCGTACTCAGTCAACTGGATGGGAAAGGTAGGGAGCACCCCGTTTGCTTCATCAGCCGCAAGCTGAAGGATCCTGAAACAAGGTGGGCAACAATCGAAAGAGAGTGCTTTGCTATCGTGTGGGCTCTGAAGAAGTTTAGGCCGTACTTGTATGGTTCTACCTTTGTCATTCAGACTGACCACCAACCCTTGAGATGGTTAATTCAAATGAAAGGGGAAAACCCAAAACTATTGAGATGGTCGATCTGCCTGCAAGGGTTTGATTTCACCATTGAGCACAGGTCAGGGTGTCACCACCAAAATGCTGATGGTCTCTCTAGGATGTATGTCATCAACTAGAGGTATGAGATTCATCCAGGAGTGGATTAAATCCTCCTGTCCCTTAGTGTGGGGGGGGCGAGTGTTAAGGAGAATTCTCTGTTTAGGCTGAATTTCCGAACCTAGTGAGTCCCCCAGCAGCTTTACTGGATTTCGGGAGTTTGTTTTTTCCATCCTGCCAAGAGTGAGACTCTTTTTCTCCCACTCTTGGACATGAATGTGTGTATTCCTTTGAATGTCAATGTGTTCTATGGGCTATGGGGTCTTTTACTCCATAGGGTCTCATATGTTTTGCTATGTGTGTTACACTGCACCCTCCGTGTCGTAGCACTGGGGCGTCCTTGCGGACCCCCATCATAGACTCCATACCCGGGGACTGACTACTGTCTCCCCGGGCATGTAAAGTCACCATTGGCTTTACTAGACCTAAATTTACTAACAGAACTAGTACAAACCATCCTATTGTGGACGTACTAGTAGGGGTAATTCGATTATTCCTATGTCTGTTATTCGAGGGGGCACTGTCCCGTCCCCCCTCGTCGAGTTTTGGCTGGTGGCAATGGAAACTACTTGTTATATTCGACCCCGAATATAACCCTATGGGATTCTTCCCATTGTTGGAGATTGATACTTTTTCTCGTTAATCTCTAACATACCACCGGTTTACTTATCTTAAATAAGTCTATCGGATGGTATTTTCTGCCAGAACTCGGTTTTTAAAATGGCGTCTGTGTTCGTCTCTGTGACTCCTAAACCAAAGGTTGAGCCCTTTGTTCCACTTTTGGCGGGCTTCTGTACAGAGACCCTCCAAAGTGGTGCCATTCTGTCTGGGTAACCACAGGGGTGTGGGAGGGGCTTTAGGCACCCTGGACTGAGTTGCCTTGCCAACTCCAGTCGCACTCTGGTGTGATTGGCCCAAGTGGTGAGCCACCCCGCTCACCACTTAGCGTGTTTTGATTGACAGCTAGGCTGAATGAATGGGGGTTTTCTGCATAAAAGCAGGGCTTTTGGGACTGGATCTTCAGAAGTCGCCACAGGACCTAAGAATCCGACGAGGGTAAAGCTGAGCCGACCTGCAACGACGACACCTCCGGTGGAGCCCTGCTGAGCCGACTCACCACTTCCCGATGACAGAGGAGATCTCCTTGCCGGAGAGTCAATTCCCCTGACTGGTGGGAACAACCAGTCCCCTTTGCTTTTTCTTCGCTCCAGGACGCAGTGGTCGATTTGCCCCGTGCAGAGCACCTCGGCAACCGGATAACCACTACCCCTGTACCGCGACCAAAAGGTGGTGCCTTGTGACGGAGCACTCCGCGGCTGGTCTCTTCCCTGGTGGTGCAACGATCTTCCACTTTTCTTCGACGACGAGATCCTCTCTTCTCTTGGCAAAGACCCGACGTGCATCCACCACCAGGAACAACTGCCCCCGCCGGAGCTGTCTCTCCACAAACAAGGTACCGTGTCCGCCTGGCTTCCCTTTCTGCCGGATAGAGTGAGGTGTCTTAATCCTCGCCTTTCCATTGGGTCGCCTCCAAGCTTTCTTTAACTTACTGTTCTGAACTGTCCCATCTTTCCATAACGATTTGCGATAAAGACTCGAAGCGCATTTCCACTGAGACACTTTTTTGTACATATCGCCTTGCCTCTCTCCGAGTGGGCCTGGCCTCTGAACTTTGTGATCTGCAGTAGACCCTTCCTTACTTGCCTTGCATTTGTCCGTAAAGAATTGGTACCGAGTTGATTTCATAACCTGCCTTATTTTTCTCTCCCGTCCTAACGAATACTAGAGTGCCATCTAGATTAAAGCATACACCTCTGTCTGCAAATATGTGATGCCGGTGAACCTAGACTTGTCGAACTATTGTTAGGGGGATTGATCTGTTTCTTCGTATAAGTAATTGTGATTGAAGTTGTTTGCCGTATTAGTGCCAGAGTGTTTTCCCATAGATGTGTTATAAATAAATACCTTTATATCTTTATACCGAAGCCTTGTTCCGTGTTTGCTTGTTCTACTGTGTAGATTGCCCTATCTTGTATACTCCACATACTGCCTAACTCTTCTTGAGGGAAGTCTGACTGCTCAGCCACAGCTACCAAGTGAATCTGTGTGGTACAGACTGCTACCAAGTGGGTTTACTGCCAAACACCTGTAATCCTAAATCTTTTGCAGTGGTCCCAGAGGGAACTGCACAGGTTTCCGCCTAACAATGACCAGGGGGTGGGAGGCAACAGGAGAGAGACACGGGGCATGAGAAGGAGGTGGGGGGGTAACAGGAGAGAGACACGGGGCATGAGAGGGGGGTGTGGGGCAACAGCAGGGAGACACGGGGCATGACCGGGGTGGGGGCAACAGCAGGGAGACACGGGGCATGAGCGGGGGGTGGGGGGTAACAGGGGAGAGACACAGGGCATGAGCGGGGGGTGGGTGGCAACAGCAGGGAGACACAGGGCATGACCGGGGTGTGGGGGGCAACAGGAGAGAGACACGGGGCATGAGAGGGGGGTGGGGGTAACAGGGGAGAGACACGGTGCATGAGAGGGGGGTGGGGGGTAACAGGAGAGAGACACGGGGCATGAGAGGGGGTGGGGGGGTAACAGGAGAGAGAAACGGGGCATGAGTGGGGATGGGTGGTAACAGCAGGGAGACACGGGGCATGAGCGGAGGGTGGGGGGGTAACAGGAGAGAGACACGGGGGCATGAGCGGGGGTGGGGACAACAGGAGAGAGACACCGGGGCATGAGCGGGGGTGGGGGGTAACAGGAGAGAGACACGGGGTATGAGCGGGGGTGGGGGGCAACAGGAGAGAGGCATGGGGCAAGAGCAGGGGGTGGGGGGTAGGAGCAGGGAGACACGGGGCATGAGCGGGGGGTGAGGGGCAACAGCAGGGAGACACGGGGCATGACCGGGGGTAGTGGGAACAGGAGAGAGACACGGGGCATGAGCGGGGGGTGGGGGGCAACAGCAGGGAGACATGGGGCATGACCGGGGGGTGGTGGGCAACAGGAGAGAGACACAGGGCATGAGAGGGGGGTGGGGGTAACAGGAGAGAGACACGGGGCATGAGCGGGGGTTGGGGGCAACAGCAGGGAGACACAGGGCATGAGGGAGGGTGGGGGGCAACAGCAGGGAGACACAGGGCATGAGCAGGGGGTGGGGGAACAGGGGGAGACACGGGGCATGAGAGGGGGTGGGGGGTTAACAGGAGAGAGACATGGTGCATGAGCGGGGGGTGGGGGGCAACAGCAGGGAGACACGGGGCATGAGCGGGGGTTGGGGGCAACAGTAGGGAGACACAGGGCATGAGCGGGGGTGAGGGGCAACAGCAGGGAGACACGGGGCATGAGAAGGGGGTGGGGGGTAACAGGAGAGAGACACGGGGCATGAGAAGGGGGTGGGGGGTAACAGGAGAGAGACACGGGGCATGAGCGGGGGGTGGGGGCAACAGGAGAGAGACACGGGGCATGAGCGGGGGGTGGGCGGTAACAGGAGAGAGGCACGGGGCATGAGCGGGGGGTGGGAGGTAACAGGAGAGAGACACGGGGCATGAGTGGTTTGTGGGGGGCAAGAGCAGGGAGACACGGGGCATGAGAGGGGGTGAGGGGCAACAGCAGGGAGACACGGGGCATGACCGGGGGTAGGGGGAACAGGAGAGAGACACGGGGCATGACCGGGGGTTGGGGGCAACAGCAGGGAGACACGGTGTATGACCAGGGGGTGGGGGGCAACAGGAGAGAGAGACAGGGCATGAGAGGGGGGTGGGGGGTAACAGGAGAGAGACACAGGTCATGAGCGGGGGGTGGGGGGCAACAGCAGGGAGACACGGGGCATGACCGGGGGTTGGGGGGTAACAGGAGAGAGACACGGGGCATGAGCGGGGTTTGGTGGGCAACAGCAGGGAGACAGGGGGCATGACCGGGGGTGGGGCAACAGGAGCGAGACACAGGGCATGAGAGGGGGGTGGGGGTAACAGGAGAGAGACACGGGGCAAGAGAGGGGTGGGGGCAACAGCAGGGAGACATGGGGCATGAGCGGGGGGTTGGGGGCAACAGCAGGGAGACACAGAGCATGAGCGGGGGTGAGGGGCAACAGCAGGGAGACACGGGGCATGAGCGGGTGGTGGGGGGTAACAGGAGAGAGACACAGGGCATGAGCGGGGGTGGGGGGCAGCAGCAGGGAGACACAGGGTATGACCGGGGAGTGGGGGGCAACAGGAGAGAGACACAGGGCATGAGAGGGGTGGTGGGGGCTAATAGGAGAGAGACTAGGGGCATGAGAGGGGGGTGGGGGTAACAGGTGAGAGACACAGGGCTTGGGAGGGGGGCAACAGCAGGGAGACAAGGGGCATGAGCCGAGGGTGGGGGGCAACAGCAGGGAGACGCGGGCCATGAGAGGGGGATGTGGGGTAACAGGAGAGAGACACCGGCGTCAGCGGGGGGTGGGGGCAACAGGAGAGAGACATGGGGCATGAGCGGGGGGTGGGGAGTAACAGGAGAGAGACACAGGCCATGAGAGAGGGGTGTGGGGTAACAGGAGAGAGACACCGGGCATGAGCAGGGAGACACGGGGGTGGGGGCAACAGGAGAGAGACACGGGGCATGAGCGGGGGTGGGGGTAACAGGAGAGAGACACGGGGCATGAGCAGGGGGTGGGGGCAACAGGAGAGAGACACGGGGCATGAGCGGGGGGTGCGGGGTAATAGGAGAGAGACACGGGGCGTGAGCGGGGGTGGGGGGCAACAGGAGGGAGACACGGGGCATGAGCGGGGGGTGAGGGGCAACAGCGGGGAGACACGGGGCATGAGCAGGGGGGACAACAGGAGAGAGACACGGGGTATGAGCGGGGGCTGTGGGGTAACAGGAGAGAGACACGGGGCCTGAGCGGGGGGTGGGGGGTAACAGGAGAGAGACACGGGGCTGAGCGGGGGTTGGGGGGCAACAGCAGGGAGACACTGGGCCTGACCGGGGGGTGTGGGGCAACAGGAGAGAGACACGGGGCATGAGAGGGGGTTGGGGGGTAACAGGAGAGAGACACAGGGCATGAGTGGGGTGTGGGGGGGAACACGAGGGAGACACGGGAATGAGCGGGGTGTGGGGGGTAAAAGGAGAGAGACACGGGCATGAGCAGGGGGTGGGGGCAACAGTACGGGGACACGGGACATGAGTGGGGGTGGGGGGCAACAGGAGAGAGACACGGGGCATAAGTGGGGGGCAACAGGAGAGAGACACAGGGCATGAGAGGGGGGTGGGGGTAACAGGAGAGAGACACGGGGCATGAGCGGGGGTTGGGGGCAACAGCAGGGAGACACGGGGCATGAGGGGGGGTGGGGGGCAACAGCAGGGAGACACGGGGCATGAGCGGGGGGGCAACTGCGGGGAGACACGGGGCATGAGCAGGGGGGTGGGGTGAACACTAGGGAGAAACGGGGCATAAGTGGGGGGTGAGGGGCAAATGCAGGGAGACACGGGGCATGAGCGGGGGGTGGGGGGTAACAGGAGAGAGACACGGGGCATAAGCGGGGGATGGGGGCAACAGGAGAGAGACAAGGGGCTGAGCAGGGTGTGGGGGGGCAACAGCAGGGAGACACGGCATGAGCCGGGGGTGGGGGATAACAGGAGAGAGACACGGGGCATGAGCGGGGGGTGGGGGGCAACAGGAGGGAGACACCGGGCATGAGCGGGGGTGGGGGGCACCAGGAGGGAGACACGGGGCATGAGCGGGGGGTGGGAGGAACAGGAGAAGACACGGGGCATGAGAGGTGGGGTGGGGATAACAGGAGAGAGACACAGGGCATGAGCGGGGGTGGGCGGCAACAGCAGGGAGACAAGGGGCATGAGTGGGGGTGGGGGGCAACAGCAGGGAGACACGGGGCATGAGCGGGGGGTGGGGGGAACACAAAGGAGACACAGGGCATGAGCAGGGGCTGGGGGGCAACAGCAGGGAGACACGGGGCATGACCGGGGGGTGGGGGGCAACAGGAGGTAGACACGGGGCATGAGCGGGGGTGGGGGGCAACAAGTGGGAGACACGGGGCATGAGCGGGGGCTGGGGGGAACAGCAGGAAGACACGGGGCATGAGAGGGGCATGGGGGGGTAACAGGAGAGAGACACAGGGCATGAGCGGGGGGTGTGTGGCAACAGCAGGGAGACAAGGGGCATGAGTGTGGGTGGGGGGCAACAGCAGGGAGACACGGGGCATGACCGGGGGGTGGGGGAACACGAGGGAGACACAGGGCATGAGCAGGTGGTGGGGGCAACAGCAGGGAGACACCGGGCATGACCGGGGGGTGGGGGAACACGAGGGAGACACGGGTCATGAGAGGGGGGTGTGGGGTAACAGGAGAGAGACACGGGGCATGAGCAGGGGGTGGGGGGCAACAGGAGGGAGACATGGCGCATGACCAGGGGGTGGGGGCAACAGGAGAGAGACACAGGGCATGAGAGGGGGGTGGGGGTAACAGGAGAGAGACACGGGGCATGAGCGGGGTTGGGGGCAACAGCAGGGAGACACGGGGCATGAGGGGGGTGGGGGGCAACAGCAGGGAGACACGGGGCATGAGGGGGGTGGGGGGCAACAGCAGGGAGACATAGGGCATGAGCAGGGGGTGGGGGAACACGGGGAGACACGGGGCATGGGAGGGGGTGGGAGGGTAACAGGAGAGAGACATGGTTCATGAGCGGGGGGTGGGGGGCAACAGCAGGGAGCCACGGGCATGAGAGGAGTGTGGGGGCAATAGCAGGGAGACACAGGGCATGAGCGGGGGGTGAGTGGCAACAGCAGGGAGACACGGGGCATGAGCAGGGGGTGGGGGGTAACAGGAGAGAGACACGGGGCATGAGCGGGGGGTGGGGGCAACAGGAGAGAGACACGGGGCATGAGCGGGGGGTGGGCGGTAACAGGAGAGAGACACGGGGCATGAGTGGTGTGTGGGGGGCAACAGAAGAGAGGCACGGGGCAAGAGCGGGGGGTGGGAGGTAACAGGAGAGAGACATGGGGCATGAGTGGTTTGTGGGGGGCAAGAGCAGGGAGACACGGGGCATGAGCGGGGGTGAGGGGCAACAGCAGGGAGACACGGGGCATGACCGGGGGTAGGGGGAACAGGAGAGAGACACGGGGCATGAGCGGTGGTTGGGGGCAACAGCAGGGAGACACGGTGTATGACCAGGGGGTGGGGGGGCAACAGGAGAGAGAGACAGGGCATGGGAGGGGAGTGGGGGGTAACAGGAGAGAGACTAGGGGCATGAGAGGGGGGTGGGGGTAACAGCAGGGAGACACGGGGCATGACCGGGGGGTGGGGGGTAGCAGGAGAGAGACACAGGGCATGAGCGAGGTTTGGTGGGCAACAGCAGGGAGACAGGGGGCATGACCGGGGGTGGGGCAACAGGAGAGAGACACAGGGCATGAGAGGGGGTGGGGGTAACAGGAGAGAGACACGGGGCAAGAGAGCGGGTGGGGGGCAACAGCAGGGAGACATGGGGCATGAGCGGGGGGTTGGGGGCAACAGCAGGGAGACACAGAGCATGAGCGGGTGGTGGGGGTAACAGGAGAGAGACACAGGGCATGAGCGGGGGGTGGGGGGCAACAGCAGTGAGACACAGGGTATGACCGGGGAGTGGGGGGCAACAGGAGAGAGACACGGGGCATGAGAGGGGTGGTGGGGGCTAACAGGAGAGAGACTAGGGGCATGAGAGGGGGGTGGGGGGTAACAGGTGAGAGACACAGGGCTTGAGCGGGGGTGGGGGCAACAGCAGGGAGACAAGGGGCATGAGCCCAGGGTGGGGGGCAACAGCAGGGAGACGCGGGCCATGAGAGGGGGATGTGGGGTAACAGGAGAGAGACACTGGCGTGAGCAGGGGGTGGGGGCAACAGGAGAGAGACACGGGACATGAGCGGGGGGTGGGGAGTAACAGGAGAGAGACACAGGCCATGAGAGAGGGGTGTGGGGTAACAGGAGAGAGACACCGGGCATGAGCAGGGAGACACGGGGGTGGGGGCAACAGGAGAGAGACACGGGGCATGAGCGGGGGGTGGTGGGGTAACAGGAGAGAGACACGGGGAATGAGCGGGGGTGGGGGCAACAGGAGAGAGACACGGGGCATGAGCGGGGGGTGGGGGGTAATAGGAGAGAGACACGGGGCATGAGCGGGGGTGGGGGGCAACAGGAGGGAGACACGGGGCATGAGCGGGGGGTGAGGGGCAACAGCGGGGAGACACGGGGCATGAGCAGGGGGGACAACAGGAGAGAGACACGGGGTATGAGCGGGGGCTGTGGGGTAACAGGAGAGAGACACGGGGCATGACCGGGGGGTGGGGGGTAACAGGAGAGAGACACGGGGCATGAGCGGGGGTTGGGGGGTAACAGCAGGGAGACACTGGGGCCTGACCAGGGTGTGTGGGGCAACAGGAGAGAGACACGGGGCATGAGTGGGGTGTGGGGGGGAACACGAGGGAGACACGGGGCATGAGCGGGGTGTGGGGGGTAAAAGGAGAGAGACACGGGCATGAGCGGGGGGTGGGGGCAACAGTACGGAGACACGGGACATGAGTGGGGGTGGGGGGCAACAGGAGAGAGACACGGGGCATAAGTGGGGGGTGGGGGACAACAGCAGGGAGACACGGGGCATGACCGGGGGGTGGGGGGCAACAGCAGGGAGACACAGGGCATGACCAGGGGGTGGGGGGGCAACAGGAGAGAGACACAGGGCATGACCGGGGGGTGGGGGCAACAGCAGGGAGACATGGGGCATGAGCAGGGGGGCAACAGCAGGGAGACACGGGGCATGAGCGGGGGGTGGGATGAACACTAGGGAGAAACGGGGCATAAGTGGGGTGTGGGGGGCAAATGCAGGGAGACACGGGGCATGAGCATGGGGTGGGGGGTAACAGGAGAGAGACATGGGGCATGAGCGGGGGATGGGGGCAACAGGAGAGAGACAAGGGGCTGAGCAGGGTGTGGGGGGGCAACAGCAGGGAGACACGGCATGAGCCGGGGGTGGGGGATAACAGGAGAGAGACACGGGGCATGAGCGGTGTGTGGGGGGCAACAGGAGGGAGACACGGGGCATGAGCGGGGGTGGGGGGCAACAGGAGGGAGACACGGGGCATGAGTGGTGGGTGGGAGGAACAGGAGGAAGACACGGGGCATGAGAGGTGGGGCGGGGGCTAACAGGAGAGAGACACAGGGCATGAGCGGGGGTGGGCGGCAACAGCAGGGAGACAAGGGGCATGAGTGGGGGTGGGGGGCAACAGCAGGGAGACACGGGACATGAGCGGGGGGTGGGGGGAACACGAGGGAGACACAGGGCATGAGCAGGGGCTGGGGGGCAACAGCAGGGAGACACGGGGCATGACCGGGGGGTGGGGGGCAACAGGAGGGAGACACGGGGCATGAGCGGGGGTGGGGGGAAACAGGAGGGAGAAACGGGGCATGAGCGGGGGGTGGGGGGAACAGCAGGAAGACACGGGGCATGAGAGGGGTGTGGGGGGGTAACAGGAGAGAGACACAGGGCATGAGCGGTGGGTGGGCGGCAACGGCAGGGAGACAAGGGGCATAAGTGGGGGTGGGGGGCAACAGCAGGGAGACATGGGGCATGAGCGGGGGGTGGGGGGCAACAGCAGGGAGACACAGGGCATGAGCGGGGGGTGGGGGGAACACGAGGGAGACACAGGGCATGAGCAGGTGGTGGGGGGCAACAGCAGGGAGACACGGGGCATGACCGGGGGGTGGGGGAACACGAGGGAGACACGGGTCATGAGAGGGGGGTGTGGGGTAACAGGAGAGAGACACGGGGCATGAGCAGGGGGTGGGGGGCAACAGAAGGGAGGCACGGGGCATGACCGGGGGGTGGGGGGCAACAGGAGAGAGACACGGGGCATGAGAGGGGGGTGGGGGGTAACAGGAGAGAGACACGGGCATGAGATGGGGTGGGGGGTAACAGGAGAGAGATACGGGCATTAGCCGGGGGTGGGGGGCAACAGCAGGGAGACACGGGGCATGACCGGGGGTGGGGGGCAACAGGAGAGAGATACGGGGCATGAGAGGGGGGTGGGGGGTAACCAGAGAGAGACACGGGGCATGAGCGGGGGGTCGGGGCTAACAGGAGAGAGAGACACGGGGCATGAGCGGGGGGTGGGGGGCAACAGCAGGGAGACATGGGGCATGAGCGGGAGGTGGGGAGAACAAGAGGGAGACACGGGGGTGGGGGGAACACGAGGGAGACACAGGGCAGGAGCGGGGGGGGCAACAAGTGTGAGACACGGGGTATGAGCGGGTGGTGGGGTAACAGGAGAGAGACACGGGGCATGAGCGGGGGTGGGGGCACCATGAGGGAGACACGGGGCATGAGCGGGGGGTGGGGGGAACACGAGGGAGACACGGGGCATGAGCGGGAGGTGGGGGGCAACAGCAGGGAGACACGGGGCATGAGCAGGTGTAGGGGAACACGAGGGAGACACGGGGCATGAGCGGGGGTTGGGGGGTAAGAGGAGAGAGACATGGGGCATGATCAGGGGGTGGGGGGCAACAGCAGGGAGACACGGGGCATGAGCGGGGGGTGGGGGGCAACAGCAGGGAAACACGGGGCATGACCGGGGGTGGGGGACAACAGCAGGGAGACACGGGGCATGACCGGGGGGTGGGGGGTAACAGGAGAGAGTGACACGAGGCATGAGCGGGGGATGGGGGGGCAACAGCAGGGAGACACGGGGCATGAGCGGGGGTGAGGGGCAACAGCAGGGAGACACAGGGCATGACCGGGGTTGGGGGGAACAGGAGAGAGACATGGGGCATGAGCGGGGCATGTGGGGCAACAGAAGGGAGACACGGGGCATGACGGGGTGGAGGCAACAGGAGAGAGACACGGGCATGAGCGGGTTTGGGGGGCAACAGCAGGGAGACACGGGGCATGACTGGGGGTGGGGGGCAACAGGAGAGAGACACAGGGCATGAGAGGGGGTGGGGGGTAACAGGAGAGAGACACGGGCATGAGCGGGGGTGTGGGCAACAGCAGGGAGACACGGGGCATGACCGGGGGTGGGGGGTAACAGGAGAGAGACACAGGGCATGAGAGGGGTTGGGGGGCAACAGCAGGGAGACACGGGGCATGACTGGGGGGGTCGGGGGCAACAGGAGAGAGACACAGGGCATGATCGGGGGTGGGGGTAACAGGAGAGAGACACGGGGCATGAGAGGGGGTGGGGGGCAACAGCAGGGAGACACAGGGCATGCGCGGGGATGGGGGAACACGAGGGAGACACAGGGCATGAGAGGGGGGTGGGGGGTAACAGGAGAGAGACACGGTGCATGAGCGAGGGATCGGGGGCAACAGCAGGGAGACACGGCGCATGAGCGGGGGGTGGGGGGCAACAGCAGGGAGACACGGGGCATGACTGGGGGTGGGGGGCAACAGCAGGGAGACACGGGGCATGAGAGGGGTGGAGGATAACAGGAGCGTCACACGGGGCATGAGCAGGGGGTGGGGGGCAACAGCAGCGAGACACGGGGCATGACCGCGGGCTGGGGGGAAACAGCAGGGAGACACGGGGCATGAGCGGGGGTGGGGGGAACATGAGGGAGACACGGGGCATGAGAGGGGGGTGGGGGGTAACAGGAGAGAGACACAGGGCATGAGCGGGGGGTGGGGCCAACAGCAGGGAGACACGGTGCATGACCGGGGGTGGGGGGCAACAGATGGGAGACACAGGGCATGACCGGGGGTTGGGGGGCAACAGGAGAGAGACATGGGGCATGATGAGAGGGGGCGGGGGGCAACAGCAGGGAGACACAGGGCATGACCAGGGGGTGGGGGTCAACAGGAGAGAGACACGGGACATGATTGGGGGGTAACAGGAGAGGGACACGGGGCATGAGCGGGGAGTGGGTGGCAACAGCAGGGAGATACGGGGCATGAGCGGGGGCTGGGGGGAACAAGAGGGAGACACAGGGCATGAGCAGGTGTTGGGGGAACACGAGGCAGACATGGGGCATGAGCGAGGGGTGGGGGTAACAGGAGAGAGACACGTGGCATGAGCGGGGGGTGGGGGGCAACAGGAGGGAGACACAGGGCATGAGCGGGGGGTGGGGGGAACACGAGGGAGACATGGGGCATGAGCGGGGCTGGGGGGAACACGAGGGAGACACGGGGCATGAGCGGGGGGTGGGGGCAACAGGAGGGAGACACGGCGCATGACCGGGGGGTGGGTGGCAACAGTAGGGAGACACGGGGCATGACCGGGGTGTGGGGGGCAACAGGAGAGAGACATGGGGCATGAGAGGGTGGTGGGGGGTAACAGGAGAGAGACACGAGGCATGAGATGGGAGTGGGGGGTAACAGGAGAGAGATACGGGCATGAGCCGGGGGTGGGGGGCAACAGCAGGGAGACACGGGGCATGACCGGGAGTGGGGGGCAACAGGAGAGAGACACGGGGCATGAGAGGGGGTTGGGGGGTAACCAGAGAGAGACACGGGGCATGAGCGAGGGGTCGGGGGTAACAGGAGAGAGACACAGGGCATGAGCGGGGGGTGGGGGGCAACAGCAGGGAGACAGGGAGACACGGGGAATGAGCGGGAGGTGGGGGAACAAGAGGGAGACACGGGGGTGGGGGGAACATGAGGGAGACATAAGGCATGAGCGGGGGGTGGGGGGCAACAAGAGGGAGACACAGGGTATGAGCGGGGGGTGGGGTAACGGGAGAGAGACACGGGGCATGAGCGGGGGTGGGGGCACCATAAGGGAGACACGGGGCATGAGCGGGGGGTGGGGGAAACATGAGGGAGATACGGGGCATGAGCGGGAGGTGGGGGGCAACAGCAGGGAGACACGGGGCATGAGCAGGTGTGGGTGAACACGAGGGAGACACGGGGCATGAGCGGGGGTTGGGGGGTAACAGGAGAGAGACATGGGGCATGATCAGGGGTTGGGGGGCAACAGCATGGAGACACAGGGCATGAGCGGGGGGTGGGGGGCAACAGCAGGGAGACATGGGGCATGACCGGGGGGTGGGGGCAACAGCAGGGAGACACGGGGCATGAGCGGGGGGTGGGGGTAACAGGGGAGAGACACGGGGCATGAGCCTGGGGTGGGGGGCAACAGCAGGGAGACACGGGGCATGACCGGGGGTGGGGGACAACAGCAGGGAGACACGGGGCATGACCGGGGGGTGGGGGGTAACAGGAGAGAGAGACACGGGGCATGAGCGGGGGTGGGGGGCAACAGCAGGGAGACACGGGGCATGACCGGGGGGTGGGGGGCAACAGGAGAGCGACACGGGTATGAGCGGGGGCGGGGGTAACAGGAGAGAGACACGGGGCATGAGCGGGGGGTGGGGGGCAACAGCAGGGAGACACGGGGCATGAGCGGGGGTAAGGGGCAACCGCAGGGAGACACAGGGCATGACCGGGGTTGGGGGGAACAGGAGTGAGAGAATGGGGAATGAGCGGGGCAGGGGGGGCAACAGCAGGGAGACACGGGGCATGACGGGGGGTGGGGGGCAACAGGCGAGAGACACGGGCATGAGCGGGTTTGGGGGGCAACAGCAGGGAGACACGGGGCATGACTGGGGGTGGGGGGCAACAGGAGAGAGACACAGGGCATGAGAGGGGGTGGGGGTAACAGGAGAGAGACACGGGCATGAGCGGGGGGAGGGGGGCAACAGCAGGGAGACACGGGGCATGACCGGGGGGTGCGGGGTAACAGGAGAGAGACACAAGGCATGAGAGGGGTTGGGGGGCAACAGCAGGGAGACACGGGGCATGACTGGGGGGTCAGGGGCAACAGGAGAGAGACACGGGGCATGATAGGGTTTGGGGGTAACAGGAGAGAGACACGGGGCATGAGACTGGGGTGGGGGGCAACAGCAGGGAGACACAGGGCATGAGCGGGGATGGGGGAACACGAGGGAGACACAGGGCATGAGAGGGGGGTGGGGGGTAACAGGAGAGAGACACGGTGCATGAGCGAGGGGTGGGGGGCAACAGCAGGGAGACACGGCGCATGAGCGGGGGGTGGGGGGCAACAGCAGGGAGACACGGGGCATGACTGGGGGTGGGGGGCAACAGCAGGGAGACACGGGGCATGAGAGGGGTGGAGGATAACAGGAGAGTCACACTGGGCATGAGCAGGGGGTGGGGGGCAACAGCAGCGAGACACGGGGCATGACCGCGGGCTGGGGGGAAACAGCAGGGAGACACGGGGCATGAGCGGGGGGTGAGGGGCAACAGATGGGAGACACAGGGCATGACCGGGGGGTGGGGGCAACAGGAGAGAGACATGGGGCATGAGAGGGGGCAGGGGGCAACAGCAGGGAGACACGGGGCATGACCAGGGGGTGGGGGTCAACAGGAGAGAGACACGGGACATGAGCGGGGGGTAACAGGAGAGGGACACGGGGCATGAGCGGGGAGTGGGTGGCAACAGCAGGGAGACACGGGGCATGAGCAGGGATTGGGGGGAACAAGAGGGAGACACAGGGCATGAGCAGGGGGTGGGGGAACACAAGGGACACATGGGGCAGGGCATGAGCGAGGGGTGGGGGTAACAGGAGAGAGACACGTGGCATGAGCTGGGGGTGGGGGGCAACAGGAGGGAGACACAGGGCATGAGCGGGGGGTGGGGGGAACACGAGGGAGACATGGGGCATGAGCGGGGCTGGGGGGAACACGAGGGAGACACGGGGCATGATCGGGGTGGGGGTAACAGGAGAGAGACATGGGGCATGAGCGGGGGGTGGGGGAAACACAAGGGAGACACGGGGCATGAGCGGGAGGTGGGGGGCAACAGCAGGGAGACACGGGGCATGAGCAGGTGTGGGGGAACACGAGGGAGACACGGGGCATTAGCCGGGGTTGGGGGGTAACAGGAGAGAGACATGGGGCATGATCAGGGGTTGGGGGCAACAGCAGGGAGACACGGGGCATGAGCTGGGGATGGGGGGCAACAGCAGGGAGACATGGGGCATGACCGGGGGGTGGGGGCAACAGCAGGGAGACACGGGGCATGAGCGGGGGGTGGGGGTAACAGGGGAGAGACACGGGGCATGAGCCTGGGGTGGGGGGCAACAGCAGGGAGACACGGGCATGACCGGGGGTGGGGGACAACAGCAGGGAGACACGGGGCATGACCGGGGGGTGGGGGCTAACAGGAGAGCGACACGGGTAGGAGTGGGGGGTGGGGGTAACAGGAGAGAGGCACGGGGCATGAGCGGGGGGTGGGGGGCAACAGCAGGGAGACACGGGGCATGAGCGGGGTGAGGGGCAACAGCAGGGAGACACAGGGCATGACAGGGGGTGGGGGGCAACAGGCAAGAGACACGGGCATGAGCGGGTTTGGGGGACAACAGCAGGGAGACACGGGGCATGAATGGGGGTGGGGGGCAACAGGAGAGAGACACAGGGCATGAGAGGGGGTGGGGGTAACAGAGGAGAGACACGGGGCATGAGCCTGGGGTGGGGGGCAACAGCAGGGAGACACGGGGCATGACCGGGGGTGGGGGACAACAGCAGGGAGACACGGGGCATGACCGGGGGGTGGGGGGTAACAGGAGAGAGAGACACGGGGCATGAGCGGGGGATGGGGGGCAACAGCAGGGAGACACGGGGCATGACCGGGGGTGGGGGGCAACAGGAGAGCGACACGGGTATGAGCGGGGGGTGGGGGTAACAGGAGAGAGACACGGGGCATGAGCGGGAGGTGGGGGGCAACAGCAGGGAGACACGGGGCATGAGCGGGGGTGAGGGGCAACAGCAGGGAGACACAGGGCATGACCGGGGTTGGGGGGAACAGGAGAGAGACATGGGGCATGAGCGGGGCATGGGGGGCAACAGCAGGGAGACACGGGGCATGACGAGGGGTGGGGGGCAACAGGAGAGAGACACGGGCATGAGCGGGTTTGGCGGGCAACAGCAGGGAGACACGGGGCATGACTGGGGGTGGGGGGCAACAGGAGAGAGACACAGGGCATGAGAGGGGGTGGGGGGTAACAGGAGAGAGACATGGGCATGAGCAGGGGTGGGGGGCAACAGCAGGGAGACACGGGGCATGACCGGGGGGTGGGGGTAACAGGAGAGAGAAACGGGGCATGATCGGGGGTGGGGGTAACAGGAGAGAGACACGGGGCAGGAGAGAGGGGTGGGGGGCAACAGCAGGGAGGCACAGGGCATGAGCGGGGATGGGGGAACACGAGGGAGACACAGAGCATGAGAGGGGGGTGGGGGGTAACAGGAGAGAGACACGGTGCATGAGCAAGGGGTGGGGGGCAACAGCAGGGAGACACGGCGCATTTGGGGGGTGGGGGGCAACAGCAGGGAGACACGGGGCATGACTGGGGGTGGGGGGCAACAGCAGGGAGACACGGGGCATGAGAGGGGTGGAGGATAACAGGAGAGTCACACGGGGCGTTAGCAGGGGGTGGGGGGCAACAGCAGCGAGACACGGGGCATGACCGCGGGCTGCGGGGAAACAGCAGGGAGACACGGGGCATGAGCGGGGGTGGGGGGAACATGAGGGAGACACGGGGCATGAGAGGGGGTGGGGGGTAACAGGAGAGAGACACAGGGCATGAGAGGGGGCGGGGGGCAACAGCAGGGAGACACAGGGCATGACCAGGGGGTGGGGGGGCAACAGGAGAGAGACACGGGACATGAGCGGGGGGTAACAGGAGAGGGACACGGGGCATGAGCGGGGAGTGGGTGGCAATAGCAGGGAGACAAGGGGCATGAGCGGGGGGTGGGGGGAACAAGAGGGAGACACAGGGCATGAGCAGGGGGTGGGGGAACACGAGGGAGACATGGGGCATGAGCGAGGGGTGGGGGTAACAGGAGAGAGACACGTGGCATGAGCGGGGGTGAGGGGCAACAGGAGGGAGACACAGGGCATGAGCGGGGGGTGGGGGGAACACGAGGGAGACATGGGGCATGAGCGGGGCTGGGGGGAACACGAGGGAGACACGGGGCATGAGCGGGGTGGGGGGTAACAGGAGAGAGACACGTGGCATGAGCGGGGGGTGGGGGAACACGAGGGAGACATGGGGCATGAGCGAGGGGTGGGGGTAACAGGAGAGAGACACGTGGCATGAGCGGGGGTGATGGGCAACAGGAGGGAGACACAGGGCATGAGCGGGGGGTGGGGGGAACACGAGGGAGACATGGGGCATGAGCGGGGCTGGGGGGAACACGAGGGAGACACGGGGCATGAGCGGGGTGGGGGGTAACAGGAGAGAGACAAGGGCCATGAGCAGGGGGTGGGGGAACAGTAGGGAGACAAGGGCCATGAGCAGGGGGTGGGGGAACAGTAGGGAGACACGGGGCATGAGCGGGGGGGTGGGGGGGAACAGGGGAGACACGTGGGCATGAGCAGGGGATGGGGGAACAGGGGAGACACGTGGGCATGAGCGGGGGGTGGGGGGAACAGGGCACACATGGGGCATGAGCAGGGGTGGGGGGGAACAGGGGAGACACAGGGCATGAGCGGGGAGTGGGGGGGAACAGGGGAGACATGGGCCATGAGTGGGGGGTGGGGGGGGAACAGGGGAGACACGGGCCATGAGCGGGGGGTGGGGGAACAGTAGGGAGACACGGGGCATGAGCGGGGTTGGGGGGAACAGGGGAGACACGAGCCATGAGCGGGGGGTGGGGGGAACAGTAGGGAGACAGGTGGGCATGAGCGGGGGTGGGGGGGAATATGGCACACACGGGGCATGAGCAGGGGGTGGGGGGAACAGGGGAGACAAGGGGCATGAGCGGGTGGGGGGAACAGGGGACATGGGGCATGAGCAGGGGTTGGGGGGAACAGGGCACACACGGGGCATGAGCGGGGGATCGGGAGGAACAGGGGACACGTGGCATGCGCCGGAGGTTGGGGGAACAGGGGAGACACGGGGCATGAGCGGGGGGTGTGGGGTACAGGAGGGAGACACGGGGCATGAGCGGGGGGTGGGGGGAACAGGAGGGAGACACGGGGCATGAGCGGGGGCTGGGGGGTAACAGGAGGGAAACACAGGGCTTGAGTGGGTGGTGGGGGGAAACACGAGGGAGACACGGGGCATGAGCAGGGGGCAACAGGAGACACACGGGGCATGAGCGGGGGGTGGGGGGAACAGTAGGGCGACACAGGGCATGAGCAGGGGGTGGAGGGGAACAGGGAAGACACGTGGGCATGAGCGGGGGTGGGGGAGAACAAGGGGACACGTGGGCATGAGTGGGGGTGGGGGAACAGGGGAGACACGTGGCCATGAGCGGGGGGTAGAGGGGAAAAGGAGGGAGACACGGGGCATGAGTGTGGGGGAACAGGTGAGACATGTGGGCATGAGTGGGGGGTGGGGGAACAGGGCACACACGGGGCATGCGCAGGGGGTGGGGGGAAAAGAGGGAGACACACGGCATGAGCAGGGGGTGGTGGGAACAAGAGAGAGACACAGGGCATGAGCGGGGGGTGGAGGGGAACAGGGGAGACACGTGGGCATGAGCAGGGTTGGGGGTAACAGGGGAGACACGTGGGCATGAGCGGGGGTGGAGGGGAACAGGGGAGACATGTGGGCATGAGCGGGGGGTAGGGAGAACAGGGGAGGCACGTGGGCATGAGCAGCGGGTGTGGGGAAAAGGAGGGGGACATGTGGGCATGAGCAGGGGGTGGGGGAACAGGGGAGACACGTGGGCATGAGCGGGGGTGGGAGGGAACGGGGTGACACGTGGGCATGAGCGGCGGGTGGGGGGGGAAAGGAGGGGGACACGTGGGCATGAGCGGGGTGTGGGGGAACAGGGGAGACACGTGGGCATGAGCAGGGTGTGGGGGAACAGGGGAGACACAGGCTTGAGCGGGGGTGGGGTGGAACAGGGGAGACACTGTCGAAAGAGAAAGTATATCATGCCTCCTATTTCAATAAATATATAATAATATTGTCCTATGCCAAGCTGCTCGAAAGTCGCTTGCAAAAGAAATCCGTGTTGCAAGATCCTGACCTTAAACCCATGTAAGCCGCCATTTAAGGTCAAGACGCCATTTTAGGATTCATTGTGTAAAAGTCACCCTGTGAGTTAAAATGGTGGACGATGTCATACCAGAATACAACATGGCCGTCTTGACCTCTGTACATAGCTAATGTGTAACTTGCCTGCAGGCCACTTGTTGAGGTCGTGAACTGAGACCTTGTCCTTTGTTGACCTATGTGTAGAAGGATTACTCGTGCAATGAAACTAATCCACGAGCATATATTGAGACAATGTATTCAAATACTGAACGAAGAACTTCCGTTTAACTACATTGTATTAATGTTTAAGAAGGCCTGCATGGAAAATCTTAGAATACAGTTATTGCATAGGCTTGTTGAAACCTGTATTAAAGGCAAACCAGTTATATGCGGTTGTTTGAGACTTGGCACGAACCCTAGATCGGTGATGTATTAAATGAAATATTAACCCGAAGTGGGGCTGGACATCGCGCCCACCAAGTGTATAAAAAGCAAATACATTCTAATGTACAACGTCTCTCACTGAACACATTGAACCACGCTGGAGTTCGTTGTGTTGTACTGAGGGCAAATAGCTATCTGATTTTGCTCTGTTTTTGTAACTGGATTCAGTATAAAATAAAGTACTTTGTATGTCCCTATGAAATTCAGTGAAAAAACTTTGTTAAAGGGACGATATGGTTCCAAGTAAAACCGAAAACCCCCTGAAATTCGCCAGATATGGTAAGCTAAGCAACCATAACTCGCGCCACCACCGTGCACTGCTAAGACTAACACCCATGACATCAAAGATGACATCACAAAGGAAGGAAAATCTTTTACCAAGATGGCCACCATGGAAAGAGAAGGCGGGGTGTATAAAGAGAACACAACAGGGCATCAGCAGGGGGTGGGGGAAAAGGAGGGAGACACGGGGCATGAGCGGGGGGTGGGGGGAACAGTAGGGAGACAAGGGGCATGAGCGGGGGGTGGGGGGGAAAAGGAGGGAGACACGGGGCATGAGCGGGGGGTGGGGGGAACAAGAGAGAGACACGGGCCATGAGCGGGGGGTGGGGGGAACAGTAGGGAGACACGGGGCATGAGCGGGGGGTGGGGGGAACAGGGCACACACGGGGCATGAGCGGGGGTGGGGGGAACAGGGGAGACACGGGGCATGAGCGGGGGGTGGGGGGGAACAGGGGAGACACGGGCCATGAGCGGGGGTGGGGGAACAGTAGGGAGACACGGGGCATGAGCGGGCGTGGGGGGAACAGGGGAGACACGAGCCATGAGCGGCGGGTGGGGGGAACAGTAGGGAGACAGGTGGGCATGAGCGGGGGTGGGGGGGAACATGGCACACACGGGGCATGAGCAGGGGGTGGGAGGAACAGGGAAGACAAGGGGCATGAGCGGGGGGTGGGGGGGAACAGGGGAGACAAGGGGCATGAGCAGGGGCTGGGGGGAACAGGGGACACGGGGCATGAGCGAGGGGTGGGGGAACAGGGCAGACACGGGGCATGAGTGGGGGGTGGGGGGGAACAGGGGAGATACGGGGCATGAGCGGGGGTTGGGGGGAACAGGGGAGACGTGGGGCATGAGCGGGTTGTGGGGTACAGGAGGGAGACATGGGGCATGAGCGGGGGGTGGGGGGAACAGGAGGGAGACACGAGGCATGAGCGGGGGGTGGGGGTAACAGATGGGAAACACGGGGCTTGAGTGGGGGATGGGGGAAACATGAGGGAGACACGTGGCATGAGCGGGGGTGGGGGAGAACAAGGGAGACACGTGGGCATGAGCGGGGGGTGGGGGAACAGGGGAGACACGTGGCCATGAGCGGGGGGTAGAGGGGAAAAGGAGCGAGACACGGGGCATGAGTGTGGGGGAGCAGGGGAGACACGTGGGCATGAGCGGGGGTGGGGAAACATGGCACACACGGGGCATGCGCAGGGGGTGGGGGGGAAAAGGAGGGAGACACAGGGCATGAGCAGGGAGTGGGGGGAACAAGAGAGAGACACAGGGCATGAGCTGGGGGTGGCGGGGAACAGGGGAGACACGTGGGCATGAGCAGGGTTGGGGGGGAACAGGGGAGACACGTGGGCATGAGCGGGGGTGGAGGGGAACAGTGGAGGCATGTGGGCATGAGCGGGGGGTGGGGGGGAACAGGGGAAACACATGGGCATGAGCGGCGGGTGGGGGGAAAAGGAGGGGGACATGTGGGCATGAGCAGGGGTGGGGGAACAGGGGAGACACGGGGGCATGAGCGGGGGTGGGAGGGAACGGGGTGACACGTGGGCATGAGCGGCGGGTGGGGGGGAAACGGAGGGGGACACGTGGGCATGAGCGGGGGGTGGGGGAACAGGGGAGACACGTGGGCATGAGCGGAGGTGGGGTGGAACAGGGGAGACACTGTTGAAAGAGAAAGTATATCATGCCTCCTATTTTAATAAATATATAATAATATTGTCCTATGCCAAGCTGCTCGAAAATCGCTTGCAAAAGAAATCCGTGTTGCAAGATCCTGACCTTAAACCCATGTAAACCGCCATTTAAGGTCAAGACGTCATTTTAGGATTCATTGTGTAAAAGTCACCCTGTGAGTTAAAATGGTGGACGATGTCATACCAGAATACAACATGGCCGTCTTGACCTCTGTACATAGCTAATGTGTAACTTGCCTGCAGGCCACTTGTTGAGGTCGTGAACTGAGACCTTGTCCTTTGTTGACCTATGTGTAGAAGGATTACTCGTGCAATGAAACTAATCCACAAGCATATTTTGAGACAATGTATTCAAATACTGAACGAAGACCTTCTGTTTAACTACATTGTATTAATGTTTAAGAAGGCCTGCATGGAAAATCTTAGAATACATAGTTATTGCATAGGCTTGTTGAAACATGTATTAAAGGCAAACCAGTTATATGCGGTTGTTTGAGACTTGGCACGAACCCTAGATCGGTGATGTATTAAATGAAATATTAACCCGAAGTGGGGCTGGACATCGCGCCCACCAAGTGTATAAAAAGCGAATACATTCTAATGTACAACGTCTCTCACTGAACACATTGAACCACGCTGGAGTTCGTTGTGTTGTACTGAGGGCCAATAGCTATCTGATTTTGCTCTGTTTTTGTAACTGGATTCAGTATAAAATAAAGTACTTTGTATGTCCCTTTGTAACCCGTGTTCGGTGTATTTCCTGTTGGGGGTACTCAGCCTCGATATTTTGATTCTGTTTTCACAGTTGGCGCCCGAATAGGGACCCTCAAGATTGATGCCGGATTGTTGAAGGTTGACGCTTGCTATAGGGCCGGGATCGGACGGTGTGACATAAGGGGCCTCCTGAACGAGACGTGACACCTCAGCAGCGCTGCACGACCCTATCCTTGAACGATAAGCGTGTGGTCTGCGACGGCATCTTGACGAGGGTCCACTTATCGAGGCGGGCAGATTTGCTGAAATCACCATACACAAGGTAAGATTAGTTAGGTAAGATTCTTAGAAATCCGATCGGACCTCCTTAGGTTTGGTCAGGTGAGTCGTGACCCGATTCTTAATTTAACCCTGACAATTTGAATTTTGGCGCATTGTATCTGCAGACACAATTATTGACCAGGTAACACCAAGAATTTGAGATATGCCTGGGAAATTGTCTACCTGCTTTAGGGCATTATTCCGCAGTGATAGACAATCTTTGGAATTTAGCCGTCCCGCACCACAGGAGGGGTCGCCGGCATGTACTATGTACTGTAAGCATGGCATTGGAAGTAAAGTATTTAATGACATTTGGCACAGACAAACCAGACATGCCTCCGAACTTCAGTGGCCAATCAATGGTAGTTTTGAAATCCCTCGTATTGAGTATTTAGAGTCAATTCTATTAAAGAAAAAGGCTAGACATGCAGCATTTGATGTTTTGCAGAATTGGAAAAAAGAAGTGTTGCAACAACTTAAAAGTAGAGAGAAACATGCACGCTATCATAAAACGAACACAGAAAAAGCGTTGTTATATGATCAGGACAAACAGTCTGAGGTGACTAAAAATATGGATAGGGCTTTTTCACTCGGTATTCAGAAAATCTATCCTTCTAAAGATCTTCATGTTTCTGATGAGTTTATTGACAAAATATTAAATGAACGAAGGCCTGGTGACTCTGCGCCACCTCTGTATGTTCCTCTTCCTGCTGCTTTGCCTCTTCCACCTGTTATTCCTGCTCTGCCTGTTGTTGTTCCCGTTGTTCTTGCTCAGCCTAATGTTCCCCTTCCTCCAGCTCCCCCACCTCTTTTTATCGCACCGGTTATAGTACCTCCAGCAAATATGCCCGCTCCCTCTCTTCCAAGTGGTCCTCAGCCGCTGGATAGGGCTTTTTCACTCGGTATTCAGAAAATCTATCCTTCTTAAGATCTTCATGTTTCTGATGAGTTTATTGACAAAATATTAAATGAACGAAGGCCTGGTGCCCCTGCGCCATCTCCGTATGTTCCTCTTCCTGCTGCTTTGCCTCTTCCACCTGTTATTCCTGCTCAGCCTGCTGTTGTTCCCGTTGTTCTTGCTCAGCCTAATGTTCCCCTTCCTCCAGCTCCCCCACCTCTTTTTATCGCGCCGGTTATAGTACCTCCATCAAATATGCCTGCTCCCTCTCTTCCAAGTGGCCCTGAGCCGCGTGTAATCGATCGAGGTACAGGAACAAAGGTTGTCACTCGCAATACCGTACCACCGGAGAAGAAATGTGAGTTAATTGCATGGGCTAAGCATTGTATGTAGAAGGATGATCAAGCTAGCATTTTTGCCACACTTTGTAATACGGATAATTTTCCTGAGAAAAATGTTTTTATTGAAGGTTTAGGGATTCAGTTATGTATAATGTGGGGAAGATTAAATAATGCGGATTTTCCGCAAGGGTTAAGGGATCTAAATACTTTAGCGCTTTTTAGAGACACTGTGGAGAAGGTAAATGAGCATGTAGAGAGGTTGTTTGGGTATAGAAAGGAGTTAGAAAAGTTACAGAATGAGGATGACGAAGAGGAAAATATGTATGTACAGAAACGGTTCCTTCCGTGTCATAAACCGATATCAGAGGAAATACGAATTTGTAAGAAAGACGCGATTGGATGGATTTCAGACATATCGATAACTCCAGTTGAGGTATATGACACATATAGTCAATATACGCCAGAAATGCAGAGGAAAGTGATACAGGTAATGGTAGAGTACCTACAGGATGAATGTGTAAAGAGAAAGATTAGTTGTCCCACAGAGTTACTGGGTATTTATAAGAGGGCTTTTTCACTTGACACTTCTTCGACTGCTTCAGCGCTCTGTTGCTTAGTAAGCGTTTGGAGTTCCCTACATCTCAGTTGCCTATGAGAGAGGTTCCTCTGACATTCGTCCCAAAGGTTGAGATTGCGGCCGATGCTGCACGGGGTATAGTCGCTGTGGACATTCCTGCACATTACGTATCGCAGTTCGTTCACGTCCCGTTCTCAAGACAGGAAGTGAATACTATTAGGCAATCTATTCCTGATATTAGGAAAAGCCAGACAGGGTTCTATAAAGAAATAGAATCCGTTTTGCAGTTCACAGTGTTCACCTTAGGTGACATTGATTTGTTGTTTCCTGTACTCCTGCCCGTAGATTTATGGAAACAAGTTAGAACTATTGACGACGTACCCGGGTTGGGAGATACATGGGTGAATATAACTAGACTTGATGGGGAAAGGCCAGCTGGCGAAAGACCGCCTCAGGTGATATTAACTCTGCCTGATAGAATTGTTGCTAAATTAAAAACCATAACTCCCGAAAAGAGAATTATTTCGGACAAGCTTACGACCTGTGTCCAAGGAAAGTCTGAGGGTGCTAGCGAGTTCTTTAATAGGTTCGAACAGGTATTCTCAGATTTCAGTGGACAAGATTTAGGCACAGAGTCTGGGAAAAGATTATTTGTGGACAAATTTGTATGTGGATTACTGCCTGACATCCAGTCACAAATTATGTCTTCTGAGAGCACTTGGCAGGCGAAATCACAATCAGAAGTACTGCACATGGCTCAGTACTACGAGAACCGTGTCAATAATGAAAAAGAGAGGATTGAAAAATGGAAAGGCGCTTTAAAAACTAAAGTGCTATTGCAGCAAATCGTTAGGGGCCCCAGAGGGGGTAGTTCTCAGGTTAGAGGTCAGTATGTCCCACAGGGGAATGTGCCCTTGGGTCCTGTGAACATTAACCAGTGCGCTTATTGTCATCGAGAGGGTCATTGGCGAGCACAATGCCCCGTCCTTCAACAAAGGTTGAATAATACATATGGTAATATGGGTAGGCGATCCAGAGGTCGCCCGTGCGTAGGGGGCCCTGGTAGAGGTCAGTTTACACAGGATCCTCAGCAACCTTTTTCGCAGGATAATCAGACTCCGAGTGTGGACACCAGGAACATATTATGATCATCCTTCCGCTGCATATTTATCTGAAGAACTTCCTTTTGATGATTTTCTGTTTCGTTAGGATTGCCCAAAGCAGGGTTTGGAACCTACACCTATTCCCATCAATCAGAAAGGTCCCTATGTTGAAATGTTAGTGGGAAATAGAAAAACATCAGTTTTTGATAGACACTGGAGCACAGAAGTGTTCCATTGATCATTCGCGGGTTCCAAACATGCCACTGTCAGGGCAAACCAATGTTTCTGTAGCGTTTTCTGGTACACCAGTTGTTTGTCCGGTTTCTATGCCGGTACCTATTTCTTTGGGTCCCTTTAGGGACCATGGTCCATTTCTGTTGATTTCAGATTGCGGAGAGAACTTGCTGGGGTTGAATCCGTTAAAAGAATTAAATGCAGTGATTTATTGTTCTTCTGATGGAATGCGCTTGACGATTTCACCACAGCAATTTTCTGCCTCGCAATTCTTGACTAGACCTTGGCCTCCAGAATTCATTGATGTACCATAGAGTTTGTGGGCTGTCGACGACAATGGTGTCGGTGTTTTACAGATTGAGCCTGTCAAAATAGTTTTGAAACATGGAATTGAGCTGACACGCATTCCTCAGTATAAGATTTCGGTTGAGGGCGAGCGAGCTTTGAAATGTATTGTTTCCAATTTTGTGCATCACGGGGTGCTTGAAGAAATTTCAGGAAGTTTGTGTAACAGTCCGATTTTACCCGTGTACAAGAAAGGCGATAATGTAATTCCATTCCGTTTCATAATTGATTTACGTGCCATTAATAAAGTTGTGGCACCACAATTTCCAATTGTGCCTGATGTAACGACAATCCTAACCATGATTCCAGCTACAGCTACTTACTTTAGTTTTGTGGACTTAAAGAATGCGTTCTTTAGTATTCCTATACACAAGGATAGTAGATATTTGTTCGCGTTCACCTTCGGGGGACTCTCATTTACATTTACTTGTGCACCTCAAGGGTACACAGAGAGTCCTAGCATTTATAGTAGGGCTTTGAAAGAACAACTTGATACCCTTGAATTGCCCTCTACCTGTACTTTGCTTCAGTACGTTGATGATTTTCTTCTAGCTGCTGACTCTGAGAGTGCCTGTAAGGAGGGCACTGTGTCATTACTTATTCATCTAGCTAAGCATGGTCACAAAGCTTTGCTTGAAAAATTTCAATATTGTTGTCAGGAGGTCGCCTATTTAGGCTATCTCCTGTCAAAGGAGGGAAGAAGATTGAGACCTGAAAGAATAAAACACATTTCTGGTATGTCTGTTCCAAATACACAGAAGGAAGTTAGAGCCTTGATAGGTATGGCTTCTTACTGGAGGTTGTGGATCCCAAATTTCTCACTAGTGATCAAACCGATGTTGGCTTTGACGAAGAAGGGCATTTCTTCGCCATTGCCATGGAACGCGGTACACCAGCAGTCGTTTGACTTGCTTAAGACTGCATTATACTCTGCACCAGTTTTGGGTACACCAAACTATGAAAAGGCCTTTGTGTTGTTTGTGCATGAATGTGATGGATGTGCTTTGGCTGTATTAACGCAGGAACATGGAGGGAAGAATAGGCCATGCGGTTACTTTTCTTCCGCCCTTGATCCTGTAGCATGCGCTTTACCAAGATGTTTGCGCGCTGCCGTTGCTGTGTCTGTAAAACAGAGTGAGGGAATGGTCCTAGGCCATGATCTAACCCTGATAGTTCCTCACTCTGTAGATGTTCTACTGAACCGAACTCAAACGCAACACCTCACTTCTGCACGGTTGACAAGATATGAATTGATCTTGTTTGCTCCTCACATTCAAATTAAGAGGTGTTGTGTCCTTAATCCGGCTGAACTCCTACCTTTCCCGCAAGATGCTACTTGTGGCGATAAAGTGCCACATGACTGTTTATATACGACCGAACAAGAGACAAAGGGTAGAATTGATTTGAAATATACTCCCTCAGATAATCTGCAAGGAGAGCTGTTTTGTGACGGCTCCTGCTGCAAACTTCCGGATGGTACATCCACAGCTACAATGCAATCACTACACTGAGCACGGTTGTGGAAACCAAGAGAACCACGCATAATTCTGCGCAGGCCGCAGAGATTATAGCATTGACCCGAGCTTGTGAACTTTCCGAAGGGCTTGCAGTAAATATATATACTGATAGTCAGTATGCCTTTGGGGTGGTCCACAACTTTGGGAGACTTTGGTCAGAGAGAGGGTTCCTAACTTCACATGGCACCAAAATTCAACATGGCTCCCTAATAGTGCAACTACTCTCAGCGCTTGTGCTCCCTACTCAGTTAGCAGTTATGAAATGTGCAGCACATCGAAAGATTACAGATGATATAGGGGAAGGGAATGCTTTCGCTGATCAGATAGCTACGCAAACTGCTACCGATCTCCTTACGGAGATGTATGTTTCAAGGGAGTCTGTAGATGCTTATAAAATAGATGAGGGTATTGGGTCTGCACGGGATATCCAAGCTGATGCCACGTTAGAAGAATCCAAAGGTGGGCTGAAGGCTTGGGGAAACTTGATGATGACGGGTGTTGGGTGGACATAGGAGAAGGGAAATGGCTACTCCCTGACGCGTACGTCATGATGATGGTCATCATGGCCCATGGTCCTACGCATGTATGTGCTCAGCAAATGACAAAAATGTTAGAGAAGTTTTGGGTAAATGACAAAATTTCAAAAATTGCCCAGCGCTATGTCTGGGAGTGCATGATTTGCCTGCAACACAACGAGTGAAAGGGGACAGTAACTCCAAGGGGTAGTTTTGGGCCACCCTGTGTCCCCTTTGAAGTGATCCACTTTGATTTCATTGAAATGGAACGATGCAATAATAAGAAATATGTACTGGTGGTTATCTGTGCTTTTAGTAAATGGGTTGAGGCGTTCCCTGTTAAAGATGCTACAGCTATGACTACTGCAAAAATCATGTTAAAAGAATACTTTCCACGGTTCGGTTTGCCAAGAGTTATCTGGTCGGACAATGGTCCACATTTTGTCGCTGCTGTAATTCTACAGATTTGTACAGCATTACGAATTGACAAACGGTTCCATTCAGCCAGACATGCTCAAAGCACCGGACTAGTGGAAAGACACAACGGTATTATCAAGAACAAGCTTGCTAAGACGTGTGCCGGCACCAAACTAAAATGGCCGGACGCCTTACCGATCGCGTTATTATCTATGCGCACAACCCCTCAAACTAAGACTGGGCTCTCTCCATTTGAGGTGGTAGTGGGGAGACCTGCCAATATTTGGAACCTTCCTAAATGTAACTCTTTAAGAAATGTCGAAAATGTACTACTTTCAGATTATTGTAGCCAATTGACTAAAAACCTGTATTTGATTTATCACCAGGTACGAGAAGGTTTACCTGTGCGATACGAGAGCCCGGGCCACGGCATACGGCCTGGGAGTTGGGTGCTTGTCAAATCGTTTCAGCGAACCTCCTGCCTCGCGCCTCGTTGCTGTGGCCCATTCCAAGTCCTGTTGGTCACCCAGACAGCGGTGCGGGTTGCTGGGCGAAAGAGCTGGATCCACGCGTCCCACATCAAGAAACTTCCTCACCCTGTGCCAAACGTTACAGAAGAAACAGAACCCCTTGCTGACACTGCAACCAATGATCCCAAAGCAGTAAGCAGCATTGAGAGTGTGTCGGGTAATATCTCTGAGCCAGGGAGGCTTGGGGAAGCTGCCATTTTGTCTCTGCACTCTCCACAAATTTTGCACCCGGAAACTGCTGTTTCGAATTCAGCCCCTTCACTTGCCTCCGACACGTTGCTTCCAGCAGGAAGTGATGACATATTGTTTCCGGATCAATCAGTACCGGGAAAAGTACGATATAATCTACGACCACGAAGATAGACTTACGGCACAGTTTTGCTGTGCATCTTATAGATTTACGGCACGGTTTTGCTGTGCATCTGATAGACTTACGGCATGGTTCAGCTGTGCATTCGGAGAAGGAAAAGAGTCATCGAGGGCTTGCTTTTTGCCCAAATTTGAGAAAGGGGATTCTGTTGGCTAGGGTTGTGGAAGGACTAAGAAGTCGCTCGACCGGGACGTCACCAGCAACAAACTTTGGAGTGTCCGTTTGAAGACTATGATGCCCGCCACCGCTACCGCTCATATGGGACTTGTAAATGAGGGGGTGACCAACCGGGACAATGGACAAAATGCCTGGGCCCCGTAAATGTATTGCTGTATTCTTATAATGATATTTGTGTTTTTATTAGTCGCTGCCTTAGGATTGTGGTACCTCGAGGAAACTCACTCTTTAGAAGTTTTGTTGCCTACTGAAAGTGCACCCATTGTTCCTACTCCCTTTGTACATTTGCATACTTTATCCCCTCGGGATTCTCAGCACAGACAAAGGTACCACAATAACACTTTACTGCTTATCATGAATGCTACACATGCCATTTTTAATAAATCTAACTGTTGGGTCTGCTCACATTTACCGCAACACGGGGATAAGGGGCTAGGTTGGTATATTCATCCTTTACCGTTGACAACTGCTTGCTATGCTTCTCTTAGAGCACTGTTTTTTGGCCGATGGAATGATAGCATCTCAGGGAACTTTGATGGCACCAATTTGAATAGTTTTGAGAAACGTGTTTTGACTCCCCTGGGATGCTCGCTTTTTGCAAATAGGAGTAAACCGAATGTTGCTTCTATTAGGCCTTCTGATAAACTGTCTCATCCTTTCCAATCTTTGATTTCCTTTAAAATGGCTCCAATAGGCAATAAGGACGCCATGCCTCCTTCTTACACTGTTAACCATAGCCCCGATTCAGTTTCTTTTTGCATACAGAGGAATGGAACTCAGTCGATGGGAAATTTTCTAGGTTGTGCCAACGTTGCAAATTTGACTGGGGAGAACAGACCTTTGTATGTAGGCGAATCTGTCTACTTTGTCTGCGGTAATGTAGCATTCCCATGGTTGCCTAGGGATTGGCAGGGAACCTGTTATTTAGGGATCCTGTTACCTGGGGTGTTTATAGCTAGTACAAAAGAAGTTTCAAAGGCTCGTCCACGGCGGGATGAGAATTGTGACACCCCAGCACAAATCTTGGGAGATATAGCTAAATCAGTTGTGACATTTTGGGGGCAGATAGCGAATTCAGAAGATATCAGAAAACTAGCGAGAGTACTGGAGAGAACCATCAACCGGACCACTGACATACTCTATAATATGACGTTAGAACAAAAGGCGATAAGATTAGTAGCACTTCAAAACCGAATGGCATTAGATGTCATTTTAGCTGAGCGTGGTGGAGTGTGCAAATTAGTGGGGTCCGCTTGCTGTGTTTTCGTAACAGATTCCTCCCCAACTATCTTCAAGGTAATACAGAATCTGCACGTCCTTAGTTCCGAAGTGCATGTTCCCGAGCGAAACTGGGATCTAAGCGCTTGGTTCTGGGACTTTTTGCAATCTTGGGGTTGGAAGGTACTTTCGTTCTTATGAATTATTTTGGCAATCGTGTTATTTCTTTATTGCTGTATTCAGTGTCTACCTGGTATGTGTTTGATGCTAGGGGGATGATGCGCACAGGGTATAGGTTCGATAGGACATAAAGTGTATGCCCCAGATAAGACTTCTAAAGAATATGTGTTGAAGGATATTTTAGCAAATGACCTAATGGCAATAGATATTTTCGACAGTGATTCAGGGTGCATGGACGATGATGCATGGAGTTATTTGCAAGGAGAACCAAAGTAGTTTTTAGCACTTGGCATAGGCCAAAAGGAGGGTTGTCGAAAGAGAAAGTATATCGTGCCTATATATTAATATTGCCCTACGCCAAGCTGCTCGAAAGTCGCTTGTGAAAGAAATCCGTGTTGCAAGGTCCTGACCTTAAACCCATGTAAGCCGCCATTTTAGGTCAAGCCGCCATTTTAGGATTCATTGTGTAAAAGTCACCCTGTGAGTTAAAATGGTGGACGATGTCATTCCAGAATACAACATGGCCGTCTTGACCTCTGTACATAGCTAATGTGTAACTTGCCTGCAGGCCACTTGTTGAGGTCGTGAACTGAGACCTTGTCCTTTGTTGACTTATGTGTAGAAGGATTACTCGTGCAATGAAACTAATCCACAAGCATATGTTGAGACAATGGGCCTCATTACGACCCTGGCGATAAGTAACGTACATTACCGCCATGGCGTAATTAACGTTTCCGTGCTGAATCGAAGCCGTAAAAAGCGGCACATTACAACCCATCGGGCACGAGCATTGCGCCATGGCGGTAATGTAAACAGCGCCATGGTGTAAATGCAGCCAAAACGGCACCTACTGGCATCGCATGCCGCGTAAAGTACACTACCGCCATCCCGGCCACCGATCTTAGCACTGACCGTAATTAGCGGTCACCGTAATTAGCGGTGAGCGCCAGTAAGCGGAACCGGAAGTAGCGTCATCGCGGCGGATCGGGAAAGAGCATGGCGGCCATCTTTAAAAACACAATCCATTGCAATCCTCCACTACCACTGCACATCTGACCCCGAGACCTTGCAGAAAGCTACAGCCACATCCACGCATCCCCACAATGCCAAAAGTTGTCAAAAAAGCCTGCGATCGGCAGCGGCAGGACCGCTTCAGCAGGGAGGAACTAACAATGCTGGCTGAAACGCTACAGGAAAAGGCAGACATCGTCTTCTCCGCAGAAATGACAAGACCAGCCATAGCCTGCAAAAAGGCCATATGGGAACTCGTAGCACAACGGGTCAGCGCTGTAGGAACCACTGCACGCATCTCAAAACAGTGCCGCAAAAGGTGGGATGACCTCTGGCTCCGAGTAAGGAGCATACTGTCGGCCAACCGCAGCATGGCCATGGAAACTGGCGGAGGAGCAGACTCCCCAATTAAGATGCAGCCAAGGGAGGAGATATATGCCTCGACGATCGGCATGGAGAGCATCGAGGGGGTCGGTGGAATGGAGAGAGGAGCCCCGACATCAGGAGACACAGGTAGGTGCCTCTAATTTAGCTATGCGAAACCCCCTGAATTCCACTTACATGTGCATCACAATGTTGCCCTATAGGGTTAACGCAACACATCAGCAGAAGACCTACACCCTGCACACATGCAGCATGCACACTCCACAGCAGGCACCCACATTCCTGCATGTTCAACCCACCCAAAAGGGAGACAACCTGTATGTCACAGCCTACAAAGTGCACCATCTATCCATCAAATTCATGGCAGTCATCACAATGCCTGCTCAATGTCCGCTGACCCATCAATAACACTTTCCCTCCTCTGCTCCACCACAGGCTCCCAATCGGACACCGGCAGGGACGAGAGTGGCACCACACCTGCCAAGAAGGCCAGGCCAGAGGCAAGAGCCCACCAACCCTCCACCTCTGCTGGACCCAAACACCAACCACAGCAGCCAAAATTGCCTGTCGCAAAACAGCCCAGGGCAGCAATGATCCCCGAGGCAAGCAGCATGGCACCACCCACAGGAGCCACACAACAACTGCTGCCCACTGAGGGGAATGTGTCTGCGGGGAGCAGTACAATTGGGGAGACTGCTGCCATCCCAGCCTGCTCTGACAGCGATGTGGGGAATGAGGAGGATGACACAGAAGGTCCCCCCACTGCCCACCTTCATTCTCCCCACCTGTCCCTAAGTAGCCCACACGGAGACGGCACACAGGGGCTATCCCCTGAAGAGTCATGGCCAGCCACTCCCAGCCCAGTGGGAGGAGGGGAGGAGGGGAGTAGCCCAATTACCCCGGCAATTGAAACACCCAATGCCCCAGATTTCCAACAGTCGCTGGACCAAATAATTACGAGGCAACAACAACTGTCCTCACTACTCACGCAGCATGTGGCTGATTGTGGAGGTGCCAGTGCACACATGGAAAGATGTGCTGAGACTGAAAAGGCAGCCATCCAATCCGCAAGCAAAGACATATGTGCGGAACTAGCCGCGGTGCGGAATGTGCTCGGTGAGCTTGTACAGACAATAAGGGACACGCGGCATACCGAGCAGCCCAGTACCTCCTCCGCTGCAAGTTCTGCCGCAACCAGCCCCGTCCGCAGGTCAGCCAGGAACCTGCGGAATACAGGCAGGGGGGCCCCAGCGGCCGGGAGAGGGGGTTGAAAATAGTGGCCGCCCAGAGGACAAATGGAACATTACTCACTTCATCACGGGCACCGTCACACCTTTGCTGGGAGTTCAGGGGGGAGGGGGGATTGGGTGTGTTGGGGAGTTCAGGGGGGAGGGGGGATTTGGTGTGTTGGGGAGTTCAGGGGGGAGGGGGGAGAGGGGATTGGGTGTGTTGGGGAGTTCAGGGGGGAGGGGGGAGGGGGGATTGGGTGTGTCAAACCTATTCACATTCATAATACACTTTTTTCTTTTGCACAAATCAAATGTGTGGACATTGCTCATTTCGTATGTGTGCTTTATTGGTGTACAGTCCACAGTGTGCATGTCCCAGGCACACACAGTGCCCCAAGTGCCGTCTCCATGTTACACACACCAGCCGTGTGTGCTAGAAGCATTGGTCAATGATATTTTGACGCATTTCACGCCCCTCCTGTGCATCGCGGCCTCCATGAGGTGCTGCCCCATCCACACCCTCCTCATCTTCATCGTCAGGTGGTTGCAGTTCAGCGTCAGGGGGCAGGGCCACATTGCGTCTGATGCACAGATTGTGTAGCATGACACATGCCATGACGATCTTTGCCACCTTCTCATGGCAGTACAGGAGTGCCCCACCAGACCTGCTGAGGCAGCGAAACCGTGCCTTCAATAGGCCAAATGCCTGCTCAATCACCACACGGGTACGTGTATGTGCACGGTTGTAGTCCTCCTCGTGCTGGTTCTGTGGGTTCCGGACTGGTGTAAGGAGCCACCTCTTCAGGGGATAGCCTGCATCACCTGTATGTGGGCGAGAATGTATGTGTCAGTCATGACGTCTATTTCAGAACATGACGTGCCACCATGGCTTGCATCCAACTGTTACTTCGGACCTCTTGTAAATGCACTAATTGATTCACACTATGCGACCAGTATATGCTCATGGTTCTTATGGAATGTTGTGCATGCCATCAACCAATGTATGCAGGGGGGTCAAGTGCCTTGTGAGTGCCCATCCACTGTGTTCGTTCATGCCGTTTGTTTTGGTGGCCTGGCACGTGTCCTGTGATGTCAACGCTTACATCATTGCAACATTGCTGTCAGCCTCATCATGACCCCAGTGAGCAATGCTGATGTTGATAGGGACATTTTGTGGGCCTTGCTGTCTGTGTGATGGTGTGTTGATGTTTCTATCCATCATGTGCCTCATTCGTGCGCAGTTATGGGGGACAGGCCTTTCAGTGGATGGTGTCTGGTGACGTGCATGTAGGTGCATTTCGTTGAGGTCAATGTGGTGTGAATTGGTACAATGCACTTGCAGATGGTTGTGTCATGGTTGGGGCACACCTTCATTCACGTGGTGGGGCAGCATACATCGGCCATTAGGTTTAGTGGTGTCAGCTGAAGTTTGTGCTGCTTTAGGGTATGATCTGGCTCCGTTGTCTCTACTCCTCACAGCCAGGTGGAGTATGCATCATTCCCCCCCCTTTCAGCCAGGTGGAGTATGCATCATTCCCCCCCCCTCTTTCAGCCAGGTGGAGTATGCATCATTCCCCCCCCTTTCAGCCAGGTGGAGTATGCATCATCCCCCCTCCCCCTGGAGTATGCATTGGTACGTCATTCACCTACCCACTTCACTTTTCCATGGTCATGACATGTGACTCACCGAGTAGCCAGGATCTTGGCCCTGCATGTCACTCCATGTAGCGTGGTATTGTGGAGTTCCAAAGGACCATTGAATCATGGGTTGCACCGGGGAATCGGGCACAGCAATGTGTGATGATTCCTGTTGGAGTCACAGACCATTTGCACGTTGATTGAGTGAAATAGTTTACGGTTGCGGTACGGTACCTCCATGGCATGTGGCACCACCAATTCTACATGGGTGCAGTCAATGGCACCAATGCAACCAGGAATGCCGGCTAGTGCATGGAAACCCACCTTGGTGTTTGCAATCTCCTGGGCAAACCGTGGTAATGAGATGTAGTCGTCTGTGTGCTTGAGGAGGGCATCAAGCAATTGGATCAGTGTACGTGAGAATAACGGTTGTGAAATGCCATGCAAGTATCCCACTGTGTGCTGGTAGGTGCCTGTGGCCAGGAAGTGGAGTACAGACACTACCTTCAGTAGGGGTGGGATGGCGGTTGGTGTTTCTATCATGCTGACGATGTCGTTGTGTATCATGTCTACGATGGCAGTGATGGTGTCCAGGTCCAAATGGTACAGGGTGTGGATCTGATCAGCGGTGAGGTTGAATGGACTGGCTCTGATGCGTGGGATTGTGGGCTGCCTGCGTGGTGCCACTGGCTGTGCTGGTGGCGCTTGTTGGCCCTGCCTTGCCCTCCTTCTCCTCCTGCGTCTCCTCTGTGCAGCCTGTTGTTGTTGCTGTTGTTGTTGTTGTAGTTGAAGTTGTAGCACTTGCATTGCTATCAGGTCCTCCAGCCCCAACATTGCTAGTCCTATTGGAATCATTGTGGAGTGTGACTGGGTGTGGGAAGGGGTTGGGTGTGCTCTTTTTGTACTTCCTGAGTCTGTTTTGCCTCCACCTGTGCTGATTCTGTGCACCTGTGGCAGCTGGATTCACTGCACAAGGCCCTTTACGGTTGGTTCGCGATGGCGTAATTAGCACCATGGCGGTAAGGTACTTAACGGGCTGGGTGATGGCGTAAGGTGCATGTCCGCTTTTGTCGTCATTCGCGTAGCTTTGCGCCATGCCGGTATTTACGGCGTGGCGGGTCGCGTGCGCACGTCCTTGGTGCAGTTAACGGCAGCGTTAACTACGATGCCGCTAATGGCATCGTAGTTAACGGTCACGGGTCATGATCGGACCTAGCGGAAAACGATGCCGGTAATCATTTACCGCCATCGTTTTTCGCTTACCGCCAGGGTCGTTATGAGGCCCCATGTATTCAAATACTGAACGAAGAACATCTGTTTAACTACATTGTATTAATATTTAAGAAGGCCTGCATGGAAAATCTTAGAATACACAGTTATTGCATAGGCTTGTTGATACATGTATTAAAGGCAAACCAGTTATATGCGGTTGTTTGAGACTTGCCACGAACCCTAGATCGGTGATGTATTAAATCAAATATTAACCCGAAGTGGGGCTGGACATCGCGCCCACCAAGTGTATAAAAAGCGAATGCATTCTAATGTACAACGTCTCTCACTGAACACATTGAACCACGCTGGAGTTCGTTGTGTTGTACTGAGGGCCGATAGCTATCTGATTTTACTCTGATTTTGTAATTGGATTCAGTATAAAATAAAGTACTTTGTATGTTCCTTTGTAACCCGTGTTCGGTGTATTTCCTGTTGGGGATACTCAGCCTCGATATTTTGATTCTGTTTTCACAACACGGGGCATGAGCGGGGGTGAGGGGACCAGGGAAAACACGGGGCATGGGTGGGGGGGAAAGGAAGGGAGACACGGGGCATGAGCGGGGGATGGGGGGAACAGGGCACACCCGGGGCATGAGCGGGGGTTGCGGGAACAGGGCATGAGCAGGGGGTGGGGGGGAACAGGGGAGACACTGAGCATGAGCGGGGGGTGGGTGGAAAGGAGGGAGACATGGGGCATGAGCGGGGGGTGGGAGGGAACAGGGGAGACACGGGCATGAGCGGGGTGTGGGGGAACAGGAGGGAGACACGGGGCATGAGTGGGGCGTGGGGGGTACACGCGGAAGACACGGGGCATGAGCGTGGGGTGGGGAGAACACGAGGGAGACACGGGGCATGAGCGGGGGGGTGAGGGGGAACGGAAGGGAGACACGAGGCATGAGCGGGGGGTGGGGGGTCAGGGGAGACACGGGGCATGAGCGGGGGTGGGGGGAACACGAGGGAGACATGGGGCATGAGCGGGGGGTGGGGGGTACACGAGGAAGACACAGGGCATGAGCAGGGGGTGGGGGAACATGAGGGAGACACGGGGCATGAGCGGGGGGTGGGGGGAACACGAGGGAGACTCAGGGCATGAGCGGGGGGTGGGGGGCAACAGGAGACACACGGGGCATGAGCGGGGGGGTGGGGGGAACAGGGCAGATACTGGGCATGAGCGGGGGTGGGGGTTACAGGAGGGAGACACGGGGCATGAGCGGGGGGTGGGGGGAACAGGGCAGATACTGGGCATGAGCGGGGGTGGGGGGTACAGGAGGGAGACACGGGGCATGAGCGGGGGGTGGGGGGAACAAGAGGGAGACACGGGGCATTAGCGGGGGGTGGGGGAAACACGAGGGAGACACAGGGCATGAGTGGGGGTGGGGGGCAACAGGAGACACACGTGGCATGAGCAGGGGGTGGGGGGTACACGAAGACACGGGGCATGAGCGGGGGGTGGGGAGTAACAGGAGACACACGGGGCATGAGAGGGGGTGGGGGGAACACGAGGGAGACACGGGGCATGAGCGGGGGGTGGGGGCAACAGGAGACACACAGGGCATGAGCGGGGGGTGGGGGCAACAGGAGACACACAGGGCATGAGCGGGGGTGGGGAGAACACAGGGCATGAGCGGGGGGTGGAGGGAACACGAGGGAGAGACGGGGCATGAGCGGGGGGTGGGGGGTACAGGAGGGAGACACAGGGCATGAGTGGGGGGTGGGGGGTACAGGAAGGAGACACGGGGCATGAGCGGGGGTGGGGGAACACGAGGGAGACGCGGGGCATGAACGGGGGTGGGGTGGAACAGGGGAGACACGGGGCATGAGCGGGGGTGGGGGGAACAGAGGAAACACGGGACATGAGCGGGGGGGTTGGGGGGAACGGGAGGGAGACACGGGGCATGAGCGGGGGGGTTGGGGGGAACGGGAGGGAGACACGGGGCATGAGCGGGTGGTGGGGGAAAAGGAGGAAGACACGGGGCATGAGCAGGGAGTGGGGGGGAACAGGGGAGACATAGGGCATGAGCAGGGGGTGGGGGGAAAAGGGCAGATACTGGGCATGAGTGGGGGTGGGGGTACAGGAGGGAGACACGGGGCGTAGGGAATACAGGAGGGAGACATGGGACATGAGCGGAGGGTTGGGGGAACAGGAGGGAGACACGGGGCATGAGCGGGGGGTGGAGGGCAACACGAGGGAGACACGGAGCATGAGCGGGTGTGGGGGGAAACACGAGGGAGACACAGGGCATGAGCGGGGGGTGGGAGGAAACAGGAGACACACGGTGCATGAGCAGAGGGTGGGGGGAACAGGGCAGATACTGGGCATGAGTGGGGGGTGGGGGGTACTGGAGGGAGACACGGGGCATGAGCGGGCGGTGGGAGGAACAAGAGAGAGACACGGGCATGAGCGGGGGTGGGGGAACAGGAGGGAGACACGGGGCATGAGCGGGGGGGTAACACAAGGGAAACACGGGGCATGAGCGGGGGGTGGGGGGAAACACGAGGGAGACACGGGGCATGAGCGGGGGGTGGGGGCAACAAGAGACACACGGGGCATGAGCGGAGGTTGGGGGGTACACGAGGAAGACAGGGGGCATGAGCGGAGGGTGGGGGGGCAACAGGAGACACATGGGGAATGAGCTGGGGCGTGGGGGGTACACAAGGGAGACATGGGGCATGACCGGGGGGGTCGGGGTAACACGAGTGAAACACAGGGCATGAGCAGGGGTTGGGGAGAACACGAGGGAGACATGGGGCATGAGCGGGGGTGGGGGGCAACAGGAGACACACTGGGCATGAGCGGGAGGGTGGGGGTAACACAAGGGAAACACGGGGCATGAGTGGGGGTAACACAAAGGAAACACGGGGCATGAGCGGGGGGTGGGGGGAACACGAGGGAGACACGGGGCATGAGCGGGGGGTGGAGGGCAACAGGAGACACACGGGGCATGGGGCATGAGCGGGGGGGTGGGGGTAACACGAGGGAAACATGGGGCATGAGCAGGGGGTGGAGGGAACACAAGGGAGAAACGGGGCATGATCGGGGTGGGGGGCAACAGGAGACACATGGGGCATGAGCAGGGGGTGGGGGAACACGAGGGAGACATGGGGCATGACCGGGGTGTGGGGGGCAACAGGAGATACACGGGGCATGAGCGGGGGGTGGGGGGAACACGAGGGAGACACGGGGCATGACCGGGGTGTGGGGGGCAACAGGAGATACACGGGGCATGAGGGGGGGTGGGGAGAACATGAGGAAGACACGGGGCATGAGCGGTTGGTGGGGGGAACACGAGGGAGACATGGGGCATGAGCGGGGGGTGGGGGGGTACAGGAGGGAGACACGGGGCATGAGTGGGGGTGGGGGGTACAGGAGGGAGACATGGGGGATGAGTGGGGGGTGGGGGGAACACGAGGGAGACACGGGGCATGCGTGGGGGTGGGGGGATCACGAGGGAGACACGGGGCATGAGCAGGGGGTGGGGGGTAACACAAGGGAGAGCAGGGCATGGGCGGGAGGTGGGGTGGAACAGGGGAGACACGGGGCATGAGCGGGGGTGGGGGAACAGAGGAAACACGGGGCAAAGTTATCGGGGGGTCCCAAAATTTCTTTTTTCCCATAGACTGAATGGAGAAAAAACTTTGCTCACGCCTACAGCCCAAACCGCTGGACGGATTTTCCCTAAATTTGCGGTAGTAGCGGCAGCTTGGTCCCAAAAGCGTGCTTTTGTAAAGCTGGTGGAAATCCGTCCAGTAGTTTTTTTTAAACGACAAAAAAGTAGGTCTAAAAAAATGTGTGATATGTATGTCTGCTCCGTGGACACATTTCCCTGTTCATTCCGTGGACAGGACACCGATTGGCCAATTGGATTACGTCTTGTCCGCGGACAGACAATGTGTTTGTTGATTGTTTGGAGTGAAGCATGAGGTGCATTACATTTTCTCGATGCACCTGCCATTTTGGATCCGCGGACAGCTCAGTGTGGAACTGAGCATAAATCTAATTTTGTGTAGTGTGTTGGTGTGTAGGAGTGGCTGGAGAGGGTGGGGAAGTGAGAGATGGGTCAAATGCTGTATTTGTTTAGGTTGAAGGCTGTGATGTGTTTGCAGTGTCCACGGTCACTGCGGTTGTCCGCCGACATACCAAACACTAGGCGCACTACTGGGTATTTTACTATACTCTGATGTTGGTTTTGGGTAGTTAGTAGAGCATTGGGTGAAGAGGGTATGTATTGAAGAGTTTGCATTTGCTGTAATTATTTTTTCAGAATGTTAATTGAAGTGGATAGGTTTTGACGTGGTTGTGTTATGTTTTTGGGTTGAGGTCATTTGGTAGGTGTTTGCTTCCATGGGAGTTTTATGCGGCGGTGGTTGTGGCTAGGTCCTAGAGTCTTGGGTGAATGGCCAAAGGCCATAACCACCACAGCATAACACACCTGTGCAAGCAAGCATTTTGACTGTGGTATGTCGGCTGCTTATGGGATATGTTTTCAAAAGTTTGTGTACTGATTGGCAGTAGTGTAATAGTGTTTATGGGATAGTGACATGATGTGTGGTAGTTGGTTTGTTGGATTGTGTTCAGAATGTTGGTACTCAAGACTCTAGGCATTTTGGGTTGTATTTGTTGGTCAGGTGTTTGTTTGCATGGGTGTGTTATGTTGCAGTGTTTGTAAGTCTAATCATTATATACTTACTGTTTGCTTTGTTGAGGCTGTATGTAGAGTTTTGGCTAGGCCATGCAGTCAAGACTGTAGGGTTTGGCTACAACCACTGCAGCATAAGATACCCATGCAAGGAAACATTTTGGATTGTGGTCTATGGTCAGGTGTTTGCTTAAATGGGTGTGTTATGCTGTCGTGTTTCTGAGTCCAATCATTATATACTTACTGTTTGTTTTGATGTGGTTGTATATACTTTTTTCATGACATGGGTAATTGGAGCAGACATTGGGCCTCATTACAAGTACTCCGGTCCGGAATTAACACTGCCGGTAAAACCATACCGGCACCGTTTGCATGTCCGCGCAATCATGACCCGCGGCCCCGGTAATAGCACCACCCTAAACCGCCACCGCGGAAATAGGGTTCCCCTTAATTCCGCCTGCACGGAAACCCCTCCGTTACCGGCAACACGAAACACCGTGAGCATCACAACTAGCGCGGACACGGAAATACCGGGAAAAAAATGGCGGAAATACCGTGATCACGGTGGCGGAACCGCCGCCACCGCGAACATGGCGTTATACACTGCCGGCTGAACTGAATCAGGGCACAGGTGCACCAAATCAGCCCAGCTGGACCTAGCAGGCCACTGGGAGCCAACAAAAGGGCCACACCCAGCCCAACACAACACAGAACCATGCAGGCAGCAGGGCTAGTAGCACTGGGACTGGGCCTACTCAACCAACAGGCAGTACTGCACATGGTGGCAGCAATGGCGCAGAGGAGGAGGCGTAGGCGGAGGAGGCGCAGGCGGCAACCAGCCAACCCTGCAGCTATGGCAAACCCCATTGCCCAGCCAGCCCGACCCCGCCGCCAGCCACCAATACCACGCATCAGGGCCTCACCCTGGAACCTCACCCCAGGACAGATCCACACCCTATACCGGCTGGACCGTGCAACAATCATGCACATCACCGCCATGATTGAGGACAACATCAGCAGCCTAATTGACACCCCCACCGCCATCCCCCCCTCTTGAAGGTTGTCTCAGTTCTGCATTTCCTTGGCACTGGCACCTATCAACACACGGTTGGTGAGCTGCACGGCATATCACAACCGTGTTTCTCAAAAGTCCTGGTACAGGTACTGGATGCCATGTTGCGCCATGTGTCGGAACACATAGCCCTACCCCGCACCCTCCCCGGGGTCATTGCCACCAAGTTGGCCTTCCATGCCATAGCAGGCATGCCAAATTGCATAGGCGCAGTTGACTGCACCCACGTCGAGCTGACAGTACCACATGCAATTGAGGCGGTGTTCCGCAATAGGAAACAGTATCACTCTTTGAATGTCCAGATGGTTTGTGATGCAATGCAACTGATTACACACTGCTGCGCACGTTTCCCAGGCTCATCACATGACTCAATGGTACTGCGGAATTCCACGTTGCCACGGTACATGGAACGCTATGCCGGACAAAGCACGTGGCTATTGGGTGAGTACAGCTGACGATGCTACAACCCTGTCGGAGTGCTGTGTGTGTGTCCAGGCAATGAGCATTGTGAGTGTGCCGCTGTGACCGCACATGCATCACCCCCCTTCCATCTACCAAATACACAGCGGATGCCAAACATCATGAAGGAAGACATGACAGGGCACCACAATGTGCCCGTGCACACGCTGCCACAGCCAATCCCGTCACTGTCCCATGAACCCTGTGCCACTGCAGACACCCACCCTCAATTGAAACACTGCCCCAAAAAGCACGAGAGGCGTGTAAATGATACGACGAGTATTTACTACTTCCGTACAGTGGAGTCACTCTGCCATGTGTGGACAGCACTGCACCATGACATGCACACAATCAAATGTCACCCGCAGGGCACAGCAAACATGCAAGTTAATGTGTAGGCCCATATGCAGTCAGCGACATTCCTCGTGATGGCCAAAACATACCTCCAGACACTGCATGGTTCATATGCATGAATGAATGATGATACAAGAATGCACAGCAGCAGATGAGGACATGATGCCACAAACACTGACATGTTCCCCCATCTACATCCCATGTAGGTGATGCGGGATATGCACTCACGCCATGGTTGATGACACCTGTACGGAGACCAAGGAACAGGCATGAAGAGGCATACAATAGGGCACATATCCGCACACGTGGAATGATTGAGAGGACATTTGGACTGCTGAAGGCCCGTTTCCGCTGTCTGAGCAGATCTGGCGGATCACTGCTGTACAGCCCAGTGAAGACGGGCAAAATCACGCTGGTATGTGCCATGCTGCACAATATATGCCTGCGCAGGAACATCCCAATGCCACCAGACGCAGATGAGGAAGATGGGGATGGGGATGGGGATGGAGATGGGGATGGGGATGGGGATGGGGATGGGGATGGAGATGGGGATGGTGATGGGGATGGAGATGGAGATGGGGATGGGATGGCACCGCCTCCCCCTGGGGGTGCACATGATGGCCAGAGAGCACGGGATGCCCTGATTCGCATTTACTTTTGAGTCACAGCACATTCACAGTAATGCACAAACATGGTGACGACAATGAATTAATAGTTGCACTGCAAAATAAATGATCAATGTCCACACATGTATGTCTTGATTTGAAATGGTGATGTATTGATGTAATAACAACAGGGAAGAAGGTGCATTGGTTAGGGAAGCTGTACACCCGGGGCCACCCACCACCCAAACGTGCCCACCCCCACCCAGAGCCCATTGTCCAAACCCCCAAAACTACCTACCCCACCACCCAAACGTGACCACCCCTCTCACACCCTTGTAGTCCACATGTGTCCTGCACTGCCCCACACACATGCCATCACTTCCGTGTGCGCTTCTGTGCAACCTTGCCCAAGGGACCCGTTAGCCTACTCGAGCGCCTCCTTGGACTGGCAGTAGTGGAGCTGGATGGGGTGGTAGTGTTTGATTGGCCAGAATCAGGGATTGAGGGGATCCGTGCCAGATTTGCCTGTTGGCCAACCAACATGGCCTCCACAAGCCTGGAGGTGTGGTCATTGCCCTCCCGCACATGGCGTGCAAGGGTCACTATGGTGCTCGCAAAGCGTCCAATGGACCTCGACAGGCGACGCACTGAGGCGCTGTAGCTCTCCCTCTGCAGCCTGGATTCCTCTAGCTGCCTCTCCACCAGCTGGGTGAGGGTAGCCTGCTGGTCCTCCATCCGCTGCATGCGGGCATTCAGTTCGGCCATGGATGGGGTGGGCGACCTCATGGGACTCCCCAGTGAAGTGGGGCTGAACCCCAGCTCATGGAAGGAGCCCAGGTCTTCCAATGTGGGCATCTCCCCCTGTGGCCCCGTTTCCGAGTGCTCTTGCGGGGCACTGTTATCACTGCAGGCCGCCCCCTCTGCAGTGCTGCTGCCTTCGGTGTTTTGTTGGGTGGCCATGATAGGTTCCTGTGGCACCTGTCTGGACTCAGCCAGTGTGGAGATGGTGGGGATGTTGGTGGTGGTGGTGGTGTGCTGCACATCTGTAGTGGCTGGTAATGTGGCCAGAGGTGCAGAACTGCCGGCAGCATCCTCCTGTGTGGTGGCGGTGGCTAGTGTACTTGCCGATGCTGATTGGCTGGCCTGTTGTGCAGTATCACTGTCACTTGAAACGGCTGTGGGGACACAAAGGGCATGCAATTAGTGTTGTTGTGGTGGCAGATGGGTGCATCACATGCGTCATTAAGATTGTACATTGAATAGTGTTAGTCACATGCATCTGATTGCTGGTGTCTGCATTCAGTGACATTGGTTGCCATACGGATCATAATGGGTCCTTTGGCCCACACATGCACTGCCTGGGGGGGGGGGGGTTGTTAATGGGTCCTTTGGCCCAGTACTCACAACTGCATATTTACATGTGGCATTCATGTTTGGGCACTTACCGCCATCTGCAGGTGGGCTCACTCCTGCCTCAGCCTGCCCAATCCCATGGATTCCCTCTAGGTGGAGGACGCTGCTGCAACGCTCCTCCCATGCTTGCAGCCTCAGTGGGGAAGGGGGTCCTCCGCCTGTCCCACTGCTGCGTTGGCGGTGCGTGGAAATGAGGTTGCGTACCCTCAGCCTCAGGTCGTCCCAACGCTTGTGGCAGTCCTTCACGCTCCTCACTGCCACGCCCACAGCGGTGCACTTGCGTGCAGCTTCGGCCCACACCTCCTTCCTCCGCTGCTGTGTGGCACGCCGTTGGTCGGCGCTGAACAGCATCTCAGCATTGTCCACAATGTGCTCCACCAAGACGGTTAGCTCCGCCTCGCTGAAGCGCTGTTTGCGCTGCCTCTGAGCAGGAATCCTGGCAGACATGCTGGTGGTCCCTTTTGGCTTCTCAGAGTCAGGATTGTGCTTGTGCTGGCTCTGGATGGCAATGGATTGTGCTTTTATATGATGGCCGCCTCTCTGTTTCCTGTTTTGGCGATCATGGTATTTCCGGTTCCGTGTCCGTGGCGGCGGAGGCGGAAACGGGTTTTGCGCCACTTGTGGCTTCGTTATTTCCATTTCCGTGGGGTATTCCGTGACGGCGGTAACAACGTTTCCGAGTCCGTGTGGTGCGCGCGACCGACAGCGTGTAATCGTGCGGTTTTTCCGCACCCTTGCGGACACGGAAACGTTTTTACCGCCATCACGGATTTTGCACGGTCCCGGACTGGCAGGTTGTAATGAGGCCCATTGTTTCTTCAATCTCTGTGATAAAAGAAAAAATTACATGTTAGTGTAGGTAGTTTGTAATGAGTTATTGCATTGCATAGTAGACATTTCTGTACTTTGTCGACCCTCATAGTTAGTACTTTAAATGTACTATGGTTCAAACCAGTGTACTGTGCAATTTGCTCAGTTCCTGTGTTTGTTCATGAAATCATTGGGTCTGTGGGAAAAAAGTCCATACTGGATTAAAAAAAAACTTTATGCGTTATGGTACAATGTCTTTATGTGGTTGATTTCAATAGGAGGAATTGAATAGGTGTATGGTTTTTGGTTTGGAAGTGGTGGTAGCATTGTTGCAATTAGATACCAGTTGGCGTATTCTGATTGTTTATTTCTTGTTGCATTTTAGTACTATTCATTTATCTGTTTGCTTGTTGCAGAATTCTGGGGCAGTTAGATACCTGGCGTATTCTAACTGTTTATTTCTTGTTGCATTTTAGCAGTATTAATTTATCTGTTTGGTTGTTGCAGAATTTTGGGGCAGTTAGATACCTATTGGCCTATTCAAACTGTTGATAGTTTTGGAGTTGTTGAGGCTATTTTTATACGTAATAGGTGTTGCACGTTTTCCTTAGAAAAATGTATATTGGCGTTTTCTGGTTGTAGTTTATGGATTTAAAGGTTATTGAGGAGATTTTGTTGATGTTCATACTCCGTTTAGTGATTACATTTTGGTTTTAAGAATATTAAGTAAGCGTTTACAAGATTTGTTGGTAATCTCTGTTTTAGAGTAATGGTAGTAACTTTACATTCCAACAATCCACAATTCTTTTTTATGTATGCAGTGTGGTCCCCTGCATTGGTTGTGTATCCTGCGTGGTAGATTATACCTACAGTTGGGAAGGTTTTTTTACCAAGTGGTACTTGTCCATGTATGAATCCAGTCAGCTTGCAGTTGTTTTTGGTACCATCTGCATTGTAACGTAAAAGCATTACTATTACGTATTCACTGTGTGACTGTATTTGTAAGGTGAAACGATTATCGGAATTACAGGTAGTACATAATCTGCCATGGTTTGCATTTTGTACAAGTTGCTGAAATGGAATGGATTCACAGTTAGGTATGGATGCATACACGAGCGTTCATTAGGGGCTTGTTCCTGTGCTACATGGCTGCAGAGAGTGCATGTATGTTTCCACATGTATGAAATCTGGAAGATTTCATTTATAGGTATGTTTTTGTCTTCTAGTACTTGTAGTAAGTACATAAGAAATTCTTGTGGATCTTCTTGTGTGTTTATAGTGAATTTGACCATTCCAGCACAGTAGTCTAATTCCTGCCTTATTCCAGAAACACTGTAAGTGTTGTCAGGATTGTTGGTTGCATTTCTGTGAAGGACTAACATTTGCAAACACAATTGGTCTGTCCAGTTTAAGTAAATGTTTTCAACAATTGATGGCAATTGGAATAGAATATTGATTGCTACATTTGCATAGCAATTTACACAAGTTGTATTTCAAAACTTGAAAGGACCAGACAGTTATGTGTGCAAGTTATTTGTTCGGAGTGCGCGTTGTTTCTCTGAAGAGGTAGTTGGTTTTGTTTGTGCACTAGATCCTTCTTTGGTTGAGGTCATTGATGAAGTATTAGCTTCTTTTAATTTCTTTGGAGGTATTGCTGTGAGATCCTGCATAATTTGAGTCTGGTTAGATTTCTTTTATGAACATTTGCTTTTTGAAAAACAGGATAGGTTTTGAGATGGGGGCATAGAGTGCACATAGTCTATTGTATTCTAGAATGCATGAAATATCAGTGTTTACTTTACTTGCATCAAAGTTGACTAGAAATAGTCCATCAAGTGTACGTAAGCGTGATAGTGCTATATAGCTCATGCCTTCTTTAAACACTGTGCTACCAATATCTATCAATGCTTTATTTAGGGTAAGACCTTGTGATTTATGAATGGTGACAGCGTATGCTAGAGATAGAGAACATTGTTCTCTGTGTACATATATGTCTTTGAAAAGAAGGAGTCAGGCTGTTGAGCGTCCTATCCTTTTAACTTCTGATAGTTTGTCAAAGTGAATATTGACAAAATGAATGTTGTCACGTGGGTATGTTTGAAAGCCAACAACTGTACCAAGTGCTCCATTAACCAGTCCTTGCTCCACGTCAAGGTTATGTTTAAGCATTACTCTACAGTTTAAAGATAATTTTTATATTTTCTCCAAACCAGCTGTGTTAGAGATAGAGTTTTCTAAGGTATTTAGCCGTGCTGTGGATTGTTCTGATATGGGTAGTGTCATACCGTGCATGTCCAGTTTGTCTGTGGAGCAAATTTCAACTATTGGTTGCATTTCTTTTTTCAACAATGTTTCATTGAATTGAGCACAGCTTGCAAGAGTTGGCATCAAAGAAATACAGTTTACATTTTTGTGTGCTAATTGTTCCATGACACCAGTAGCACATGAGTTATGGCCATAGAGTGCATGGATGTACCTGGTATTTATTATAGATTGTGCTTCTTGAGATAGTACACCAACTCTAATACTTTTTAAAATGTTGGCATACGTGAGGTCTGCAGACTGACGCATGTTTTCAGTTAATTATTTGTATTGGAAATGTTGCCAAAGGTTGACATTTCCTATGCTGCCAAGAGTTTTACGCCATAGTATGTGCCCTAACGTTTTAAAAATAGGTTCACCTTTAACAGTTGTTAATTGTTTCAAAACTCTGCGTAGTTCCATTGCAGCTTCTGGAGAAAGTTTATAGTAGTGTAATTTGTTCTGGTGTTCTACTGGAAGGAGTAGTAATCAGTGTAAAGTGACATTGCCTATCTTGTAGGTGGCTAAACCTGTGAGGGCAGTTGCAACAGCTGACAGTTTGTTGTTTTTCAATTGTTGGAGGAACTTGCTGATGATTTTGATTAAGAATGTTTTGCCTGAACCAGCTTGACCACTCACGTATAGCAATATAGGTTTGTAGTCTTGATAGGTACAATTTTTAGTTTCATGCTGCATACCATGTTCAATTTGTTTTGTTATTTATAGGAAAATGCTACGCTGCTCAATGTTTAGTTGTGATTTCAGTAGAGCAAAGTCTTTTGCAGATTGCGCATACTGACACATGGGAACTCATTACGAGTCTGCCGGTCTGGACTTAATCTTGCCGGTATAACCATATCGGCACCATTTACCAGACCGGTGAATTCCGACCTCCGATCCCGGAAATACCTCCACCCCGAAACCACCACCGCAGAGTCAACGCACCTGACACTGCGTCAGCAGACACAGCCCAATTACACCCCAAGTTACCGGCAATACGTAACACCGTGCGCATTAGGAGTAGCACCGACACGGAAACTCTGCCACAAAAATGGCAGAAACACAGTGGACACCGTGACGGTATCGCCGCCACCGCGGAGATGTCGTTAAACAGTGCCGGTGAGCTGAATCAGGCCACAGGTGCACCAAATGAGCCCAGCTGGACCCAGCAGGCCACTGGGAGCCTACAAAAGGGCCACACCCATACCCAGGCCAACTCCAAACACAACTATGCAGGCAGCTGCTGAAGCAGGATTGGGACTGGGGGTATTCAACCTACAGGTAGCAGTGCACATGGTGGCAGCAATGGTGCAGAGGAGGAGGAGGCAGAGGTGGAGGAGGTGCATGCGGCAGTTAGCAAACCCTGCACCCATGCCAAACCCAATCGTGCAGCTGGCATGACCCCGCAGGCAGCCTGCAATATCCCACATCAGGTCCTCACCCTGGACCCTGACCCCAGGACAGATCCACACATTATACCGGCTGGACCGTCCAATAATCATGTGCATAACCACGATGATTGAGGATGACATCAGCAGCCGCATTTGCATTTTGGCGGCAATCCCCCCCTTCTTAAGGTGGTCTCGGTACTGCACTTTCTTGGCACTGGAACGTATCAGCACACTGTTGGTGAGCTGCACAGGCTCTCACAACCCTGTTTCTCAAGAATACTGGGCCAGGTACTGGGTGCCCTGCTGTGCCATGTTTTGGAACACATCGCCCTACCCCGTACTCTTGCCCAGGTCATTGCCACCAAGTTGGCCTTTCATGTCATTGCCGCCATGCCAGATTGCATTGGTGCAGTAGACTGCACCCACATAGAGCTGACAGTACCACGTACAATGGAGATGGTGTACCGCAATAGGAAACTATACCACTCACTGAATGTACAGATGGTATGTGACACTGGACAAGTGATAACACATTGCTGCGCACGTTTCCCGGGGTCAAAACATGACTCAATGGTCCTGCGGAATTCGACATTGCCACGGTACATGGAACACTATGCTGGACAAAGCACATGGCTATTGGGTGAGTACAACTGCCAATGCATGGCCCCTGTGAAAGGGGGGGGGTGTCCAGGGCAATGCCCTGTGTGACTGGGCTGCTACAACTGCCAATGCATCACCCCCTGCCCAATGTAATGGACAGTCACCACAACCCACACATCACAAAGCTACAAAGCTACACATGACAGGTGGGCACAGTGTGCCCGTACACACCTTGCCAAAGGAGATGCACAACCAAGACATGTTCTGGTAGCACAAGCTAATACGACATGATCCGCCTAATACACCCACCCATACTATGCACCACTGCCCCCCCAATGCACATGATGTGTGCACATCAGACAATCTGCATCGACCACATCATCGCAGCGGGCCTCAATATGACCCTGGCGGTAAGGCAACAAAGGCGCTGGTAGTGCTACCGGCGCTGTTGTTGCCTCACCACCTCATTACGAGTTCTGCTTGCGGGGCCGCCCTGTACGCCTGCTCAGACCAGACGTGCAGAACAGGAGGCTAACAATGGTCCCGTCATTAACGGGACCGTTGTTAGCATCCTCCCCATTCCCATTGAGCCCTATGGGGGTTCAAATGGGAATGGGGATGTACCGGGTCCCGCGAATGGGAATTACCGGGCCCGCAAAGGTCGGAATGGCCCAGAAATTCCCGTTTTTTGGGACACGGACCGGGACACGAGTTTGGGGGTAGCCATGCCGCTAAAAAAGGCATGGCTACCTCCAAACTCGTAATGAGACCAATTGTCTATTGACTGACTCCATGTGTGTACATCACTGCATGATGCCATACTCACCAACCACAACCGGCCACAAGGGCAACTTCATATGGACAGCAAGTCATTGGGCACTGTCCAAGAGCCAATGTGGACAACTATGACCCAAGAATGGTATTCACCCACTGGTCAGACCACTGCTTGCCCCATATGGATGATTGACTAATGACACATGATTGCACTGCATCTGATCAAGACATGTATACCACAAACACTGACATGTCCCCTCCATTTACAACCCATGTAGGTGAAGCAGGATATGCACTCACGCCATGGCTGATGACGCACGGAGGCCAAGGAACAGGCATGAGGAGGCCTACAACAGGGCACAGGTCTGCACACGTAGCATGATCGAGAGGACATTTGGCCTACTGAAGGCCAGCTTCCGCTGCTTGAGCAGATCTGGCGGATCACTGCTGTACAACCCAGTGAAGACGGGTAATATAGTGCTTGTGTATGCCATGCTGCAGAATCTGTGCATGCGCAGGAACATTCCACTGCCCACAGACACAGTGGATGATGATGGAGTTGATGATGAAGATGGGGATGGGGATGGGATGGCTGCACTCCCTCGCAGGGATGCACAAGATGGTCAACATGCACGGGATGCACTCATTCGCATTTACTTTTGAGAGACTGCCCCGAACAGCATTGCATGAATATGATGCTGCACGTTAATAAATGGATTGATTGCAAATGAAATTACGGATGTCCACTTGTGAACGAGTTTTCAAAGGTGATTTATCGTAAACAAAGCAGGAAAGAAGGTGTATTGGATAGGAAAGATGCACACCCGTGTCCACCCACCACCCAAACGTACCCACACCCAACCAGGCCCCAAACCCCTTACCCCATAATGAACCTTCCCACCACCCAAACGTACCCATCCCCATACACCAATTGTGTCCCAGAATGTCTTGTGGACAGCCATTCCCACATGGCACTATTTCCGGGGGCGCTTATGCGCATGAGCGTCCTTGTCGGAGGGTCCAGCCAGCCGACTGGAGCACCTCCGTGGGCTGGCAGTGGCGGAGCTTGATGGGGTGGTGCTGGTGGACGGCACTGGTGGTGTGACTGGTGGCACACATCCAAGAAACGCCTGCTGGGCAACCAACATGGACTCGGCGATGGTGGATGTCACACTGTTGCCCTCCCAGACATGGCGTGCCAAGGTGACAATGGTCGTGGCGAAACATCCGATAGCCCTGGGGAGCCAACGCACCGATGTCGAAATTCTCTCTCGCTGCAGCCTCCCCTCAGCCCCCTGTTGCATCGCCTCTTCCCGCTGCAGTCTAGCCTCCTCCCACTGCACCTAGCCTCCTCCATCTGCCTTTCCACAAGCTGTGATAGGGTGGCCTGCTGTTCCTCCATCTGCTGCATGCGGGCACTTTGCTCTGCCATGGAGGGCGTTGGTGACCTCATGGGGCTGTGCATTGAGGGGGGGGCTGAACTGCAGGTTGTGGAGGGATGACAGGTCATCCATGTTGTCCCCCTCCTCCTGTCCTCCGACTACGGACTTCATGACTGGGGCACTGTCGCCACTGGATGCAACCTCCTCCGCAGTGCAGACAGCCTGGAGGATGGAATCTTTGGCTATGGTGGGAGTGTGTGCCACTTGTGTGGCGGCAGCTTGCATGGGAATGGAGACGTCAGCTGGTGCCAGATGCAGCTGGTGCCTGTGTCCCGGAGCAGCTTGCCTCATCATCCCAGGCAGGAGGCCTGCGTTGGCCACGTGCAGGTGGACGTTGCGTCGCCTGTTGGGCATTGTCACTGTCACTTTACATGCCTGTGGGGATACAGAGGGCATGCTGTTAGTTGTGTGGTGGTACTTGATGGGTACATCACATGCATCAAACTGAATGATCTGTGACCACTTGCATGTGACTGCTGATGCACTCAGGTGTGTGTGTCTCTGCTTGTACTCAGTCACGCACTGTGTGCATGTCCAAGGGCCATGTATTGGGTGTGTGTTGCTTGTCATCTGGGTGATTGATGGATCCATTATGTCACTCCTGCCCTGGCTGGGGGGGTTATCAGTGGGTCCATTAGGTCACTCCTGCCCTGGCTGGAGGGGGGGTTATCAGTGGGTCCATTGGGTCACTCCTGTCCTGGCTGGGTGGGGAGGTTATCAGTGGGTCCATTGGGTCACTCCTGCCCTGGCTGGGGGGGGATATCAGTGGATCCATTGAGTCACTCCTGGGGTCCATTCATACTCATGGCTTTGTACATTGTGCACTTACCGGCATCAACAGGTGGGCTCACTCCTGCCTCTGCATCACCAATGCCCTGTATGCCCTCAAGGTGCAGGACACTGCTGCACCACTCCTCCCATGACTGCAGTTTCAGTGGGGATGCTGGGCCTCCACCAGTGCCAGTGCTGTGCTGGCGGTGTGCAGCGATGAGGTTGCGCAATCTGAGATGGAGGTCATTCCACCTCTTGTGGCAGTCCTTTACGGTGTGTGTGGTCACCCCTACTGCTGTGCACTTGCTGGGTGGTGCGCTGCTGGTCTGCGCTGAAAAGCATTTCGGCATGGTCCACTATATGCTCCACAAGCACTGTGAGCTCTGCCTCACTGAACCTCTGCTTGCGCTGTCTTCTTGCTGGAATCTCGGATGCCATAATGGTTGTTGATTTTCAGAGCTCAGGGAGTTGATCTGGCCTGTGGTGTGTGAGGGTGGCAGCGGATTGTGGTTTAAGTAATGGCCGTCACGGTATTTCCGCTTCCGGTGATTCCGTGTCCGTGACGGCGGGCGTTCATGGTTTTTCCACTGTTTTTTGGGGCGTTATGTCCGTGACTGTGGGTGTTTACGTGCCGGTGGTGACACCGTTTCCACGTTAGTGTGCGCGACCGACAAGCCATAATCGGCTGTTCATTCTGCAACCTTGCGGTAGCGGTAACGGTGTCACCGTCATCACAGAATCACTGGATTCCGGTCCGGTGGACTCGTAATGTGGCCCATGGTGTTTTCTACTTCAGTCATGGCTAATTCTGCCTCATTTGCAATTAGTGGCTGTGCAAGTGGTTCTTGGCTTCCTGTTACAGAAGGTTGACTGCTGTCAGGAGTGTCTACATTTAGTTGCACCTGGAGTTCTTCTTCTTGTTGCTGTTCATTGTGTAACATTGTTTTGTACTGCGTAAAGTGTTCGTCTGTTATAGTGCTTTCATTTGCTTTGAAAGCATCTTCATAGGAGTCATGGGTATCTAGTAAATCTTCTTCTTTTCTCCATGGTTTAAAAAGTTGTATTAGGGACATGTAACACAGTTTTTTTATGTTAAGGAGTTTTTAATGACAATTTCATATGATTAATTAAGCTTTGTTTGGTAAGTTTCACTAGGCTGCCTTCACAATTTACGACTCTATATCTACCTTTCTTCTCATCTGGTTTAATAATATTTTTGTATGTGAAGTTTTTGGCTGCGTGGAATAGACACATGGTTTCCAAAGTGGTACTCTTGTTTGGGTAGTATGCATCTAGTAAGTTGTTTTTCAAAATGTCTTGGCTGTTGGAATCATTTTTGGCTATTGCTTTTATGTCTTTATATGATTTGAGAACTATTTTTCTGGATTTAGCAGGACTACAGCTTAGCCATACTATGTTTTCAGATTCCCCATGCAAGGCAGTACTGGTTAAATGGTCTGTGGCTTCGTAGCAGCCACATTCTATATGGGAGAGCATTTTTATGCCTAAGCTGTACAATTATTGCGACAGTGTTTTGTCAGATGATATATCATCCCAGAGGTCTTTGAGCTCTGTTTTTTTCTGCTTTGGTTAAGTAGGCTGTAACATATCGTGCAACTACAGTGGAATTGTCTGCAATGTATTGCACATCTATATTTGCATTCCATAGGAGGACAATGATTGCATTGTAATCATTGATGTATTTTGATCCTTCTGTTCTTTTAATGCAATATGTGTTCTTTGGAGATTTACCTTTCACATTATGGGCCTCATTCTGAGTTGGGCAGCAAGGGATACCAGGCACCATTAAGGAGACCGGTGCCGGTAATCCCTTACCGCCCAATTCCGAGGTCCCTTAGCGGGAACCGTAAAGGATGTGTGGTGTGACCACACGTTCTTTACGGGACCCGTTAAGGGACCTTGGAGCTAATAACGGGCCCGCAGTTAGCGGGCCCGTTATTAGCACCTTCCCCATTCCCATTGAGCCCTATGGGGGCTCAAATGGGAATGGGGAATGGCATTTGGAATGGGGATTTACCGGGTCCGCCTAGGTCAGAATGTCCCGGTAAGTCCCCATTCCACCAGACTGGACCCGGACCCGGTATGGGAGGCAGCCATGGCGCTAATAGTGCCATGGCTACCGCCCAACTCGGAATGAGGCCCTATGTCTAACTGAATACATGAAGTTGTTCACCTGACCTGTTGTTGAAACTGGTCTAAGGAAACCAAAGCGGCACTTGGTGTAGTATTTCCCTTTGTTTTTATATTTGCGACAACAATACTTTCCACATTTGTGTCTTTGAAATTGTAAAATATGTGCATGTAGGTCACTATGCGTAATTTGTGAAGGGAGTTCACAAGTGACATATTTTAGAATGAACTGTAAAATAGTGGCTTCACTGTCCTGACCAAATTTAGGAGCATCTTTAATCCACAAAAGCATGTGGATGTGTGGTGCTCCTCTAGCTTGGTATTCTTTTCTCCAAAAGAAGTGTTGCACTTCTCCGAAAGGAGGCATTGTTTTATTACAAATGAAGTGTAGCATAGCAATGAAGAGATGTGGGAGTATCTTGATACATTTACAGGATGTAGGGACCAGAGTTCTCCTGGTGTTTTCATATCTATATTTGTTTTATTTTTGTTTGCTATGTGTAGGAAATTGTGCAAATCTTCCCATGCATATTCTGCACAACTTAATGTCTCAAACCAAGTGGGTGGCCCAAGATTTCTTATCATACAGCGTACATCTGCATGACATCGGAACCGGTATTCTTTTTTACCACGCATGTTTGCTAAAATATTTGTAATGTTTGATTGTAAAACTTCATCTTTTTCTTGCTCCTTTTGTAGTAATTGCTTAGCTGACATATTTTGAAAATTGGTACCTGATTTCAATGTGTGTGCAACTCCGTAGCATGGAGTTGCAAGTTCACTTTCAAAAAGAAGGTGGAATATGTATTCCACGTTTTGTCTGAATCTGGGGTCTTCAGAATACATTCATAAAGAGCGGTATTCTGATGCTGTTATTTGTGTAGGTCTTTCATCGTACCGTCCTTCTTTTCCAGTAGGAAAGAGTAGAGGAAAGGCTTGTGCTTCTACACTTTTTCCCTTATGCTAATTGGAGATCCTTTGGCTTGTTGCATTTGGTAAGGTTCCAGTGCATCATCTATGGTGTCTTTAGAGTGCAATGGGTGAATTGTATAATGGTCTAAAATATTGGATTCTGTATTAGGATCTAGAAGTTGAAATTGGCCAGTTCCTGACGAGTCTTGAATTATTTTGGTGGTTTCCGTCAGGGTTTCTTCGATGCTTATTTCTTTGTAGTATTCATTGTTGTCTTTTAGATATTGCAGAGCTTCTCCAACTTTATGTAAGTCCACTAGTTGCTGCCAATTTATTTTGTCTTTTGTAGGTACGCCATTTACTAGTACAATCAAAGATTGATCTATTGGACGTTGCACTCCCAGAGTGTGTACATTTTCTTTGAAATCTAATGGCAAATAAACTACTTTGCCACAAATGCCTTTCAGTCATTCAGAGGGAGGTAGGTTTGCCGTTTTTGGTTCAAGGCATATTATTGCTTGAAATTGATGCACTGTTTGAATTATGATGCTCTCATACAATTTAAGTTGTTGCAGTGGTTTTGGTAGTGGGAAAAATTCCAAGTTATTAGTGATAGCAAGTGAAGGTATTTGGTTGTTGTTCAGTTTTGTAGTGCAGTAACTGCAAAGTATTAAGGGGTTAGTAATTTCATATTTGTTTTCTGCTATAAGTTAGAGAGCTAATTGGAACCACTTGGAATCTTCATTGTCTTCTATGTTGTACATTATGTCTACATTTTTTGTGCTATTCTTATAAACAGTCCTGCGGCAACACACACACACATGGTTTGGTAATTCAGCAGATATGCTTTTAAACTTTAGTATTTCTTTTTTGTATGTGTGTAGTAGAAGGTTGTCATCTTTAAAGTGGTTGCTAGTTTGTTCCAAAGATATTGAATTTTGTAAGTGGCTTTTAATTTCAAAGTATTTTTTCTGGATGTGGTCTATTTCTTCAAGTAGTTCTTTGGCTACCATGTAGAAAAATGTTATTTAAATTGGACGGTGGTAAAGCAGGACTTTTGGCATAGTAGAGTTTATGAATGAGAGTTGAATGGTGTGTTCCTATCATTTTGATTTTGTGGAGGGTGCTTTTGCAAATAGGTCCAGAAATGCAGGCTAATGAATGTCCTTGTAGTCCTGTGTATTTTCGCACTGGACAGGAGTCCATAGTTTGTAATAGTTTTATTATCAATTTGTCTTTGCCTTTCAAATAATGATTGAGGAAGTGGCGTAAAGATATGAAAGATTTTTTGCCTATGTTGCACATTGATGTGCACGGCCATTTGTAGACTGGACATATTGGTTCAGTGGAATGGAGAGTTGATGCTAAGTTTTCTGGGGATATTTTTGTGAGCAGCGTTTCTTGTTCCATAATAGTATTATTAAATGTTTCATACCCTCGTCCACTGCTATGTATGGCAATTGGGTTTCTTTGCTTTTGTTTGTATGCTTCTTCATTGAAATATGGTTCTGTGCTGGTGGTGTGACTCCAATCACCTCCACAGATGTTTGCGTAGCTATCTTTGTTGATCTTCCATTTATTGAGAATTCTTTTTTTGTAGTTTAGTAGTTAGTTATGTTAGTGGTTTCATTCTGTTTAAAACTAAAATAAATAATTTCCTTTTGAGAAGGATTGCACTGTCTATGAGAGCTTCCAGGATTAATTTTCTATGTTAGGTTTTAAAGGTTGTGCATGGTGTCTCTCCTGTTTTTATAAGGTTTGAAGGACTCTGTGGTGGAAAATTTTGTGTAAAATAATGTTTGTGGTACGCTTACTTGTGGCTACATTGCGATTTATAGGAGCAGTGTTAGCACTAGTGGTAGCAGCAGTATTTTTAATCATTTTCTGTTTAGTTTTACATTTTGAAAGAGGAGGCAAAGTTTCTTTACTGGAAGCTGCTTTTGTATCGCTTGGTGACTGTATTAGCTGTTTTGTTTGAACTTTTTGTATAAATTCTGCTAGGGGTGGATGTTTATTTTGTACACTTTTATTTTGATTTTTTCTACTTTTCCGTTGTTTTCGACAAAGTTGCTTTTTGGTAGTCATTCTTTAGGGTCTGGTGGAGAAAAAAGAAAGTTTGGGTTGGGACGTTGTGCAATGGATGTGTGCATTGTGCATGAGTGTGAGTATGATGGTAGGCATGTAAGTTGAGGTGGAATGGGCTGTTACTTCAGGTTGGGAAGGCAATTCTCATATTTTTGTGTTACTATACTGGTGTTCAGATGACAATACAAAGTGTGCACCTGCTGAGGTGCAATCAGTAATACTGAATCTAATGCTGCAGGGCTAATAGAATTGTTTGTTTTACACTACTAGAATTCTACAGTGTTTGAGTAACAGTTACAACATTATGGCAGTATTGCACTTACTTTTTTGGATGCAAAGAGTAGGTTTCTTCTGAGTTATGTTTTGTACTTCAGACGCTGCTGGTTTTCAGGAGAGTGGGCTTCACTGCAATTGTGAAAGAAAGAAGTTAGTAAATATGTTTGTTAATAGCACTGTTGTAAATGTAGACATGCATTTCTTTGTTTTTTCTGTAATACTGCTTTCTGTTAATTGTGCATAGCATGTACATGCAGTTTCCTTTGTCTATGTGCATTATGGATATTTTACTTAGAATCTGTCAGTTGAACTTGCCTTAGAAATGATTACAATAGTAAGCATACAGAGCACACTTGGCTTTTTAAGGCAGTGTTATTTGATGTTAGGATATAGGAGAAATAACAGGATGTTTTTCTTGCTACTTATCCAGGGTAAATGGCAGGAACTCTGGTGAAAAGCTTGCAATATATGTATTTACAATGCAGGGCACCTGCTACTTACCCTGGATAAGTAGTAAAAATGCCATACTTTCATTTCTCTCATCTGCTATGATCAAGTGTCACTTTAATGGTGTGTGTTTTATAAGTTTTCATTTACCCATATCACAACACAGAAAAGGAAACCTTATATTGCATGCCTTTGAATATGGTTCCTGCCATTTACTATCATACTGTTATTTCTCCCACCTTTTAACATGAAATTACACTTTGTTAGACAGCTGTGTGTGTTGTGTCCGATTACTATTGTAATCATTTCTAAAGGAAGTTCAAATGATTGATTCTATGTAAAATTCCCAGAATGTACACAAAGTAAATTGTATGTACATCCTACGCACTATAATGCATGAAATGCTATTATGCTTGAAATGTGGATAAATAGGTGGCAGTGGTTACAAAAATGACAGAATGAATTAAGAGAATCACAGTTTGCACATTACAATTAGTAATATGGGTAAATTAAAATTTGGAAAGCACACAGCTGTGCAAGTGACACTTGATCATAGCAGATGGGAGAAATGACAGTAAGCTTTTTTGCAGGTTATACAGGGTTAGTGGCAGTTACCCTGTTAATGTGCATTTATACAAGAGTTGTACATGTACTGTGCACAAAACAGTCATACCTGTAGTTTGTGTTCATGCATGTGGATGTGCATGAATCTGCAAGCAGAAATCTTGGTGAGTTTACAGTAGTTATTGCTGTAGGTGCTTTGTAATCACAGCAAATTATACTCAGAGTGATCAACAGTACATCTAATGTGGTGAACTGTGATGATGGAGTTAGATGTAGAGTTCTTGGATGTGATTGGTGGATGGTTGTGTTACTGCTTAACAGTAGTCAACGAGGGAATGGTGCAGAGAGTGAAGTGAAAAGGGTAGAAGGGCTGCCCCAGTATTACGCACTCCACAGACACTGTGGCTGTTTGCAGACAGGGCATGCTTCATCCGGGGCTTCTCAGTAGATCTGGCATGGAAATAGGACTAGGGGATTAGCCAATCAGGTGCTGAGGGTGTCATTCATAGGAAGAGAGGGTAATCATTGTGTTCATTGCTGTATGCTGTAAAGATGGCTGTGGTTGCTGAGATGGACAGAGTTAGAGTGTGGATAGTAGTTGATGGTTATATCACTAATCTGCAGTGGTATGCAAACGTGTGTGGCATTTCAGACAATATTTGAATGCAGGGAGTGGAGGCAACCTGGTGTGATGTGCCAGGGAGAAATTTGCAAGGTGTTTTTACACTTTGTAGAAATATGGCTTATTTCAACACTCCTGATATCCTGGTGGTAAATTGTGGAGGAATGTATTTGGGCTATCTGAGTGCAATAGGTTTGCAGGGTGCACTGAAGCAGCTGCTACAGGGACTGAAGCACCTATTTCCATCTGCATAGATACATTTTTCCCATATACCACCTAGGACTACATGGATGCCTTGGCATGTATTTAATCCTCAACAAGACATTGCAAGATGTCTCTGGTTAATAAAGGAATATCTTGTTTTATGTATTCTGTGGACATGTCATCATTCCAAAAGGAGAACCTTTTGGAAGATGGTGCAATTTTTTTTGTGATGGAATGACTTTCACAGATTTTGGTCATGCAATATTTATTGGTAATATGCTGAACTCAATCAGGAAGTTGTTGTGAAGTCATGTAACAGACAAATCTGAAAAAAGCCAAAATGAAGCCTCAAAAAAGCTCCCAAAAAAAGATTCTTTTCAGAGCCACCATCAAAGGGGAAGTGGAGTACACTATTTAAATTTTATTCCTCACACTCATATTTTTTTCGATATGTCCATGGACACCACAGCTGTTCGTGGAGCGCGCGTGTTACATACAGGGGTTTTGAGGCTGAGAGGCATGAAAATGAGATTGTGCAGGCCAAGTGATTGGTTACTAAGGTTTAGTGGGTGTGATGTGTAAGGAGAGACTTTGGCAGAAAGTCTGTTTCTGAGAGGAGAGCAGATAGCTATGGGTATGTCTTTCAGAAAGCAGATTGTCTGGATTTTGGGTGATTCGTGGATAAATTGGTTGGAGGTGCAAGCAGATCGCTTCGGAGTGGCTGCACATCTTGGATTCCCAGATGTGCACTGGCATGGAGTGCACGGAATGAAGTGGCTGGATTTGGTGCCTCTTTGTGCTACTTTGGTGACACAGCATTATCCAGACATTATTATTATTCATTGTGGAGGGAACAGTTTAGGACATGTCTCTGGAATCTCCTTGCAATTTTCAATGAAAGAAGGACTTGTGAAAGTCCTGGACTTGTTTCCAAACTCCAGAGTAATTTTTTCTTGTATTACGCAGAGACAAATGTGGCTGCGTTTTTCTTCATTTGGTCCACAAATGGAGAAAGCGAGGTGCAATGTCAACAAGGCCTGTTTGTGCCTTTTTGAGAGATGTTGGTATGTCCTCTTTTCACAATGAAAATATTATGTTTCATAGTACACACATTTTTCGCAGAGATGGAATACATCTTACTTATGCTGGGAATCAGATTTTTCTGCGAAATATACAAAATGCATTGCAACCCTTTTTGGAATTATAGCAATCCTTTTTCCAGTAGGTGTGGACCACTTGAAGTTTTCGAAACACAAAAAAAACATCACAAAGAGGCTCTTTTCAGAGCCACCACTTCCACCCGGAGAAGAGTGCAATGGTTTTGATATCGCAGCACCCCAAAAATGTTAATGTCTGTGGACTGTCCGCAGGCATTTAAAAATGCACAGTGCCCTGCAGCGGAAGTGGAGTGCAAGTGGTGTTTGGTGGTGTTGCTGTAAAGAGAGCTGCTGTTTTTCACTCCGAGCTATGGTGCATGCTGCTGGCTCTTTAAGGCAGGTGGAGGTGGCATTGCTGTTCTGGGCGAGCAGAACACCATAAAAACTCCCCTCTCCGCAGAACTGGAGCGGAAGTGGAGTGCAAGTGGCGTTTGGCAGTGTTGCTGTAGGGAGAGCTGCTGTTTTCACTCCGAGCTACAGTGCATGCTGCTGGCCTTTTAAGGCAGCTCAACGTGGCGCTGCTGTTGTGGGTGAGCAGAACACCATAAAAACTCCCCCCTCTTCAGAAGCGGAGCAGAAGTGGAGTGCAAGTGGTGTTTGGCAGTGTTGCTGTAAGGAGAGCTGCTGTTTTTCACTCCGAGCTACGGTGCATGCTGCTAGCCCTTTAAGGCAGCTGGAGGTGGCGCTGCTGTTGTGGGTGAGCAGAACACCATAAAAACTCCCCCCTCCGCGGAAGCGGAGCGGAACTGGAGTGAAAGTTGTGTTTGGCGGTGTTGCTGTAAGGAGAGCTGCTGTTTTTCACTCCGAGCTACGGTGCATGCTACTGGCCCTTTAAGGCAGCTGGAGGTGGTGCTGCTATTGTGGGTGAGTAGAACACCATAAAAACTCCCCCCTCCACGCAAGCAGAGTGGAGGTGGAGTGCAAGTGGTGTTTGGCAGTGTTTGGAGGAGCTGCACGACGGAATCCAGGAGGAGCTGCACGACGGAATCCAGGAGGAGCTGCATGACGTCGAATCCTTACATCAAGATGCCGGTGGAAATTGTAAGCGACGGGACGACGGGGGGCTCTGAGAGTATAAGAACTAGACAACAGGTGAGACAGAGATTGATTGCATCATCGACCCTGCGTCCAGGGGGGAAAATGACAAAACAATCCTGTATACTACTGACTCCTCAGGAGCCCGGCTCTGCCGGAACTCTATCCCTTACGAGTTCTCCAGTTCCAAAGGGAGCGGAGAACTCGCAACTGTGCAAGGTGGCTTGCAATGCCGATAGATTAAAAGTGCAGACTATAGTATGGACAGAGGAATTCCATGGTAATCTAATCCCTGAGTCTTGAAGGAAAAAAAAGGAGGCACTAAAATAGACAGTACAGACAGTTCAAATGCATATGAAAAGCCTGGGTAGTGTGGCACAGGAAAACCCCCGGATGGAACCGGAGAGAGAAGGGCAGGGAAACTCGAACAGAGTAACAAGACGAAAATGTCAATAGCTTTTGACGCTTTGGAAGAAAATGTATTTGATGCAACAGAGGTCGTCCAATTGGGAGAGAATAGAGAGGCTCCTGTATTTTTGGAACAAGCAGAAGTGCATATGCAGGGCGATTTGGAAATGTATAGAAAAATCCTCGACACAACAAACCCGGAGGAGGTCTTAGGTAAAGGGGACCAGGCACATATAAAATCAGTACAACGATCCACCAGTGTTAGTGAAGAGGAGTCGACTGCAGAGCGGGAGATGGTGCAGATTGGTGCTTTGGATTAGGGGCAGCCTTGGACTCAAGTTGTTGTGGTGTGTTGTCCCCTACGGGTCAAAACAGATCAGATGAGGTGATGAATAAACTGGTTATAAAACATGTCAAGGAATCCGTGGAAAGGAATGGGCGGGCGCAGTGGAGAAAATTTGACGAGAAAGCCTGAAAGAGGTAGAATCAAGCAGGCATGACGGGCCAGCCACTGAAGAGGTGGGGGATAGCAAGAACCAGTCCAAGAGTGAGGTTGGATGTCTGATATGGGAGGAGTTGGACGACGTGCAAAGAGAGTTGGGCGGAGATGAATGAAAACCCTGCTTTGGAAGAGAGTGGGGTGAGATTATTGAGCGAGGTGTGGGAGAAATCCTCCCGAAAGCCCTTGGAACAATCATGGGATTGTGAAGATCAGCGAGCCAGTGACGGAAGTTCAAGTGATGGTCGGATGTTAAGCAATGGGGAAAGGTTAAAACTAAACTCGGAGAGGATCGATCTATCTCAAGTTGGAAACCTTTATAACTCAGTATTGGCTGAAAAGTTAAAACAGGACATTACTGCATTAACGAGCAAGATTTCTCAGGAGAAGCGTAAGAGCTTCTCTTTTATATCGGGTAGAATAGCTGAGTTGGATAATATGTACATGAAGCCGATGCCCATACTGGAGACGGATGCGCGGCGAACGGAAGAGAGTGTAAGAGATCTTCAAGTGAACTCACAAACACAAAAAGTACAATTGGACTTACACTCCAGGTATGAAGGTGATAAAGGGGTTTCTCCCGCGCTGTTAAGGGAAGAAGAGGAGATGAGAAAGAAAGTACTGGAGGGAAACCCAAGGAACGAAAAATTAGAAGTGAGAGATTTAGGGAATTTGATCTGGCACACATTCAAAATTCAGTCATGGCGGCCCTTTCAATATCAATGAATCCCTTCATGAAACTGTATGAAAACATAAATAACTCACTCCAGGACCTACAAGCAGGAAATAATAAATGCTCCATCCAGCTACAAGTTCTGGAATTTATGAACAAGCTCGAACAAAGACTTGATAAGGAAGCTGAACACACAGCAACATGGAAAAATCGCCTATGTGATATGGCAAGGACTGAAATGAATGACAAGTCATTATTAATGGAGGCAGTCCTGGAGGACTGTGAGTGGATGAGGCACTTATACAAAAAGAAAGAAGCACCCTCTACACCTCAACCTAAGGTGGACGAGATCAAAAGGGATGTAAGGACAAAGGGAAGTGATAATTTAGACACAAAGAACGAAGAAAACATAAAGCTCAGAAAAGCGCCAAAAAGTTGCTTTGAGCAACAGGAGAGGTTAAGTTTATTAGAAGAGAGGAGTGTAAAAGATTGCTATTCGCAACCTCAAGTCGCAAAAAGTAATAGGACGCCTGGGCAGGCATTAAATGTTCAAGGTGCGACAGAGCAGTTACAAACAAATTTCGCAATTTTTCAAGGAATGGCAATGACAGGGAAAGTTAAAAGTGTGAAAAGATCTAAATGCCTCGTTGAATGAGAAAAAAACTAAAAACATGAAACTCCTGGCAAAAAGGAAATTAAATGGCTCAAGGTTATTCCTAAGGAATATCAGGACACCTTCACGATTGGTTGAAACCCAATGTGCAAAGAAACCGAGACGAGAAATGATAATCAATAAAGAAGGAGGGGTAGTCGAAGTATTGGAAGATTCGCTAATATTAAGCAAAAGAGAATCAGTGAACGAGGCTGAAGAAGACATAGCTGAAGATGATTTGAGTGTGCTTATTGAGATAATTGAGAGAGATAAGGAGGAGGACGAATGGGGAAATTTAAATGAAACAGAATGGGAAGACATAGAAAAAAATATCAAAATTCTACCAGACAACAATAAAGGGCTATGGTTGAAGGAAAAAAGTACAAAGGAGGAAAGATCACACAACAGAAGAGGAAATGGAACATAGGGAGACAGGTAAAAGGGCCTCCTTTTGAGTATGATACTCGAGACTTTTTTAAAACAATGGAGAAAAAAAGCAAGATCTTATCAGAGAGAAATAAATCCCTTTATAGTACGGAAAAGGAAGACGGTGAGCAGAGAAATAAATCCTTACAGAGAACGGAAAAAGAAGATCTTGATCCACGAAAAGGATTTCGTAAAGGGATCTAAAGTGACAAACGGTAGAAATAAGGAAGAAAAAGACACAGTGGATCCTGTAAGGCAAAATAAAAAAGATAAAGTGAGGAGGATTAAAAATTCGAATTGAAAAAACTGGGAAGGATGCAAAAAGGACCATATTGAATAGGGGAAAAGTGATGAGTTTACTTCAACAGATCCCAGTGACAAGATTCATAACTTCAGATCACATTCGCATTGTGGAATTTGTGAATGCAAGAAGAACTGATTGGGTAACACTCCATTTGAGATTCCTAGTGGTTAAAAAAATCAATTTTAGAAGTTAGCCACAAAATAGCGCTTTTAGGCTATTCACTGAGCGACTATCCTAATCAAGAAGAGACAAAACGTCCAAATAAGAAAATAATTAAACCAGCCCCAGGATTTAGGCAAAAAAAAAGAAAATATAAGACCGCATGGGACAATACTCAATTTAGATGAGAGAGAGAGCCGACCTGGGGTAGACGGTCATTCTAAAAGGACGTTGGCACAAAGTTTAGATCAGAAAAACGGGAAATCTGGCGCTTGCAAGAAAAATTCAGATGCCTTTCTTGTGATTCTGATTGTTTTCTTTTTTTTTTAAAGTTTGTAAAAAAATATATATATATATTTTTCTTATTTCGGTGCTGAGTTGTTGAATGATGCAAGTGCTTAGATGAATGTGGTATTGTGTTTGTGCAGTACTCTGTTTAATGCATAAAGGAGGGCGATGGCCCCCATTATCGTTATGCCATACATGTTGGATGTGTGAGTGGTTGGGTTATGCTGCTGTATGACATGTTGTGTGTTGTTTCATGGAATGTCAGAGAGCGGAACCCTGTGTTTATCCTCTGAGTGAAGCCGCTAAGCAGTGGGTGTGCTGGCATATGTCTCTCTTGTTTATCATGCACTTTCCTGTAACATGCAAGTTATCTTACCCGAAGAGCTGGCATAAAGATACTGCTCTTCTCTAATGACCCAAGACACCCTGTGCCATTGGCTCACAGGCACTTTATTATAGTCACAGAAAAGGAAACGTGAAATGAGGGCCGGCACATATCAGGATGCACAAATGTGTTTATTAAGATTAAGGTAACAAAGAGGGCCCATTGGGTTGGGAGGAACAAGGAGGTGATGAGTGATTGGTCAGTGGGCCGGAGTGCAAAGGGAAAGAGCAAAGAGTGCTTGTTACAGCGCACAGTGAGGGGGAAGAGCGATAGCAACGGAGGTACAGGCAGCAACTCCTTCTGAAGCGGAGGTCGCCGCCGCCATTTCTACTCGAGGTGCAGCAGGTAGGAAGGGGAATGGGGAGGAGAGATTCCGAAGTGATTATTGAATGAGACAATGGAGGGAGAGGCCGTAAAATAGGGCTGCATAGGCGGAAGTGGTAGCCCAAAGAGAAAAAAAGAGTTGGGGGTTGAAGATGGGGTGGTCATAGTAAAGGGGACATGCTGAAAAGGGTAGGGTCGGAGGGCTAGAAAGGGGGAGAGAAATTAAGTGTTTCGCTAGGGATAGAGCTAGCACTGGATAGGAAGGGGCCCAGAGACAGGAAGTGGAGGTGGCGGGCAGAGCTGGTATTGGGAAAAGAAAAGGTAGACTTAAGTGCGAGGATCAGAAGAGGAAGGCTAGGACGGGATAGGGAGGAAGATATCCATGCAAACAAAGTGGACAGCGCAAAGGTACATGGGAGGGAGAACGACAGAAGGAGTGAAATGAGGATAACCCAAAGGAAGGGTACAAGGAATGGGGAAACAGGGATAGAGGGATCGGGTGCCACAGTGCAGATTGGCCTCCATGTAGGGGGCAAACCAGAAGAGGAAGACACATGAAGAGTTGGCAGTTTGCCCCTATTCCCCATCTGGCCAAAAGGGCAACCCAATAACGGGGGTGGTATGGGAAAAAAGGGACATGGCAGAGATTTGGACAGAACTAAATGAAAGAGATGAGAGAGCAGTGAACAAGAAGAGGGTTACAATTGGGGGAAACGTGGGGAGAATGTCAGAGGCATGGAATTTGCTAGAAGAAGACTTGCGGGGGGGGGGGGAGGCAGGTGAGTTAGAGTAATGAAAAAGGGAGAGGTGATTGCTCTCTGGTGGTTTCCGAAGAGCGGGTGGGGGAGGCGAGAGAGAGCGTTGGGGTGCTTTAGGTAATGGAAAACAGCACGAAAGGGAAGGGCAAGAAAAGAGATCTACTCACGGTAAACATCGGACAGATTGGAAAGTACGTGGCCACGTGGAGGGCAACACAGCATACAAGGAGCAGGCGTGACGCAGTCCCAGGCGACAGGTACACAGGGGGTGGACAAGGAAAAAGAAGGGATCAATGAGGAAGAGAACGAGTTTGAAAGAGACATACGTTATGCCATGGAAGAGGAGTGGGGGAGTGGAGCAAGAAGAAGAAGAGCAAATGGGAAAGGCAAGAAAGATGATAGAGTTCTTGGGATGAGTTTTTGAAAGAGAAAAGAAAAAGAGTGAGTGGGACACTCATAAAGCTTAAGTGGGAAGATGGGAAGAGGTGCAAACAATGAAAAGGGACAACACGAATGATACAAAGAGTGTTTGGAAAAAATGGAGAAAAAGAGGGGCCAGAAGGAAGGATGTGGTCAGGGACAGTGGAAAAGCAAAGGATAAATGAAAACAAAATAACAGAAGTCGAGAAGAAGAACAATGTTAGCAGGGCAGATGGAGAATTGAGAAAAGAAAAGAAAGCTAAGAAGGAGGTCAGGTTGCCTTAAATAGGGGTGGCGAAATGCCTGCAGTCACACCGCACGTTGACTACTAAAGAGAGTATTTGGAAGGGGAATTCGTTGAGATATTTCAATTGTGACACAGCGACTTGAGGTGTAAAGCATGTTCTAAAGAGGAGCAATGGGATTGGGAAGGTGTCCTAGAGTGCATATGGCCATTGAGAAGTGGACATTTGCATTTCTTACTTATGCTAGAATATACTGTGAGAAGTTCCAGAGTGGACCGTGGATCTTTTTAAATGTATCAATGGAGTTAGAAAAGCGCAAATACATTTTGGGGGTGTTTGTATTGCTGCGATATGACAAAGGGCCTCATCACGTGTTGGGCGGTAGCTTTTTGAAGGTGGGGTGAAGGTGGGTGTGCAGTTTGGCACCATCTGGTAAAGTCCCCTGAATGTGGGATGAGAGTATAGAGAGCAGACAAAATAGAAGAAAAAGTTAACAATGTTGGAGTTTGAAAGGTTACAGCAAGAGAATAGAGAGGTTTGGAAAAACAAGAGAAAACAACAACATTACTTGCTCCTAGAGCAGGCTGGTACGAGCAAGAGAAAAAGGGGTTAAAAAGGAAGCAAGGAGAGGGATCAAGGAGAGACTGGGGGGATAAGCTAAGAAGAAAACAAAGAAATGTTTCAAAGAAAGGGGGACATAATAGAAAGGAGGGCGAAAGAGAAACAGATGAGCAACAAATGAAAGGGTTGTAAAACGTTTGATGATGTTTTAAAATATTGTAAAGTGAACCTGTTTTCAATAAAGTGGCCATTCACCAGAGGATTGAGGTCATAGAGTTTCTATTGGAAACAATCTGCCACAATGACTCCAGAGGAGAGTCACCAGTGATCTTTCTCTCCACAGCTCTCAACGACTGACTACTCTCTGGAAAGGAAGGGCATCATATGCTCTGATTTCTGCCCCCCTCTCCCCCCTCTCCACGCAGGTTATGTTTGTGCTGTCCACTACAATAATCAGAGAAGGGCACCTATGGAGAGCTTGATGTGAGGGTTGCTAAGTACTGCTCTAATTTTCCTATAACATTTTGGTACGTTTGAAGTCAGGCGTAGGCAAGTCCCTGCTGCCAAATGTTTGTCATTTGCACGGAGGAGTGCAAATGTGCATGAAAGCTGGACATTTGCACTACGCCTTCAAAATGAGTAAATGCTGACTGGAATGCTTGCATGCCAGGCAGCCTTTACTTTTAATTGTGAACACTGCTTACAATACACGCATGCTAAGCAGTATTCATGATTACAATTAAACGCTGCCCGACAGGCAAGTATGTCCAACAGCCTTTCATTTTACTTGGGAACGCTACTTGCCATGCACTCATGGTAAGCAGCGTTCACAGTTGCAATTAAATGCTGCCCAATATGCAAGCATTTCTAACAGAGTTTAATTTTAACTCTGCACACTGCATGCCATGCGAGCATGGCAAGTAGCGTTCACAAGTAAAATGCTGGCGAAAAAGCTTGTGGACCCCATAGGTATCCATTGTACATGCTGCCTGCCATGCCTGCAAGGCAGGCATCATGTATAATTATGGTGCATTAAGCCAGTGGATCCCATAGGGATCTCCAGCATTTGCGCTTCCATGAAAAGCCATGCCAGCGCAAATGCTGGAGCATTTGTATGTCGGAGAGGAAGGAAGGTGGTGGAAACGCAAGTTCCATTTTGCCCCGCCTCTCCGCCATACAAATTACACCTTTCATTCACGTTACGCCACAATGGAATAGGAACTCCTATGTGCGCTCCCGGATAGGCTGTAAATAGTCTCTGGGATTCCATGCTAGTTTTCCCAGATGCAATGTCAAATTAGTATGCATAGGCCATGTGCATGCAGGACATTGTGTGGAGGAGTAGCATCTACAGTCACTAGATGCCTAGATCACAGATAATTTCCTCCGAAAACTCCCAATCCCAACCTCAGCCCCATCACCATTCTCCCAACAGGATCCTCTCACCTCAGCCACCACCAACAATATTCCCTGCCCCAGCACCACTCCTGTTCCCAACATCCTCACTTTGCACCACCCCCCTCTTAATGTAACCATTCACAGTACCATTTGTTCACCTCGAGCACCACTCCCAGCAACAATCCCAGAACCACACTCTTCGCACCATCTTCCCATCACTAACCCTTTTCGGTGCTATTCCTTTTCCCAGTCCTTTCCCTTCTTACTTCTCAAATAAGCAAGGCAGCGAGAGCACCGTAAGGCGGGGATCTGTAACCAGTGTCTTTCCAGATGCTTTGGACCCTGACTGCCATGAAACCTCACCGTTGCCTATGCGGCTAGGGTTGATGGGAGAGGTATCCAAAAACATCTGTCGAGCCCAAGGTTGCAGTCCCCTGAAGGGCACCCTTCCCCCCACACACCATCCACCAGGGCAACCCTGTGCGGTTGTCGGAGACCTGCGGGCATGCTCAGTGGTGGACACTGAGATGTGTGCCCTCTCTAGGGTCTTCATTTCGCGTAAGAAACTTTAGACAGCTGTGACTCGTGCAGCAAGAACGGGGGCCCACGCTTCCTTCGCGCGGCTTTTACGCAAGGGTGGACTGTACACCAAAAGATGCCCTGCAGATCATTGTCTAAGTGGCTGCACATTCCACATTTTGAGCAAGCCCAACACTTCTCCTATGAGGAAATGTAGAAATAACGTAGGTTACCACTAAAGGAGGTCGAGGGTACAGAGGCCTACCAGGAGATCTCCAGAGTTCCCCCTAGGCCAGTCCACCCCGGCCCATATGTGCAACAGAACTGTCCCATTAAGAAAGTACATCGCAGTAGAGTAGAGTATATGTTCAAGGGCTTTCCACATCCGGTTTGTTAGTGTCAAGGTCCGAGCTTAACTCTCATGTTCTTTCATGTGATTTGTTAGCCTTTGTTGGGAAACAAACCTTTGCCCCGTCCTATGTTGTGATACGAATGGCAAGTAGAGCGCTAAAGCAACGTATAACATGTTGTCATTCTTTGATGACACCCACTTTCAGATGGAGCGCCGAGGTTGGTTTGCTGATTGGCTGCCAGCTAGAGAGGAGAGAGAGCTTTCCCAAGTGAGGCTTTCAGCTCAGCCTGTGGGAGGTAATAGTCCAGAGCCTTTAAACATTTTATGCATGTGTTTCTTTTCGGCCATCGGAGCATTTGTATACCAATAATGAGATAAAAAACAGTCCATCAAATATTTACAACATGGATGTAAAGCCAAATGACAGTCGAGGCATTTTGGCCGAGCGGGTTTTAACTTCATTGAAAAGCAATAACAATAGATGCTCAGATAATTACTTTTTTCAGTCAACAGAAGAGTGTTTCACGCAAGAGATACAGAGGGGGAGGGAGGCGCTCTCTGCACGAGGTGAAAGGTTCAAGACACCGTGGCTGCCATCCTGCGGCATCCATACGAGGGGATCATTCCTGAGGGGCAAAGGTAGAGCGATGCAGGGAGAGAGAGAAAGGATGTAGGGAAGGGGTGGGAAAGCAGGAAAGGGAAGGAAGAGATGCAGGCACCGCGCTCTGGGGCAAATAGGTGAAGGAAGGGAAAAATAAAAGAGAAACGATATGTCAAATCACACAGAGAAATCGAAATGGGACGAACGGTTACAAGGAAACAGCAGAGGATGGGCAATGATGCATGGGCATCCCACAAGCGAGACAGGGTAACTGCTGTTACCATCTGCAGGTGAGAGAGGGGCAGCCCCAACTTTCTTTGTGCCTGCTCCTCTCCTCCCCCCAGCTACGGAGACACGCAGTCTCAGCAGCACAAAGCCACGGAAGGGTAAGGTGCGAACAGTCATCTCACCCTCCTCCAAACAGCAAGGTGCTATGCACCATAAGGAAAACAACCATCAGGCAGGGCCCAGGTTCAAAAGATCTGCCCCCACCAGGGGGCCAGACAGTCGGCTAACAGGCCGGGGGTTGCGACAACAGCAGCCCCCACCACATACACAACAAAGACCCAGGACCTCCCTGGGTCCTATAAAGATGAGCAGCATGCTCAGAGTAAACTCAATCTGTTTGTGGACCCTGAACGGGGACCCAAGCAAACAGGAGGTTCACTATTCACTCAGTGTCTTCCAAATCTTCTTGCTTCTTTAGCAAATCTCGAAGTTCGCTGTACATTGGAGCGTCTTTTTTCTTTCCTGAACATTGTACTGTTCAAAGCAATTGCATTGCAGCCTTAACGAAGGAGGAAGAGGCAACCGAACAGCCAGCGCAGCCGGCGTCAATTTCAACATTTCGGCATAGAGGAAAAGCGAGCGGCGAGCGTGTCCAAAATGAAACAAACAAAGACGTGTGCTGCAAAATCATCCTAAGCCAGTACGAACGAAGGAGAGAGAGGTACCCGAGCAGCCCAGCGCGGACGGAGGCCGATTCAACAACTTACAGGTGAGCCACCGCGCTGGGGCTACGAGGGAGGAAAAATAGACACTTGTGTCCGGGAAGAGATACAATTTGTTTCAGTGGACCGGATTCCCCGCTTGATAAGGCAGGCGGGGCAAGATAACACAAGCCAGTTTTTAACGCGGGCAGAGCCACAGCCAGCCTGGTAGCACGGCGAGTCGGGAGCTCGTTCTTTCTTGACATCCACACAGAGCTTGCGAACGCAATTTCAAGCTCGGCGGGCCCAAATACTAAAGATTAAAAATATTTTCTGTAATTTTGCACGGGCACCCTCACAGCGAAACCAATTATTTAAATACCATTGAAACAAGTCTGGGGGCTGCCCATTTATTAAAATGAACACCGCACAAAAAGGACACTAGGAGACAATTTTCTTTGAACCCTTTCAAGAAGGTACCAGCAAGCAGTTACCCAGCACGGGCAACAAATAGAACATGCTCAAAGGGCTCGCCGATAGCAACAGTTTTAACTCCTTGATAAAACTTTTTTCCTTTTCCTATAACAGGCATAAAAAATCATGGGGGCCTAAACGGAAAGCATGGGCACCCTCAAAACCGACACAAAAGCCCAAATCACCACAATTGTTAGCAGCCATTGAGGCGGCAGAGCACTACGGATGGGCATGGGTTAGAGAAAACATGTACGGCCTACCCAGGGAAGGAATTACCAGCCCACCCAGCCAAGATGAGGTTTCTGCACCATTAAAAAGGAGGAAAGTATCTGAAGGCGCCAAAAAAGGAAACAAAAAATTGTCAAAGTTATGCGAGAATGTAGCGGAATTACAGCAACTAATGGTAGAGGTAAGGGGGAAACAGACACCGCCCACAAGGGAACCTGGGGCTTCAAACCCTACCGTCACAGTAGAACCTACAATAATGGTTGTCAAACCAACCGTAACCCTACCTACAGCAATCGCGCCACAACAAGTACAGCAGTTGCCAGTAGCACCCACAGCTATAAATACCTCAGCCTCCACAACTCCAGCAACAGATGCAGCAGGTGCTCTAAAAGCATGGGCAACCCCCAGCGCAGACAATACGGGCGTGACAGGGACACCCGGCAGCAATACAACTGACATTGTAACAATCTGTAATGCACAGTTAGACCAAAAAATGAAATCTTTCCAAACAGAGATATTAAATAGATACAAAAGATGCCTGGCATGGAACATTGATACCACAATCAAAGAAGCCATATGGGCCAAGGAATTTATAGAAATCTTTTCCTTAATAGAAGCCCAACACAAAGGGAAAGATGCTTTCAGAGACCCCAAAAAGATATAAGAAAAAGCGATTGCCAGAAACGCCCAGGTCGAACAAAACTGAGACAACTGGTTACAAGCCTTTGCCATTTTAGCAACAATATATGAAGAAAAATTCCCCATGGATGGTAGGAAGATCTGGACATACGTTGATAAAATAAGGGAAGTAAAAGTAACCCAGAGGGGGAAGACATGGCTAGCATATGACATCAGATTTAGGAGGAGCATGTCAGAAAGGCCAGCCATTGAGTGGGATGAAGTCCAGAACGATTTATACACCCTCAACGCCGAACCTCCCCAGGAAGAAGATACCATGCATTCTTCTTCCAAAAATAGCAAAAATTTGCAAGGAAGCAAATCCCATGACAATGATAAATCCAAAAAAGGGGAGCAGCCCTTTCGGAAGAACCAGCCCTGGGCAGCCAAGAATAATGCCCACAGACAGAACAAACAGCAGGCTGCCAAATCCAACATCCCATGCAGACATTTTGGGAAAAATCAGTGTACATGGGGCAAAGAATGCTGGTACAAACACACCTGCACAAACTGCAACAGCGACCATGCAGCAAGCAACTGCACCAGACTACCAGCCAAGAAAGAATGATGGGTGCCAAACCCCAATTTTAGAACCAGGACGAACACCCATCAATCCGAGTAACTTTAGGGACGCTCTAAACAACTACCCAGACAAGGAAATCAGCAGGATATTATGGCAGGGTTTCACCAAAGGTTTTTCCATCCCCTTCAAGTGCTCTGGGTCACACACCATCCCGATGAACCTGAAGTCAGCCAGGGACAACCCCCAGATAGTAGAAACCAAAATCAAGAAAGAACTGCAACTAGGCAGGGTGCAGGTCCATGAGACGGCATGCCTTTAAAGAACTATTTAATATCTCCATTAGGCCTTGTCCCCAAAAAAGAACCTGGGAAAATTAGGCTAATCCATCATCTCTCCTACCCTAAAGCCCAGTCTTTAAACAACGGCATCCCACGCACAGAATCCGCCGTATCTTATACACATTTCCAAGAGGCGGTAAGGCTCAAACAAGAGTGCGGCAGAAACACCTTGATGGCCAAACTGGACATCAAATCTGCTTTCAGACTTTTGCCAGTACACCCAGATTCACAGCAGTGGCTAGGTTTCACTTTTAACAACAAATTCTATGTAGATAGATGCCTCCCCATGGGGTGCGCAGTATCCTGTGCGCTATTTGAGCAATTCAGTTCCTTTTTCCAATGGGCTTTCGTGAAGCAGAGACCAGGGACAAAAATAGTGCATTACCTAGACGACTTCATGGTCATAGGGCCACCAAACTCCGGGGAATGCGGCAGGGCTTTAGCAAAACTTGAGCACATGGCCGCACAGTGGGGAATTCCCCGAGCGAAGGAAAAAACCACCAAACCAGACACAAACATAATTTTCCTGGGCATCGAAATAGACACAGCAAATGGCCTCTGCAGAATCCCCAAAATAAAAATAGCAGAACTCCTGTTTAAAATGCAAAACCTGATAACGAAAAAAAAGGGGACAGTAAAGGAAATACAATCCTTAGCAGGCAGCCTCAATTTCGCATCCAGAATAATACCGCAAGGGAGGATATTTTCCAGAAGCCTAGAGTTCAAAATCAAATCATTTATCAAACCACACTTGCATATCCGGCTAGGTAGAGAGGTGAAACAAGACCTGGAAACATGGGGAAAATTCCTCAGAGATTTCAACGGGTTTTTACTTTGGCGAACGCCTTTAAATACCTGGTCAAACAGGGTCCTACACACCAACGCAGCCTGGAGCAAGGGGTTTGGAGCCATACTAGACTCCAAATGGGTGGTAGGACACTGGCCCAATTCATGGGAAGCAGCAGGATGGACAAGAAACATCACCCTACTAGAAATATTTCCCATCTGGCTAACATTACACATCTGGGGCAGGCGACTAGCGAATACGGAACTTTTGATCTGGTTCGATAACATGGCGGTAGTAGGCTCCATAAACAGAAGGTCTACGAAATGCCCTTTAGTACTGAAAGTATTACGAGCCATTACAACAGTCACACTACAAGAAAACGTTGTAATCAAAGCGAAGCACATTTCAGGGGCAGATAATAACATTGCTGATGCTTTATCTCGCTTCCAGTGGACAAGATTCCGAGAGCTAGCGCCGCACGCCCAAGAACAGATGACGCCAAAACCAGCAGAATGCTGGGCAATAATGGGAAGACAAGAATAACAGCATCAACGACAATGCCAGAGAGCACAGGCCGGCATGCCCAACGAAAACCAGGCACCTCTGAAACGGGTGCCAACAACACATTGGCATCAACGCCAGCACCAGAGAGTGCAGGCCGGGATGACCAATACAAAGCTGGCACCCCTAAAACGGGTGCCAACAACACATTGGCGTCAATGCCAGCGCCAGAGAGCCCAGGCCGGCATGCCCAACAAGAATCAGGCACATCACCAACGGGTGCCAACAACCTCACAGGCTTCCTAACGGAGATGGCAGAGAGGGCAGTGGCAAGCACTACGGCAACACAGTACAGTAAGTGTTTGCAAACAGTATTTAAGGCTACAGGTGTAAACCACGTAGAATTAATAACGATTAAAGATATAGAAGTATTTTTAAAATGGGCTCGGGAACAAGTTTTCAAAAGGGATTGGGCCAAAAGACACCTGGTGGCAATTTCATATTTTACAAAAATACGGGACGATTCAGACCCCACCCAGAACGCCCTCATCTCTTATGCAATAAAGGGATGGGGCAGAATACAGGGTGCCCAAATGGACACCCGCCGACCCCTTGATTTCAGCAAACTGATGCAGATAGCAAGCCAGTTGGAAGCCATATTTTGGCACCCATACGAGGTAATGTTATTTAAAACAGCCTTTTTCCTAGCCTACTTTGGGGCTTTCCGAGTAGGAGAACTCATCGCTTCCAGCACCAAGGCCACAAACGGCCTGGGTGTCATGGAAGTCAGGGTGAGACAGGAGAGTGTTAACATAGAAATGCAACAGTCGAAAACGGGTGCAAAAAGAACCATCAACATTTGTTGCATTGATGAAGCAACAAACTGCCCGGTTTGCATCACCAACCTCTATTACGCCAATGACCCAAAGTGGGGGGGGGGGGTTTAATCCACAAGGATGCATCGGCCCTAAACCGCTACCAATTTAAAGGTGTGCTGATAAAAGCAATCAGCAAAGCGGGGTGGGATCCCAATCAGTTCGGCACCCATTCCTTCAGGATAGGTGCCGCTACTGCAGCATGGCAGGGAGGCTTAGCACCGCAACAACTAAAAAACATAGGGGGATGGAAGTCAGACTGTTATAAAAGATATATCAGACCACAACTGATATAGCCATCCTCCCTCAAATTTTCTTTTCTTTTCCCTCCCTCCCTCCACCACAGAAACAACAGGCGTATCAAGGACCACACTCCGATCAGCATGGATAGTTGGCCACTCATTTGTTTTCAGGACAGGCAGATGGGCAGAAGAGACCAATGAAGGGCCACCCTTCAGAAACACCATTACTTCATGGTGGGGATACAGAGGCCTACGGTGGGCCGACGTTCACGAAACACTAGCAGAATTGGTGGCATCCAGGGACCCCCCAGAATTCCTGATCATTCACCTAGGGGGCAACGACTTAGTCAACACGGCTAGATGCATCCTATGCGAGGAAATCTGCTCCTCCCTAGCAGGCATTTTGCACAACTGGAGGGGTACTGAAATACACTTCTCAGCCATCTTACCAAGAAATAAATGGCTAGGGGCCAACTGCTACAAATCTATAGACATATCCAGAAGAAAATTGAACAGGGGGATAGAGAGATTCTGTATGACAAGAGGACTGGGTTTCATAAAACACCCAGCCATTACACTAGGCAACCCAGACCTCTTCCTCCACGACGGCACCCATTTGTCTAACCAGGGCATGGAGCATTTCTTTCGGGAAATCAACGCAACTCTTGCTCACAGGCGCTGTCTCTAGGACATACTCTTGGGGGAACACCGTCAGCCGTCAACCTGCCCGTGTGTGGCGGCACGGGTCAGAGGGGGTAACCTCAGGACCTGGTGCCAAAAGTATGATACCATCATGATATGTGATATTGTGTATTTGCCATAACTCATATCTGTACAATAAAATCCTACAGCCTTTTATTGCCAACACTTGACACATGTGAGCCTATCATTAAGGGAGAGGGTTTGGGGCTCGGCCAATACCAATGCATGCATATGGGTTCAGCAGTTATGGGCAATGCTGCATGGGCATCCCACAAGCGAGGCAGGGTAACTTTCTTTGTGCCTGCTCCTCTCCTCCCCCCAGATACGGAGACACGCAGTCTCGCAGCACAAAGCCATGGAAGGGTAAGGTGCGAACAGTCATCTCACCCTTCCTCCAAACAGCAAGGTGCTATGCACCATAAGGAAAACAACCATCAGGCAGGGCCCAGGTTCAAAAGATCTGCCCCCACCAGGGGGTCAGACAGTCGGCTATCCGGCCGGGGGTTGCGACAACAGCAGCCCCCACCACATACACAACAAAGACCCAGCGCCTCCCTGGGTCCTATAAAGATGAGCAGCATGCTCAGAGTAAACACAATCTTTTTGTGGACCCTGAACGTGGACCCAAGCAAACAGGAGGTTCACTGTTTACTCAGTGTCTTCCAAATCTTCTTGCTTCTTTACCACAGAACCCGCCCACCCTACAAAAAGGGGAGAAGAACAAAAAGAAGTACAAGGCACTGTACGGTGCCCACAACAAGTCGTGGGACACAAGAAGGCGGCATGGGTCAGAGGGGGTAACCTCAGGACCCGGTGCCCAAAAGTATGATACCATCATGATATGTGATATTGTGTATTTGCCATAACTCATATCTGTACAATAAAATCCTACGGCCTTTTATTGCCAACAATTGACACATGTTGTGAGCCTATCATTAAGGGAGAGGGTTTGGGGTTCGGCCAATACCAATGCATGAATATGGGTTCAGCAGTAATCAGTGGATAAGGGCAGGAGGATATTGAGTACAGGAGGGAGTAAAACAGAGACTGCCCCTTTTATCACCAATTGCACTTAAAACAAATCAACTGTAATATACATGGTTTACAGAGCAGCAAGAAAACAGGGAACATAAGAAGCGGGGCTGGAGAATACAAAATCTACCTTGATGTTTCTATAGAAAGCACAGTTAAGATCTGACCATGGCTCTTCTCTTCCCTACCATTGGGCCAAAACCTACAGATCCAGCTCCCTAGGATCAGCACACAAGGGAGTGGCTATAGTGACTGCAAAAATAAGTAATCCTATATTCGGGGGGAACAACTAAAGACGGAGTATTTAGAAGGATTATCTCAGAACTGTTAAAGGGGAAAGAAGGTTTGCTGCATCCAGCGTCTATGGGCCAAACATTAATAACCTACAGCTCTCTCACTTGATATTTTCGTAGAGTATAGAACATATAGTAATCTATAAGTGAACCTTTTACTATTAGTTCTTCTACAACGAATAACTCCTCCTAGGTTTAATCTTTTACAAATAATACATTTCAATTTAACATGCTATTGGTTGGCATTCTACTACACTGGTCGATAAGAAGAACAGGCTTTGAGCCGACTATTTGCTCATTCGAAACCAAACAGTTTTATGCAGTGCCAAATTACGTGGTGAGGAAGGAGGGATGAGCAAACAGCTATGAACCAGTTTAAAGAAGCAACTCCCCTTGTACCCAGGCTTGAGGCCTTATCTGCCTGTTTGTTTGTGGCCTTGGTGTGTCATCTCTATGTCTGGATGTACTAAGAAAATAGCAGGTGCACTATCTGACTGGGCCTGGAATAAATGACCATTGTTTGGATCACGCGGTAGAGCACCACTGTTCAGAGCTCAATCTCATCTATTTATTGGATGTTCTGCTATCCTAACATGTGTGCTTTCCTTTGGCAGCCACTCAGGGCGCTGTATATTAATTTGTTATGGGTTCAATTTCCCCGGTAACTAGTTGCACCTGGCATTCAAAAATATTTCTATTTCTCACTGCTACCAACTACAACTAATTAACTTTAAAATGTGCATTCTGTATACCCTGGTAAACGCTATCTGGTGCGGTTTCAGCTTGCTGAGCAGAACTCCCCTCAGAGCACTGACCTTCGTGTTTGCGGCTCGTCTGAGCATTGTGAGCCCTACAATCTTTTTTTACTCAATTGTATGTCAGGCTGCAGTATTTTAGGATTGAGGCCTTGCAGAGTTTGGTGTGAGAAGTGGCAAAACTTCGGTTCATTCTCCGCCATGATAGTGTTCTCTGTGTCTTGCATTCAGGCCATTATTCATTGTTCCCTGCCTGTGTATTGGAGGCATGCCCCTGCATGTTCACATAAGAGAAAATACAACCTGCTAGGGAAGAAAGGCCCAAGACATTGCTTGCAAAGATAACAAGTATTTACTTCTACAAAATATAAATGCATCAGCAAAGAACCCTGCTGCCACCAAACATTCTAGAAAATTGGGGATGTGCAGCAAGCTAAAAGGACGCCTGGCACCATCAATGTCGTCAATACATATAGCAAAAACCTGCAAGGCTGGTTAGAGTGACCCTATACATGGGAGACCCACTCCATAGGGGATACTAGGCCATTGGTCCCAGCCTTCTTGTCAGTCTCTTTCCACGTGGGTGCTGCTGGGCTCATCATCTGCATAAAAACAGGGCCTAACCAGCAATTAGTTACTTTGAAAATAATGCTACTCTATCACTGTAATCGTGCACCTGGCCGACAGAGAGATGGGCCCGTGGGAGAGCCAATATCATACCAACTTGCATACTTCACTCACTCTAAGATGCGCCAGCAGCCTCCAAGATCCTCCAGCCTCGTTTTGAGCTATAATTTCATCCCTCCCTGGCACCTCGCATCACAAATCATGTGACCCAAATGTGAAGGCAAGATAGCCTTGCTTTGTGATCTTTTTGATCGATTGGGGGTCTTATAGCTTTAAATGTCGTTGGTCTGGGCCTGGCTGGCACTGTGGTATGTGGAGGTCTTAGGATGAAAGCCTAGTAGGAAGGTAGTTCTGATGCAGAGGGGGGTGTTGGGGCTAAGGGCCATGCTATCTGTGTCGTGGGATGGTAACTGCCAAGAGGCACTCTGCCCCCTCTGTGTGGCCTTGCAGAGCACATTCTTCCTGTGGCGCGAAGGTCTGCAACCTTTGAGACAATGAAAGGCTTGTAACTCTCTGAAACTCACTCGTGGTGTGAATTATGTCCGTGCCAATAATACAAGCCCAATACTCACACGTTTGGTGCTTTCACTGCACTTGGGCCTATGTTCCAAAATGGCTGCCAATAACTAAGATGACTTTTACACTTGCCTCTACTATGTAGCTCCTAATGCATGTACTACACAAGTGTGCACTCTCCTGTGTGCACGCCCTCCTCACCCCTGCTCCCTCGAAGTGCGGTTTACTGTTTGTTTCTCATTCTGAATAGCTTAGGGGTGTGGGAAGACCCTTTCTCCTTCCCAACAGTATGCCGCAACCTGCACCCTCCCCCTACCTACTCATGTCTATACTACTTGTGTAACCCTGTCTGAGTATTCTGCAACCCTCCTACGTATGTGGATGCAAACTACCTCACGCCCTACTTGTGTGGCACAATGTATTCTACTCTTAATGGTGACTGCGTAACCACTACTGTTTTACTAACAATGTTTTGAACCTTTCTCCGCTTGTACTTTTGTTCGTGATTGGGAACAGGTGGGGGAGTGGCCAGTACTGGTGCAACTCCCATCTCCATTATTACACCATGATGAGCTATGTTAGCTGTGCTCTGAGACTTGTGTCTCCTAGTAAATGATTCCTCTACTCTCATGCTACTGGTCTGCCTTGGCCTTGCCACCATAGAAGAATGTTGTCAAATGTTTGCAGTACATTTCTTTACCGAGGAATAGAGTGTTCAGGGTGACTGAAACACAAAAGGATGTAGGTGGACTAGGGAGCTTGTGGGGACATTCACCACACCTTCTATGGGGTCTACTTCATGGAGCTGGTGGTGGTCTCCCTATTCTTTCGCCTTAAACATGGGACAGTACCTTGAGGAAATAATTGAGGCAGAAGAGAGTGAATGGGAAGGGGAACATATCAATAATTACAAAACAAGGATTGGTCATGAAACAGTACTTAAGAAGAACATTGGAAGAAAGAGTTAAAAGTAAACAGTGGAAATCAAGAGCAATATGAATGAAAGCATCACGATTTCAAAGCAAAACTAAGCACCAAGAGGGATGAAATGGCATATCTGGAGCCATACCTGACCCATTTACAGTATATCGCTTAACTTAGGAAGTGACCAATAGTGAACAACATCCTTCACAGTGGTTTCCTTATTTGAAGTTATAACATTCATTTTACAATGGGCCTCATTACAAGTATGGCAGTGTTAGTAAAAATGGCGATAATGAGGAGGTCATTCTGGTACCATCACATTACCACTGCATTACTGCACCTCTGAACTAAGAGTTTGAGGTGAAGTGGAGGATTTACCTCCAGGAAAAAGGTGGAGGTGAAACTCCAACTTTACCACCATAAATCAGATAAAATCGGAAAAAATTACCTTCGCAGAATTACCACCGGCAGGAATTCTGCCATGGTAATTTAGCGCATTGGATTTACATGTTCTAGCATAGCACCACTTGTAATGCTGTGGTAAATATGAAGGACCAAGTGGCTTTAACAGTTTTGTGGTCATTGGGAAGATTTACCACTAAATTACCACCAAACTCGTAATGAGGTCCAATATGTTATGTTAAAAGTTCTTATATCTTCAATTTCTAGAGCAACAGAGCACAACATCACCCATTTCCATTACTTAGTTACCTTCCTCACCAGGAAAACATACTACAAATTAAAGTATAGGAAATCCCTCATAAAACGATTGGAGGATCTCAGAATAAATATAATTAAAATGATGGCCTGTCCGCAATTCCTGTACTTATTTCATGCACTCCACCAATATTTCCTTTCAGATTTGGTAATAACCTCCATGCAGTGTTAATGTTTTATAAACGGGAGATCTAAGATACCAACAGTCTCTTGGAAAAAACTCGGCAGAACTAAACATAAATGGGGATGGGCAGTCCCAGTTTCTGGATCAATACATGGGCTGCAATGCTTATGCAGCTATGTGCCGCGTTCCTAGTTTGGCGCTAGCGATAAAATAAGTGGTATTTGAGAATAGTCTCTTTTTTACTTCTCCGCACAATTATGGGTTTATCAACATATGTAAGAAGATTCCAGCAGCTTATAAGTGGAGGTGATGCCCCCGCTCGCAATGCCAGCAATGACCTCGGCAGAACCACCACATGTAGGAATTCTGCCGCCCCCCACTAATACCACTCCAAATGGGTAAGAACTAGAACCATGGTCAATGCAGAGAATTCCATTCTGTACTACTTTTTTGTATTTTTTATTTATTTATTGTGCATCAGCCGACTAAACGACCTTTCCACACGTGATCCTCATTTTCAATATGCAAATCTCTTAAAATGCTCATAACCAATACAAACTGTAGGTAATATCCCCATTCTTGTAAAAACCTCCCCAAAGCTCTCTGTAAAGTCCTCAAATGTGTTAACAATGCCACTGGCCAACTGTGCAAATAAATACACGCCTCTCCACTAAATTGTGAACCCACTTTACAGACTTTTTGTATACATTCTTACAGTGCATTTTTTTAAATAACCAGGGCCGTTTTTGCCCCAATCATTTAAATGCACAAATGAGCACTGCACCAGTGCAACGTTTCTGTAATGAGGGCCCTGAGCGTTTCTCTTGCAGAGCCTACCCATGCCGGTGTAACTGTCCCACAAAGGCCATCAAAGTGCTGGCTTCAGATACTGCTTCATTTAAATGTGCCACTAGGTTTCCCACACATTCTTTAGCAGAGAACCAATGAGCGCCCATGTAGCGTGTTGCTCATAGCAACCAGATGCTGCTCTATGCTAATGAGCTCACGATTTCAGAAAAGCATCATTGGCAACTTCACTCCTGACAATACCTTGGGGAGGAACCCGCACACCGTCACCTGCAGTGGTCTTCAACTTCACAAGATGTGACCAGTATTAATGGCTGAATGTTCATTAAGTGTGCCATTTGCCCCATAAATCAAAACCTCCTCTGGAAAGTGGTATTTAAATTCCATGATGAGTGCAATAATTGGCTATTTAAGCGCCCCGACCTCCCTTGGGGAGATCCCACATCCTGTGAACAAAAAAATACTGTCAAAGTAATGTAAAAGGATTTGCGAATTTGCCCTGCCAAAATGAAGTTGTTAATGACTAAACATGAAAATAGCCTATTGTATCTATATTGACTGCATTATAATCATGTTTTTTTAAAAATAATTTTCCGACACCCCAAAGTCAAAATATTCCATCCATCAAAGTTCAGATGTTGCTTGCCATTTCATTTGATGCACAAATGATGGTCATTACCCACAGCAGATTAGGGACACGCTAGTATCTGTAAAATGTACCAGCTGTTTGATTTTACACCTCACCAATAACCTTTAACAGGCATACAAAATGTGAATTGATTAAAACAAACAAAGGATGGCTCTTCATTCGGATTGGACACAGCCCTTGTCACTTCATGTAGTATGAAAAGGGGTGGGGCAATGGGTAAGTGATGTCAATTCGATTGCATTCCTGAACATAAGTTTAGTCATTATGGGATGTTTCTAACTAAAGGAAAAGCCCCCCAACCTCCCAAAATACAAGCCAGTATGTCACTTCCATTATTTTCCTTAATGAAAGTATGAATTCCAGCTGCGATGCTTGAGAAATATTCTTAAATATGCTGACTGTGTATTTATGGGGGTAATTAATAGATTTTAGCGCAGAAGCAGCGCACGCGGGCAGCGCAGAGAGGGAGCATGCGCCAGCGTGCGCTAGCTGTGTGTGTCAAAACCCATTTTCACACACAGCGTATTCATGGATTCTTACATCCATAACCAGCCGTGGCGCAGAGTGGCGCAGCAACCCTGCAGCAGCACCAGTTACGCCCCCAACCCCGCCGTGTGCGCCAAAAACATCCCACAAATCCCCTACATGGCGCAGAGGCCAGTGGACCAGCATACAGCCCCCCAACCACAAAAATGCGCTAAATATGCCACACAGCCCTCACCTGCCAGCAAAATCGCGTGGAAATCTCCCCGCACACCCCTCGGAATACGCATACCCCGCTCGTGCCAGCGAAATCGTGTGGAAAACTCCCCACGCACCCCTCGGAATACACGTACCCCACTCACGCCTGCAAAATCGCATGGAAAACTCCCTGCGCACCCCTCGGAATACGCGTACCCAGCTCGCGCCAGCGAAATCTCATGGAAAAAGTCCCCCCTGTGGTGTGGGCTGCCTGTGGGGCATGGGGAGGGTGGATGGGCTGCCTGCGGGGCATGCCCAGGGGTGATGGGCTGCCTGCAGGGCATGGACTGGGGAGATGGGTTGTCTGCGAGGCATGCCCAGGGGTGATGGGCTGCCTGCGGGGCATGATTTGGGGTGATGGGCTGCCTGCGGGGCCTGGCCAGGGGTGATGGACTTCCTGTGGGGCATGGTCTGGGGTGATGGGCTGCCTGTGGGGCATGGTCTGGGGTGATGGACTGCCTGCGGGGCATGGGGAGGGTGGAATGGCTGCTTGCATGTATTCTGGGGGTGCTCTGGGGTTTTTACACGCGATTGGCCTGGCGCGACCGGGGTACGCATATTCTGAGGGGTGCGCGGGGAGTTTTACACATGAATTCGCTGGCGTGAGCCGGATAAGCGTATTCCGAGGAGTGCGTGGGGAGTTTTATACGCGGTTGGCCTGGCGCGAGGGGCGCACATGTATTCTGAGTGGTGCGCGGGGAGTTTTACACACAATTTCGCTGGTACGAGCAGGGTACGCATATTCCGAGGGGTGCACGGGGAGTTTTACACGTGATTTTGCTGGCGCAAGCAGGATACGCATATTCCGAGGAGTGCGTGGGGAGTTTTACACGCGGTTGGCCTGGCGCGAGCGGCGTACGCGTATTCCGAGGGTTGCGCGTGAGTTTTACACACGATTTGGCAGTGTGGTCCCTCCTGTGTGTGGGCCCCCCGTCCTCATGCCCCACAGGCAGCCCACACCACAGGGAAGCACCCTACACCCCTGGGTATGCCCTGCAGGCAATCCATCACTCCTGGGCATGCCCGCAGGCATCCTATAACCCCTGGGCATGCCCTGCAGCCAGCCCATCACCTTAGACCATGACCCGCAGGCAGGCCACATGTCACCATGCACTTGAGAGCCCTGACACATGTCCCCCGCCCACCCCCATTGACGACAACCTGCCAGCAGGCCCTGACTCATGACCCCCACCCCACCCCGCTCCCATTGACAGCAACCTGCCAGCAGGCCCCGACTCATGTCCCCCACCCCACCCCCAGTGATGGGCACCTGTCAGCAGGCCCCGACTCATGTCCCTCACGCCACCCCCATGACGGCAACCTGCCAACAGACCCCGACTCATGTCCCCCCACCCAACACGTCATCACAATCCAGACCCATGGCCCTTATGGCCACCCAAATCCCACCCCACGCCACCCCAGTCCAAACACCCAACCAAGCATTTCATCCACTCCACATTGAATTCCCCATGTCATGATAGAAACCAAATAACCAGCATGCCCATGAATACATGACCTTCAAAACCACACAATGGCGATACATGACTGAGAAAACCCACATTGTGACAAGCACAAAATTAATGAGAGAATTAATGAGAGAAGACCACACAAGTAGAGAAAAAAACTGCATTAAGTCATAAACCGAATGAATAAAACAAAAGCACATAAGAAGAAAAAAAAAATAATTCAAGTCCGGATGTCCAAAAATGATTAAAAAAATGAAGGCTGTAATCAATAAAATCCAAAGTAAAATGGCTCCAAAGCGTCAGTCGATTACACAAAAACCCAAAGTTCCAAAAAAAGCAAAGTATTCCTCCATTGGTCAAGAAATAAAGTAAATCCAGGTCCATAACTATATACAAATGAATATCCAAGGGTCCATGAGCCCAACAATCCAAAGGAAACCTAACCAAAATCCTACCTAATAAATAACTATTTACAAAAATGTGGGGAATAGTCCATGCGTCCCAAAGAAAAAAAAAAGGAAACCTACACCTACATAAATATTTACAAAGGCGGCGGGCTAGTCCGACGGCTCACTCATTGATGTCATAGGCCAGGGCATCATCGAACTCCACTTCAATGTCCCAGAGGCGGGCCTCTTCCCTGCCCTCCAGGTCTCACGGGGATGCAGCTATGGCCTCCTCCAACTCCCTGTGAGTTGCCTTGAGGCATGCAGCTCGCCTCAACGCCCAGAGCATGGAATTCTCTGCCCTGACCATTGTGAGCCGTGCCCTCTCTGCCCGCAGCCACTCCGCATCTATTTGCCCAACCGCTGCCACACGAAAGACACTCCCAATCCTGGGTCCTCCTGCCCGATGGCCGATGCTTGCCCCAGGGATGTTGATGGCCCCGAGCGATGATCGCTCCCACCCTGAGCCTGCTGCTGCTGTGCACGTGCCCTGCCTGTTGATGTCTGCATGTCCTCCTCTTGCTGGGATCCAGTTGGTGGGGTGGCCACCCCTGCTGGACCTCCGACTCCCGACTGTGGCAGGGATGTGTCCTCTACCAACCTGGCCGCTGGCTTAGGAGCAGCTCCACAGGGGGCCCAGGTGATACTTGGGCAGGAAGATGGCACGGAGGACGACTGGTGCACAGGGGGTTGAGTTGAGGAGGGGGTTCGCAAGAAGATCCAGCACACGGATTAGTCCAGTGCTAACGACCTGTCCTAGTAGGTCGACGCGGCCAAAGAGGTATTCAAAATGACGTGCATTGTCCAGACGAGAACCCTGCACGTCATCCTGAATACCACATTGGCGCAACGCCACCCGAGCTAGGACAGGCTCAATCCCGTCACGGATTGCAACGTCCGCAGGGAGAGGAAGGCCAGTTGTTGTATGCGCATCCCCTCCCTGAAATGGGGTCTGGACGGAGGCATCCCTGCTGGTGCCGGATGATGCAGTCACAGGATCGGGAACAGGATTACACACAGGCACCTCTGCGATGGCCTGTGCTGCCTCCTGTCCCTGCCCCTGGACTGCACCACTAGCACCAGTGGAATCCCCCATCCGTGCCCCATGCGTCGGTCTTCCACAGCCTCCTCCTCAACCAAACCCCCCACCAACCTGGATGACTCGGTGCCATCTTCCTCTGTAGGCCCCTGTGTGGGCTCAGCTGCCCCTACTGCTGCCGAGGAGTCCACCTCCAACCTCCGCCTCTTGGACCTTCCCATTTCCATGGACGCGGCACCAGACTCCTCCCTCCCGGAAGAGATGACTACCCGGGAGGGGAGCTGGGCCATGCGTCTCCGGCTGGCATTGGGATCCCTGCCGCTGTGCTCCACAGCACCGTCTCCGCCCTCTTCATCAGTCGACTCTGCAGACAGGGAGAGACAGAACAAAACATCAGGGCACTGTACAATGGTCTAATACACACATGACAGTTGCACATGAGGGGCAGTATCAAACTTCACAGATGGCATCACACTCCAGAACACTCATATCATTTGAACCCACACACATGCGCAAATTAACAGGAATGATGCAGCAGACAGCAGCATCCATACACACACAACAGCATGAACATCCAAAGGTTGGCAGATGTCAAAAGCAACATGGGGGGTGCCGAACACATGTACACACGCCACCAGACAGACATGCATCTGTACATCTCCACCACCTGTCACAGTGCAATCATCTGCAACTATGTCACATCTGCCAATCGGGTTCCCACATGTCTGTGTCACATGCATCCATGGCGTATCACAGTCGCACACATGTCAAACACACACCCATGCACATGTACACTGTGCACGTACATGAAGGTGGAACCAGCATCCATGTTGCACACCCCAACCATGGCATAGTACATACACAGAAATGCTAACATGTGTGTGTCTCCTCATGCAGTTGTGCATCATGCTTTGGAACACATACACCATTGATGTGCATCACACATGACTGGACTCACATGCAGCAGGGTCATGTCCCTGCACATACACATCCATACATGGGCCTTTCCAGACATATGTCCAAGCTGCACACTCCTGGCACACCTCAACATGCACTGCGTCCAATCAGTACACATGGACACTTACCGCTCGACTCCGGGCAGGTCTGCCTCTCGAGGACCTGGAGGTGCAGCGCTGGGCAAATGCGTTCCAGGACCCTCATCTGGTCGTTGGTAAGGTGGACCCGGCTCCCCACTTCATCCGCTGCGTCCAAGAGGTGCCGGGCCTGCCTGAGGGTCCTGGAACTGAAGTACTCCCAGCGCTTATCGACGTGTGGTAGGTCGCGGGTTGCAACCCCCTGCGCGTTGATGGCAACCACGATGTCTATCCAGATCCTCCTCCGTCCATCCTTGTCAGCGCATGTTCTTCCGAAGAGGGCATCATAATGCACCAGGACTTGCTCCACCAGGATGCCAACTTCTCTTGCTGTGAAGCAGGCAGCCCTCTGCCTCTCTGGCTGGGGGTTGCCAGTGGTCTCAGATGGTGTTTGCCCCAACATGGAAACCCCCAAGGCAGGTGTGCGTGGGCAACTGGGTCCTGGTGCTGGGCTGTGGAGCGATGTAACTGTAGCCGGGCGTCTTCTGTCCCAGCAGGGGTGGTCACAGCAACTGGACCCCTGCAGATGGCTGACGTGCTCCATACAAAACTGCAATTATCCATAGATAAATGCACACCCTCCAATTATTAATCGTGCAATTCATGTGTAAACACGCCACATAATCCCTTCCAAAGAACAACCCTATTTAAAGGGTGTATATTCTAGACAAAAAGGCAGTAAATGTTAGAATTCATTATTTTATTCATTGACCAAATAGAATCGTAGAAAAACATTTACAAAAAATCATATCAAACACATTAATATCACATCTATTAAAAACCGATTATCCAAAAACACATATTATCACACCAACAGAAAACTCACATCTCACACATCATTTCTCACATACTCTTTCATCCCCATTCATACAAAACACCACTTGTACTTGTGCAAAGGTCACAATCTTAGTAATTCTGTTCTGTAATCAGAACACCACTTCTATTTGGGTTTGTGCCTTGTTCACTCAAAGTGCCTAATTGACAATATTTTAAGAACCAAAGACAGGGTGAATGTTCCAAGGTGGTTGCTCTTGAACATGTATCAATTACCACATTTTGTCTGTATAAACCCAAGTTAGAGGCAACTCTGAAAGGAGTAGGCTCTATGGTGATGTCGACTTGAGTTTCGGGCAACCAGATCGGCCTATACAATTTTTGTCTAGTGCACCTCATCAGGACATATACATTACAAAAAACAAACAGTTCCTTATATAAAAACTTCAAGTTGGTGTGAATTAGATGTTGTCCAATGTTCAATGAGTGATTTCTTCAACTTTACAGGGTGCCAAGTTTCTGTAAGCCAAGTGTATTTCCAGAAGAGCCACTTTCAGGTTGCTTCTCCCAATGAGTTTAATTATTCCATCTTTAGGCTATCCATTATAGTGGCATGGTTTAATGTCTATACCTGCATACTTCCATTCAGTTAACAATTCCACTTGTCACTTTTCCAAATTTCACGGAAGTGTGTCAGATTCTTGATGCTGCTAGGATGCAGAAAACTTGTGAAACATTGGCGCTATTCCAAATGGTTGCAGATGGTGAAACTGAGTGAAGTGCAGTTTCCCTCAAAAACAAGGTGGTTTACCGATATCAACAGTCATTTCGGGTCTGTCCAGCTACCGACCCTGCCATCGTCCGGCATGCATGTTGGGGATGGCTGATGTGCAGGCACCAAATAGCAGGGCACGTGGCCGGCAGGCAGGCAGACAGCAGCTGATGGCTCGTGGGAGGTGTCTAGGGGATCTGGGGGCAGGAAAATGGCCTTCTGGGCAGGAGCGTGGTCTTCTGTGTGTTGTCGCGTGGCCAGCTTGATACAGAGTGAATTGGCATGTGAAAAAACAGCACGTCAGCGTGTAATTCGAGGAAAGGCCCTTAGCACATAAGCGCGTAAGTAACGTGACGCGCACAGGCGTTTCCCTCGGCATTGGTGCATAGTGAATCTGCACGTGCAAAAACAGTACGTCCGTGTGTTAATGCGTGTAATTCAAGGAAAGGTCCTAAGGGGGTAAGTGAAGTGACACGTGTGGGCGTTTCCCTCTGGAAATGTTAAAGGTGAGCAGGGCCAGCAGTTCGCTGTACATGCTTTTCGTGGAGATCGACGCATGTGTTGCTACTTCTTATTGTTTCACGCACCATCACTAATTCACAGCGGATCAAGGATGTATCTCTTCTTTTGGCGGGGGTATTGGCTATGCGTGTTTTTCATTACCACGCTTGTCAGACGGTGAGTCGCGCACACTATTTTTCCCACTGCGGGTGGTCATAGGAGCCTGCGTGTCCCATGCGTATGTGTTTTTCGTGTCCCTGGGTGCCACCGCGTACTGCAGGAGGTTAATTCCACACACGTGCGCTACCGGGGGTTGCGTACACAGTTTTACTGCAGTTTTGGGGTGCCTGAGGGTTGCGTGACCCATCATTTTCTCACCGGAGTCACATACAGCCTTGCAGGGACACAGGGGTGCTGTTTACATCTAGTACCCCACCCCCTTCACCCCAATTGCCCAGGACAGTTGTCGTGTACACCTCCATTGGCACTACTACATCTGTGCCATGGTTGGGAGGCCACGAAAGGTGAGGGGCGCCTCAGCTGGGTGTCCTCCATGTGGTGGGCATGGTCAGGGACTTGGCCAAGGTGACCAGGGTGTAGGGGGACTCCAGGGTGTCCAGGGTGGCTGCAGAGGGGGGAGAGGCAGGGGTGCGCCACTTCGGCAGGATGTTCTGCCATGTGTTGGTGCAGTGATGCCACCACCCCCTGTGGTTCTGGGAAATGCAGCTCTTGCATCTGACACTGACGGCCATGTGACCCAGGAGTCAGTTTCATCGACTGCCATGTGTCCAAGGGTAGTGGTAGCCGCAGGTGCATCTGTGGCCCCCACCACCCCGGCTCAGGGTCGGCAAGTGCATGCTGTTTTGGCACCTGAAGAGTCCCAGGATGATTTCCAGGTGGTCAGGAGGCATGTGGTAAGTGCACGCAGGGCTGCTCTGACCGAGGCACATGTCCCTGGGGCAGTGTTGTCATCTGCTGCCCCGAGCAGCCGGGTGTTGGCAACTGCATGGGAAGATGCAGCCAACACTACCCCGGCTGTGAGTCTGCCAGCCAGGACAGTCTCGGTCAATAACTTTGGCACAGCGGCTGTTGCTGCGCTGGGTCCAGTCAAGAGCACCCAGCAGCCACTGACGCAAGTCAGGGATTCCGTCCTAGTTTCACCTGCCACTCCCTGGGTTCAATCCACCAGCGCCACTGCCCCTACTGATCAAGGCGGCATTTGCCAGTCAGGGTCTGGATCACTGGCCAGGAGGAGGAAGGTTGCTCCTGCACAAGAGGCTGGGACACCAGACACGGCTCCAGCCTCCAGCATGTCGAGGAAGAAGCCTTTCGGCAAGCAGGAACTGGACTTCCTTGTGAGCTACATGTCGGAACATGACCATGATATGCTATTGGGCCCAAATTGTCACACTACGCCTGCCCAGCGTTGAGACCATTGGTAGCATGTTACAGATGGTGTTAGTGCATTCGGACATGAGGTGCACACAGCTCAGGAGTGCAAAAAGCATTGGGATGACCTCCACCGCTGTGCTAAGCTAAAGCGTGCCTCCAATTATGCCATGACTCGGGTGACTGCCAGTGGGCCACCACCTGAGGAGGAAGCGCATACTCTGCATGAGGTGATCGCTGTGGAGTTCATCCCGGCACAAATTGGTCAAAGGAGTGGGATAGATGCTGGATTTTGATGCCCCATCCAGTGAGTGTTGTTGTGTGTTTGACCAGGTCATGTGTGGTTTGCTTGTGCGATCTGTTGTGCTTGACTGCCAATACATGCTATGTGTACATGGTTCTCATGTGCAAGTCATGCAATGCTTCACTAATGCATGCCTGCTGTGCAGCATGCTGGACATGTATTGCAGACAGGAACTGTCCTCATCACCACACTTGCACCTTACTCACATGCTAGTCACCCGGCTGCCCCTCGGTCCATGTTCCAGATCACTGGCCCTTCTGCATGTAGCCTGGGGTGTCTTTCCACTCAGCACTCTGACTATGTCATTGCATGACTGACGTGCATGTGTGTTCTGCCTGCATGCGGATACTCCACGTAGGCATGCTCCCTTGCCCCTCCACCCCCCTGCACCACAATTTCACCATGGCACTGGAGGGTAACATGTTGGACTACTGCAATGGCCTGTTCAACGCTCCTGTCTACATGCACACTTCCCCCTGCCAACCTCCCAGACACATATTGTGGGGTACATCCTTTGTCCTTGGTGCAGGGTGTTTCACTCGGACTGTGCAAATGGCAGATGCTCCGCAGGGCATGAGTGCCCATTCATACTCCATGTGCATTCCATGCATGCCCCTATGTGTCCTTGGCAGGATGATCATAGTAGTACGTGTCCAGGATGACATACATTTAATGGCTTTTGATCATCCATTCCATGTCCACTCTGGCTCAGTCCCGCATCACGCACATGTTTAGGGTGTCATGCATTGTGTGGGGCACAGGCCTCCCCCGGTTTCAGGCCCCCTGACTCTGTCCCACTGGTGGATTGACTTCTGCACAAATGGGTGTACTACAGAGGGTTCATCATGTGTCCTGCTTACTGTCCTATTTTCATCTGCTGTGTTGTCAGTTGACTCAGATGATGCAATTGACACTACTCAACACTGTTTGCCAATACACAATTCTCTGGTCAACCTTTCACTGCTATGCAATTCCTAACTGCATTTTCACTATGGGGGGGTTGCCTGTAGCCATGCAACCCATTGCATGCACATAGAACGTGAAGCCTGACCTTGCCCTTACACTGCCTTCATGTTTATTGGTTGACATCATAATGTACTTGTTGATGTAGATAGTCGGTAACGTACACATGTTCTGCATTGCACCAACCCACTTCTGAGCCATGTTACACCGTTCTAAATGCCTACTCACTGCTGCAATGTCAAAGTGACCTGGCATGTATGGTCAGATTGTCATCTCCTCACTGTCATGAAAGGCACGGGCACAGGTGCACAGCATTGGAACACCCTAGCGGATGTTTACCAAAGTTGATTGGTTAATCTGTGGCCTATACTAACTGGTATAGGCTGCAGATTGAGTATAGCCTGCAAATCGGGTTGTAATGATTGTGGAGCTGTCTGCATGTGTGTATGTGTACACTTTCACATACATGAAAGTAAGCAGCGTTGTAGCTGCTTGCTTTGCTGTATAGGATGCTATTCATAATCACCATATGGGTGTATATGGACACAGGTGTTTTTGAACACTTTCACATGTACATATGCAAGCAGCTTCAACATTGGGTAGTGCAACATTGCAGCTACTCACTTATGTGTGTGTGATAGTGTTCATTTACACATGTGTCCTCCACAGCTTTTTTGTTGAATGACTAATATGTAGTTGATTAACGTTAATGCTGCTGAGATTTCAGCATTGCGCCCGTTATGTTCAACTGGCACAATCCTGAAGGTGCACTGTCATGCAGTATGTGTACGCGCTGGCCAACTTAGCTAATCTGGTGGGGCCTAGCCGTGATGATTTGATACACTGAATAATGGTTTAGGGCACAATCAATTCACAATGTGCTCAATCATGCCCTGAGGGGTGTTCTGGAGGCTAAGTGGCCGGCAGCTCAGACCGTACTGGGCGTTATGACCCCTCATGCCTGGTTGCAGGCCCTCGCTTTGCCCGGGACATTCACTATGTCTACATGGCCCATGACGCCCGGTACGGGCTGAGCTGCAGATGGATGTAGCTATATTGGTGATGATTTAGTGATGCATGTCTACATGCATCTTACGTGCGTCATGGTGTGTTTGGATTCACTTGCAGCTGTGGCCATTTGGCAGTTCAGACATGCTTATGGTATGTGCCATCTCTTTGTTGCCATCTGTCATTTATGCCTGTGACATGTGCCTGACGGAGGTGGTGTGTGATGGAGGTGATATACTATATTCAGTACATGTGTAGGCTTCGTTAGTTACACACATCCATTTCTGCTTTTGGGATGTGTTTGCATATCAATTCCACTGGATGCATGCCGGAATTTCATGTGTGTGTGACATGTTTGCTTTGGGTGTCGTTGTGATGTCTATGTGTGTGTGGGTTATGTGCTTCTGACATGTGTAATGATGTTTGTTTGTTCCACATTACAGATGATGACGCAATGGAGAGGATGGTGATGTCATTCCTGAAGCGGGGCTGCTTTTACATCAGCAAGCCGGAAAAAGTGGGAGTCGTGGGGTGGTAGGCCACGAGAACCCACTTGTGCTCCAGACCATCGTGTCCAGGCCTGGCAATCAGTGTAGCTTGGATGATCACTCTGACAACAATGTTGAGTTGGATGTGCCTCATGTCCATTCGTCGATGGTGAGTGATTCTGATGTGGACGATCTTCTGTCCGTGACACCTGCACTGAGGGGCCAGACGGTGTTGGAACCTCTGCCTGTGGTGGATCGGGACGCACGGTCACACTCCACACCAGTTGCTGATATGCCTGGGGTATCACATGAATGGAGGGATGTAGTCCTGCGGCCGCGGGCGGTGCCAATCCAGCAATGATCACAGCTCCTTGGGCCCCGCGGGTGTCAAGTCCGGCAACGCGGTGGCCGTGCGCCACTGGGGTATACTGAGTAGGAGCAATACATGTATGCCAATTCAGAACAACAGGGGGCAGCTATTGATAAGATCGCTCAGAGCATGGAACGTGAGGCCCGATCCGTGCTCCTCCCTGCTAGGCAGGTGGATCTCCAGAAGTGGGCAGCACAGTCCATGGCCCGCTCACTCAGGCTGGGCATGGCGGCCTCAGACAGGGCACGCTGGGCTGAAATGGTGTCTCTGTGTCAAGCACTTGCTGCTCACGCAGAGGCACACAAGAAGGCCCTGAGGGATGACCATCAATCCCTCAGATCTACTCTGGGTGTGCTCAACATGTCCCAGAGAAAGCGGTCAGAGGAGAGGTTGGAGCAGCTTGAGAATACCATCTCGGCTGAGCTATGTGCATGCTGGGAGGTGCTCCAGCTGTCATGTGAGGCCATGCAGGCAGAACTCTGTGTTACACATGCTACCTTGCAAGAGGAATCACGCGCATTACGTGAGGTGCTGCATGCTGACCTACGTGTCATCGCCGCACGGGACCAGGCTTACCAGTCCTGCAGACTTGCTGCTGTCAATGGGCAAGCTGCGCATAGGCGTGGTCAGTTTACTGTGTCACGTCCACCTTCTGCTTTCCATCCAGAGGCTGAGCAGGCTGACGACTTATCTCCCACACAGGTCGGGCCGTGCAGGCGTTGAGCCCATGGAGGTTTTTTTTATCTCAACATCATTGCATGTGGTTGTTGAGGTGCACCCTGTACCTCCCCCCTCCTGGGTGCATCCCCGGGTCATATGTGGCCATTTTTTATTTTATTAGTTTAATTAGTTTAATATTGTTTGTCTATTGTGCATTCGTGTGACGCTTTGGTGCTTTGTGGCTTTTGAAAGCATCCACTATCTGTTCCAGCTGGGCCCATTCAAGCTTATCTTGTGTATGTGTTTGTGGCTTGGGGTCCTGACACATATGCCACTCCTACTTCCCCTTTCCATGGGCTTGCAAGGATGGTTCGGTGTGACAACAATTTACACAAGGGCATTGGACTTTCGTCATATCTGTGGCCTCTCTGCTGCTGTACTACTTGTGTTTACACCCCTGGTGGGGATCATGGATGTTTTCTCCATGGCATTTCTGCAATCAATTTTGGTGAGTACATTTTTGAACTGTCCATTTATTGATGTTGATTGTGATGTATTTTCATTTCTTGCCTGTATACGTGCTGATGCACTTCATGCTGTAGACGGTAGCCTGGACCCTTTAGCTGTGAAAGTCACACCAATGGTGGGAGGGGGCCAGGTGGTGCCAATGTCAAGTTGTTACGTGTTGAGTTCAGCCTCTGGGGATTGTGGCAAAGGAGGATGCATTAGCTATGTGACCCAAGAGGCACAACTCACGGTCCAGTCCTCACCTGAGATGTCCGCCTATACTACTACTCCTCTCCATTCTGTTTGGACAGCATGTTGTATCTGTCTTTCCTCTTGGACTTTGCTGCTGCCTGATGGCACAGTTTTCCTACTGGACGACAGCTCTTTTACTTTTTTTTACACTCTCTTGCCTTTAGTCCCTGTTTTTCTTCCTCCTGCTATCCTTGTTGCAGATCTGTCTGCCCGTCTCTTGGGCAGTTATTTCCGTGTACTCTTACACTGCCTCAGTTTACCTCCGTACACTTCTGTTCCACAGCATCTCTCTGTCGCTCCTCCTGTCTTTCATCTATTACATCCATGCCTTTATGGTGACTTTTGGCTTTTACCAATGCTATTCAACTGTTGTGGTTCTTAACTTGCTGTCAGCTGTTTCTGGGTATCTCCCATTCACTGTGCCTTTCCAGACTTGTGCTGTCTCTGCCTTTCTTCGTTCACACTATCAAGGATTGATTGTGTTTCAGCTCAACTATCCAGTTGTGCCAGCCTCCTTGGTTATTTTCTACTCAAGTTCCAGCTCTACCTGTCAGGGTACATACCTTGCGGTTGTGTGGGAGGAGGTCAGATGTAGGTTCAGACATGGCCCAGTAACAAGCAGCATAAAGAAACACACACAGACAGGATACCAGCCTTATGAAAGGCTTTTATGCCCTTTCTGCAGGAAAAGGAGCCTCCAGACTTCCTTTCCCAGCAGACACTGGGCCAAGAACTACCTTCCCACATTGAAGTTGCACCTCGCCACACGCTGCTAGCAGCCCATCCAAGGCCCATACTATCATGTGTGATTCTTAACACATGGTCTTCCGTTTACCGCGGAGCCACGTGCGACTACCTTACCGCACGAACAGTGTATAAACCATCAAGGGGGCAAGTAAAACAATATGAACAAAGCAGCAGACAAGAGTGCTTGTTTGGGGAGGAGTCAGTAAATTCGAGGCTTGAATGGTGTTGTGTGTGCGAGGCAACACCCACAGAATAGTAACTCAGCTCTCTTTGCAGCATTAAACCGCTACTGTTACCGGACCTGAGAGTGCGCAGGCAGGTGGCCAGCACTCACCCCAGAGATAAGTCTCTCTTTGGCTCACCTTTCAGCCAGTTTGTACAATGTGCATGAGGAACATGGTTTTTCTAATTGAGCATGTGTAATTGTCAATTGTTGTATTTTTGTATTTTCCCTACTTTCCCTTGCCCATCCGCCTCCCCTCTCCTGACCCTCTTTCCAGTTATCCTAAATACCGATACCTATCCAACCAACGGATCCCTAACCCTCTTTCCCCGCAAGGGTCTCGGAGGCCTTTGTAAGTTTTACCTTGTAGGTGCTCAGACCGCGGAGGGGGTGGTTGGTTCCTGCCACTCCTGCGCCTGGAGACCGGATCTGTGACACTACCCATCAGTTGTGGCATCGTCATTGATTATTGTGTACTCAAATTGCTACCCATTGTTCAAGAGGAGAGGAATTCACTGACGGGCCCATAGGTCAGCGCTCAACCTCTAGAACTTGTAAGACAAGATAGCTGCACCATGTGAGGACAGGGGGTGCAGGATTCACTTACTCCAACACGACTCAATAATGAGGACTCAGTAAGTTGGCAAAGGGAAGTCCGTTTAATGACAAGTACATCAAACAGAGAAACAAATGGAAATCAGCAGCACTGCAATCACCTGTCTTGCTCCGACTTCCTCGAACTTCAGTCCAACAGTCATTGTTATAGGCAAAACTCATCATCACTGACGTCTAATTCTATAAGAAATCATCATGCAATATAATTGGTTAGGAAAGGTAACTTAAGTATAGGTGATATATCATATCATATCATATCATATCATATGATAATAGGGCATGCGGATTGGATAACTCTTATCGGGTGGGCGTCTACTCCCATCCCTCTACATCACGCATGATAGACATCACTACAACTACGACGTCTTATTGGTTCTACTATCTATAGGACTCCAGATAACTTGGTCATTGTGATTGGGCAGGTTACACCCCTAGACATAAATCCCTCTTTTAATTAGCAGCATGCAGAATGGACACCCATGTGTCTGATGTCCCAAGTTTCACCCTGTCTCCTTTCCATCAATCAGTGTTTTAGGGCGATGTGTCAATTAGTTGGCTAAGGATGGCCTCAAAACTGTAGTCTCTTATCGGGAAAAGTTATAGCATCCTCGGGACCTGGATGACATCAGGCGGTGGTACTTATTCGCGCCTGGCTGGTCATGTGTTAGTTCACCATGAATCTGCTTCAGTTTCCAGCTTTTAGTGCATTTAATTCTGTTTCAGTCTCGCCACCTGCAAGGGCCCCTCTTATCTTGACCTTCATGAGGCAGGCTGGTATGCTCTGAAGTTTGAGTCTTGTTAGCTGACACTCTCCTCCCTTTCCCTGGTTGACCTCGATTTCCTAGGCATGAGCCACTCTTTGTTGAGTTTCGATTCCGCTCCTTCTCTTGCCTTTGGCTGGGTTACAAAACTTGGCCTGTCAGGCCTCTGGCCGCCTGGGTACATTTCTGATTTTACAAAATGGAGTCGCACTTGTATAATGTGCCTTATTGAGGTAGATATATGGTTGGCGCTTGCCGCTCTATCTTCTACTAAGCATTGCAAGCAGTATCGATTTCTTAGCATCTTACGTTTCAAGCCTATTTACACACGTTTAACAGGTTGGTTGCTTCCATCTTGTCTCGTAGCACTGTTTCCTTACGTTTTAACATTGTCTCTTCTCTGTGTCCATTACATTTATTTTCGTAGTTACTCGGACTGGCGTTCTTGTCTTCGATAGCCGCTTTTGTTCATTCACGAGTCTGTTCAGGCCCTTGTGTCATTTCCACTGGCCTTCCATTAAGGCTTTTGGGGTCTCTTCGTGGACCGTATGTAGGAACTCCTCATTTTGTATCAGCGGCTGGTATGGCTGTCTGATAGGGTACCCTGCTGCCCAGGTTTGTCTGGTTATGGGTACTTCAACAGGTATGGATCTTCTGATGTATACTGGACAGAGCCCCAGTGCAGCTCTTTGTAGGTTCATTTGCTCCTCATACGTCACATACCTTGGCGAGTATGCTCCTGATACCTCAAAATGAGGGGAAGGGGTGCAGGCCATGCCTGGGACCTCCTCCACACTCCCCCTTCTGGTAGGTTCATCGACCACTTCTGCAACCTCCTTTGCATTTATTTCTTTTGATTCTTCGGTGTCATGTTCATCGTCTTAAGGGTTTGTACATGATGGTGTGAATGTGTGAGCCTTTGCAGTCCATATTTTTATAACTCATTTCAAACTCCCTGCTGTTTTCACATGTTCGTCTTTGTTCCATGTCATTAGCTGACATTGTCCATTTGGGCTGCAGTAGATCCATTTTCCTTCATACCTTCTTCGTTTCTTAGAGTATGTGAACCTTGTTCCTTCTGGCGCAAATTTGCTGGCTTTCACAAAGTCTTATTTCTTCATCAGTCAGGTCTCTGGGCTTCAACCCTAGCTCAACATCAACCATTATTTTCATCCCTATGTCTTTCTTCACAGTTTTCTGGCACTGCGTAATGATTATCTTGATAACACAGAATCCTAGCAATACCATTGCTAATAGAGCTCCCAGAAACTTGAATATATCTGCCATCCATTGTGGGGCCCACGAGAATAGGTCTCCAAACCAGCTGTCATCGTCCACTTCATCACTTTCAACGATCATCTGGTTTTTCAGGTTTGTCAACATGCTTATGGCCTCTGTTAGGGTTCCATTTTCTTCAACCTGTGATGGTACAAATGTGCAACATGATTCTCCAATTTCTGCACAAAAACCTCCTTCCATTGCAGTGATCATGTCAAGCACATATCTGTTTTGGAGGGTCATCAGTCTGATTGCTCTCAGCTCTTCTTTGATCGCATTGAATCATGTTATAGTGGTATTGATGGTCTGCAATAACTCCCATCTGGTTATCTGCAACCATTTAGCATTCACTCCAACTTGGATGTGGGGCAGGAGTAGTGTTGTGAATACTGTTTAAGTGAGGCTGAACAGCCTGTGCTTGTACAGGATTGCATGGAATGCCTCTTCTGATTTGGGAGAAAAGTAATTTTCCCTCTTCATCCTGGATACAAGTTCCACAGATCTCCTTCTTCTTAGATGAGCATCTGCTTTTGGGAAACTGTCCAACTTCAGGTCATTCTTAGGGATTGCTAGCGCGGAAACATGGACGTTCAATAGTGTGCATATGCCTCCCCAGTTTTTCGGCAGGCTTATGTATGCCTTGGATCCACATGCCCAGTAATGGTCCATGATAACTGCGGTACCTTGTGTCATTCCTGGGGCTTCAAAGATTCTTCCACAGTTTACATTCTCTCCATCTTCATTGTGCCATTACTTCTGAAGCATAGTTTCGGGCTTTCCAGTGGTACTATTTGCAGGGGTCCTCCTCTGTCTTCGACCCATGTTAGCAGTTTTACCAACCTTGGCCACAGAGGTTTGCATAACCTCTGCTAATTCTCTATTGCTTCTTTGCAGGCTCCAAGGACCATCCACGCTGGGCAGATTACTATTACGTCCTCCTATCCATCTGGGGAGACCACTGACCCCCCAGATCTGCATTTGGCCTCTGTTCTTCCAGATTTGAGCCTCTTCTGCAGTCTTTCCTTGAACGTTCAGTCTCGGGTTAACTTCCCATCTTATCCCTGATCCTTTGATGCCAGGGTTATCATACCTGATCACATGATTTCTGGTGTGCTCTCGGTTTCTTGTTTTAGTGGCCCATATCAACAAGGCATCTTTTCCCATAAATTGTCCTCTGGTGTTGCACATTGCTACATGTGACATACAGTGTGCTGTAAGGACATCAATTTCTATGGCCACGAAGATCTTGGATTTTCCCACGCTGTATGGTAGTAGAGCACAGACAAAGCATTCCCCTTCCGACTGTCTTCGTCCTACTTCCTTCATGTGCTGGTACCATATGTTGTTTCCGAGATGGGCTGTGCTGTCCAGGTAATCATTAAGTTCATTGTTATCTTCGTGTGGGCTTCTCTTGATTCTCAGCGTTCTTCTGTAGTTTGCTATGACTATGGACCTCATTACGAGTCCGGCGGTAACCGAGGCGGTAAAACCACCTGGTTACCGCCGGACTCGTATTACCATTACGCCTCCGTGATTCCCGGAATTACCGGGGCATTACAACCCCGGTTTTCCGGGAATCACGGAGGCGGAATGGTGTTAATCCCCATTCCCATTGAGTCCTGTGGGACTCAATGGGAATGGGGATCATGGAAACACCGGCAGCATCTCGCAATGCTGCCGGTGTTTCCTCGTCCGCCTGCAGGTGGGCGGTGTTAAACCCGCCAGGTCAAACCTGGCGGGAACATCACCTCCCGCCTGCAGGAGTCGGGATCAGGCAGTCCGAAAACAACGGTGGCAGCGGGTTTACCGCCACCGTTATTTCCAGACCGCCTGATTTGTAATGAGGCCCTATGTCTCTAAATGCGTCTGTGCTGCTTTTCCTCTCTGGGTGTCTCAGTGGAGCAGGCTGCCTCGGCTGCATCACTGTGGTAGGAGAAGGTTTTGTGATTCCTTTCCTTCCCTTTTGTATTTTGTCGTAGACTTCCTCTAACCGCCATTGGCTCCCCAGCCTCCCAACGCGTGGTCGTCTTGTAGGCCTGAGGCTTGTTCCAACGCGTGGTCGTCTTGTAGGCCTGAGGCTTGTTCCTTACGTTGGAGTAGGTGTGCTTGCTGTTATAGTCTTTATAGTGCTGCCTTTCAGCTCCTCATGCAGTTTCTTTGCTCTGACTATGAAAGGGAACAAATAGTCTATCAGCATTTGTGTTTTCTCTGTGAATCCCTTTGTGGCCACTTCTGTTCTTTTGAGGGATTTTGCTATGCCCGCTCTCTCTAGTGTTTCACATGGCTCCTCTTGGGTACTTCCACTGTTTTCTGAAACTGATTGTTCGGCAGGCAGTCTCCCCTTCTCTGCTGCCTTCGTTGGAGGCCCTGTAGCCATTGACACTTGCCCTTGTCTGTGTGGATCCTGTGTGTGGGTGCTTGCAGTGGTCAGTGCAGCGTTTTCATTCATTCCGTGCTGACCCTGTCTCCAGATTTTCTCTTAATTTGTTACCTCAAATGTGTCTAAATCATTGCTCATTACATTTAAATTGAGTTTGTTACTTTTATCATCAGGTTTTCTTGGGACTGGAATGACTATATAGGGTCTGGGTGCTTTCGTAGCCCCATATGGTCATTATCTGGTAGGTGCACTGAGATTGGGACACTTCGTGCACCAATAAAGAAAGCAGTTCTGATTGTTAATGACAGAAAAACAATAATAATAACTATACATATACACATAATCGTTCGGAATGACAATTTGCAGTATTTTCTTCCAGGGAAGTGGGGGCGCCCTTCTGTTGGTGGTAAAACCAAGTTACTGTTCTGGGCCCCCATTTCGAATGAGTTCATAGTCAGTTATTTATTCCTTCTCTTGCTCTGGTCTCGTAGTTCGAGAGTTCATTACTATTAAAGTGACAAGTGTTTCTCCAAATGTCCCCCCTCATGTGAGTGACGACGGTAGTCTCTGGGTACTCAGTACAGTTCCTGTGCTAGACTATGGAAAAGGGTTAGGCTAGCAACTTTGGTACATCACATTCATTATGTATATCTATACTAGGTGAGGTCCCAGTGCTCTCCTTGAATTTGCTTTGGTCCTGAGGACATGCTGGAACTTGCTCAATGCGAAAGAATGAAAAGATGGAACCGCTAAAAATCACACAAAAATAGAATGTTGTAAAAATAAAAAATAAAATAAAAAGAAAAGTGAACATATGAAAAAATAGGAAAGAATGAGACAAATGAAGAAAAAGGAAAATAAGATGGTGAAGTTCTTGTGTCCGCTCCTTTCGCTCGGTCTCTCGGCGACAAGTTGAATAACAGTGTCTCTCTCCTCGATCTATTCTGCGGCGGAAGGTTTATTGAGATCTCCTCTTCACAAGGCTCTCCTCAGCAGTAGATGAACATAATTACTTCTCAGTTGCGCTATGATGGCTCTCAGGAGCTTGTTTAATTGTGCATTCTTTACTGGGTCTCTGAGGAATGCGAGTATGTCAACATTGTTGGGTCTCCCCACTAACCTAGGAAAGTTCTCAATGATGTGAAAGAAAACACAGTATGCATATTGGATGTCTTCTGGTGATAATGACATTTGACCTGTTCTTGCTGGATTCGAGGCTACAGGTTTTTCCTTTTACGTGAACAGTCTCTGCACTTTCCTGCTGCGTGGATTGCAACCACGTGGTTTAGTTTGTACCACACTCGGTTTAGGAATTTGTTGTTTCTTTGATCTCTGATAAATGTTAGGGCATCCGTGGTTCTTCCTACGAGTCCTGGGCATTCCTCTATGATGCGAAAGAAAAGCGTGTATGTCAACTCATCAATGATCACTTGTGGTGGAAGCATCTGCGCCCTTATCACCGTGCTCGGGCAGTACATGAAGGCTTCCGCGATGACAGTCAGTAGTTGCCAGATTATTTTCTTGTTGGCTGGATCTTGGACAAAGTCTGTGATACTGGTAACTCTCCTTACAAGTGATGGGTATGACAACACCACAAGTTGGAAATAGGTTAGTACATCCCACTTGAGACTTCTGCTGGAATGTACCATAAATTCTGTGAACAAAGACTCGATACAGATTGCTCCAGGATACTGTGTTACACTCTCAGGCAGTGTCTTATTTGCAGTCTATCAGAGTCTTGATTCTTTGTACTATTTGGGCATGACGTGCTTTCACAAGTTCATTTTATCAATGTTGTTGTGACTTTGGATGTGCTTCTCTTTACCCTGCAACTGGGATGTACAGAGTGTTTATGTCCTTATCCCCCTTTGCTTGGGGTACCTGTCCAGTTTTATGCCACAACTTGCATCGGGTTCTTTGTCTTGGTTTTCCTGCTCATGCGTCCTTCTTCCTCGCTATGGATCTTGTCTGCACGTGCTGAGGTTCTTCCCTGACGTCTGTGGTTTCTTCACAGTTGGATGCAGCAGGGGGGCTCTCCCCTATATACTGTTTAATGTCATTTATGAAGATCGATGCCCTTCTGCCCTGGAGCTTGACAGCGGAGGGGGTGCAGTCCTCTATGATGAAAGGGCCATTACATCTTGGCTCGTCCCACCTCTATCTGGGAAAGTTCTTCACAAGCACGCTGTCACCAGGGAAGACGAGGGGCACATGTACACCTTGCTCGGTGTCTGCTTCAGCACTTCCTGCTGTGTTTCGTGCTGCACTGTCCCCTTTTCGCCGTCGCTGCAGCTGGCCTGTAATGACAGAGGCACTGGATGTCATACAGCTTAGGCAGTCCTGCATCTCTGTTCCCAGAACCTCCCTAGTCAGCTGGGCATCACATCTAGCTCTATTCCGGGGGGTATGAGGGGTCCTCATCCTTCTGCCTGTAACTATCTCGTGCGGCGTGAGATGATGGTCGGAGCTGGGTTGGTTCCGAAGTGCATACAATGCCAATGGTAGACAGTGCTGCCATCTCTTCCTTAATGTGAGCTTCAACTTGGCTATCCTCTCATTAAGCAAGCCGTTGATCCGTTCACATATCCCATTCCCCTCAGGATGATACGCTGACGAGAACTTGTGCTTTATACCAAGCAACAAGCTAATCTGTTTCAAAACTAAATTTACAAAGTGAGCCCCGTTATCTGATCTCATTAATTCGCACACCCCCCTTCTAGGGAACACTTCCCTCACTAGGAACTTGGCAGCACAGGTAGCATCTGGGTGTGTACAGGGACCTGCTTCTATCCATCTAGTGAATGGACACACCACCGCAATTAAATACCTGTACCCGTTGCACACTTGAATCATGTCGACGTAGTCGATATGCAAGTGCTGGAATGGCCCATTCGGTCTGGGGATGATCCCTCTCACTACTTTTAATGTGTGCCCAGCAGTGAATTGCTGGCATATTATACAGTTCACCATAAAAAATGCAACATGCTCCGCTAAATTCGGTGTGAACCAGTCTTCTGCGAGCGTTGCAGCCAGGTTTTCTTTTGACATGTGAATAAGGTAGTGCAGTTGCTCTAACGCTACTTTTAGAAGGGCGACAGGCATTACTGGTTTACCAGTTCTATCTTGCCACCACAACCCGTCAGATGGGTTTAAAGAACACCCTTGACGCTTCCACAAATTTTTCTCCTGCTGAGGTGCCTCCCCCTGGAGCTCCATTAGCTGAGTCTGCCCCATATTGCTATAGGCTTCTGTTCTGGTGTGGCTCGCGCTACCATCATCCGCTCATGGGTACGTGCCACCTCCTCGTCCTTTATTGTTTAATTCTTGAATGCCATGCGCTTGGCTTCCGTGTCTGCTTCATGATTTCCACGTGACACGAAATCCGTCCCCTTGGTATGAGTGGCTCATTTCACAACCGCTATGCCCACTGGGAGCTGTTGTGCTTTTATCAGCCTGTCCAATAAGGCTGCATGTTGCACTGGCGTGCCGTCTGCTCAGAGGTAGCTCCTCCTTTTCCAGCGTGCTAGACCTGCATGTACTGTGGACGTCACATAGGCTGAGTCACTGTACACAGTTACTTCCCGGTCTGCATGATTCTCAATGGCGAGTATCAGTGCCAGCAGTTCTGCAGCTTGCGCAGAATAGTGAGAGGGTATTCGCGCACTGACGAGTACTCGAAACTCTCCATTCGCTAGGTGTTTTACCACGTCTGTATACCTTTGTCCGTCTTCTTGGTCGATTCTCGAAGAACCGTCAATGAACATGATTTCGCCACCTGCCAGGGCATTTTACTTTACCCTGGGGATTTCATCATAGAATTCCTCATAATTCGCACAGTCATGTATAGGTTCTCCTTCTGCGACTGGCTCAGCTATGAATGTAGCAGGGTTCACAGTTTTACATCAAACTATTTTGATCAATGGGTTAGAGATAATCACCTCATAGGCGGAAGCTCTCTGAGATGTCAGTGTGCCCTTTGGCTTCTCTAGTATGATGAACAGCAAATGTTCAACATACAATGTCATGGAGCACCCCATCACGATGGATGACGCCTTTTCGATAGCGAATGCGGCAGCAGCTAGATTTTGTCTGCATGGGAAGTGGCCCTTCATGACCGGGTCCAGACTCCCGCTGTAATATGCTAGGGGCTTGTACCCCAGCGAGGGTCGCTGCGCGAGCACTACCATCATAAAATTGCCATCGGTATGTGAGAACAGGTAGAATTCCTCTGCATAATTAGGAATCCCAAGAACTGGGGCCTTACAAATTGCTCCCTTGAGTTCTGCAAACCCTTTCTCCATTGCCTCAGTCTGTTCAATTTCTCCTTTTGTTGCCTGGGCTTTCTTCAAAGCCTGAAGCAAGGGCTTGGTATACGAGCTGTAGTCAAAGACCCATGCTCTGACATAATTGCACAGGCCTAAGAAGCTCTGCATTGGTTTTATTGTGCACGGCTTGGCCGTGTTCATGATAGCTTCAGCCCTTTCTGGGGTTATCTATTTTCCCTCATGAGAGATTAGTTGTCCTATGTACAACACCTCCTGTTGACAGTGCTACAACTTTTCCTTATCAACCTTGTATCCCTTTTCAGCCAGTATAGTCAATAGCTGGACAGAGTCGCGCCTGCATTGCTCTTCAGTGGTGCTGCAGATCAGAATGTCATCTACGTACTGCAAAACAACACTGTCCACCGCAATATTGCTTAGGTTCATTTGCAGGACTCTGTTGAAAATAGACGCAATACCCCTGTGGCAACCTCGTGCTTTTCATACGCATCTGTCTAAAAGTGAATGACATCAGGTCCTGAGAGTCACGGTGCAGTGGAATTGAGAAAAACACGTTTTTCAAATCGATCACCGTGAAATATTTTGGGTATGTTACATAGTATTGTGGATGGATTAGGGACTAGAGGGAACTCGGCTTCAACTATATTGTTTAATGCTCGTAAATCTTGGATTAAATGCCAAGACCCTCCCTTTGATTTCTTGACACGGTAAATAACCGTGTTGCAAGGTGATTCTGACATCACTAAGATGCCCTGCTCCATCATGGTGGAGATTGTCTTCGCAATCCCTTCATCCCCTTCTCTGGACATGGGATATTGTCGTGCTTGTGGTAAAATTGCTCCTGGTTTCAGTTTAATTTTTACTACTTCATAGGGCCCGGTAGTCCATACTGCGGCAGGCACTTGGGCCATGTCGTCATCAAAGTATTCTGGACGTACCAGCGCCAACATCATTCTCTGTGGCACCTCCCGTTTGATCATTTCAACCCAAAATGTGAGACTTACTTCCACTCTTGTCTCCTCTAGGACAGGGTGCTCTTCGAACAGATTGTCATCGGTGACGTCAGTCACTTGATACCCTTCTTCGATGGCGATAATTGCACAGCATTGTCTGCCTTCGTCATCATATCCTTCGACCAATACCACTTCCCTTCGCACTGCGGCAGATTTTATCATTAAGGGAAATACTTGTCCCTCCTCTTCGTGCATGGGTATTCTTGGCCTGAACAGAAACTGATCAGGGGTTCTCATAGTTTTGTCTGCAAGGCCTGGCAGTCTGTCATAAGCACCCGCACGCCATATGCAAAGACTTCTGGCTCTAACGGTACAGCTCTCATGGCTATACGTCCTGCGTATGCTCTGATCATTTTGCACACGTTTGAATAATGCATTCCTGGAGTGGAGCACACTATACCATTCTCGGTAAATGAGATGGTCATGTTTAATTTAGTCATCAGGTCCCGGCCCAGAATATTTACTGGGGTCTGATGTGAATATAGTAGGGGTACATTCATTTCGTGCTCTCCCACTGAGACTGGGAGTGCGTCTGTAAAGGGAACTCTACTATGAGCTCAGTGAAACTCTGAGTATCTATAGCCTCGCCGGACAAGGAAAATGTGCCCTCCCGAATGCACGAGCACGTTGCACCCGTGTCAACTAAGAAGGAATATTATTTACCCCCTATGACGACATTTACCCTAGGTTCCCTGTTAGGGTCTGGTGTCACTGATAGGATAGAGCACATCAGAGTCCCCCATGAGCTGTCCTATTTCATATACAGGTTCAGTCCACTGTATATGTGTGGGTTGCCCCCATTTCCAGGGCTAATTACCACTCCGGAATTAGTGGCCTGAGCTGTTTGTGGTGGTGCCTGCTGGGATTGTCCCTGTGGCAAGTTCCCCATGTTCGGTGGTTGAACCACTTGCTGTGACCTTGCTGCACGCCTGACACCTGCTGCTGTATGGTGTAATTTTGTGCACTGCCCTGTTGCAGGACGGCAGGCTGATTCACCATGCCTCCCCCATCCCTTGGCTATTTTGCCACAAGCCTTGGCTTCTGCACATGCGCGCCACATGTCCAGTCATTCCACACAGCCAACAAACTGGTGGTGGTCAGGCCATCTGTCCATCTGGCGTAGCTGGACTGCCCATCTGTGTGTTCTGAAAGCCACCTTGAATATTCGGAAAACCTCCTTGGTTACCTCGAAACCCTCCTTGACTACTCTGCCATCCGCTTCCTCCAAAACCCCTTCCTCTTGGGTAAAATCCTGTGTTACCCTGATTATTCTTCGATGGGTTGGTCGCTTGTTGTGCGCTTGGTTCGGCTGGGCGGTGAGCATGGCTCCCTCGAGAGCATACTGCGAGAGCTTCTTTTGCATCAGCTTCGCCTCCTCGGCCTTACAAGTTGCCTCCTTTTTCCGGTTCTTTTCTTGCAACAATCTACAGTAGTGTGCAATTGTCAACTGTATTTCGGCCCATGGTTTTGCTTCTACTCCTACCAATTTTTTTAGCTGCTTCTGCACCGGTTCAGGCAACCCCTGGCATAATATGCGGTAGAATACAGGGATAGATTTCGTCCAAGACTCATGCATTTCGAGCACCCAAGCGTCTTGAAAATTCTGGATATAAATCAACGGATCCTCTGACTCTTTCATTTTCCGAGTCATTATAGCCCCCATATCAGAAGTGTCTGGATATAGCGTTTGCAGCACTTTCCACACTGCTGCCCGACAGTTATTAAATGGCACTCCGTCATGTGAGGTATTAGTTAGGGTTACCCTAGGATAGCCTGCCCGTTTCCATACATCATCTGCTCTTTCATCAAGTATGGCAATTAGGAGGCCCTTAATGTCCCCTATGTCTAAGGTGACTCCCCCCGTCATTTTCTCTAACTCATGTATCCACTTTCCGGCTCCCGATGTCAGCATTGGAAGCTTATTTTTAAGGTTCTCTCAGTCCATGTGTGGCCATGGAATATATTGTGGTCTTGCTCCCCCCTTTTCCAGCAACGGCAATTGGAATACACAGTCCTCCTTCTCTTTCCCCATAGCTCTCTGGACTATTGGCAGGGTGGCATTCCCGCCTTGCCGTCTACCTGGCAATGCCCTTAGTCTGTCTGTATAGGCTGGTGTTGACGCCCCTTTCTGACCGTGGAGTGTCTCTTCATGTCGTCTGCACTGTCCGGCAGACTTTGGTGTCCTCGTTACGGAACCACTAGCGTCTGACCATCGTACCCCTCGCTCGGTCCCCTGGGAGCTGTTTTTCATACCATCTCCATTCTTCATGTGCCACATCCTCCGTTTCCCCACCAGAGTCAGATCCTGCATACTCCCATTTTACACAACTCCTTGCATCTTCTTTGTTCTGCCCAATCTCCAGCCTGTCAAGGGACAGTTCCCTGCTCCCACTACTTTGGGTGATATCCTCAGTGTCATATAGCTGAGTGCTCTATAAGCGCTCATCTTCTCTTCCCCCTTGGTAAATTAGTTCCAGCCCCATCTCGTCATAGATTTTATCAATCGTTTCCCCGATGCTTCTGGTGTCGAAGTTATCTTCAATATTTGTCCCGCTTGTACCTGGTACCGCATCGCTTGCAGGAAAGAATTCTTCTACGTCTTCCCATTCTACTGTAGGATTGGGTTTAATCACTTCCCGCTCCAAATATTCAAGATCTCGTGCCCTCTGTCTGCGCTTACGTTCCATTTCCTCAGCTATTTCTTTTTGCTTCTTTGCTTCTTCTCTAGCCTTATCTACTTCCCTCATCTGTTCATTTCTACATTCCCTTGCCCTTCTACTTTCCTTGTCTTCCCGCTTCTTTACTTTCCTTTCTTGCACTCGCCTTTCTTCCTCTAACTTTAGCATGTTCTGCCTGTACTTTTCATAGGCTGCGTATTGTGTGCGACTGAACGGTATTCCTTGCTCTTCGCAATATAGTTGTTCTCGCCTTAGCCTATCGTTCTTTCTTGTCCTTTCATCCCTTACTTCCATCCCTTTCTCTCTCTCTCCTTTGCGTCTCATCAGACCTCTCCCTTGGCCTCAAATCGTCACTTTTTTCCATCCAATTTCAGTAATATCTGACCTCCCACCCATTCGTCTTTCGCAAATGCTATCTCATCACTTCTACCTTCATTTCCTTTACGTTTATTTCCCTTTTTCTCCTTATCTGGAGGTGCACAACTCTGTGCCCAATCTTTCCCTTCATCTTCGCATCTCTCTTTGTCCCTTGAGACTGCGGAGGCGATGTTGTTTTCCTGTTCTTTTCCCTTATCGTCACTACTGTACGTAGGTGACTCATATGCGGGGTTGCTACACCCTGTGGCTGCCTTAAGTTCTCTTAGTGGGTAAAGCCCCTCTGTTTTACTCCCTTCAATGACTGGCTCAGGCGGGGCTGGTGGCGCGCCCCCCTCCGTACATACATTTAGTATCCAGTCTGTGGGTGGTTCTTCCACCTTCGTTTCTTCAAACATCTTCCACAATTCTAGAACAGCAAGACGTTTCTCTAGCTTCTTGCCTGTATATGTGGCATGCAGGAAAGTCATCATATGCTGTAAAACGGCTTTAGGGAGTGACCTGTTCTGGGGCCAAGGCATAAACATCTTGTTGGCGGTACCCTTAACCCACTCCGTGCTGTATTTCTTTAGTTTTGGTGCATGCTTGGGCAGTTGCATGCACAAATGCGCAAGCGGGGTAACTTCTTCCATTTTTAATTTCATCACTAACATTATTTACACAGTTCTTTAACCTTTCAATGGTATGAGCGAGCACCACATACGCAAGCTCCAATCCAATCTTTTCCCGCCAAAATGTATACCAACAATTTACTCAAAACCCATCAATTCAATGGTGATTCCCTCTTAGTTACAGAATCGCATAAAGCCAAAATGCATTTCAAACAATCATTAATACAATTATTTTACATTTGACATACAACAAGACACATATTACAGACACTTGACAGACTAGACGAACACCAGCTGGACACACGTATGCCTGCCTTCTAATCAATAGCCCGACATGGGGTGTAAACGAACCCCTTTGATGCCGTCTTTAATCATCACCATAGCCTAATCGTCCCCCCTCTGTGGGCTCTGAGTTTACGTTTCTTCTGACCGCTGTTTTAAAGCACAGGAATAAGGTGAATCCTTACGTTTTTAATCTCAGGTGCCCCCCTGGTAATCCTTACATTTTTATCTCAGGTGCTCCCCTGGAAATCCTTACGTTTTATCTCGGGTGTCCCCCCGGTATCCACTCTTTATTTCTTATGCTCGAGTCATTACCCCCTATATATATATATATATATATATATATATATATATATATATATACAGTCTTCTCTACTTCTAACTACTTTATTTTTTCTCTGCCACCCTCCGTTACCTTTCCCTTACTTACTCTAATGCCTACAAGACATTTGCCAAAGTAACAAGTTTGTTGTTTCACTCTTCAATCTCATCTTTTCCTCTCTGGAACTTCGGGATCACAGCCACTTCCTCTTCCAGCTTTTAAGGTTTTCGTCCGATTGGCTGCCCATGGGAATGAAAAGGGTTATGCTTGGAATGGCGGGTTCCTTCAGACACACTGCAGTTTTTTGAAATTTTACTCTATCATTGTCTACGGGGAGCTTCTCAGTCTACTCAGCCGGAATGGGGAAAGGACTTGTGACCTTGCCGAAGGCCTAGAGTTACTTTGTGCCGTCGGTCTAAAGGTGTCTTAGTATTATATAATCAATAATTAATGGCTGAAACCATCCTCACGCTACCAAGTGTTCAAGAGGAGATGAATTCACTTTCGGGCCCATAGGTCAGCGCTCACCCTCTAGAACTTGTAAGACAAGATAGCTGCACCATGTGAGGACAGGGGGTACAGGGTTCACTTACTCCAACACGACTCAATAATGAGGACTCAGTAAATTGGCAAAGGGCAGTCAGTTTAATGACAAGTACATCAGAGAAACAAATGGAAATCGGCAGCATTGCGATCACCTGTCTCGCTCCGACTTCCTCGAACTTCAGCCGAACGGTCATTGTTATAGGCAAAACTCGTCATCACTGACGTCTAATTCTATAAAAAATCATCATGCAATATAATTGGTTAGGAAAGGTAACTTAAGTATAGGGGTTATATCTGTATATGATAATAGGGCATGCAGATTGGATAACTTTTATTGGGTGGGCATCTACCCCCATCCCTCTACATCACGCGTGATAGACGTCACTACAACTATGACGTTTTATTGCTTCTACTATCTATAGGACTCCAGATAACTTGGTCCATTGTGATTGGGCAGGTTACACCCCTAGACATAAATCCCAGTTTTAATTAGCAGCATGCAGAATGGACACCCATGTGCCTGGTGTCCCAAGTTTCACCCTGCCACCCTTCCATCAATCAGTGTTTTAGGGCGATTTGTCAATTAGTTGGCTAAGGATGGCCTCAAAACTGTAGTCTCTTATCGGGAAAAGTTATGGCATCCTCGGGTCCTGGATGACATCAGGCGGTGGTACTTATTCGCGCCTGGCTGGTCACGCGTTAGTCCACCATGAATCTGCTTCAGTTTCCAGCTTTTAGTGCATTTAATTCTGTTTCAGTCTCACCACCTGCATGGGCCCCCCTTATCTTGACCTTCATGAGGCAGGCTGGCATGCTCTGAAGTTTGAGTCTTGTTAGCTGACGCTCTCCTCCCTTTCTCTGGTTGACCTCGATTTCCTAGGCATGAGCCGCTCTTTGTTGAGTTTCGATTCCGCTCCTTCTCTTGCCTTTGGCTGGGCTACGAAACTTGGCCTGTCAGGCCTCTGGCCACCTGGGTACATTTCTGCTTTTACAAAATGGAGTCGCACTTGTATAATGTGCCTTATTGAGGTAGATATATGGTTGGCGCTTGCCGCTCTACTTCTACTATGCATTTCAAGCAGTATCGATTTCTCAGCATCTTGCGTTTCAAGCCTATTTACACACATTTAACAGGTCAGTTGCTTCCATCTTGTCTCGTAACACCGTTTCCTTACGTTTTAACATTGTCTCTTCTCTGTGTCCATTACATTTATTTTTGTAGTTACTCGCACTGGCGTGCTTGTCTTCGATAGCCGCTTTTGTTCATTCACGAGTCTGTTCAGGCCCTTGTGTCATTTCCACTGGCCTTCCATTAATGCTTTTGGGGTCTCTTCGTGGACCGTTTGTAAGTACTCCTCATTTCGTATCAGCGGCTGGTATGGCTGTCTGATAGGGTACTGTGCTGCCCAGGGTTGTTTGGTTATGGGTGCTTCAACAGGTATGGATCTTCTGATGTATACTGGGCAGAGTCCCAGTGCAGCTCTTTGTAGGTTCATTTTCTCTTCATACGTCACATACCTTGGCGATTACGCTCCTGATACCTCAAAATGAGTGGAAGGGGTGCAGGCCTTGTCTGGGACCTCCTGAACCATTGTTCAACTGTTCTACCTTGGTAGTTATTCTATCATTCTGCTTGGACATGTGCTTGGCCATATTCTGTGACTTCAAGTCATCTACTGGAGACTCTTCCTGGGTTTTTTGGTGCCTAGATGCTTTTGCCCTGGTTTGGGGGTTTGGCTCCTTGGAGTTCTATGCGATTTGGTATTTTTACCAGTCAATGTGGCCTCTGAGGGGGCTGAACCCTATTTACACAAAAGGAAGAACAAGGAAACCAAGGCGAAGAGGGATCCTGAAGCCAGGTAGACTAGAAGGAAGAAGCCAACGGACCCCAGACACAGTTCTTCTGAAGGTCATGGTGATGAGTAAATGAGGGAGGGCCTTTTGTTGCCAGACAGTACGCTTGGGCTACAGTGATTGGGCACTCTCTGACATTGTCATTGTGGGGTACTATGTACATGATTTGTTCTGCTGGTCAATGGCTGTTCCTGTGTTGGGTTTACTTTTCAGGTGTCAGGGGATTTTTGTGGTTGACATACTGGGGTGTCCACATGGGCAATGTTCACATGTGATGTGTACAGCACACTGAGGGTCACTTCATTACACATGCATGTATTAAGTGCATGTCCCTACTGACACACACACTTACAGAATGCTCCACCACACATACAACTACCCTTCCTTGCCCACACGTGCACACAGATTGCCTTCTCTGGCATGCTGTGTCCCTGCAGTGCATGATCACTTACCATTTGGGGATCATGTACATGCATCACTGGGTTATTTCTGTTGCTTGTCATTTTTATATGAGGCTCAAGGTGTATCCCCAACACAATGGCTGCTCACTGTGCTGTGTGCTGAGCGGTGTGTTGCAGGAGACACACACAGCACACGGGTTTGGGATTCGCGTAATTGGATTGGCTGATGTGCATGCCAACAGGCATTCTGTCTTTTGTTGATGGTACCGCCGGTGGCATGCATTTGTATATGACTTTGTATGTGTGGGAGGTTGTTGGTCAGTCATTTCATCTGAATCCATGTCAGGTGTGATTGCCTCAGGCCTCTTTCCATTTATCACGTGTCACTTCGTATCTAATTGGTCATGTGTTGTGCTTTTGGTTTGCACTTTTGTTGTTGCATGCCATGTCATGGTGTGGCCAAGAAGGGTGATGTGGGTTGGGAGGGTTTGGGTGACATACCAGTGATTTTCATGGCCTGCTTTGCAGAGGGGTGGTGTGATATGCACCTTGCATGTGTTCCTTTTGGTCACACAGGATTGGTTATGTTTAAGTAGCCAGGGATGCACACAATGTAGGACTTCTGTGGCAACATTCTCATGGTGGTAAGGTTGTGACAGTTGACTGTCTTTTTGTCATCATTGATTGTCACCTGGTATGTGCCAGACCGGTGTGCACTCCGCAGGGGTGGGAGTTTAGGTGAAAAATGTGGCCACAAGCTGGGTCTGGGCTGCCTCGCCACGTGCCCTTTCCCCTCCCATGAGCAGCACCTGTGCCTGTGGTTGGGGATGTGGGGGCACCACCATGTCCACGGGTACGCCGCGCCGTGTTGCAACATTGTGCAGGACACATGCTGCCACAATGATCCTGCACACTACTGGGGGTGCATATGGTAGCTGCCCGCCAGAGCGGTCAAAGGAGCAGAAGCGTGACTTGAGCACCCCGAATGTGCGCTCCACTATGCCCCTGGTTGCAATATGGGCAAGGTTGTATCTTACCTGGGGTGGTGTGGTGGGGTTCCGTATTGGCGTCATCATGTGGTTGCTCAGAGGGTAGGCACTGCCCCCTGCGGAGGTGAGGATGGTTGTCATTAGTCAGGTTTGTGTATTTGTCTGTGTGTGACATGCATGCATGTGCACAGACATTTGTACTCACCAATGAGCCATGTGTCGCCATGCTTCCCAGCTTCCAGGTTCCTGCTCACAGTGGAAATTCTGTATATGAAACTGTCATGGGTAGACCCAGGATAGTTTGCATAGATAGAGGTGATGATTCCCTGGGCATCGCATGCAGCCTGTACGTTGATGGAATGCCAGTGCTTGCGGTTGCGGTAGATGTTCTCAGTGGCCCTAGGTGGATTTAGGGCCACATGGGTGCAATCTATGGCACTGAGCACTTTGGGGAAGTGTGCCACCCTGTAAAAGTCCTGGACCACGGCCTGCTTTTCTGCAGGTGTTCTAGGCATGTATATGTGCCTGCGGACTGAGGGGCGCGCAGTCATGATTGCCAACACCTGGTGTAGGCAGTGTGACTGCATGGGCTGCGAGACACCCCCAACTATGGCAGTTGTCCGCTGAAATGACCCAGTGGCCAAAAAATGCAGGACATTGAGCACCTTTTCCAAGGGGCTCAATGCTTGGGAGCACAAGGTGGGTTGAGCTCATCGTCCCACTCAGTGACCAGCTCTAGGATGATACGGGGTGGAAACCTTTACCTGCCATAGACCTGTTCATCAGGTATCCCAAAAAGGCTGGTCATGTGCAAAATAATGCGGGGCCTGGCTATTCTCCTCCTCCTGCGGTGTCCCACAATCAGTGCTGAGAGAAATGGGACATTCATCATAGCTGTATACACGTGTTTGTTGATGGCACGCACTTTTAAACTGCGCGGGGACGCTTCCGCCTGCCTTAGTGTGTGGGCATTCAGTGTAGTTCCCAGCAGTACTTCCCCAGTTACGCCCTCATTTTCACGCGTTGTTCCCCATTCCGCTTGTTCGGCCCCCTTTTTGGTGTGTGCTACACGTTGTGTGCTTTCGCTGTGCGCATCGCCCACGGCATTCGGGATGTCGCAGTGACATGTATGCACGTGTGCGCTACGCACAGATTTGGCGCACATCCCGGGAAAAACACGCCCAGGGTCTTCCATGAATCATACATGTGCGATTCGCATGCATTTTTCATGCTTACGCCAGCATCCGCCACACATTTTGGCGCCCAATTATTCCATGAATTACCCTCTGTCTCTTGAATGCCACCCAGGGGGCCGCCCTCCCTGGCCAGAGCGGGTACATTACAAATCCAATTACTACTTTATCTTGCATGTATTTGGTCATGATAGCAAGTAGCATGCACAATCTTAAGCATGGACATAGTTGGACATCCACATTTTTAAGCATGGGGTTTCGTGACTTCCTCTTCCACTATGTTAAGTGGAGACTTGGTTTCGTCTAGGGATTCAGTGCAGTGACGCTGCTTTGCAGTAATGCTTTCTAGCCAAAGTGTAGCTCCAAAAAATGATGCTCGAATTTAACAAGAATGCAGCCCTCTCTTCTCAGTCACATGCTTAACTGCTCATCTCAATGGCTACCTGGCTGTAGAGTACTGTATACACTGCTGGCTCCCTGGTACAGTGCTGGGGAGATGTTGCCTAAAACACTGGGCCTCATTGTAGTTTGGGGGTATAAGTACTGCTAATACCGCCAAAATAAATATACTTTACCACAGGTGGTAACAATGACGGGCCTCCTTAATATTATATTCCGTTCTTCACTGTTCAGAGGTCGATTGGGGAATGGTGGTATTAACTCATGTCATATTATCCTCTGAGCGCTTTGAAACACTTTCATGTATATAGGTGCTATATAAATACACAATACAATACCTCAGGCACGATTACCATCTGTTTGTGGAGGTAATACAGCCATGAACAAGAAGACAGTTTTCTTGCTTATGGACTTACAAAATATTTGCTTTTAACCTGCTTGGCTTCACTTTGTAAGGTGGGTGGGTTGGTAAGGCATGGGATTGATTGGGTGTGATGTGTACGTGCAGGTGTCTTCAGGGCATAGGTGCATTTGAGGTCAAGTATAAAGTGCAATGTAAAGTGCAATTGAAGAGCGGCGTGCTGTAGTGGGTTGGCACCTGCAGCTGTGATATAGGGTGCAGTGTCAGCAACACTGTATTCCTGGCCAGTGTTTTGTTATGATTGAGTTCACAAAGTACCCCAGACCTTCCCAGATGCCTCCGTCCCTGTTTTATTTTTTCTGCTGTGGCCGGTAGCTTTAGGCCTGGTTTAATGTGTAATAGTTGTTGTCATTCCGTTTGTGCTCCACTTGGCAAGCGGGCACTGCTGCTGTGTTTCTCTAGGGTGAATTAAAGAGAGGCAAGTAGGCTTCTCCATTGTTCGGTCTTCTTGTATGATGTGGTGCTCAGTCGACATTAACAGAAACATCAGTAGTTACATTTGAAGTTACTAAGGTTATAATGGCTTGGTTAGTGTGAATAATCACATGTTTCCTGGAGCCGACAGAGGTGCTCTCGGCAGTCTTTTCTCCTTGGTGTCAGTCATGTGATCCAGCCTGCTGCACAGGAGCTGATTGGAAAGTCTCACTGTCACCATCATCTTATGCCAGAAGCTCCGAGGCTTAGTGCTGCACCCTTACAGTTGGCACTGCGACCGATCGGGGCTAATTCAATAGGAGAGGTAGGGGAGAAGTAGCTGAGCATAGAAGAAGTAGGGTGGAGAGGTCATGGAAAGTAGCAGGGTCAGGGAGGGGGGCTGTGAGTGTCACAAATTGTAGAGATTTTAGAGGAAATGTAGTGAACAAAGTAATTAGCACAAAGAGAGGAGGCAATGGATATTGGTTTGTGAAGTGTGAGCAAAGATTGGAGGGTAGATGAACGTTTGCGGGGGATATCGCAATGGGAGGAGATTAGGTTTGTGAAGTATGGAGATTTGAGGGGGAGTTCAGTGCAGAGGATATTGCAGAAAGGGAATTTTTTGTAGGCTAGGAGTAGGGAAGGTTTCCTCAATTTGCACCAGCATTGTAGATCATGGCTCATGTTTGTTTTTAAAGTCTAAATTTTAGAGGTTATCCAAGGCTGAGGATAGGGGGCGAGAATGTGCTAATGAGCGAACAGGAAGGCGCTGGTCAAATGGACTCATAAGTGAATAGTGAAAGTCAGACAAAGCATGGATAATGGAAGAGTCAAGATTGGGGAAAAGGGACAGGAGAGAGGTCCTCCCATCATCAAGGTAAGGGCACCTGACTTTCCTCTTGGTCGCTGAATATGGGAGATGAAGAGTAGAAGGTGGAGGGACCGAGATGTTAAAGTGACAATGGAGTCATCAGAGAGAAAAGGGCCAATGAAGAGTTCAGAGGAGGGGAGTGAATTAGAGAGAAGGACAAGGTCAAGAGAGTTCTGACCAGATGGGTAGGCCGGCCGTGGAGAGAGGAGAGGGAGCGGTCAGATTTAATTTCAAGGCAGGTGGGCGCAGAGGGCTTGGGAAGGTTGAAGTCCCCCATCATGACAATTGGAATGTTGGTAGGAAGTGACTCAAGGAGAAGGGTCAGATTAGGGAAGGAGCCTGGGGGACAACTGAAAGCCAGAACAGTGAGAGGAGTAAGAAGGATGAGTTGAATTGTGTCATATTCAAAAGAGGAAGAGTTGATGTCAGAGGGTCGGGGAGGGGCAGTGTTGAGAGCCTTATTGATAAGGAAGACCACACTGCCGCCCTTGCCAAAAAAGGTCTGGAATAGTGAGAGAAGGTAGCAGAGTCAGTGAGGAGAGCTGCTAGTGTAGCAGAGCCTTGGGGGATATCCAGGTTTCTGTGATAGCAAGAAGTGAATGTTGGGGGTGGTAAGAGTCAAAGTGGTCAGTGATGTAGAAGGACTTGTTGCAGATAGATCCTGCATTCCAGATGCCAAATGAAAGAGAATTTGAGGTGGGGGAGAGGAGCAGTTGTTGTGCGCTAGGCAAGGGGGTTAGAGGAGATTGGAGATGCTGGAAGCATGGGGTGAGGGCGCAGGGCAGAAGGAGGAAGATGGGGAGGCCAGAGACTGATGCAGACGTTAAACCTACTTGAGGCGGAAGGCTATGAGAGAAGGGAAGGACAAGAGTGAGTTGAAGTAGGAATGGAGCAAAATCAAGATGCATGATGGAGGGTAGAAGAAATAGGGAAGTGAAGATGATGAAGAAAGGTGCAGTCCAAGGGAAAGAGAGGTTAGGTTGATGAGCGGAAAGGGAGGTTGTGGATGGCTGGCTGAGAGAAAGCAGGTGTACATTCTGAGTTGGGCAAGAATAGGGCAATCAGTTATAAAATGACAGTTAACAGACCCAAAATAGAAATGTGTCTAGTTCCTGTGAGCTAATTGAAGCCCTGAGATGAATCGAATGGGTAGATGGAAGAATCTGTATGCATGAAAGATGGCTTCCACACTTGCAGACAGAGTCATGTGTGTTTTAGGATCAGGGAGTTTCGTTCTGTAGACTGGACCCTTCGATGAAGCACAGGGTCTTCTAGCAAAGCAGGATATATTTCACATAGCAATGATGAAACAAACATATCATGGCAAGGCAAATCTCTACCTTTACCAGTAGACATTGACAACCATCAAGAGTTTGACTTATAAATGGTGTCATGCCAGGATAGTTAAGGAACAGCTGCACAACTTTATAGACTTGGTAGGATATGGGCCAGAGGAACAGTCTTGGGATTCGGCAGATCGTTTACATTGGTAAAACAGTTCCATGCTAGGTTCCCACAAACCAACTCTGATTAGGAAATGTCAACTTTCCACCACCATCTCACTGTAGCTGATTTTTGTATTAATAAAACATTTTTTTAACTCCCCTCTCTTTTTTCCCATAACCGCGGTTATCTTGTTAATGCACTACAAATACCCGTGGTTATCTGTAGTCACCCCTGGTTATCCGTAAAACGGGTGAAACTAAAAATTCTTCCCTGCCCTCCCAAGCACTCACCAAGGGTCCCCTCCCTTTGGCATGCTCTCCACATGCCATCCCCATTCCTCGCCAACACTCGTGGTTTTGTGTGACACACATAAATTCCCTATTGGTTTTCTTTAATAACCTGTTTTTCTTTTGCCCCTACCGAGATGCAGAGAAGCACTTTCTATGAGAGCATCTTTTTCACACCAGCCTTCGCAACCAAAGGGCCAAAACATGACATGACTATTTGGTATTCTAGGAGCAGAATGCTGAGGGTGTGACCAACAGCCTGAATAATTTTCTACATGCAATAGTCCAGCTGGTGACTGTATGCGTTTCCTTTCCCAGGCTTCGGCTTGTGTGGGAATGGTGGGAAGCAGGCTTAATGGAGATGGACATGCATATGACTATGCCTAAAACATACCGGCCTTCAGTAGGTGTGCACATCCTATGACTGACACTACCCCATTCCTTCAAGTCGCTCTGAGGTTTTTCTGGCGCCCTCGGGCTACTGTACATGTTGCACCAATAGGTTTCATTGGGGCCCACTAGCCATGGCCTTGGGCACAGAGATCCATCCCCCCCTCCCCTGCCTAGAAGATGTGATCAATGCAGGTGTAAAAGTACTTTTTTGTCACTCTCTCCCCATGCCTGCAGGATTTCTCAGGTATTCCCCCGATAATGCTAAAACATCCCAAACTCTTCCCTGTCCTCATAAGCACTCACCAAGGGCCCCCTGCTCTTTCCATGGTCTCGCCACTCCCGTCAATTGCTTTTTTCCTCCCTGGCCCTCTCCTAGCCATTACCCCCTATCACTGTTTTGTTAGTGTGACACATTTGTTTTTTCCGAGATGGACTTGATTAAAATACGAGTGCTTAACTCTCTATTAACAAATGTTTTTTTACTGAATTTCAAGGGGTTTGCTATACCTTAGTTTCCTCAGGACCCACTAGCCATGGCCTTTGGCAATGGCCATTAAACATGTTCTACCAATAGTTTTCTTTTGAGCCCACTAGCCATGGCCTTCAGCCACATGTTACATAGTTTCTTGAGGTCTCACTAGGTATGGCCTTCGGCAGTGGCCTCTCTGCGTGTTGCACCAATATCTTTCTTTTGGGCCCACTGACCAAGGCAACTGGCCATGTCAAACCATTACTTTGTTACCAAACACCCACTGCCCCCTGCCCTGTAGACGTAGGCACTGCAAATGTTACACCTTTTTTTCGAACTCCTTATTCCCGTATTCATTTCACAGCAATCATTTCCAATAGCAGAAATGTCTGCAGTAGAGTAGCTGTTCGCAAATTCACATGTTAACAGGAAAAATTGCTCAGAATTCAAAAGTATTCCACATCCTCACAGGCCCTCAACATGTGTCTCCCTTCTTTTTTCCAGGTCCCTTCACTCCACTTTGTGTGACTAACATTTGTTTCTGAGTGCATCTTGCAGTGTTGCCACTGTAATCTCGTGAGATTCCTGCAGTCTTCCCCTGATAAATCAAACATGCTCTACCCCTAACTATCTCCCCAACCCACCCCCAAATCCGTAACATCATATGTTGTCTTCTTTCCCACTTCCAACCTCTGGTCTGATGTAATTGCTATTGCTATTGGTATTTATATAGCGCCTACGGCCAGGCCATCTAAGTGCTGTGGTTCAAAACAATGTGTTCCCATAGAAGTGACTACATGAGCAAAAGAGTTTTGAGTCTCTTTCTGAAGTCGAGAACATTATTAGACTCTGTAAGGATGGGGGGGAGTTTATTCCAAAGTGTGATGGCATCCTTTTTCCTCCTCCAAAAAGCATTTTGAGTTCTTGCATGTGTGGCTTCTCCCGGTAATATCGCGGGAATCACTCGCATAGAGCAATCAAAATGGTGGCTTTTCATTTCCGAAAAGTCTCTCAGCCTCTCTGCAGCAAAACATCAAGACTGATATATATATATATAGAGAGGTAATAAGGAATAGAGGGGCACTCCCAAGTCCCTCTCAAATATTTTAAAAACTACTGGATGGCTTTACCCCAAATTAGTCAAAGAAATTAAGTCAATGCTTTGTGCCCAAATTGTTTCTTATTTGGTCCACATCTGCTAAGTGGTTTTTGCACTGCGCATGTTCAAAAACTGCACTTTTTCTCTATGGGAAAATAAATGTGAGTAGATTGAAAACAGCGTTTTTATGTTTTCCTAATAACTTTTTTCTTTTATTAATGATTTACTCCCATAGTGTCCAGTTTTTTGGAGGGGGGGGCTTGGCAGACCTTTTACTTAGACAATTTCATCCAAATCCATACTGCAAGTCAAAAGTTATTAGCCTCTCTCAGCCTTTTTGCTGCAAAGCATGAAGCCTGATATAAATGTTTTAAGGCGCAGGGGGGGGGGGGTACCTGTTCTCTGTTGAGTATTTTAAAAACTACTGGATGGATTTACCCCAAACAAGTTAAGGAAATTAAGTTAATGCTTGTGACCTAATTGTTTCTTAATTGGTCCATATCTGCCAAGCGGTTTTCACACTATGTGTGTTAAAAAACTGCACTTTTTCTCTATGGGAAAATGAATGCAAGTAAGCTGATAACAGTTTTGTTAGGTTTTCCTTATAACCTTTTAAATATTCTAACAAATTGTTCCCAAAGTTACAGTTTGGAGGGGACAGGGCTTGACAAACCTTTGGTTTAGAAAATCTCATCCAAATCCATCCAGCAAGTCCAAAGTTATTAGCCTTTCTCAACCTCTCTGCTGTAGAAAGCACCAAACCAATCTTAAGGTTTTAAGAGTGGTGCGCCCCCCATCTCTGTAGAATATTTTAAAAACTACTGGATGGATTTACCCCAAAGTAGTCAAGAAATATAAGTCCATGCTTTTTGCCCAATTTGTTTCTCATTTGGTCCAAATCTGCCCACCGGTTTTCATGCTAGCACTTTTTCTCGATTGCAAAATGAATAAACCGAAAACGGTGAAACTGTGGTGTTTTGTTTTCTTAATAACTTTTTCATTTTATAACGTTTTGCATTTGGGGGGAGGGGGAAAGGCACTTGACAAACTACTTGTTTACAGAATTTCATCCAAATCCATTCATCAAGGCAAAAGTTATTACCAATAGAATATTGAGAAAAAATTGCTGCTTTTTAAATGCCTTTCAGCCTCCCTGCTGCAAAGCACCATGGGAGATATCCCTATACTTTTGGGAGAAGGGAGGGACCCCCTTCTTCATCAAATATTTTCAAAACAACTGGATGCAATAAGCCCAAGCATCCCGCCACCGCCCAGAAATCGAGTCAACGCTTCACTATGCCCAAGTTGTTTTGCACATGGCCCAATTCCGTCCAGCATTTTTCACTGTGCACCTGAGCAAACATTTAACTTTTTCTCTATGGGAACATGAATGCTGACTAGGCCGAAACTGTTTTGTTTTTTGTTTTCTTGATAAATTCTTTATTTTTTAACGCATCCTTCCCAAAATGTCCAGTCCGGGGGGAGGAGTGGTGCGAGTCAAAAGTTATTAGCAATTGATTTTATTTTTCAGGTTTCCTATGGACCTTGGTACTCACCTTAACTAGTGCTAATATGTGTTGAACAGACAGAAACATAGACAGCCTGATTCATAGAATTATCTGCGCGTAAAACGCAGATTTGCTTGCCATCCTGCCCGAAAATCCCTGTTTGAGGTATGGGGATTTTCAGGCAGAATGGCGCGCAAGTCTGCGTTTTACGCGCAAATAATTCCATGAATCAGGGGGTTCATGTTTGGGAAGAGAATACATTTTACTGTATCGATCTCCATTTCTTTAAATAATAGCTTAAATTGTAATGCGTTTTATCCAGGAAGTCAAGATAATCCTTATAGGCAAATAATTCAAAGTGCGTTAGTGAAACATGTAACCTAGTGAAGGGAAATGGCTGCAGGTACCATCAACATGAGAGCTCCTTAGGCCGTTTTACAACAAGGGACATACCACATATGCAGGGTACTTATAAAACATACTTCTTTCTTGATACCTTTTGTGACGATAAAGTTCCTTGTCAAATTATGTAATGCTTCTCTGAGCACTTCAAGTGAACTTTCTTAATTTTATTTTATTGGGGGCCGCTATTTAGCAGAAAACTGGCGTAAAGAGCAGCGGGCACGTTACATATTACAGGAGAGGTGCAGGTTACAGCGTCAGGCTGGGAAATGTACATAGTTACGTAGTCCGTATATATGAGACATATAAACCAAAAAATAGCGTGTGCGATATACAGGATAAGAATGTGTGGGGGGAGCCACTGGAGTCGGGTGGGATCTAGCAGGCTAATAAGGGAATTTCTAGTTTGTTCCTGGAAGTATGGAGTGTGAAAGTCTTAGGCACATGGTGATCCAGGGGTATTCCAACAGTTAAAGCCAAAAAGGGGGTAGGCTTCTGCCATGGCCTCCTCTTTGTACACCTCTGGGATCTTCATTGTTGTGGTATTGGTGAGAGTGACCAGAGAGGAGAGGTTTCCTGTGACATGATTTGTTGGGCAGGGAATTACTGTGCTCAAGATGTTGCTGGCCATGAACCAGGATTCAAGTAAAATGACTGAAGCCAGCACTATCCACGGGTGCACAAGTAGTATGTCAGCATGGCTGTGAGAAGGTGTAGGACTCAGAGTGGGAATTATCAGTAGGAAACACCCTGTAACAACAACAACAACAACAACAACAATAATAATAATAAATAAATAATGTCCAATTTTGAAATATAGCTCCATGTTAGATTCCACCCACTTCAAAGCAATGGCATTAATGCTGACATAATGCAGCAACTATCATGCAAGTTGACTTAGTCCCCACCTATATTAACAGGGAAAAGCAAAACACACAGGTTTTTAGCAGACCTCACGTTGGCTAAAGAGACAAAAAAGCAACATTTTAGATCCTGACAGTTCTGCAAACATTTCTACATTTAGTGTATAGGGAAATGCAAAGTACTTAAAGAAGCCCAAGTCACTGTTTTCCAGATCCCCCCCCCCCCATTAACCCTTGGTGCAAAACTACACAGTAAACACAATTCTCAAGGGTGGAACCTGTGATGAAATGACTACTGCTCTACAAGAGTACAGGGATGAGTAGCGTCTAAAATGCCTACCCAGACCCACACTACTAGTAAACCAGCAATGATCTAAATTATAAAGGTGAAACAGACACAGCCTGGCTAGTATACCACTTTCGCCTCTTTCGGTAAGGATGGCAGAAGGCAGGCAATATCTTCTGGATGGGTGTGAGCTGATAAAGTTGCAATACAAACAATAATAGTACTGTGGTACAAAAATGAAATAATGTCAAATCAATGTTCTATAAAAATATGGACTTTAATAGAAACAATCAATGCAATAAACTAATTAAAAACACTAAGAAACCCACCCCTGTAAAGGAAACACAGAGAATTTAGACACTGAGGAGAAAGGACACTCTGGGTTGATATGCAGGGTTGCTCAGGCAAGAGATTTCTGAAGCAGTGTCACTGTTTAAGAATATGTCTTTAAAAAGGAGGAGAAGGATTACTTAAATACAATCATCCTTTAAAGTGGACCAGGTGGACAGGGCCACTTCAAATCTTCAAATTAGCGTTAGCTTTTGTTTTGGGTGCTCACGAATGTCGAGATGGACTACTAGGGGCTTTTACGGTGACCGGGTCAGTATTAAGATGTTAGAGTCATGAGGTCCCACTGGTGAGTTAGCATTGTGTGTGGGTTCTCATTTGTTCCAGCTGGCGTTCGAGATGGCTGACTTAATGACTCCCAACAGTTCAAGGCGGCGGTTCAATCTATGTCAAATGAAAGCTTCTGCGGGGTCGAGTCAGCTTTTGAGATGGGCAAGTTAATGGCTTCCAGAAAGCCGAGCCAGCATTCAAATCAATTGGCTCTCCCATTAAGAGAGGTTTTCCTCTTCTTACAAAGGCAAAATGTCACAGGAGATTGGCCCAAAGCAAACCTGATGTGATGGGTTAAATCCAGACCATTGTAACAAGTTCCCTTTGCCTTCTACATCATATGTAGAGTGCTATGTCTGCAGGAAATGGGGAGGGCAGGAAGTTGTAAAGATTCTTGGCAGAAACCAAGACCGTGGAACCCCGCCATCAGCCTGTCTCCTCTGGCTACTCTAACTCTGCCCCCATATCTGCCAGCGTCAAAGGGAATTCAGTGGTCAGAACCCTGGTGTGAGAGTGTCCTTTTATATCAGTGTTGCTGTTAAAGCACTGATTCCTGGGGATCTGGGAGGAAGGTTGTGATGCTGGAAATGCATTGGAGGGACAGGGCTTCCCTGTCCTTGACCTGTAGTCCTTCTTCATTTGTGTTCTGTATTGTTTTCTGCCCAGGAGTCCATGTTGGAGTCCATGTGGGATTCCTGGCAGTGCAGCTCTTTCTGTTTTTGGTTTAGTTTACAGACCCATGGGATACCCATATGGCACCCATGGGTGGGGGTACAACCCTGTGCCCCTAGTGTATGTTTTTGGGCACCTCTGTGTGGCCCACAGAGAAGGGTATGGGCTGGTGTCAGCTCCATACTGAATTTGACAGGTGCTCTGAGTATCCTCCATTTTGGGATACCCAGGCCCTGCCATTGGAATCAGTTGATTCCTCATAGAAAACAAGATGGCCCCTGTGGCCTCTTGCTTTCTATTGCCTGTTACCTTGTTTTCCCAAAGTCCTGGGAAGCCCTGACTCTGTCCTTTCCCCCTGACTGGCTGTTAGGTGGACGTTCCATATATGGTTTTGTTGTGAAGTCCAGGCCAGACTGGCTGGAGCCTTACCAGTGGCTGTATGTTGTGGGTACACCCTGTGGGTGGGACCTGGGTGAATGGAGTGTGTGACCAATATGCACTTCGTGTTGTGGATGTCTGGTTTCTAGTATGAAACACAATGACTAAGACAGCCCTGCCCAAAACTAGTATGAATGCAATGTGTAGTGTTGAATGGCTGGGTACTTGTCCCAATACCCATTCCTTGTTGTGAGTGTCTGAGAGGGAGGAGAATGGCCTGAATGCACTGTATGTCTGATTGGCTGACTGACTGCTGAATGCCCTTCTGAGTGATTGGTTGCCTGAGTGTGACCCAGCAGAATGAATGAGATCAACTAGTATATCTGGGGGGCCTCTCACTGCTAGAATTTGTTCAGAAGCTGGAGTTGAAACTAACATTGAAACTGAAGCTGAATCTTGAAGCTGAGCCTGAAGAAGGTTGACTACTGCCTCCCTTCACCGAAATCTGAAAGCCGTCGAGTGGTTAGGCACCCTCTTCCTGTGCTCCGAGGGACCATCGAGCACCGCTAACCTTCGCCGAAGCTCCCTGGAAGTCAGACCCTCGACAGGCTGCCGACCGGAGACAGGGACCGTCGAGGAGAACGAAAATAAGCACCGGACATCCCGTCCACCGCCGTCGACCAGGGTTTGCAGGTTGCCCAGAAGAGGGGACTGCTCGACGCCGTGCCATCGACGACCAGAGCTGGACGCTTCTTTGCCTAAGACTTTTGATTCACAGACACGCTCATACGCACCGCCGCCAGCCTTATCCCGCCGGAGAAGGCCAGGATGTTGACGTGCTGAGGAGCATCTGCCGGTGGGTTTCCCACCACCCAAAGATTGTAGAGACGCCGGACGACTCGACACCCTTGCTGGGCCACAGTTCTTCACAAACTCTTTGCGGTCCTGAACTATCGACATCGAGGTGCTGCGCACACCTCTTCCTTGCAGGACGTCTTCGAATCATCGTCGACGAGCACCGCTGGGACCGAAGCTGCCGCCTCGATGCTGAATTCACCTTCTTCGAGGGATCTCGAGGATCCTGCTCAAGAAGGATCCGTTGACGACCCAACTTCAAACTCTGCTATTCCAGGTACATTGGTGTGGTAGAAACATTATAGAAGGAACTAAGACTTATAGAACAATATATGGACTGGGCTTGTGATAGATATTTATTTTACAGGTTGCCCAGGTGGGGGAATCTCCACCCAGAATTGTGTCTAGGTAACGGGGCCAGTATTCTGCCAATTGTTCTAACCAACTGCTTTCCTCATTTATCTATTGTTGGTTACCTTTATTAAGTGATTTGTGTGACATTTAACCAGAATACAGTTGATGCACTTTAATGAAATCTAATAATGATTGTGGTACCACTTGGAACTGTATATATTTGCCATTGCAGATTAACTGAGCACAAAGTGAGTTATTGTGATTGTGTATATAACCTTGAACCTTAATTATATAAAGACTGTGTTTTAACTAATACAGTGTGTGGACATTCTTTTGTGGGTGCTTGGGGACTACACTGTACTTAAGAACAAGCCTGCATCACCTCCTGAGAAGCTAGGCCCTGATTGCTTGTCCATTGCTACCAACAATAGAGAATCTTGGCTGGGGTCTCCTGTGCCTCTCCTCTACCATACAGAGAGCAGAAGTACAGACCCCCCTCCAGTCTTTACGAAGATGTTGCCCTTCCTCTAGGAGGATCAAAAGGCAGCATCCAGGCTATTGTCCCACATGGCATTTGTGGAGACACCTGGGCCAGACAGGTCTTGCCATAGCAGTGCTCACTTAGCTGGCACTAGTGTGATATCAAATTGTGGTGTCTCTAAAATTGTGTGACACCCCCACCCCTTAGCCACAATGCCTAATCAGGCATGGCTTATCATTACAGTTTAAGGTACCCTAGGCTTAGTAGGATACCCAATTAAAATGATTTGAATCAGAGATGAAGACAATTAAAAGGCTACATCTGCCTGCTGTTATGTTGTGTTCTAGGAGCTGTCAGCAATTCACATGTAAACTTTCAACCTGCCCTTTTGCCATTGCAGGGCTGGTATTAGGGGTATAAGAGAAAGTCTCAGCAAAGGCTAGTGGATGCATAATAATTTTGGAACTGAACATTATGAAAGGGGGGTCTGATTAGCACACCTCCTTTTCATAAACAGTATCACCTGCATCATTGTATTAATATATTAAAACAGCTCAGGCTAACCTGCCCCCACGAGATGGAATTCTGTCACAGAGCCTTACACATCCCCTTCCCCCCAATTCAACAGTCCTCCTAGAAGAAGACGTAGCAACCAAACATTTTAATGTCCACATCAAATAATTGATTGCAAAGGCTTGTTGAGCCCAGGCTCATGAAGGGAATACAGTCAATGGATGCATTAAAACAAAAATCTTCAATAGCTCTAGTCAAACAACTCTGCAGTGTTTAGAGTGTCCCATGGGCCACATAGACTTTATAGTGTACCATTGAACCTTGAGGGTAGCTATTGGCATTCCCTTCAAAACATCTGTCTGTCAAAAGAAGAGAAGCTGTGATGTCTCACATTCCTTGGAACATAGCACTATCTCCATGGGCAAGTTTTGGAAAGAGGACCAATAACTGAACCCTTTTTAGGCAGGTTCAACTTCTGTAAAGATACCCTTTCAACCTCCACATGAGAGGCATCATCTACCCTTAATTTGGGGGGACATCAGTCTCCTGAGAGGAGGTGGGAAAACTGGAAAAACGATTTGCTCTTTTACCAGCAACCATCTGAATACTGGGAACCCGCTCCACCTCAGCCACTATGGTACCTTCAGCAATATCTTACAAGCAACCATTCTGATTTTGGATAGCACTCATTCAAATAATGGACAAATGGGGAATGACACAAAATGATCTCTTGGTATCGCTGAAAAGGGACACCTATTGGCCGGGCTTCCTAATTTTGAAATCCTGAATTTTAAAAAGCCCCGCAACGAATGACCAGATATCTTACTCTCAAGGGTGAACTGGCCTACAGAGAACGCTGGAGATTTCCCGGTAGGTCTCTGCATCATGGGCCAATTATTTCCAAATGTTCAATGGAAAAGGGGTTGGGCTTGCACAAAATGTGTAATCTGTGTTTTATTTCCAGGGTCATCTCCATGACTGCTCCATGATCTGAGCTTCAAGTGTGACACGGCTCAACACTTGGCACCCTCAGTCTGTTAATGAAGCTCATTGCTATGAAGCTGTATGACACTATCACAATAGGGGACTCCTTCAAGTGCCATGCAAAACGTTTTAAAGCATTCTTCTTAGCCGACATTTCCCTCCAATTTGAGGTTATCTGGCTTTCCAAGATCTCCCATCTTTCTTGACAGCCCTCACCTTCCAATTTGATGTGCCCCCCACCCTTTGTCATTGTTATCTGTTGTCAACACTTTTGGGGATTGAAGATTCAAGAGTGTCCCTATTTCAAAAGTCTTCTGCATTATTCCGCACCAGTGGAGGATCATTGCTGCTCTATTTGGGCCTTTTGTCTCATACTGATGAGAGCACAGATTGCACTACGCAAGCAAATGTTGCACCAGAGGCTCAAGGTGAAAACCTTTGCAAAGGCCATGTAAAAACAAGCTGAAAAGTCTCTCTGAACCTGCATCCATCAGCAAGCTGTCCACCTTGATCTCTGTCTATACTATCTGCCTCATCACGAGTTTGGCGGTAACCCTTAAATGCGGCAGTAATGCTATTACCGCTGCATTTAAGGGTCTGCCATATCACGGGTTTGGTAGGATTTCCCCCCAGCTCTGAGCTGGGGAAAATCCACCTGGAATTTGGGTCCAATGGGAAATGGGGAAGTACCGTTCCACCAAACACATGATCCGGTGCTATTTGGCGGTAGTGCTATTAGCGTGGGAGGTATCCCGGCAGGAATACTGCCGGGATACTGTCCAACCTGTGATGAAGCCCTATGTCTGCAATCACAGCCTGTGCTGTGCTACGGGCAATACAATAAAAAAAATAACCAAAGGTAGACACGCAATAAGTTACAATCATGCTTTTAAATCATGTGTAAACATGTTGGGAACTGTGAAGGCATCATGAAGCAAGACACAGACAACAGATTCAAAGTTCAAAACAAAATGGTTTATTAAATCAAATGTCAGGATGGTAAAAGGCTTAACTTGCCCTATGCAAAGGTGGGATTTCCTTGCCTGAACGAAACTAAGCTAAATCTGAGTCAAAGAGCTCAATTTAAAAGTTTGTTTGTGTCCAAAACCTATGCTTGCCCTCACAAATAAAGCTAAACAACGTGTAGGGATGTTGATAATCAAAGAAATGGTGATCAACACAAAGTTCTGAGTTTCTTGCAGCTCTTAGCTTCCTTATCAGCTCCCCTTTCCCAAGTTCAAGAAAGTGCCACAAAAGTCTCAAGATTACCTTTCTCAAGTTCAAGGCAGCTCCACAAATCCTTGGGGTTCCCTTCCTTAAGTTCGAAGCAACACAGTTCGAAAGGAAAAGGGGTCTTGAGGCTCTGTCCTCAAGACACACTTTGCAGTTAATCAAGTCTCAGGGTTCCATTCTTCGTCCCAGTACTTTCAGAGGTCAAGTATGGGGAAATGAGGGGAGCTGTTTTGCAGTAGCCCATAAAGGCTGGTGGAGGGTTAGGTTGGTCTTCAATAGGAAAAGGGGGATATCATGTCTCTCCTTTGGGCACCACATTTCCAATCCCCAGGGATTGTTTATAGCGAGCTCCATTGTTCCCAACAGTAGGGGGCACCCCTTCAGTCTATACTGTGTCTGCAATCAGAACCTATGCTGTGCTAAAATAAAATAATTAACACAAAGAATACACGCAATAAGTTACAATAAGTTACAATCATGCTTTTAAATCATGTTTGCATGTGTTGGAAACCCACCCATGTATTTTGTCTATAGAAAGCTCCATTGTTCCCAACTGTAGGGGCGCTCCTTCACTCTATACTGTGTCTGTAATCACAGCATTTGCTAAGAGCAATACAATAAAATAATTAACCAAAGGTAGACGTGCAATAAGTTACAATTATGCTTTTAAATCATGTGTGCAAGTGTTGGGAACTCACCCATTTATTTTGTTTATAGCAAGCTCCATTGTTCCCAACAGTAGGGGCGCTCCTTCACTCTATACTGTGGTCCTCATTACAACGGCACGGCTGCCGCCGAAGTTGCATTTTTTCCGGCACCTGTGAATGGGCAAGACCCTGGTCATGCCGAGTTAGACGGACCCGGTAATTGCCCATTTTCGGGTGCCACAATCAAGGGCCTCCCCATCCCCATTCTGCCCCATAGGGCTGCATGGGGATGGGGATGGCGGTTGCACCGGTACATTCAGAGTTGTGCTGGTGCATCTTATGTGCTCTGCACGCAGGTGCTGTTACACCCGCCAGGAAAAACTTGGCGGGTGAAACGGCTACTGCGAACAGAGCCTGTAGTATGGCGGTCCGGGAAGTACGGTACCGGCATGATTACCGGTACCGTACTTCCCAGACCGCCATGCTCGTAATGAGGGCCTGTGTCTGTAATCACAGCCTGTGCTGTGTTAGGGGCAATACAATACAATAATTAACGAAATGTACACATGCAATTAGTTACAATCATGCTTTTAAATCATGTGTGCACATGTTGGGAACCCACTCATGCATTTTGCACCTTGATCTCTGCAACAGTGCAAATGGATTACTTCTGGGGTTGCATGGCTTTGGTTTTTGGGGGGACGCCTGCTCCCAGATTGGCTCTGAGCCATATGCCAATGAACTCCATCCCTTGAGACATAGGCAGGTGTGATTTATTTCACTTGATAAGGGGAGTATGCTTTTCTATATATGTACTTCACATTTTCCATTGCCCTACTATATGTCTGCCTTTACAGTATTGATTCATTATTCAATCAATCATCCGATGTGAATGGGCAATGACTCCTTCATTGTGCAGCATCAGGTCGACAGGTGCTAACAGTTGTGTGAGCACCCTGGCTACTGACTTCAGGCAAAGGGAAAATCCACAAGTGGAAACTGAAATGTAAATCAGGTAGGTTCTGTGCCCATGATGAAAGGAAGTACTAGTTAAGCATGATGTCGGTCTAATGATATCTGCTTGTTTCACCAAATGACTTAAACATCATGCTTAGCGGGAACAGCATGATGTTGACTTAATTTGGTGTTGTATTACTGGGACAAGAATTACTATTTTATTTTCCAGTAGCAGGTGAATTCCATCTCTTGATCGTTGTGGCAGGATGTCATCACCACTCTGGAATGTGGAGGCTTCTGATTGAACGGTGGTTAATATACTGAATATAGCCCTGCTAGACCCACATGCGTGAGATGGTATTGTAATTGTAATTGTTAATTTATAGAGTGCTTATACACAGGTGATGTGCTTCAAAGCGCTTCAAGGCGACAAGGGAACAGGGGAATACATAGTCATACCTAGGCCTTGAAATTTCCGAATGATTTTGCAAAAATAACTAGCAAACTTGGACTGACGGCCTTACTACAAGTGCAGTGTAAGTCACCATTTGTTGGTGACCCCTTGAAAGTATAACCTGTGCAGTTCCTTTCTTTGAAAAAAATGTTTCCTTTGTTTAAAAACTTCCTAAATTAAATATGGCTACAAAGTCACAACAGTAGTCTAGCATAATAATTGTTTTCCTGCTCCAGACTAGCGACACTGTTTCTTATGGGGTAGCCTGAGATATAGAATCAGTGGTATATACAGAGCACTTGGGTTCTACATTCATTGCCTTTGAAGGCTAATTAGTCACAAGCTTCATCTGTAATAAACCAATCACACGTAAATAAATAGTGTGTGCAATAACCTGTTTGGATAGGTCAGTTCTCCTTTTGTATACCAGTGTGTTGATGCTCTTTTTGACCTTCCCAGTACTTAGGGCCTTCCCTTTTGTTTACCTAAGTCAAGGAAGGAGCACAGGGGGAGAAGAACATACAGTCATTAAGCTACCGTACTCGGCCAACAATATTTCAATAGTGCAAGTGCGTGATTTATGGTAAGGCGATAAGGGGGGGAGGGGAGGAGAAGGGCATACAGAAACAAAAGCTACTGTACTAAGCCTGGTCCATTGCATACGAGGTACCATAAGTGGCAGACATGGAATGAAAGGGAGGGGGAAGGGAACAAGTGCGATCAGTCCAAGGTCGTGGTATAAGTGCCGAGAGGTTACCGTTCTCGAGGAATGAGTAAGGAAGTGCAGAAAGTGGTGGGTGGAGTGCAGAGGCCTTGGCCAGTGCGAGGACAGGGGGGGGGGACATGAGACCTGTGTGGCTCTGGAGGTGCAGCAGGCAAGCAGCCAGAAAACTGAGCTGAGCTAGGGAGAGAGGGAGGGCAGCAGGGGTGTTGATAGGTCTGGAAAAGATCAGGGGCTAAGCTAATGTCATGACTTGCAGACTCTGAGCTAGTTATAGCCTTTGGGTTGTAGCCCCTGAGCTTATATCCAGAGCTACAACCAAAAGACCCAGGGCTATAGCCCCCTCAAAACCCCCCCGTAGCAATGCCTCTGGAGAGCAGTAAGCAGGAATTGGGAGGGGGTTAGCAAGGGAGAGGTGGAGAGATGGCGCCATACCTCTGCAAGAGCTTAAATGTGTTCCCTTTCCATATGAAATGAAACCTTTTCATGTGCAGATCCATGATAAGCCGATGTAGACTGTCTCTCGTCTGCCTTCTCTGGGCTGTTTGAACAGATAACAACTATTCTGGCTTCTGTCTGCTTTGTACTTGCAGAGCTGCATTACTGTCTGCACTTGCTCTTTTGAGGACTCCTCACATTGAGAGTAAAACATCGTCTGTAGTTTCTTCGGCCTATATCTGTCTTCCATTCTCAATATATATTCTGCATGCAACAGGGGCCCCTTCATAATTGCAGATGCTATAATGGTATTGAAGGCTATGTCTGACAACTTACCTTGCCCCCTCATCCCTTCAGCAGCCAAGAGAAATCTTCACCTTCCTTTTTTCCTTCCCTTGCAGTTCTCTTCCATCATGCCCAGAGGACCTTCAGCAGCCAAGGGAAATCGCCACCTTGGAGGGAGCAGGGGGCATCATGATTCACGCATGTCCCTTTGGGACGTTTATATATGTGGGGCCTGGTTGGACGCAGTCCTGGAGCCTTTAGCGCCAGGCTCATGGGAGAACTTAAACAAGACATTTTCATTATGGGCAGAAGTGCTTGGAATGGAACGGAACTCTTTTATTATGGGCAGGAATATTCTCAAGAACTTCTCACTTGTGTGTAATTAGTCCGGGTGTGGCCTCCTACTGCATCTGCACGTGCCACTTCTAGGAGTGGCAAGGTGTGACAAGCAGGACTGAGCTAAGGGGTGTGGCCTTAAGAGCTCAGCTATAAAAGCCAGCCCAACCCCAAGGCACACGCTTCGCGTTATTCTGCACCTCCGTGCAGCGTAACACTCACCGTCCCCTGGGATTCAACTTACCTGGAGAGATCCTGCCATCTACATTCATACTTACCATCCGGAGGATCCTGCTCTCACCTGTACGCTTCTTTCTGGCACCGCAGCTCCCCTGCAAACATCTCGGAGCGCAGGCATCTTCTTCTTGGCACCGCGGCTCACCAGCAAACATCGCGGCTCACCTGCAAGCATCTCGGAACGCAGACAGCATCATCTGGGTACCGCCGCACGACGCACTCCATCCGAACTCGCAGCATCTGCAGAAGAAAGGCAAAAGACAAGGTTAGACACTTAAGACATTTTGTTAAGGGCGCGCTGTCATTAAACCTTGCGCCTTCCCTAAAACCATCACTCACCTGCTGCCGGACATTGCGGTCGCATCCATCTTCTGCTCAGCCGCATTCCACACCTCCAAAGCCATAGTTGGGCCGCATTTCCATCTATTCGGGAGAAAACAGAGAGGAACGTTATTCAGTGAAAAACCACAACAGTGAGAGCAATAACATCACGACATTGAGAGAAAGCAGAAAGAGGGGAAAAGACATGAGACATTGAGGGAAAGCAGAAAGAGGGGAAAAGACAAGAGACATTGAGGGAAAGCAGAAAGAGAAGCTTAGTCGCAGCTGGACTGGACTATTACTCAGGAATCAGTGAAGGAACTCGATTCCATTAGCAAGCACCCATGCCAGAAGTAGCAGGACGGAGAGCTCATCATTCACACTTACCAGGTGAGCCTTATGGGCCAGTACATGCCCACTGAAATCGCACCTTGGGTCGAAGGGTTTGGGAGATACCACAGTCACCTATCAGCGCATTCACATTTTCGCATATCCACGCAGGAGCAGAGCCACCGATTGTCACCACCCACAGCTGATCCGCAGGGGACGAAACATGTTCTCTTCCACCCATCAGAACCCCGAGGTGTGAAACATGGTCACATGACACGCTCTGCCTCCTCTAGGTTTCTTTCTGTCAAACAGTGATTACTTTTGGCAGGAGTCTTCCACTGGGCTCATAGGTCACGTGAACATATCCTCCTCCCACAGCTTTTCCCACCAAATGGTGACTACTTGACTCACTCTGTGTCCTCCAGCCCACCAGCCTATTAGGAAGCACCTGGTCTTTCTTATATCCTCCCTTCCCTATACATCTTCATTGCAGGCGTCCTCAGCTAAGGACAAAGACAAGGGTATCGCCCGTTTGTGCCTGACAAGGATGAAGACAAGGACATTGCATGTTTGTGCCGGTTAGTGTCTGGACAGGGTAAAGGTCCACAGGTCCTTCCTTTTTTCAACATCAGCCAGACATTGCAATGTGTCCCCTGCAGTCAGATAGCATTTCCACGCTCTCCAGAGCCAGACCCCACCAATTCTCACATACCTTCCACTTCACATGTCCTCGGAACCTCATCAACATCCCCATTCTGGCCACCAAAACCCCCACCCCTGCTGGACTCATTCAGCCTGATGCCACCCAAGTTACACTCAGTTGTCCTTCATGCCACCGCCATCCCGGACATCATTTCTAGATGAGCTCGCTGCCACCTTTATCCCTGAAATATGGCTCTCCTCCGCCTCCTATGACTTCAAAATCTTAATCCTTCCAGAGTACAGCATTCAACATCGTGACCGCACGGAGAATGTAGGAGGAGGTGTGGCAGTCATCCACAAATTCAATTGATTCTGCACCATACTCAACTGGGTGCCTATTAAGGGTAATGAAGAAAGGTCAGTGAATACCTAGATTACTTACCTTAGCAGTAATGCTTGTTATTCTTCATCCTTCTCCAGACCCCTGGTACTTCACATGGAGGTTTGGGATATCCTGACTAAAAAGTGGCAATGAATATTTAAAGTAACTGGGGTTTCTGCCTCTGGGGTAGGAACCACCTCTCAGTTTGTGAGTCCTATGAAGAGGAAGGGGCTATGGGGGTAAGGCCTGTCTGCTGGTGCATGCACACCTAATTAGTATGTATGGGGGGGGGGTCAAGGCTGTATCAGGATAAGCACAATGGTACATCCCCAAACAGTATGTTTACAATAACACCTCCAAATATCATCCAATAGTGGACATTCCAAAACATAAATCACCTGTATGTTTGCAAATGAACGTCAATGGCAACAGCAAAAGGACCCAGCCATTTTAAATGGCTCCAGAAATCAGTCTCATTTTGGAAGGCGATGGAAGCATACCTTTATAGACTGCCGCTCCTTTATTGGAAACCCTGACCTCTCTTTTCAGAGCGTGCCTTCGAACGAATGCGCTCTGAAAAGGGAAAATCATTGAGAAAACCTTTAACTTTGAAAAGTCTTTTGGAGTTTGTCCATGAAGTGCACTTATTTAAGTCGATTTTTCATCTATATGTGGGCTTTGAAGATTATGTTTCACATTTTTTATTTCTAGATTGACATATTGTAAACACTGCGCTGAAGTGTCTGGGAGCACACAGTACAAATCCAGCCTGTTGCCATAGCAGGCACCTCTCAGAGCAGATCGCAATAATGCCTGTCTTAACTAGCTCTGCTCCATTGCAGAGTTTATGAAAAGTTCAATGTGCAACATTTACAAAGTTTCTGGTTAAAAACCCAAATAGAAAATAAATTCACATATTTATTAACAACCGAAATGTTATCTTTTCACTACTAGTTGAATTATTTGTCTTAGTTTAATTGTTGTCCCAATGGAGCTCATTTTGCTACAATTCGTAATTTGGCAGTGGGGACCTGCTACGTTTGCACTTGAGCATAGCCAGGTCCCCGCCTCCGCATTTTCCTCATTTGCACAGCGAAGTGCAAATGTGTAGGGCAAAAGACGGCATACACATGGCCAGCATGGCAGGCAGCCTTTAATTATAATTGTAAACTCTCTCTACCATGCTTGCATGGTAGTCAGTGTTTAATGATGAGCATGGCAGGCAGCATGTACAGTGGCTCCCTAGGGAGTCCGCCAGCTTTATGCTGTTGGATAAAGCTGGAGGGCTACAAATAGGCTCCCCAGCATTCGAGCCGGCATGAAAATGCATGCATTTGTATGGCAAAAGAGCAAGGAAAACAGCTGAAACGTAAGTTGCATTCCGCCCCTCCTCTCCACCATACAAATGTATAAAAATGGGGCATGATGTAAAAAACATGCGCAAATGTCTTATGCAAGGCCTTTATGCATGGTTCGTCTGTTATGCCCCCACACATACATGAGGCCCACTGTATTGAGATCCTTGGCATCGCAGATGCATTGCTTTCCCAAACACTCTCTTCTTCACACCGGAACACACTGTACAGAGACCAGCTATGCTACTCGTTCACAGCAATTTAAAATCCCTCCATACAGACATCAAACAATAGAACACAACAACTCTACAACCAACTCAGATACCACCGCCCAGGGCAATACACTGTAGCACCACAGGCACATGAGGCTCCCATCTGGACACAAATGACTCTAAGCCCTCAACAGAGACCACCTGAAAATAGACTTGCAGACAATACCTGGTTGCTCTTGAGCAGCAAGCCTCATCACAACAGCAAAGCTATTTTGAATGGTCCCTCTCTCCACACTTGCATCACCCAACCCCCTATCATTCAGATCTGCCAGAAATGTACACGGTAAGTGGTATTAAGCCTAATAACATGACAGAACATAACTATTTTGCGCTTCACTTTGCCACAGCATTTTTTCCATTTCTCTTCCCCGCCTCACCCTTTACTGTTCAGGAGGCGTGGCTTGCCATTCCTCCCGATCATTGCAAAATGCTCCACCGTGCAAACATTTGTGCTGTAAAGTGACCTAGACTCCGACAGCATAGACAGTCGCAGCCCTGTTGCAAGCAGAGACTTTCAATTATTCTGGTACTTCAAATTACCCTTGCAGGGTGCAACTGTAGCAGGTGGCAACATGGGGAAAAGGAAGTGAGGTCTTAGGTTTTGAATGACTATTATTTTTGGGTTTCAACCTCTCACACCGGTGGCAGGTTTTTTGCTGCAGGGTTAAAGCCACTGTCTTCTTGGAAGTGCTAACAAGCCAACAGCGTAGACTGCTTTCTGCAAAAAGAGGTATTTTTCGTCAGACATAATTCAGATAGGAACACCCCTTTCTGAGAAGGCACCATGTACAGGGTGAAAGGATGTGCTGGAAGGTCAATCAAAGCCATCACCACACTCCCCATCGTGTGTCCCACATCTAAACATCAAAAGACTGCCCCATGGAATGAGAGCAGTCTGGTCTCTTTGATAAGGTTCAAGTGTCTGATGCCCTCCCAGTTGGTCCTCGAGTCACTAGTGCATCATGGGGGCACTGATTGGTCCTTGTGTCGAATCGAGAGTATGCACCCCTTCTCCCTGGTGGGGGGACACCCACTTTGAGAGTAGGGAGGTGCACCCGCTCCGCAAGACCCTCCCTAGAGGCCTACTGAAGTGGGACCTCACTGAGAGTGACTCCCCTCTAGGGGACAAGGACTCTTTCCCACAAGGAACTCCTTAAGCAAGCAACAGTATATGCCTATATAGGATTGACTTCAATCACAACTAATGTGCCTTCCTTTTGTTTGTCTTCGGATAATGCTGGATCCAATACGAAACATGAAGGAAAATTAAGCCCCTGTTGAATGTGAACTTGTATGTAACAGGGATGAACAGATTGAATTGAGAGAGGGAGGTCCATAGGCAGGGGAAGCCCTCTCATGTAGCAACATCTTGGAAGGGCAGAGCAGTGGGAACCACAGAGCCCCCGTCAGGCCATGAAGGAAGGAATGGCACAGAAAGAAGCCAGAGACCCACCACAACAGATAGTGGGGAAACTGATGTCAGGACAGATCCCTGGACACCATCCTACATTCCTACATGGTGGCCTGACCATGTCAATGTCGTGGTGGGCCCGGGGCCCGATCAAAAACTCTAAAACCAGACGGAACGGTTGGATCAAAACCTCCAGTTGGCAAAGCTACACCGAACTGACAGACATGGCGAACGAAACCTCCCGTCGGCAAAACTACGCTAAACCAACAGATACGCAGAGACACCAAGAACGATTCCAGAGGGGGATCGAGAGAGAGGAGACAGAGAATCGAGGAGGCCAACTCATCCTGATGCCAAACCCTGATAAACCACCAACCACAAGTGAAGATACCGGGCTGGAACAGAAAAAGGGGATCAACCGAGCTTGAGTAAATGAAGTAGCCAAAATTATAATAGTAATTATGGGGAATTAAGAAAGCCCAAGCATATATATTGGAAGATACCAAAGAGAGTTATGACCATTATTGATTATGAAGCCTTGCGAAAGCCTTGGCCTCACTATTAGAAGACACCAAGGAGAGTTGTAACCAATATTTACTGGGGGACAGTGAGGAAGCACAAATTTAGGGGCTAGGAGATACCATAGAGGGTCGCACCAACATTGACTTTGAATTATTAAGAAAGCACACATGTGTATATGGGGCAACAGCAAGAAAGTTACCAAGTATAATTGTGGAGAAACAATGTGAGTTATTACTAAGAGACTTTGAAAAATGCTCTGAGTTAAGTTCAAGTATCAATCTCGAAAATCAAAGACTGAGAAAGGGGAACCCAGTAGAGAGAACCCACGACTGGTGGTGCCAGACCATCGTCAAGAATATACCAAACCCCAACTGAAAGAGATTCAAGTATAAAGAGTCTAAAGGATTATTATACAAAGGAATGTAAAAGACTACATCCAGAAAGACAGTAGGAAGGACATTGATAGGTCTTGCATACTCTGGGATAGCTGACATATGAATAAACAGCAAAAACTACAGAAGCTCATGAAAGAGAGACTGGGAACCAGAAGTAATAGTTCATATTAACGTGTTTCCAGTTAGTGGCAAAATCAGACTTGCGGCAATTGGACAAAATGTGAAATAAAGCTCCAAGACATATGTCTAAAGGGAAGATGCCAGAAGACATATGTTTTGGCAATTTTATGTTATCAGTTTTAGTGGTAGGGTCAGATAGAAGTAGGTTTTGGGCAGAGGTCACTTTTCTTTGGACTTTTGTTGACAGATGAGTACCTTTTGGTTAGTTTGGATAGGTTGGGAACATTTCCACAGTAATAGGGCGAATTAGGCATTTTTCCTTATTATTTAAATGAAACTGTTAAAGTGTCCATCGTGTGTCCGGCTCCTTCTTCTGCCCCACCACATCCCCAGTCATTAGTGTATCATGGGGGCGTGGGACCAGGTTTTGAGGCGGAGATTGACACTGAGTCAGAGGAAGCTGAGTGGTAGTGTAGGTTTCTTCCAAGACAATGAAGGAAGGATATGTAGAACGCACAAGATCCCTGCTGCATTTTCCTGACAAACTCTGATATGCTTTTTTTATTTTATTTTTTTATTGTGCAGAATTGTTTAACATAAACCTGAAACACATTTATTTATAAATAACATTATAAAATGTCTAAAATACATACACCAATATATAAAACAGTACCTATATAAAGTACCTAATTAAATTAATTGCTGCAAAATGTTACAAATATTCATATTATAAAATGTTAAAACACAAACTTGTTGAAGACAGAGTTGTTAGGAAGTGATCACCAGAGTGCTCTAAATTATTGTTACCAAATTGTCAATGGCTATTTTGGGATTCGATCCTGCTTCTTCTTGGGCTGTTATGCAGATATTAACAGATTTCCATATATAATACACAGCCGCCATAATTACCACTGAATCAGCACCTATAATAGTGCTCCAAAATTGATCTCTCTCCCTCTGATGTGTGTTTACAATAAACTGTGCGTAACCCTTGTCATACATGTTTGTACATTTATTGATACTGTGTTAGTACATGGCGGGCAGGCTCAATTTCAAACACGCACAATTGACATAACCGCTTATCGTGAGGGATCATTTTCCACCTCCCTGTATGCTCCAATGTGGGTAATACGCTTAAACGCAGATAGGTTATACATTTTTGAATTAAATTGGGGCAATATTTAACCAGGTAACTACTGACATGGAGGCCCCTAAATGCCTGCTTGCAGTATTCTGCATACATGGTTTTGGCCACAAGGAGATCTAAGTTGTTACACACCTCTAGACCTTTGGTTCTCTGTTTTACTATCATTAACCAATTAGGGAGGTTCCTCAGATCTTCAAGTTGCATATTAATTAATGCCATATGCCCCTCTGCAGATTGCCTCAACCCTTTTAGAAATGCATTACTACAGTCTAAGCTGTCCAATCGAGCCAGGTGGTAATAGAGGGAGTCCAGAGTCTCAACCGCTTCTTTTATTGTGATGTACAGTTGGCACTGTTGTATTATCCAATACATTTTTCGAGTCACTTCCAAGTCGATGCCCTACGAGTAGGCGTTGTCATTAATATGGTCGCACTATCACCTTATACGTTTTCTCAATCACCACTACTCCTACAACCATCATCTCTGAATCCTCACCAAAACCTGAGTGTTTCAGATCATGCAAAAGGGTGGCTTTAGCAAATGTAGAAAACAACTTTCCCTCTCAAGCCAACCCGCAGCCACTACAACAACTGGTTTATCTCCATTCCTTCTTCCATTCAACAAGCAAGGGGCAGACACCAAAATCATGTAATGTATATTATGTTATGTAAAAAGATTGTATATAGGAGAATTGCTTCCATTGTCACTATTCTTTTTCATAAGGTATAAGAGAGATTACAGCATAAGGTCAAAATGGCCTCCACTAGATAAAAAAAAACATTAAGAGCAGATTTTATATTTTTCTTTGCTCTGAAAAGCTCATGAAACCCCATTATTGCATCATCACGTGCATGTGTGAAAAGAAGATATGTCTTTTCCCATGAGAAAAATGGCAATTGCCAAATAACCAAATCATCACTAGAGAGAGAGTTGGCACAAATTCACGCTACTGTGGTAGAGGTTTTCACACTTATTCAAAATCACATTTGTATGCCAACAATAAAAACAAAAACGATCTTTATAATAAAAACAAAAAATACCTTTATACAATAGTGTTAGTGTCATGGGAAACTCTACAACCATGACAGAATTGTGTTCAACTGTTCATTACAGTCTCAATGAGATGAGATTGTAAATGGAGTGGGAATTATGTGATATAATACTTCTAGTCAGGGTATGTAAGACGTCTGCCTGTACAGTGCACCCCCTTTTGTACTAATACTGAGTTCACCTCTGAATAGAAATGTTACATCTTACCACTAGCAGCCCCTTGGTGCGTCTCCTTTCTACAGACTGTTGCTTTCCAGCAAAGTTTGCGCTTTATAAATACCATACCTATGAATCTACATACATACACACATGCAGCTCAACTCTGCTCTTTATAAGTGGTACCAGGTCATCTTCCAGTGTTGCTCTAGCAACATTCAGAGAGGCAGGGATATCTATGTTTGACCATCTATCCTTAAGGAGAAACCACTGCTGTCTAATTGTTAGAGTTCCATGCCTCCTACCAAGTGCTAAACTGCTTTAAGAAGCATTACCGACCGCAGCTATTTGGGATTCCATGTCCTTTCTTTTTGTCTCTTTTTATCATTGCATGTTTGACTTCTTGCTCCTCTGTTTTTGTACTTGGTTTGCTTTTGTGTATGAAATAGGGGAACCCTGTACACCCATCAATATTCCTTTATATACATCCCCTTACGCCCTTTCCTCTCTTTATTTTTGGGTGCATGTGCTTCACTTCACTTGCTCTGTCACGCCAATAACCATGCACCATGATAAATGTTCACTGTAAAAATTATGCCAAAAAAAGACAGCTTCTGTATTCCGCTGCCCATTGAAGTGCTTTCTTTTTAGGGCGCCTTAAAAAATGGTGAGTCTGTTCACATCTTCTTTGTGCAGAGGCCTACCTTTTGGCACCCAAACTTGCATGCTGTTTATGACTCCATGTATCTTTGCAGCACATTGAGAAGGTCTTCTTGCTCCAAGATGGTTGCCTGTAGAGCAGTCACGAGGGATCGAGTCAGTTTTAAATTGGGGGTGTTGCTTTTTAGGAATTTTTAGGAACTTTAAAACTTTTTCTTCACATTGTGAATTGCGGACTATGGGGGGATTGTTAAAAGGGGCTTTGCTTTTGGAAGTATTTCCGCCTGAATTGAAACTCTCTATCAGCAATTGGAGACTGAATGGCAGGAAACTGGTTAAAGTAGAACTGGGAGAAGACAGAGGTGTTGGTGATTGGCTTTCCCGGCCTCAATATCAACTGGAATTCACAGATGTGGCCTGATTCCATGGGGCCATGCGAGGTCCCCAGTAGCTCTGTTAAAGGTTTAGGCATGAAACTCCTGCCTGCTGGCTCCAGAGATGCCCCTTTCACAAGAGTATGTAATGCCGGCTTCATGAAACTGAACATTCTAAAAAGGATTCTTCCTTTTCTCCCTTCTGAATGTCGGGCGATGGTGGTCACATCATCCATTATGGGGTCACCTGACTACTGCAATGGAATATATCTGCTCCAGCCTGCTTTTCAGATTTATCGACAACAAACCCTTCAAATCATGGTGGCCCAACTGGCTTCGGATGCCGCCCGCCTTACTTTTCACGGGCTATGTTACGTAAGCTCTATTGGCTTCTGGTGAGCTCTCGGATTAAATATAAAACTTTGTGTACTACTCATCAAGCATTCCATAGTACAGGTGCTGAATATTTCTAAGAAAAAGTGGAATGTTGTCATCCCACCAGGTGCCTACGTTTAATTCATCTCAAAATCCATTAAAAGTTCCATGATCTCGGTTCTTGCACCCTCTTTGTTGAATGCACTTCCCGCCTCAGTGCGTGAGATCACTGACCATGACTGGATTCATAGCGTTTGAAAACGCACCTGTTCTAGCTCACTGTGTTGGGTCATAGGTTTCTGTTTCTAGCATCTTGATGCCTTTGGGCCTTAGCTCACGCTTTACAAGTATACCATACGATACCAAATATGGACACAGTGTTGGTGGTGAAAAAACACTGTTTTCTGGATAATGACAAGCAGGTGGACATTTGAAGCTACATAACCCTCAGTGTTTAAAACTTCTATCTTTGGAATATATCTAAATGTCTAATGTTTGATTTTTACAAAGAAATGTCCCTTGTCTAATACCCCCGATCGGACAATACCAGCACAAAATCTAGGACACAAAACAGGCAATTTTTTTCTTTTAAACTAGCAGAAGTGCCTATTCTCCGAACAGGTTCTGTAGACAGACATGATAACACTCTCATCAATTGTTGAAAATGAATGAACCTGTAGGTCGATGTTCCGCCTCACCCTGACATGGTGCACTTTGTTGCTGTGCACTGCGGTGCAAATATCTCGGAAATCGGCATCCCAGGGCTTTGACACATGGTTTTCAAGGACCCGAGTTTTGTTCCTCATATTGGGACCGGTTGAGAAACAATAATCTTTCTTTCCCTTCCCAGTGAAAATGTTTTAAGGCTTTGTCGGCAGGCACCATTAATCCTCTGGAAAAGCAATTTCACCTGATGCAGCAAACATTTTTGTTTCCCTTCCTGGTGAACATGGTTTATGGCATTGTAAAGCTTGTTTAGAAACATTTTTTGTTTCCCTTCCCGGTGAACATGGTTTATGGCTTTGTCGGCAGGCCACAAGCCCACAAACACATTTTAACTTTGGCTGAAACTCGGGTATAGGGGTGGGGTGTCCAATTGTCATGTAGTCAGTAATGTCCAAAGGGTCCTAACGGGGTAACTTTGCTAAATTTGGTGCAGATTATTGACATTGTGTGGAATTGAATAAGGAACAACACTTCACCAAGCCACAAACCCACAAACACATTTTTACTTTTGGTGGAATCTGGTGAAAGGGGTGGGGTGTCCAAATGTCATGTAGACAGTAATGTCCGTAGGGTCCTAACTGGTAAGTATGCAAAATGTGGTGAAGGTAGGTGAAACAGTGTGGAATTGTATAAAGACTAATGCTAAGCCAAGCCACAAACCCCCAAACCCACAAATCCCACTACATACCCACAGACAAATTCTGCCTTTTATACATATAGATAATAAATCAAGAAATTCAAGATTGTCTCCTTACTTTTATTACTTGGGAACTCAACCCAAAAATGCTACGTAAATACTGGCAGCCTGTCTACAGAAACGAAATGCAGCCTGACAACTATGATCTTGCTAATGTTTGCATTCACAATACAAGCAAGCTTTCATATGCATAAAATCAAACCTGAATAACTATTCTAGACAAAAGAAGAAAATCATCTCTAATATAAAACTACAAATTGCATCAGGCATTGATTCGGGAAAACCCAGATCTGTTCTTAGAATAGATTTTACAACAGCACAATTCACTTAGTTTTCTCTGAACCCATCAACACGTGTTGGCTTCAGAGAAAGAAAATGACTTAACATAGAACTGATTCACTTAAAAATGTTGAACACTATTGGTTTCTAGCTTGGACAAAGATATGTGGATGTTTGTTGGGGCTGACTTGGCTACTTAATCTTAAGGTGTATATTCAGGGTAGAAACTTCTGATAATCGGAGGTTCAAAAACAGTATAGCCCTCTATCTGGTATTTGCTAATAAAGAGACAACAAAGAGTGGATTGTGGTATGCCAAATGCAAGGTAACCCAGCTTTATTGGAAGTATGCAAAAGCTGTGGAGAACACAAGATCAACAGCAAAGCTCTCTCTCTCATATTCTTCTCTGTTTTGAACAGAAAACACAGTTTAAATAATGCAAACAAGTCACTCTGGTGTCATCATAATTACTGAGCTATGAAAACCTATCTCTACTGCTCATTGGTCCTCATTGCTAATCTACATATAGTATCTATATGTCGCGCCCTACTGATTGGGTAACTCTCTTTTATAAGGTCCCACCCATAAAACAGCCCATAAAAATGTACAACCTCATCATGCTTGAATATTATTGGTAAGCTCTAAATTACTTCTGCGGTGAAAAGGACATATGCTTATCAGTTAACATGCGGTCACACTCTCCGTGAACTGGTGGCATGATGACATGTGTAAGTAGATTGGTGGAGAAGAAAAGTGTATCGCCTTTGTTCTTAATTAAATAAAACAGCCCATGTTATATCCATCATGATGTCTCTGGGTTTCAAGGACTTTGTTCTTGCCCAAATTCCAGTTGTCCAGCCCTCCCCTGTCTTGCAACAGTAAACACACCATCCTGTCCTTAACACATTATGAATAACTATTATTATGAGTCATGCTACTTTCACCATGTGAATATTGCGTTCAGTAATTATTTGTCTTTTTAGCTGCATCCACGTTTCTCTGTCATGCTTAGCCGATTGTTGAGGAGATTTCCTGAGATGCTCCGTTCGTCCCATGGACTTCAAGCAGTCTGCAGTGTTGTCGTAACTGATTCACCTTAATGGTGAATGGTTGGTGCCCAGATTCTGGTATCTTGTTCAGTTATGTAAACTTGGTGTCCTCTGCATTTGACATTCCTTTGAGGCAGCTACTATCCAGCCACTGCAGAATGTTCCTGAATTTAAATGTTTTTGTTTCAAATATCATGCGCTGCTGCGGGCCTTCTCTTAAAGCTACCAAGCTTAATTCTCTGCTGTGCTTGTGCAGTTTAAAATGGAAACTGCTTGTCACGTTTCTATCCTCTGCAGGACATGTTTGCTTTGCTATCTACCTATTTCCTGGTGCATGTATGTCACATTATTTCCCTTCCTATGAGTAGCAGCAACCTTATCAACCTACAATGTTCTGCGCTACTTGTGTAGTGAGTCCCTATCTTGTGTACACGCCTTCCTGTCACCTAATCTATTCTACTTTAAAACACACTAATTGTGTAAGCTAATGCCTTATCTGTTCCATAATTGTGTAGCGCAAAATAACTATTCTTTGTGTCAGCTGCATTTCCAGGAAAATTTAAAGTGCAATTTCAAATGTGTCCTTTCTTATCTTATAATTGTGTTTCTTCTGAGGAAGGAAGGGGGGCAGAGCCTGAAAATGCTCTCTAGTCAATAACTGCCCCACTACATTCACCCCTCTGGTCAAGTAATTGACCACTCCTTCATTTTGTCTCATCATATTATAGCCATCCTTGGGTAGCCACACTCTGGTAACCCCCCTCAAGTTGCCTCCTTGTGCTATGTATTCTGCTGGACTGGATGTCATAAGCCAGCACTCGCTATTCTCATCACATTTCATCCAATGCTCAGTGTAGTTTTGGGTATCTTTTGGGCATGTAAACAATGCTCCAGGTTTTCTAGCTGGCTGACCCAATGGGTACATGGGACAGTCAACTTCATCATCAGTTTGAGTGTATTGATGTACAGTGTCAGCCCCATTAACCATTACTGTCATTTGGAGTGTCTTCTTGCCAGTCGTTTAACATTGGCTTATTGCTATTCTCAAGATGCAAAAAGCCATTAGGACCAATACCAAAATTGCCAACCAAAATTTTAATGCATCTTTCAGCCAGGTAGGCATCCAGGAGAATAGATAACTGAACCAGCTATCATCCTCAATGTCATCCACATCCTCCTCCATTTTAGCATGCATCTCTTTCAAGGAGTATATGGCCTCTATCAAGGTCCCATTCTCCTCATCCAGTGCGGATAGATATGTACAGCAACTTGTCCCTAATTTTGCGCACACTCCTCCCTCAATGGCTGCCAGGAGGTCCAGAACATACCTATTCTGTAGGGTCATCAATTGACTGCTCTTAACTCCTCTTTGATGCCATTGAAGCCTTTTATTTTGGCATTAATAGTGTGTAACAGTTCCCATCGAGTTATCTGGATCCAGTGTGCATTCGCTGCTGCCTACAGGCCAGGCATTAGAAAGAATGTAAAGAACGTTGTTGTTTTACCAAATAACGTATGACTCTCTGTGATTTCATCGAATGCAGCATTGGCCTACTTGGAAAAATAGTTGGTTCTTTTTGTGCATTTTAGGCCTACGGATCTTTTCTTCCTGTTGTGTGCCATTGAAGGAAAAGTAGCAATGCCAACCTCACTTAGTGGTATTACCAATGCTGGTGCATTTAGTAGCACTATTGTACATATGCCACCCCAGTTGGGTGGAAGCTGCATGTAAGCTCTTGTACTGCAGGCCCAGTAATGGTCCATTAGTATTGCTGTGTCAACTTTCATACCTGGTAAATCCATGATGCGTTTGCACTTTTCATTGTTACCAAGCTTTACTGAACCATTATTTCTAAAGCATAATGTTGGTGCTTGTAGTTTAGTTATGGGTAGTGATTCTGCTTCATCTTACCCATGTTAAAAATGTGGCAGTTTGTTTCCATTCCTCATGGCACACTCTGCATTTTTTATCACCTCTATTGGCGCAGTCCATACTACCTTTGCTTTGCATCCCATTATTCCGTCAACCCATCCTCCCGAGGAATATACTTTCCCTTTTATTTGAAATTGTGGTCTGTCCGCACAATGAGGTATCAAATTAAACTTGGCATCTGTAGACCTTAATGTTTGGTGATCCACTACTACGACATCTCCTCTTTTTGGACCTGAAAGTATGATCTTGAGCACTTCACTTTTCATTCTTATACTCTCCATCATGTGTGCCTCTTTTACATAGCTGTCTACGTATAGGAATTCTGATCCTGTGAGATACTTCATCATGGCCGATTGTCCCTGAAATCGTCCTCTGGTCTGGCATACTGCAAGATGTACCAAGCAGTGTGCTCTGAACTGGTATTTCTTGAGGTATAAATACTTGAGAGGCTGTCATGGCATAGGGGATAAGTGAGCAAACAAAGCAGCTTTCCCTTGATCTGTCTCTCCCCCCTTCTCCATTGACCTATACCATGAGTTTCGTTCAATATTTCTGGAATTGTCAAAATACCTTTTCATGTAATATTCATCATCTGCAATGCTTCTCCTAGCCCTTACTGTCTCCACAACAGGGTGAAATACCATTTCCTGCTCTAACTGGAAATCTACATCTTTTTTAAAGGAACACATTTATCTTATCATAATCAATCAAATTCAGTGTCAGATAAAATAAGAAATAAAAACAACAAAAGAGAAAGGAAAATGGAAGAACCGCAATAGTCATAATGTCAGTCATTTGTAGATAATTAAAGATTTTATTTTATTTTATTTTTTTCAAATCACTTCCACTATTATGTGGTTCATTGAGAAAGCATATAAAAATATAAAAATAGTGCTGATAAAAAACATAAAATTATAAAAATGTGGATAATTATCATAATCAATCAAATTCAGTGTGAGATAATATAAGAAATAAAAACAACAAAAGAGAAAGGAAAATAGAAGGACCGCAATAGCCATAATGTCAGTCATTTGTAGATAATTAAAGATTTTATTTTATTTTATTTTTTTCAAATCACTTCCACTATTATGTGGTTCATTGAGAAAGCATATAAAAATATAAAAATAATGCTGATAAAAAACATAAAAATTAAAAAATGTGGAAGATAAAAAATAGTCACAATAAAAATGTAAAGATAGAAAGGTAGAACAAATAGTCTGTTGTAGATGCATGCTCTTGTGAAAAATAGTCCTTAATACTGTGCTGGTGATATATTAAAAAAATCCTCAGCATCAACTCATTTCTTACCGTTCCAGTGATTGTCCAGTGTCAATGGTCCTCAAGTGGTGCAACCTAATTTATATTTCTTGCATTCTCAAGTTCCTTTTTCTCATCAATGTCTTGTTCAGCATGTACTTGGGTTCTGGTCCTTGGTCTGTTTTTGTTCTCTTCTCCCTCAGGATCCTGGTAGTTGGGAACGAAGGCAGCACTCTTGTATGGTTTTACATCGGTAAGGTGGACCCACGCCTTCTTGTCCTGCAACTCTACTGATGTAGGGGTCAAATAATTCATAATATGGGGACCTGTGAACCTTGGGTGGTGCCACTTTTGCACATGGTTGTGGCACAGCACGAGGTCCCCAGGGAAAGTTGGAGAGGTGGAATAACCGTGACAGTGTACAATTCTGTCTTGTCTTCTTCTGTGCCTTTTGGGAGACCTCCCTGCTTTTCCTTTACTTGTTGCGAAATGTAAGAGATTTAGTCATGGACATCAAATAGTCATGTAACTCATTTCCTAACACAGTCAAAGTGTTTTGGGCATCTGTCTGTGCATGCGTGGGCGGGGTAATGGGCACATGCATCCTGTGACCTGCCACCAACTCATGAGGAGTCAGGTGATGGTCTGGGCCTGGCTGATTGCGTATGGCAAAAAGAGCCAGCCAAAGGCAATACATCCAGTCCTTATGCAGTGTGTGACGCAAATTTTGCTATGCGGTCTTTCAGGAGCCCATTGAGGTGCTCCACAATGCCATTCGCTTGTGGGTTGTAGGTCAAACAGAGTTTATGCCTAATGCCTAATAGGGATGTTATTTTTGCAAAGCGCTCATTTGCGAAATGAGGTCCATTATCGGATCTCAGCACCTCACACACTCCCCAACAGGGGAACACTTTGCGTGCAAAGAATGTCACTGCTGACATGGCATCTGGGTGGGTGCATAGTCCTGCTTCTATTCATCTGGAGAAGGGACACACCACCACAATTACATATTTGTATCCCCTGCACTTTGTGCCATATCAATGTAATCCACATGCAGGTGTCTGAATGGGCCAGTTGGGTGGGGTATTGTTCCTCTTACGGTCCGATGTGTATGGCCTACTGCATATTTCTGACATGTTGCACAATTGATGAAGTTTGTCACGTGTTTGTGCAGGTTGGGCACAAACCACTCACTGGAAATCTGCACTGCAATGCACTCCTGGGAAATGTGTGCTGGGTAGTGTGACTGTTCTAATTCTACTGTGAGTAATTCTAGTGGCATTACAGGATGTCCTGTGTTTTCCTGTCACCACAGACAATCCATGGGGCACAATGAACAGATTCTTTTTTGCCACAATTTCTGCTCTTCTGGTAATGCACACCCTTGTATCCCTATTAACTGTGCTATTGGCAGTACATTGTAACTTTCAGTCACTGTCATCGTTTTTGCATGTAATTGCATGTACTCTGGTACCTCCACTATGTCTTGCAAATATGCCGCTCGTTTGGCCTTGGTATATGCTGCTGCGTTTCCACTGGAAATTAAATGTGAGCCTCTGTTTTCTAACAGTGCGTCATGCTTCATGGGTGTACTGTTAGCGCGCATGAAACCCCTCCTTGTCCACCGTGACAGTACAGAATGCACTGTGGATGTCACATAGGCGGAATCAGAGTACACTGTAACTTCCTCATCTTCATGTCTCTCTAGTGCCATAATCATTGACACTAATTCTGCTGCTTGCGCTGAAAAATTTGCAGGTAGTCTTATGCTCAAACTCTCCATTTTCTTTTGCTCTTACTGATGCAGCTCCCCCATTCTTGTTCCTGAATTTGTGTCTATTGTTGAACTGCCATGAACAAACACTTTTACTCCTGTTTCTAAGGCCACCTCCTTGGCACAAGGTATCACATCATAATAATCTGTGTATGTTGTGCAGTCATGGACATAATCATCTCCCTGCACTGGATCTGCTATGTATTTTGCTGGATTTACCACATGGCATCTGACAATCTTAATAGATGGATTTGTTAGAAAGACCTCATAGCCTGAGGTCCTCTGTGCAGTCAATGTGCTTTTAGGCTTCCCAAGTATTGCAAAAAGTGCATGTTCCACGTATAATGTTACTGAGAAGCCCATTGTCACAGTGGACAATTTCTCAACTGCGAATGTTGCTGCAGCTAAAGCTTGTTCACATGGGTAAAGCTCTTTCATTACTGGGTCCAACAACCTGCTGTAATATGCTAAAGGTTTATGTTCCATTGAAGTCTTTTGTGTGAGGAGAGCCGTCACCACTACTCCATTGAATTCTGCTTTGTAATCTGGGATTCCTAACACAGGTGCTGTACTTAGGGCCTTATTTAGTACATCAAATGCACTGGTCATTTTTCTTGTCCATTGTATGGGATCTTTGTTTTTCTGTGCTCCCTTTAACCCTTCTAACAGTGGTGGGATGTATGAGCTGTAGTCGAATACCCATACTATTCGATAATTGCATAATTCCAAGAACTGTTGCAGCTCCTTCACTGTGTTTGGACAAGGTGTATTACTGATTGCCCCTGCTCTTTCAGGTGTTACCCTCCTCCCTTCTTTGGAGATTATTTGGCCCAAATAAAGTACTTCTTCCTGAAAATATTGCATTTTATGTGTGTCAACTTTGGATCCTTCTCAGCTAGCAATGTCAGTAGCTGCACGGAGTCATTTCTACAATGTGCCTGACAGTCGCTGCATGCAAGCAAGTCATCTATATATTGTATGATGGCACTGGGAGTTTGTATGCTTCCCAAATCCATCTGCAGCACCCTGTTAAACAGACTGGGGGATTCACAGTCCCCCCGTGGGAGACAACAATATTGCAGTCTTACTCCTCTATGGGTGAATGCAATTAAATATTCATGAATCTTCATGAAGGGTATACTGAAAAATGAATTTTTCAGATCAATCACTGTCAAACGTATGGCTGTGGGAGGTATATTACACAATACGTGGCAGGATTAGGTACCACTGGAAATTCAGGCTCAACAATGTTATTCAAGGGGCATAAATCTTATATGAATCTCCAGGACCCTCCCTGAGATTATTTCACTGGGTATACAGCAGTGTTGCAAGGAGACTCTGATGGCACTATCACTCCCTGCTTCATGAGTGCATTTATTGTTTCATAAATACCCTCATCTGCTTCTTTGGACAGTGGATACTGTTTCACTCAAAGTAAAATAGCACCTTTCTTTAATTTTATTTTTACTGCTGCAATCCCGTTTAACAACCGCACATCATGGCCATCCATGGTGTGCCGGGTAGCCTTGCCAAATCTTCTTCCATGAATTATGGTACTTCTTTAGCTAGCATCATTTGTAGTGGCACCTCTGTATACTCTATTCTCAATTGACATGGTATATTTATCTCAAACAATACCTAATCATCAGAGTCACTGTAGTCAAACAACTCATCATCTGTAAACTGGGTCAGTCTGTGTGATGCGTCAAGTGATATTACTTCCTCATCAGTGCTGTGTAAAATCACCCCATCCTCCCTCATTACAGCCATCTCTAGCTCAATTATAACCACTTCCCCATCAGTTACATCTGTAGGTATCTGTGTGCTGAATAAAAAGTATTTGGGTAGTCTCAATAACTGTCCTCAATGCGGGGATCCCATGCTAACATCACTTGTAGGCCATAGAAACATAATTTGGGATCCACTGGTACTCCCCTCTGTACTTTCTGCCCATGAAAAGCTTGTATGTATTCATTTGCTGTCTGGAATTATATGCCCGGTGTAGAGCATATTATGCTACCCCCTGTGAATGATATCGATACATTGAGTTTGGCCATAAGATCTCTTCCCAATATGTTAACAGGTTTCTTCATGGAATACAGGAATGGAATAGCAACCATCTGCTCTCCTAAAGTCACAGGCAAACTGTCAGTGAAAGGAACCGTATTTGTAGCCCCAGCAAAGCCTTGAGTGTCCATGAATATTCCTGCATCAGAATTCTACCCTCTCTGATAAAGGGTTTTGTTGCCCCAGTGTCAACTAAGAAGGAAAGATTCTGGTCACCTATAGATATCACCACCCTTGGTTTGTGTTCAGGATCTGTGGTTACTGATAGGATAGGACGCATCAAGCTATTTGGTGGGCTATACTATTGGGGATACATGTTCAGTCCTGTCCCTCTAAAAGGGTTCCCCCAAACAGCTGTCACTCCTCCTATCCGGGGTGTCTGTGGCCAAATGCTTGTATCCTACTGTGTCACTGCTTGTTGCGATTGCGCTGCATTCTGTGGTTGCTGTGTCAACATCTCTGTGGTTGTTGTGGCACTATCTGTGGCTGTATCTGAGGCCTTTGTGGTTGCTGCACCTGCTGTGCTTGTGTCTGTTCTGGTGAATATTGTGTATAATCATAGTAACCATAGTCTTGCTGTGGTGCACCATATAGTGCTGGATATGCCATCCCCCCTCTTGGCCCATACTGCATTGCACCTTGCTGCATTGCTCCTCTACTTCTACACACTTGTGAAATGTGTCCTACTTTCCCATATGTCCAACATACTGCACTAGTGCCCCCAGGTCCTCCAAAGCGGACCTGTCCCCCACCAAAGTCTCCTTGTGGTGCTACAAACTCAAATCCTCTCCTCTGTTAACAAATCTTCTTCCTCCTCTGGGGTAAAAACTACTCTTCCCTCTTCCTGCAAAATAACCACTGATGCCCTTCTGTGGCATGACAGCTCCCCGTCCATTATTCCCATTTCCTGTATTGTTCAATACCAGTTCTTCTACCACCATTTTGGATAATTTCTTCTGCACCAATTTTGCCGCTTCCTTTTGCCGTTCCTCTATTTTCTTTTGATCCTTCTTCTGCTTTAACCTACAGTGATGGACATTAGTCGATTGTATCTCTGGCCATGGACTCATTTCAATCCCCACAATCTTTTTTAACTGTCTTTGTACTTCTTCAGGTAGGCCCTGACATAAAATATGATAAAACACTGGTATATTTTTATCTCAATGGTCTTTAGTTTCCAAACGCCAACGTTCTTGAATGCCTTGAATATAGGCAGCGGGGTCCTCAGTAGGCCCCATCTTCCTGGTCATTATGGCACTCATGTCAGATTGGTCTGAAAATAGCACCCTCAGTGCCTTCCATACATTAACTCTACCATTATTGGATGGTGACCTGTCATATTTAGTGGTGTTATGTTCTGTCACTGCAAAATAGCCTGCTCACTTCCTCACATCCTCTGCCTGGTCACCCAATATGCATGCAAATAGGCTATTTACGTCACCTATAGCTAATGCTATCCCAGCTGTCTCTCGCTCTAGCTTATAGATCCATCAACCTGCCCCTGCTGTGAGTGATGGCAGCTTATCCATCAAGGTATTTTGCCTGTCTGATTCCATGGAGTATAGTGGGGCCGCCCTAATCCCTTGTGGAACAGTGGGAATAGTGTTACTCCTTTCTTGCACAAAGGTGATGCTGCACCAGTACTCCTTTTCAATGTCTCAGCTACATGGTGTCACTGGCATTCTGGCAAGTTTCTTGAGAAATATGGCGATCTATGGTCTCCATTTATGGGGAGTACTGACATGAGGGGTGGATATAGGCTTAAGTTTGGTCCCAGTAAATCTGCTATCTCTCCTATGGCTGGTCCTGTGGTATCTTTTTGTGGTGCTTGCACTGCCTCCCCTCACCCTCTTTATCATTAATGTCTACCCAATCTGTCTCTCTGTCACTTTCTCCACTCTTTTCATCCTCAAGTATGAGATCAAAACCCATTCCCTTAACAGGCTCCCTTACATATGTTCCACTCATTATCTCTGGCAACACATCTCTGCCCCTGGTCTCTGGGGTTATTGTCCCACTCCCTTCGCTCCACATCTTTGGCATCATATTTCTCATATTGTGGGTCCTCTCCTTCCTAATTTTTTCAATTTCTTCCTTCTCTCTTGCCATTCTCCTGTTCTTCTCATTTAGCCTCTTTATATACTCATCCCTTTCTCCTACCTCCCTTTTCCTTCTTTGTATTTCCTGTTCCTCTCTCTGCATCTTCTCTTCTGCTTCTCTCCATTCCCTCTCTTTCTCCTTCTGTGCATTTTGTTCTATCTCTTCCTGTGTCTCCTTCCTGAATTCCTGAATTCCTCCCTGGGTATTTACTTCCTTTCTTCATACTCCACTACCTGCACATAATTATTTCCTTTGCCTTTTCCATCGAGTTTCATTAATGATGTATTGTATGGTATTTAAGAAACAGTGAAGTTGGTAAAGGATATCCCTTGACAAGGTCTTGAAAGGCTGCGCAGTAGGGCCCCGGAGGACCCAACCTTCTTTTGAGCGTAGAGTAAAAGATTGAGAGAGATTGTTCTAATCACTCCTGGTCCTGTTCGCTGACGTAACCAGGCATAAAGAGTCTCTAGTCTCTGTTCCGATTGCTTTCCCTACATTGGTTATGACAAAGTTCCTCTAGTTCTGAACAAAGGATTTAATGTAATTATTCTCAATGTTATGCATAGATTGCTTCCTTGTGTGCAAAGATCAAAATTGCACTTGTTTAGTGGTCAACACAACTGGCTGTTTAATGGAAATTGCCTCTAGGGTCGCGGAACATGATTCAGTGTCCGCCCTTGAAGGTGACGCTACCAAAAAAGGGACGGCTATAGCTGATACCTCCTCCCTTATATGTCCTCCTGTTAAGTTGTGCACCAAAAATACTGCTCTCCTGACTGATCCACTGTACAAAAAGGAGGGGCGGCGGGGGCCCCTAAAGTCCACAAAACCCCAAACCGTACTCTACTACCAGATGAAAATCAGAAGTCCAAAAACAGTATAGGCCTCTACATGGTATTTGCCAATAAAGAGATAACACAGAGTGGATTGTGCTATGCCAAATGCAAGGTAACCCAGCTTTATTGGATGTATGCGAAAGCTGGGGAGAACACAAGATAAACAGCAGAGCTCTCTCTCTCAAATGTTTCTCTTTTTTGAACAGAAAACACAGTTTGTATAATGAAAATTAGTCACTCTGATGTCATCATAATCACTGTGCTATGAAACCTATCTCTCTACTGCTCATTGGTCCTAATTGCTCAGCTACATATAGTATCTCGATGTCCCACCCTACTGATTGGGTAACTCTCTATCTAAGGGCCCACCCATAAAACATCCCATAAAAATGTAGGACCTCATCACGCTTGAATATTATTGGTAAGCTCTAAATAACTTCTGCGGTGAAAAGGACATATGCAGTTAACAGTCATGCTGCTTGTACCATGTGAATATTGTGTTGCAGTAATTATTTGTCTTTATAGCCGCATCTACTTTTCTCTGCCATGCCAAGCCGATTGTTGAGGAGATTTCCTGAGATGCTCCATTCGTCCCATGGACTTCAAATAGTCTGCTGTGTTGTCATAACTGATTCACCTTAATGGTTGAACGGTCGGTGCCCAGATACTGGTATCTTGTTCCGTTATGTAAACTTGGTGTCCTCTGCATTTGACATTGCTTCAAGGCAGCTAACATCCAGCCACTGCAGAATCTTACTGAATTAAAAGGTATTTGTTTAAAATAATGTGCATTGCTGGGGACCCTCTTTTAAAGCTACAGAGCTTAATTCTCTGCTATGCTTGTGCAGTTTAAAATGGCAACTGCTTGTCACGTTTATATCCTCTGCTAGACACATTTGCTTTGCTATCTACCGATTTCCTGGTGCATGCTCGTCACATTATTTCCCTTCCTATGGGTAGCAGCAACCTTATCTACCTACAATTTTCTGCCCTACTTGTGTAGTGAGTCCCTATCTTGTGTACACACCTAATCTATTCTATTTTAAAACACACTAATGCCGTATCTGTTCCCTACTTGTATAGCGCAAAATAACTATTCTTTGTGTCAGCTGCATTTCCAGGAGAATTTAAAGTGCAGTTTCAAATGTGTCCTTTCTTATCTTATAATTTTGGTTCTTCTGAGGAGGACAGGGGGGCAGAGCCTGAACATGCTCTCTAGTCACTTACTGCCCCACTACACTTCTATTTTGGAAAATAAAATAACTTTTATTAAAGTGTTACATTGCTAGGCCATAAAGACTGCATATGGAAACTAAGGCACAGTAACCATATAATATAATGACATGTCAGATGTGCGGTTCATTTTCCAAACAAGTCTGGTTTTATTAAAAGTTTCTCAGTCGGCCGACTGGGTCTCAATGCCTCACGATGTGTGTTCCCAGACACCGTGAGATGCGCGAGAGCGAACAGCGCTCCAGCAGCAATATATATACATTATACATTATCTTTTGTTAAGGCAATTCGACCCGCCCTCATGCCTGGCATACAGGCTAGGGTTCACTGATTGACAATTATGACACGTTATGACAAGTCTTCATTCAGCCTAAACATAGTTATTCTAGCAAAGGCAGCAGAGATAGCTTTCTATTATGGGGAACATGGAGCTCTGGCTCAGTAAGGATATCTTGTTCTTATCAGAGAAACATCCCATACAACGTTATCTGTGTGTTACGGCTCATGAGCTAAGGGTCAGATAGTTCTGAAGCAGAGAATACCATTCCCTGCGAAGGAGCACTGCTAGGAGAATATAATTCATGTTTAACTGCCTTTTACAACAGTGCCTGCAAGACAAACCGGCACCTGGACTACTGATTAGATGCGGCTTCTGCTCGACTTCAAGGACTTAGTGAGATAGAAAAACAATGGGCCTCATTACGACCCAGGCGCTAAGTGGTTAACGGCGCCGTAAAAGGCTGCAGCTCCGTTAACCACTTAGCACCTTACTACGAGGTCCCGTTGCGGGACCCGACCTGAACGGCTGGTGTGGACCAGCCGTTAAAGTAGGGACCTGCAAAGGGACCTCGCAGGCAATTACGGTACCGCAGTTTGCGGTACCGTAATTGCCGCCTTCCCCATTCCCATTGAGCCCTATGGGGCAAAAATGGGAATGGAATGGGGAAGGGCCATGGTAAAATGGGGAAATACCGCCCTGCCAACCTTGGAATGGGGCGGTATTTCCCAATTTCACCATGGCGGACTCGTTACAACACCGGCACCAGCCATGGTGCTAATAGCGCCATGGTTTAGTGCCGGTGTTGTAATCAGGGCCAATGTATTTCTGCACAGTTTGACACTCCTGTCTGCGTTAGCATTTCAGTGTTCAAGCCGTGGCCTCATACTGAGTACGGATCTAAAGCATAGAATACATTTGCAAAGCGTTTAACAGAAAAAGCAAAAAGCAAATGGCCGATATATTACACAAAATGGACGACCTTTGGTTATAGTGATGATTCTTGGATTGCGATGTTTGTCACATTATACGATTTGCTTCTGGCTAACATACTATACGTATAATTCGACTATGGGATAACTTTTCTGGTCTAACAAACATTCCTCTTGGCCTTAAGCCAATAGTATCATCCGTACATCGCGTCTTCATTGGACTATGTGTCCAATTCCGCACTACCCATGTCGCTCTAATCTAATATTAATTGCCATAAATTCTTTAATTATTTCATTTTTGTGTTGTGTATCATCACTTATCATGTGAAGAAGAGGTTTCGTGCTGATTGCATGTACACTCTCATTTGTAATTTGGGAGCAGAGGACTCGCAGGCATTGTATGCAACAACAGCAGAATATGAGGATTCCAACTATCATAACCAAGATTGCAATTAGTTTCCATCCCCATGATCGTAGCAGTTCCCAGAACCATGAACTTATATTCAGATTCCAACCACCTGTGGGGACATGAATTTCGGAGCTTAGGACATGCAATTTCTTAATTGCTTCAAATGTAGTAGGGGAGGGGTCACTTACGAATACACAGCACGCTGACCCCACTAATTTGCATACTCCTCCGCGATCAGCCAAAATAATATCAAGCACCATTCTATTTTGCAGTGCAACTAGTCTAATTGCTTTTTGGTCCAATGTCATAATATAGAGTATATCAGTTGTTCCATTTATCGTTTTTTCTAACCCCCTGAACAGTTTTCTTATATTCCATGAGTTTATTGCTTTTCCCCAAAATGGTATAAATGATTTTGCTATATCCCCAGCAATCTGCCCTGCAGTATCATCTCGTCGTGGCCGAGATCTAGCTATTTTTGCTATTTCAGAGGTTTTGGCAAGAAATACACCAGGTAAAAGTATCCCCAGATAACAGGTCCGTTCCCAGGTTCTAGGTAACCATGGATAAGCCTGATCTCCACATATAAAATAAACAGAACCTCATATATATAATGGTTTTTCTTCTTGTTCAAGCACAGCAATATTCATAGATCTAGTGAATGTTCCCACTGGGTGGGAACCTTTTTTCCGTAAGCAAAATGGGACAGAATGTGGACTATGATTAATAGTATAGGAGGGAGGCACAGCATCTTTGTTTCCTGCCGGAGCCATTTTAAAAATGATCAGGGACTGGTAATGCCTGGAGAGTCTATTTATTGGACTTGTTGTTACTGGTTTTATTTTGCTTTTGCTTGTAAATATGGAACAACCCAGCTGTTCCAATAACAATCTTTCAAATTCATTTATATTTGTTCCATCAAATTGTCCTGTGACACTATCATTCCATTTTCCGAAAAATAGCGCTCTTAATGATGAATAACAGGCAGTATTAAGCGGTAAAGGATGTACATACCAACCCATTCCTCTTTCCCCTTGCTGGGGTAAATGGGAACAAACCCGACAATTGGACCTATTCAGGATAGCATGGGTCATATTCATAATCAGCAGTAATGTGTTATTCTCATATCCTTTTCTATGTTTCACTTCTTGTTATGGAAGAGTATAGGAGAGCACATGTACCAGGCTGCTCATTGTATGAGCATTGGTAGCAGACAAGAGAGAGTTTAAGGGATGCAGAGTCTCCAGATACCAAAACATTGGGATCAACGTAATCAAAATACAAAGTGGTATCATAATCAAAAGCATATTATTCTTTCTAAACCAAGTCTTTCTTGTAGTAGACTTAATGTCAATCTTTATATCATCAACAGCATTGGTGCAGGCGGGAGTAGGAGCGAATAAAGGCATCGTCTATAATGTTTATTTCAGGAAAAGTTTTCAGTGTTCGTTGGAAAAGTTCTCCACAGCAACACACATTAGCAACAAAAGTTCATGCCAATCCAGGTTAGCCTGTTTACAGATGACAGCAAGCTGTTATTAACCTTCACAGAGCTCCAAAAAGGCAGGAGCAAGTATCAATTTTATAGTGTTGGTGTCATTTGCCCCGCTTGTCTGTGGCAGGTTGCAAAGACCTTCACTTTCAATGGTAGCACCGGGAAACCGCGTGTCTGAGCTCTCAATTGATACAGCTCATACGCTCCTTTTCCATAGGCTTCCGTTCCCAGCTCCATCCGTGAGCCAGAAACAAAGGCGAAACAAAACCTGATCACTTCCGATGATTTTGTGAACGTAGATTGTACCTTACAGCTCCAGGTACAGAATGATCGATGAACAATGCACTCTCATTTCCGGATTCAGGATCAGTGCCAATTCGTGATGCAATGAGTGATGACGGACAATATTGAGGCAACTCTGGCCTTTCGATTCTCGTTGCGATCTTCCCAGGCCCGTTCTCGGCCTTAGGAAGCACTTCTGACGGGGGTTCAGCGATAATATCTTTGTGATCAGGTACAGCTGTCAACGTCAGGATCATCAATCTCTTTCTCATGTGGTAAAGGAAACTGAACTCTTTACGTGTGTGTTGCGCGGATCCAATGTTTCTGGCCATTCACTCGGACTGCAGTCTGCGTGGCCAGTAGCACCTGGAAAGGACCCGTCCAGCGCGGTGCAAGTGAAGACTTTCTTTCAAAAAAGTTCACCATAGTCCAGTCACCTGGCTGCAGAAAATGTCCTAGGCCTATATATCTGACAGGAAGAGCACGTTTCGGATAGGGCATATTCCAGACATTGGCTGGTCTCCCCATAACAATTGCATATGGGGAAAGACCAGTCCTCGCCTGCACAGCCGTTCGCTTGCACAGTAAAGCTAGTGGCAATGCATCAGGCCATTTCAAATTGCTCCCTGCGCAAATTTTGCTCAGCTTGTTTTTCAAGATACCGTTTTGGCGTTCTACCAAACCGGCACTCATCGGGTGTCTGGCCGAATGGAATCGCTTATCAATTTGGAGACCTGCGCAAATTTGCAATATCACAGCCGCAATAAAATGTGGTCCATTATCTGACTGTATGACACGGGGTAGTCCAAATCGGGGAAAGTATTCTTTTAGCATGGATTTAGCTGTGGATATAGCTGTACAATCTTTCAGGGGATAGGCCTCTACCCATTTGCTGAATGCGCAGACCACTACAAGGACATACTTATAGTTTTGGCATCTCTCCATTTCTATGAAATCAAAATGGGTGGCTTCAAATGGCATAGACGGTGGGCCAAAACCTCCTACTAGTGTCACTGTTCCCTTCCCAATGTTATGTTGTAAACAAGTCATGCAATTCTGAACCAATCTTTCAGCAGTTTTTCTTATGTGCGTATTCTGCCATACAGAATCCAGGTGCTGAATAATTTTTTTAGCACATATGTATGTCAGACTGTGAGCCATAGTAACCATTGCCATTACCAGGGTTGTCATTTAGGGGTCACCAGGGGTCGCAACTGTGACCTCTGTGGTCTCCCTTGCGACCTCTGTGGTCTCCCTTGCGACCTCTGTGGTCTCCCTTGCAACCTTTTTTTTTTTGGGATGCAAGCTCCTGGGCTGTGGCAAGCACTATGTGGATCTTTTCCTCTGGAGTGGCTAGCTTTCTTGTTCAGGTCCCTTAAAAAAAGAAGAAAAATAAGAACAGGAGTGCCACAACTCTAACACTTTCAGCACTGACCCTAAATAAGAAAGAATAGCAATACCAAATAATGTGACTTTCTGGAATTCTATACAATAATTGCTAGACTCAGTAAAGGTATATTTCAGGCACACTTCAGGGGTTGAGACACTGATTTAGTCTGTTCTTAAATGCCTCAACTCAGCCTTTCATCCTTCTGAGGTCAATAAATGAGTACCAACCCAAGTTGGGTGATATCGGATGCATATTTTTTCTATATGAAGCACTTAAGCGTAAGTGCTATATAATAAAATACCATTATCATTTGGTCATGGAAGTCTGCTTGAATACACAGTAATTTGGTTATATGGGCTTATACACACTGATCTTAACAATACATATGGCGATCCATTCTTGTATGAAATGTACATCACATTATAGTGATATCGTAACCATATTTTTCGTAGTATACAAGGCTATGTGATGCCATTTCCTGTTTTGTCATTGGGTGAAAGGGCATGTTCCATTGCTTCCCATGATATCACTTCAGGGTGGGGTCAAATGACATCACTTCCTGTGATGTCATCAGGGATCAAGGGTCATGTGATGTCACTCCTGCTACCCCTGACATTTTGGTGAAATTACATCCCTGGGCATTACATGGGCATTTGGCAACATCCATCGGTTATTATGTTTGTCCACCCAACAACCCTCAGAATCTAATTCTGCTGGACCCTCAGACAATTTTTTTATTTCATCTAGAGTAGCTTCTGCTTGTATCTCTTTAACTGTTTCAATTCCATTTTCTATCATGCAAGACACTCCTTCTGTTTTTTCGACATACATTTTTGTGTGCAAATCAGTGGCAGTTTGTTTCGCAATTTTGTCTGCAAATGCGTTTCCCTTTCCTACATTACATGTTACTTTTTTATGTGCTTCACATTTCATTATTGTAATCGCTTAGGAAGCGCAAGTGCTGACAACAGTCTCACTATCAAAGTGTAATGTTTTGACACTAACCTGTCTCGTGCAGCAATTTACGAGGCAATTGGGGAGTCCCCTGAGGCCCCTAACACCTCCCTCCTCCCTAAAAGGGAACCGAAGGGGTGTGCAAGGGATCCCGGGGAAACCCTCCTGGGGGAAAAAACCCTGCTGGGATGGATGAGAAGCTGGATCGGTCGCGTCTCCGCTGGCTGCAGCTCCTCAAGTTTTACAGGAATCACTGGATCGGTGCACTGTACCTCGGCGAAGTCCTGATTTGAAATAAGTAAACGAGAGATGAGAGAAGGAACTAGGTACGAGAGGAATCAATATAATGATTGGGTAAGTACCTAATTTGTCTGAAAGGGAGGACTATCTGTGGACTGCGGAACGGGAAGGCTAGGCAGGATGGTACGGCTGTAAGAAAGAGTAGAAAAGAAAAGGTAAGCATAGGTGTGAGGGATAGAATAGTAAACCCCCTAGTTGCGAACTCACGTAGCGTCTGTAGAGAGTAGCGACGCTCTGGGCTTCGGCTTTGCTGGACCATATCCGGAATCCGTGAGAGAACGAGATGACGTCAGAGGACATCTGACTTGTGAACGTGAAAACATTGCACCGTAACCCAGAGGATGAGAAGCCATCTTGGAAGAGGGGAAAACGGCGAGTGCACGCAATCTCCAGCATCGCCACAGGGAACGCCGGTGCCAGCCAGTCGTGACAGTATGCCCCCTTCCGAGGGTAACACCTCCTGGTTTGCCCGGATGACACCTGTGGAAACGGCGAACCAGTAAGGGGGCGTGAACTGCTGAAGCCGGTTCCCACGTACGGTCAGCCACCGAGTAACCCTTCCAGTGGATCAAATACTGCAGTCGACCACGATGATAACGGGAATCACAAATGCCCGAGACTTCGAACTCCGGACCTTCCGTAGTAGCCACTGGAGGCGGGTAGGCCCTTATAGATCGACCAAAACGATCCGATTTGTGGAGTTTGAGTTGCGAAACATGAAAAACTGGGTAGATCCTGGACCAAGAAGGTGGGAGCTGTAACTCAAAAGCCAACGAACCTTTTGCTCTCAATACTGTAAAAGGACCAAAATATTTCGGAGACAATTTAGAGGGAACCAGATGTCTGGGCAGAAACTTTGCTGAGAGCCAGACCAAATCCCCCGGGACAATCACTGGAGTCGATGAACGATGCAAGTCAGCATAACGTTTAGAATGCTCTTGAGCTTCCAGTAATGCGGTTCTGGCCAAAAGATGTCCCTGTTGAATGTCGCCCATTAGGGCGTCCACATCTGGAAAGGCCGAAGCTCTGAGAAGAGATGAGGAATAGCAGGAAGGATTGTAACCATAAGTACAATGAAAGGGACTAGTTTTGATAGAAGTATGAGGAGCATTATTGTAGGCAAACTCTGCCAAGGGTAACAAATCCTTCCAATTGTCCTGTGCCACTGATACAAAACAGCGCAGATACGTTTCCAGAGTCTGATTTAAACGTTCAGTCTGCCCATTAGTTTGAGGATGGTATCCCGAACTCAAGGCTCTCTTTATGCCTAAAGCAGAGCAGACTTGTTGCCAATATCGAGAAATATATTGGGAACCTCGATCTGACACTATGCTGTCAGGAAGACCATGCCGGGAAAAGATGGAGTCTATGAACTGTCTTGCCATCTGTGGAGCTGTTGGTGCTGAGGGTAGAGCCTGGAAATGAGACATTTTGGTGAAATAATCCACTGTTACCATAATGGTTGTATGATCTTTAGACACAGGTAAGTCCACGATAAAATCTGTGGAAATCAATTGCCAAGGACGAGTAGGTATTTGGGCTAGAGCCAGCTTTCCCAACGGTTTACTGCGAGGAACCTTGACTTGCAAACAGATCACACAAGAAGAGACGTAATCAGTCACGTCCCTTCTTAAGGTTTCCCACCAGAAATGTCTCAGTATGAGTTCTTGGGTACTGGCTATTCCACGATGTCCAGCAACCATAGAATCGTGACACATGTGCATGACTTCCGTTCGGAGCAGGAGTGAGGGAATGTACACCTGATGACCCCGGTAGAAACATCCGTCTTCGAGACTTAGTCCCCATTTGTCTGCCTGACCTCTAATGGAGTCCATTAAGACTAGAGTTTGGGCTGCTACAGAGTGGAGGAAGTCCTGGACCATAGATATGAACGTAGCATGAGGAAACAATCTCTCGGTCTGAAAACCAGATTTGCAATCCGGATCTCTGCGAGATAGAGCGTCAGCTTGAAGATTGGTTTTACCTGGAATTATAGTGAAAGTGATATTGTAGGGAGAGAAAAAATGGGCCCATCTTGCTTGCCGGCTGTTACGAGTCTCAGCGTATTGTAAACTCTTGAGATTCTGATGGTCGGTGCGGACCTCAATGGGATGTTGGGAACCCAACAGGAGATGTCTCCATTCCTGAAAGGCCCGTTTTATTGCCAGCAACTCTTTCTCTAACACCGTGTAATTGATCTCAGAGGAAGAAAAAGTCTTGGACAGAAAGGCCACAGGGTGTTCTGGTCCGTGAGTAAAGGCTTGTTTAAGTACCGCACCCAACGCAAAATGGGAGGCATCAGTTTCAACTATAAACGGTAAGCTTTGATCTGGGATTCGTAAGAGAGGAGCAGAAGTAAAGAGAGTCTTCAAAGTATCAAAGGCTGACTGGGCGTCTTCTGTCCAATAAAAAGGCTTTCCCTTCTTGAGTAGTCTTGTAAGGGGCAGAACGATTGATGAAAATCCGGCTATAAATTTCCTATAGAAATTCGAAAACCCCAGAAATCTCTGTAGTTCCTTGACAGAACTAGGAGAGGACCATTCCAGAATAGCGGTCACCTTGCGAGGATCCATGGAAATTCCAGTAGGGGACAAAACGAACCCCAGGTACGTGACAGTAGTCTGATGGAATATACACTTTTCAGGCTTGCAATAGAGGTGATTACTTCGTAATCGGTGTAATACCTGACATACGTGTCGGTGATGTTCTTTAGGATTCCTGGAAAATACCAATATGTCGTCAAGATACACCACTACCGTATGAAGAAGGAGGTCTGAGAATATATGGTCAATGAACCTTTGAAAAACTGCCGGGGCATTCGCGAGTCCGAAGGGCATTACTCGGTATTCAAAATGTCCAAAAGGGGTACGAAACGCGGTCTTCCACTCATCCCCTTCCTTGATTCTATTGAGGTGATATGCCCCTCTGAGGTCCAACTTTGTATAAATAGTTGCCCCTTTTACTGCTTCTAGGATGTCTGGTATTAAGGGCATTGGGTATCGATCGGGAATCGTGATCTTATTAAGACCCCTATAATCAATGCAGGGACGTAATTCGTCCGTGTCCTTCTTAGCTATGAAGAATAATGATGCACCTGCAGGAGAAGTCGATTCCGTAATCAAACCGTTTCTGAGGTGGGTATCCAAATACTGCCGTAGGACTAATTTTTCCTTCTCGGAAAGGATGTACATCTTTCCAAAGGGGAGTGGCTGAGAGGAGTCTAGACGGATGCAACAATCATCTCTCCGATGAGGTGGAAGTTCAGAAAATTGGGAAGAGGAGAAAATGTCCTGAAACTCTTCGTACTCAGGAGGAACAGGACTAATCAGGTCTACTATCCTTTGAGAGGCCACAGGGCTAGATGAAGGAGCACAAAATCCAACTGATCCTTCAGTAAGACAGTGTTGGGTACAATATTCAGATCCCAAAAAAATGGAACCGGCTGCCCAATTTATGTATGGGTTATGTAGTTTTAACCAGGGCAAGCCCAGGATGACAGGGTAGTGAGCTGCTTTTATTATATCAAATACGGCTTCCTCCCTATGTGAACCAATGAGCATTGTCAAAGTGTGAGTCTGTTCTCGGATAGGTCCCGATATCAGTGGGGTTCCATCTACGCCTTCAACTGGTATCGCGATAGCTTTGGGAGATCGGGGAATATTCAGTTTTCTCGCCCAAAAATCGTCCATGAACCAACCAGCTGCTCCACAGTCAACCAATGCTGGGACAGAAACAATGTTTTCATCTGGCAAAGAAAAAGTGACGCGCAAGACTACCATGTCCAGCGAGGGAGACAACCTTGTAGGAGATTGGGAACCTGTATCAGTTACCCCGACCGTAGGTCCCCTTACGGTTGAGGTCTGGCGTTTCCCGAACGAAAAGGTTTTCTGAGAGGAGCGACTGGGCACTCGTGCACGGTATGATCAGAAGAGCCACAATACATGCATAGTCCCTGGCTTCTTCTACGGGCGCGTTCCTCTTGAGTCAGAGGACCCCGTGTAGTGCCTAACTGCATAGGTTCGTCTGCAGTGGCTGTTTTAGAGAAGGATACTAATTCTGGCGCAGAGCGATGACTTCTCCCTTTCCTCTTCTCTGCATGCCTTTCTTGCAGTCGATAGTCCAGCTGCATGGTTAATGAGATTAGTTCAGCTAAGGTGTTTGGTCTCGGAACTCGAGCCAATTCATCCTTCAACTCCTCACTCACCCCTCTCCTAAACAATGTAATAAGTGCATCATCGGCCCAGGATGTGCCTAAGGCCATTTGTTTAAAGCGGGTAATAAATTCTAAGATTCCTAAAGAACCTTGCTTGAAGTCTAGGAGTTTCTCTTGAGAGGAGACATTGTATTCTCTCCGAGAAAACATAGCTTTTAGACTCGCCGTAAAAGCAGGCACAGAATCCAATATGGCATTATTGGAAGTGACAATAGGCGTGGCCCAGGCTAGCGCGGGGCCCGTGAGATGAGTAATCATATATCCCACTCTATCTCTGTCTGAGGGAAAGAATGATGTCTTAAAAGCAAATTGCACTGTACAAGCATCCAAAAATTCCCTTAAAGAATGTGGGTTTCCGTCATATTTCCCGCCTGGTAGAGGGCCAGGAGGAATTTCTGAACTAGTGGGGGCCTTATTGAACATTTGCTGTTTAAGGATTGCATTTTCATGCTTTAAGGCTTGTACCTCGTGGGACAGTCCTTGTACTGCGGTCGTCAACTGCTGCACTTGATCTAAGGCTGCCTGCAAAGTAGTCATGATGTGTATCTAAGCCTTCTTCCCCTTAATAGGCGTCGCTAGCTGTAATGTTTTGACACTAACCTGTCTCGTGCAGCAATTTACGAGGCAATTGGGGAGTCCCCTGAGGCCCCTAACACCTCCCTCCTCCCTAAAAGGGAACCAATGGGGTGTGCAAGGGATCCCAGGGAAACCCTCCTGGGGGAAAAAACCCTGCTGGGAGGGATGAGAAGCTGGATCGGTCGCGTCTCCGCTGGCTGCAGCTCCTCAAGTTTTACAGGAATCACTGGATCGGGTCACTGTACCTCGGCGAAGTCCTGATTTGAAATAAGTAAACGAGAGATGAGAGAAGGAACTAGGTACGAGAGGAATCAATATAATGATTGGGTAAGTACCTAATTTGTCTGAAAGGGAGGACTATCTGTGGACTGCGGAACGGGAAGGCTAGGCGGGATGGTACGGCTGTAAGAAAGAGTAGAAAAGAAAAGGTAAGCATAGGTGTGAGGGATAGAATAGTAAACCCCCTAGTTGCGAACTCACGTAGCGACTGTAGAGAGTAGCGACGCTCTGGGCTTCGGCTTTGCTGGACCATATCCGGAATCCGTGAGAGAACGAGATGACGTCAGAGGACATCTGACTTGTGAACGTGAAAACACTGCACCGTAACCCAGAGGATGAGAAGCCATCTTGGAAGAGGGGAAAACGGCGAGTGCACGCAATCTCCAGCGTCGCCACAGGGAACGCCGGTGCCAGCCAGTCGTGACACAAAGTGCCATGTTGGATTTTGGTTCCATGTGATGTCAGGAAACCCCTTTCAGCCCATAATCGAGCAAAATTGTGTACCACCCCAAAGGCATACTGACTGTCAGTATATATGTTTACATTGAGGTTTGCAGAAATTTCACATGCTCTTGTTAATGCTATTATTTCTGCAGCTTGTGCTGAATTATATGGGATTCGTTTGCTCTCTATAATTGTTTTCAGTGTCGTGATTGCATAAGCAGCAGTTGATGTGCCATCTGGTAATTTAAAACAAGAACCGTCACAAAACAGTTTTCCATCTGGCTCTTTCTGTGGAGTGTCAGTTAGGTCAATTCTTCCTTTTGTTTTTTTGTTCAGTAACCATTAAGCAATCATGTGAGAATTGTTTTTCTCCCCCTTTTTCACGGGGAGGAGGCATTAACTCAGCTGGATTTAAAGCGCAACATCTTTTAATTTGACTATGCGGTGCAAATAGAACAATTTCATACCTTGTTAATCTGGCTGATGTGAAATGTTGCATCTGCGTTCTATTTAAAAGAACGCCCACTGAAGGAGGTACCATTACGGTTAAAGCGTGACCTAAAACCATTCCCTCAGTTTGTCTTACTGACGCGGCGGATGCATCAACAGCTCGCAAGCAACGCGGCAAAGCAGATGCAACAGGATCCAACGTGGAAGAGAAGTAGCCACATGGTCTATTTCTCCCCCATGTTCCTGAGTCAAAACAGCCAAAGCACATCCATTGCTTTCATGCACAAATAACTTGAAACTCTTGTCGTAATTTGGCGTGCCTAAAACTGGAGCGAACACAATGCAGCTTTGAGCAGGTCAAATGCTTCTTGACATTCCATGTTCCATGGCAAAGGTAAGGTAACATCCTTCCTTGTCAATGCCACTAATCGTTTCACAATCATCGAAAAGTTAGCGATCCACTGCCTACAATATGAAGCCATGCCAAGTAAAGCCCTGACTTCTTTCAGCGTGTTTGGAATAGGCATATCAGAGATGCTTTCTATTCTTTCTGGTGTCAATCTTCTTCCCTCCTTCGAAAGGAGATAGCCCAAATAGGCCACTTCCTTTCGACAATACTGAATTTTTTTAGCGAAGCCTTGTGTCCATGTGCCGCTAAATGTGTCAATAATGCAACAGTGCTTTCTTTACAAATGTCTTCTGTATCTGCTGCTATTAGTAAGTCATCAATATATTGTAACAATATGCACCTTCTCTGTAATTCAAGCATGTCTAGTTGTTCCTTCAATGCTCTACTATAAATACTTGGACTTTCATTGTAACCCTGTGGAATATGTGTGAATGTAAATGAACGTCCTCCTAGTGTAAAAGCAAACACATATCTACTATCTGGATGCACTGGGATACTAAACATTGTGTTTTTCAAATCATTTCCACTAAATACGATGCAGAGTCTGGAATCATAGTCAAAATTGAAGTCACATCCGGGACTAATGGAAATTGCAGATCAATCACTTTATTCACTCTGCGTAAATCAATTATAAAACGATAAGGTATATCATTTCCTCCTTTCTTGTAAACCGGAAGCATCGGACTGTTGCAAATACTACCAGAAGTTTCTTCAATTATGTTTCTTGTAATTAAATGTGATACAATGCACTTCAAAGCTCTTTCTCCCTCAGCCGAAATGTTATATTGTGGAATACTCGGCAATGTAATTCCTTCTTACAAAACAATTTTTACTGGTTCCACTTTCAAACAACCAACATCATTGTCGTTCACTGCCCATATACAAGCCGGTACTTTACTCAATTCAGTCGGTAGTGGCGTAGATACAAATTGTGAAACAGGAGTCTTTTGTGGCAAAATTGTCAAATACACTCCATCAGGAGAACAATAAATGACCGCATTCAAGGTTTTCAACACATTCAATCCCAACAAATTTTCACCGCAATTTTTCATCAAAAGAAATGGGCAAGACTCTTTAAATGGACCTAGTGTTATAGGTACTGGTTGTGAAACTGGACTAATTACTGGTGTATCTGAGAACCCTACTGAGACATTTCTATGTCCTGACAATGGTATTTCTGGAACCCGCTGATGGTCAATTGAACATTTTTGTGCACCTGTGTCCACAAAAAAACGTGCTCCCTATTCCCAACCTTCATTTTTACGTAGGGACCTTTCTGGTCAACGGGAATAGGTACTGGTTCCAACCCCTGTTTCGGGCTGTCCTATTAGAACAGTACATCATCAGATGTAAAATCGCCAGAGTTATATGCATTGGACTGATTGTCAAAAACATTCCCACCATTTGTATTGTTTCGTTGTTGATTCTGGTTACCCTGATTATCCTGAAATTGTGACCCTTTTGGTTTCGATTCTGCCCTAGTATTACTGGACGACCTCTATTCTTTCTTCTCAGAATAGTCCCATTTCTATTCTGTATCTGCGGGCACTATGCTCGCCAATGGCCTTCTTGTCTACAATAGGCACATTGATTAATCCCTATTGGACCCCCTTGCATGTTGGACGTCAATGCAAATTGGACTCTAGATGGTGCGTTCCCACCACCTCTATTATTGTTCGCTACTTGCTGTAACAACACTCTTGTTTTCATATCTCCTTTATCCCTTAGTTCCTTATCCTTTTCTGAATTTACTCTGTTCTCATAATATTGGGCCATATGTAATACTTCACTTTGTGATTTCGCTTGCCATGCACTTTCAGATGTCATTATTAAGGTTTGAATTTTCCGTAACAACCCTTGCACAAACTTATCAACAAACAATCTCTTCCCGGGTTCGGTACTTAGATCTTCACCACTAAAATCTGCAAATACCTCTTCAAACCGATTAAAGTAATCTGTCACTCCTTCCTCTTTGCCTTGTAAACAAGCAATCAATTTATCCCAAACTATTCTTTTTTCAGGCACTAAAGTTTTCAATTTCTCTACTATCCGCGATGGCAAGGCCAACATTATTTGCGGTGGCTTTTCTCCAGCCTTTCTCTCACTATCAATTTTAGTCAAATTCTCCCACGTATTGCCTAACATCGGCGCGTCATTCATATTTATGACCTGTTTCCATATATATACAGGAAGAATCACAGGAAACAATAAATCAATGTCACTCAGTGTGAAAACAGATGAATTTAAAACAGATTCAATTTCCTTATAGAACCCTGCTGGGTTTTTCCTAATATCAGGGACCGTCTGCTTTATAGTATTTACTTCTTGCCTAGAAAAAGGGACATGTACAAACTGTGTGATATAATGAGCTTCTATAGTTCGTGCTCAAGTAGCTCCATCGGCAACAACCTCTACTTTCGGGACAAACGTGGGTGGCACCTCCCTCATGGGTAATTGCAAACTAGGGGATTCTACATTTGTTCGTCTATTAAGCCACAAAACTAGATCAAGTGAAAAAGCAGTCGTTCCAGTTTTAGGCGAAAATGCTCTTTTATAGATTGTCATTAAATCAGTGGGACAACATATCTTATTCTACATACATTCATCCTGTAAATACTCCATAATAACTTGTAACACCTTTCTCTGCATTTCTGGTGTATACTGACTAAACGTATCATGCACTTCAATTGGAAAAATGGCAGCATCCGTAATCCATCAAAGCGCATCTCACGTACAAATTCGCATCTCTTCACTAATAGGTTTCAACAACTGTAAAAACTGTTTCTGAACATATGACATATGCGGTTTATCTTTTTTCAAAAAATCTTTATGTAATCGATCAAGTTCTCGCTTAAACACGAATATTCGGCCTATGTGTTCTCGTACTTTCACCGCATTGCCTCGCAAGTTCGAAAGAACAACCAAATCACGCAACTCTTGCGGTACCACTGTATCAGTCAAATCACTCCATATTTTCACAAGATAATCCCCCATACATTCTAACAATACCTGTTGTTCACCAAGACCTCTATGATCACATATGGAACTTTGCACAGCCACTTCATTGTCATCATCAATATACGTTTCGGCCCATTCTTTCAGTTCTTCTTTCCTTCTTTTGCTAATCATACTACGAGTCTGTCTAATACTTCCTTGCGCAGGCCCCATCTCTGTAGAACTGCCTGCTAAAGTGGCTAACTCATGCTCTGAAGGTGGTGGAGGAAAATATAGGGTATCACGAATTTTCCCCGAAGAAGGTGGTAACACACAACCACCGAAACGCTAAAAAAAGATAAGGGGGATTGGCTTCCAGATTCTCGGCCATTGAACATTTGGACATGTGTTCCCCTTTATTGGAACGTATTAAATAACTTGGCAGCAGACACGACATATTGAAAACTGTTTCTGTCTAAATCTGGAGTATCCATATATGTTTTCTGTTTCCCCTATATGCGTTGGCAACCCCAGTGGGGGTTTCCCTTATATGAGTCTTATGAGAAGATCTCTGAAAAACAAATTCTAAAAAATCCTTTAGACTCATTTTGAAATAAATTGTATACTAATACTAGATATTTGAGGGATTTCCAACCTCTATTTGATTTGTTTAGATTGTTGCTCAAATTAGAATACATGAAACTGTCACTATGAAACTGTTTCATTTATCCTTTCCTTTCCCTTTTTTTAAATCAGAGGAGCTTTTCCTCTCTTGCTCTTTCCCCTTATTCTGAGCACTGGGTTTTTCGTTTGTTCATACTTGCACTTATCAGCATCCGTTTCCTTTATTCTTTAACCTTGGTTATGTGTAACCATATGTTTGATGAATGATGTAAATAATTGTTTCATCTCCCCTCTCCATGTTTACGATTCGATGTATAATTGTTGTGTTTTTTTTATTCTGTTATTCAACACATGGTAATCTTTGTTTGCAACTTCTTACAGCATTAAAACAGTATAAATTATACACTGGAAATGTTGTGGTACATGTGGTCATCTTGTTTTTCTATATATTTCACCATGCGTGAATATGGTTGTAATTAGGGGTGGGATTTGATACAAGACAAATACCCAATTACTGAAAGGCACTCCACCAATTCAGCACTCTAGGCAAGGTGCTGAGTGCTTTGTTTCTTGCTTTGCAGCATTATCTTGTTGTGTTGTTTAGTACTCCTTGTGCCCAGCTGCTGTTCATATACTCCCCAAAGGGCACGCCAACTACTTTTCATGTTAGAGGTGGAGGAAATGATGTCACAGGCACAGGGGGAGACAAACTGCTTACTGCTGGTGCGGATGGAATCACGGGAGTAGGAGGTACATAGGGAGGAGGTGCAACTGGGTCAGTACTTTGATGTTAATTTCTTCGCTCATTTAATATTTTGTTTATTAGCTCATCTGATGTATGCAAATCTTGTGAAGGATATATGTTCTGTACATGTAATTGGAAGATCCCAACCATGTCCCTAATGGCTTCTGTCTGCTGATACTGATCACGCTCTAGTGCTTTCTCAACATTTGTTTTATGTCTACATGTGTGTTTCTCCCTACTTCTCAACCGGAGATTAGCTTCCTTACTCCAGTCTCTTACAACGTCGAACACTGCAGGTCTGGGCTTTTTGCATAGCAATACTGATTCTAGGTGCCCTATACGTGCTAATTCAAAGCTCCCATTATTAGGCCACTGAAGGTCTGATACACGTCTAGACTGCCCATGCCAAACCGCATTAAACACTATTGCCCCTATTCCATACTTAATGTACATTTCATGTGCTGGCGACCCTTCGGGTGGCACGACCTGGCCAGTTTCCAAAGATTGTCTACCGCAGTGCAGAAAACTCCCTAAACAGGAAGACAATTTCCCAGGCATGGTTAATTCTTACCCCTTTCTTACCCTGTGCATTTGAACTTGCAAGTGCAACACTCGACCAATATCAGGACGTTTAACAATCGGGGCAAGACTCACCTGATCAATCAATTTGTCACCCAGGATGCAATTCGCCCATGCACAGACGCAACCAAGAATCGTCGCGACCGCGTGTCTGGCTCAATCTGCCTCATTTCCAGGACCCTTGCCTTGATGCTCTCTGGGTGCTGCTCATCGATCAGGGATCGGCTGTGTACAGATCTATGGAGGAGTCTCATCACTTCTACAGGGGCGCCCCGAACACCTTCCGATCCTGGTCCGATGGCTTCGTCCTCTACCTGTTTTTGCCTTCCTCTCAACTTCAACGTATGTGATGGAGCATTAATGGGAGGGTCCCTGTCCGGGCACAATATTTGCTAGGCCATAAAGACTGCATATGGAAACTAAGGCACAATAACCATATACTATAATGACACGTCAGACGCGAGGTTTCTCAGTCAGCCGACTGGGTCTCAATGCCTCACGACGTGTGTTCCCAGACACTGTGAGATGCGCGAGAGCGAACAGCGCTCCAGCAGCAATATAAATACATTATACATTATCTTTTGTTGAGGCAATTCGACCCGCCCTCATGCATGTCATACAGGCTAGGGTTCAGTGATTGACAATTATGACACGTTATGACAAGTTTTCATTCAGTCTAAACATAGTTATTCTAGCAAAGGCAGCAGAGACAGCTTTCTGTTATGGGGAACATGGAGCTCTGGCTCGGTAACGATATCTTGTTCTTGTCATGATCTCTGCTTCCAAAAGATCAGGACCTGCCCGACTCCCTTGGAAGCAGACCCATAACCCCGGTTCCGAGTGCCAGCCAGTCCCAATTGGGACCTTTTGGACCCTGTCCTGGCGCCAGTGGCACCAGGCTCATAAAGATGCCCAGTCCCAGCGCTGGAAGCGCCGGGCTCATAATGCTTGGGTGGACTTACCTGCAGCAGACCATGCTGCTTACTTACCTGCCAGTTGAACCCCTGATCCTCTTCTGTTTGGGACTACTTTTCCTGTTGGGTGGGGCAGGAGCCACTCCCTAGGTTCAGAACACTGGAACTCTTCTGGAAAGCAGGAACTCTTTTCTTACCTAGGCGTGGCTGTGGAAGGAGACATCTAAGCACTACAGGAGGCTATTTAAACCACACCCGATGGATGAATCTTGCTTTGTGTTATTCTGCATTCTCTGCAGCAGAACGCTCATCGTGTCTTCTGCTTCTGGTCCTGGGCCTAAGGGAACAAAGGCTTACCATCCTGGAATCCAGTCTTCAGCAGCACCTGTAAAGACAAAGAAAGAACAGGTTAGCACTACAGTCTTCAGTGGCAGCGCATCTCTTACCTGGTCCATCGGCTGTCACCAACGCCTCGCGCTGCATTCCGGCATCTGAAGACAAAGGCTTACCTACTCTTCGCATGCTCCGGAGGTCTTCGCACTGCATTCCGGCATCTGAAAGACAAAAGCTTACCAGCTCTTCGCACGCTCCGGAGGCCTTCGGCGCTGCATCCCGCATCTGAAAGACAAAAGAAGGTGCGTTTAAAGACATTGGGCAACTTTATTACTCACGTGCCATTACTCCTTCCCACGCCGAATCCAGTGGGTATTCCAGTACCCTTCAGCTTCTCTAAAGCTCTGAACTTGTACCTGCAAGATAAAAGGGACAGTTAGTGCGCATCGTGAAGCAGGCTACAAGCGCTTACTTAAGTGCTTCCAGGCGCTTCTATTCCTCACGCGGGTTCGATCCTCAACTCTCATCAGCCCGCCATCCGCCATCGCCGGAACCCTGCAAAACAAGAGATATCATACAAAAGACTTTTAAGACATTTGAAGTGCCCAGAACTTACCGTTCGTGCAGTTAACGACGGACAGCAGTCCTCTGAGGTCAAGAGGCCTGCACCCTTATCCAGTGAAGAAACTGGTTACGGCACCCTGCCCCGAGGCAGATGGAGAGCTCGGCGTTCACTTACCTAAGGTGAGGGCGTTAACCTTTGGGGTTCTACAGGAGAAGAGAAAGGGAAGAGGAGAGAGGCACCCAATAACCCCAGTTCATTAATCCCATATTTTCTATCTGCAGACATCTTACTCTTCGAGTCAGACATACAGTGCACAGAGGTCCAGCCCAAAGAGCCAACCGTGTGTTACACATCACCTTTGAAGATACGGCATTCACCCAGTCAAGACCGGCGCCTCTGCGGGAATCAGGTGAGCGTTACAGAACACAAAGCCTACCGCAAAACTCCCACCCAGGCGCTATGGAAACCTCGGATACCGACCAGCTAGCCCAGTTACTTGGGGAACTAAGAGCAGAAGTGCATGCAGCCCGTCAGGAAACGAATGCTCTAAGAAGGGAACTGATTATTTCCAAGGAGCGAACAGACGATCTCGCTAGACAATTGCTACAGTCACAAGGCGGACAAACTCTGTTACCCGCATCAGGGGCAAATCTTCCTTCAACATCCTCTACGAACCCAGTGCAGATCAACCTACCTGGGAATGTACCTCTGGCTCCGCCCAAACGATTTTCTGGTGACCCAAAGAGGTTTGCAGTATTTATTAATCAGTGCCGGTTGCACTTCTTATGCCGGCCAGCAGCCTTTCCAACTGATCAAGCTAAGGTAGCTTTCGTGCTTTCGTACCTTAGTGGCAATGCGGCAGACTGGTCTATCCCTCTAGTTAATCAAGATGATCCGGTTCTCCATGATTTTCAAGCTTTTCAGCTCAGTATGGAAAAACTGTTTGCAAGACATTCACAGGGGCAGGCCTTGGACAATGAGCTCCTTTCATTGCGACAGGGTAATCAAGACCTTTTGGCTTATATTGCGTCTTTCAACAGACTGATAGTAAAAACTCGATGGCCAGAGGACAAAAGGATTACGCTGTTTTATAGAGGTCTACGTGGAGAGCTCAAAGATGTGTTAGCCCAAGTAGTGAATCCTCCGCAAGACTGTTCGGACTATATTGACTTAGTCGTTCAAATTGACCACAGACTGCAGAACAGGAAGGCCGATCGTTCCAAGTTTGATGCTCGAGTATTTTCCAAACCACCAACTCCTACCAAAGGAGTAGATTCCGGGGAACCCATGCAAATAGGGGGCCTGAAAGGACCACTAACACAAAAGGAGCGGGAAAGGAGAAAACAGCTGCAATTATGCCTCTATTGCGGAAACTCGGGGCACTTTCTTCGAGACTGTCCGGTGAAACCAGCCAAGAAGGCAGTAGGAGCTGCAGTTACCAGGGTCACAAACTCTGAGCAGGGAAATGACCTCGCCCGACAAGAATAGAGGTCCTCTTTCCGAGCGTTAAAACCAGTTCAGTGACCTCGCATTTCGTGATACCTATGGTCCTCATTAGCCCTGAACATCCGGATCGATTACATGCGATTGAAGCTTACGTCGACAGCGGTGCCATCGGCAATTATGTGGATCATGAAATGGTTTTGAGGATGAATCTGACTCTTTGTCCAAAGGCTGTAAAGGACGTCATTACTACGGTGGATGGTACGGAGATAGCCTCCGGACCAGTAATGCATACCACCCAAGAAGTGACGCTAGTAAGTCAAGATGGACACCATGAGAAGATCGTGTTCGATGTGATCAAGGCCCCTCAGTTCCAGATTATTCTAGGAATTCCTTGGTTAGAGAAGCACAATCCTCAGATCGATTGGCGAGCAAGAACGGTTCAGTTTCCAGAATGTGTCTCTACTTGTCACCCTCGACCTGGTGTTGCACTGGCAGCAATTTCCTCGGAGGCTCCCCAGTTACCTCCTGAATACCTAGAATTCCAAGATGTTTTCCGGAAGGATCAGGCTAACTCTCTACCTCCTCATAGGTCTTATGACTGCCAGATAGACCTGATACCTGGATCTACTCCTCCTTGTAGAATTTATGCCCTCACCGAGCCTGAGAATCTTCACCTCCGACAATACCTGGATCAATACCTAGCGAATGGGTTTATTCGTCCTTCCAAGTCCCCTGCTTCCTCAGCTTTGTTCTTCGTTCCAAAAAAAGAAGGGGACCTTAGAACTTGTATAGATTATCGCGCCCTGAACCAGATCACCGTTAAGAATAGATATCCGTTACCTTTGATCCCTGAACTCCTGGACCAAGTCAGAAAAGCATGCATATATACAAAGCTGGATCTTAGAGGAGCCTACCACTTGGTACGAGTAAAAGAGGGCGATGAATGGAAGACGGCCTTCCGCACCAAGTATGGGCTATTTGAATATCAGGTCATGCCCTTCGGACTTTGCAATGCCCCGGCCGCCTTTCAATATTTTATGAACGATGTCCTCAGAGAGCTCATAGATGTGTGTGTTGTTGTTTACATTGACGACATCCTCGTTTATTCTTCATCAGAAACTGAACATCGGAAACACGTGAAAATGGTCCTCGAGAGATTGCGTCAACACAAACTTTTCGCTAAGTTGGAAAAATGTGTTTCAACGTGACTGAAGTTGAATTCTTGGGATTCATATTATCACCTAGCGGAGTGCGTATGGATTCAAAGAAGGTCGATGCAATTCTCAAATGGCCATCGCCATCCTCCGTAAAAGGTGTTCAAAGCATGTTAGGCTTCGCTAACTTTTACCGCAGGTTTATCCCCGAATTCTCTCGAATAGTCCAGCCCATCACCGCCTTGTTAAAGAAAAACAAACGTTTTGAATGGTCTACCGAGGCGGAACAAGCTTTCCAGAATTTGAAGACTAGATTTATCTCTGCACCGATCTTAAAACATCCTCGCCCAGAACTCCCCTACATCGTTGAAACTGATGCTTTGAGCCTTGCCATGGGGGCAGTTCTATCACAAAAGGACCCAGTAACCAATCAGTTGCATCCCGTGGCATTTTGGTCCCGCAAATTCTCGCCTCCTGAAATCAATTACACTATTACTGATAAGGAACTTCTAGCTATCAAGTCCGCCTTTAGGGCTTGGCGGCATTATCTTCTGGGGGCCCGACACACCGTTACTGTGATTACAGATCACCGAAACCTGCAATATTTGAAAACCGCAAAAGCTCAATCCTCTAGGCAACTCCGTTGGGCACTATTCTTTGCCGAGTTTGACTTCATAATTACCTATCGCCCTGGTACAAAAAACGGTAAAGCTGATGCCCTTTCTCGGATGGGAGTGGAAGAACATTTGATCAATCCTAAACCTGTACCTATCATTCCCGAACAAAGAATTCTAGGTGTAATCGCCACACAATCCATAGAGGAAGTTAAGGATAAAGCCAGGCTACTGGTAACTCCAGCAGACATACAGAATTGGCATCTGCAGGGAAAGGACTTTACGGTGAAGGACAACCTATTATATTTCCAAGAACGGTTATACCTGCCCAGCACAGATTTACAGAAAAAGGTAATCTCTTGTTATCACGATTCTTTAATGGAAGGACATCCCGGTATGACCAAGACCTCGGAAAAGATCAAGCGCTACTTCTGGTGGCCGTCTTGGAAAAAAGATATCAGAGACTTTATAATGTCCTGTGGAGTATGCGCCCAAAACAAGAGTCAAAAGGAAAAACCAGCCGGCCTCTTACGCCCTATTGACATCCCGCCTCGCCCTTGGCATACGCTTTCTATGGACTTCATCACCGATCTACCTCCATGCTCCGGATACAATACGATCCTAGTAATCGTGGACCTATTCTCCAAGATGGCGCATTTCATTCCACTCAAAGGCTTACCAACAGCAGCAACTCTGGCCCGAGAATTTCTCGAAAACATCGTCCGACTGCACGGTTTTCCTTCAGTTCTAATTTCGGATCGAGGTAGTCAATTTATTTCTCATTTTTGGCGAAGTTGCTGTCGGTCGGCTCAAATTGATGTGAGACTTTCGACCAGCCACCACCCTCAAACCGACGGACAAACCGAGAGGACCAATCAAACTCTGGAACAGTATTTGCGCTGCATGCTACAACAAACTGAAAAAACTTGGAAAGATATCCTTTGGATAGCCGAATATGCCTACAATAACTCTGTCCACTCGGGAACTGGGAAGACCCCGTTTTTTCTTTTATACGGTAGTCACCCTCGAACCTCGAAGTTGGATCCACTCCAAGATCTTGGAACACCAGCAGTAGACCACCTGCATTCTACAATCACCCAAGCCTTTAAGGAAGCCGTGTCTCACCTTCAAAGGGCTAAAGAACAATACAAGAAAGGAGCAGACCAACATCGGAAGGAAGCCCCCCAATATCAAGTAGGAGATCAAGTCTGGTTATCCACCAAATATCTACCTCTAAAAGGACCACGCACATTCAACCCAAGATACCTTGGTCCCTATTCCATCACTACCATAGTAAATCCAGTAGCGGTCAAGTTGGACTTGCCCCCTCACATGAAGATACATCCGGTCTTCCACGTCTCTCTATTAAAACCCGTGCAACCTCAAACCCGACTAACTACATCTCCAAAACCTATTCTAGTTGATGGAGAACTCGAGTTTGAAGTCAAAAGCATCCTGGATTCCAAGATCTCCAAATCTAAACTATTTTACCTGATTGACTGGAAAGGCTACGGTCCCCAAGAAAGATCCTGGGAACCTGCAGAATATGTCCACGCGCCTCGTCTAATCAAAAGATTTCATCGAACATTTCCTAACAAGCCCAAACCCCCGGAGAAGCCCGGTTTGGGAGGGGCCTTGAGGGGGGGTGCTGTCATGATCTCTGCTTCCAAAAGATCAGGACCTGCCCGACTCCCTTGGAAGCAGACCCATAACCCCGGTTCCGAGTGCCAGCCAGTCCCAGTTGGGACCTTTTGGACCCTGTCCTGGCGCCAGTGGCACCAGGCTCATAAAGATGCCCAGTCCCAGCGCTGGAAGCGCCGGGCTCATAATGCTTGGGTGGACTTACCTGCAGCAGACCATGCTGCTTACTTACCTGCCAGTTGAACCCCTGATCCTCTTCTGTTTGGGACTACTTTTCCTGTTGGGTGGGGCAGGAGCCACTCCCTAGGTTCAGAACACTGGAACTCTTCTGGAAAGCAGGAACTCTTTTCTTACCTAGGCGTGGCTGTGGAAGGAGACATCTAAGCACTACAGGAGGCTATTTAAACCACACCCGATGGATGAATCTTGCTTTGTGTTATTCTGCATTCTCTGCAGCAGAACGCTCATCGTGTCTTCTGCTTCTGATCCTGGGCCTAAGGGAACAAAGGCTTACCATCCTGGAATCCAGTCTTCAGCAGCACCTGTAAAGACAAAGAAAGAACAGGTTAGCACTACGGTCTTCAGTGGCAGCGCATCTCTTACCTGGTCCATCGGCTGTCACCAACGCCTCGCGCTGCATTCCGGCATCTGAAGACAACGGCTTACCTACTCTTCGCATGCTCCGGAGGTCTTCGCACTGCATTCTGGCATCTGAAAGACAAAAGCTTACCAGCTCTTCGCACGCTCCGGAGGCCTTCGGCGCTGCATCCCGCATCTGAAAGACAAAAGAAGGTGCGTTTAAAGACATTGGGCAACTTTATTACTCACGTGCCATTACTCCTTCCCACGCCGAATCCAGTGGGTATTCCAGTACCCTTCAGCTTCTCTAAAGCTCTGAACTTGTACCTGCAAGATAAAAGGGACAGTTAGTGCGCATCGTGAAGCAGGCTACAAGCGCTTACTTACGTGCTTCCAGGCGCTTCTATTCCTCACGCGGGTTCGATCCTCAACTCTCATCAGCCCGCCATCCGCCATCGCCGGAACCCTGCAAAACAAGAGATATCATACAAAAGACTTTTAAGACATTTGAAGTGCCCAGAACTTACCGTTCGTGCAGTTAACGACGGACAGCAGTCCTCTGAGGTCAAGAGGCCTGCACCCTTATCCAGTGAAGAAACTGGTTACGGCACCCTGCCCCGAGGCAGATGGAGAGCTCGGCGTTCACTTACCTAAGGTGAGGGCGTTAAGCTTTGCGGTTCTACAGGAGAAGAGAAAGGGAAGAGGAGAGAGGCACCCAATAACCCCAGTTCATTAATCCCATATTTTCTATCTGCAGACATCTTACTCTTCGAGTCAGACATACAGTGCACAGAGGTCCAGCCCAAAGAGCCAACCGTGTGTTACACATCACCTTTGAAGATACGGCATTCACCCAGTCAAGACCGGCGCCTCTGCGGGAATCAGGTGAGCGTTACAGTTCTTAGCAGAGAAACATTCCATACAACGTTATCTGTGTGTTACGGCTCATGAGCTAAGGGTCGGATAGTTCTGAAGCAGAGAATACCATTCTCGACGAAGGAGCATCGTTAGGAGAATATAATTCAAGTTTAACTGCCTTTTACAATAGTGCTTGCAAGACAAACCGGCACCTGGACTACTGATTAGATGCGGCTTCTGCTCGACTTCAAGGACTTGGTGAGAGAGAAAAACAATGTATTTCTGCACAGTTTGACATTCCTGTCTGTGTTAGCATTTCAGCGTTCAAGCCGTGGCCTCACACTGTGTGCGAATCTAAAGTATAGAATACATTTGCAAAGCGTTTAACAGGAAAAGCAAAAAGCAAATGGCCGATATTTCACAAAATGGACGCTCTTTGGTTATATTGCTGATTCTTTGATTGCGATGTTTCTCACATGATGTGATTTGCTTCTGGCCAACATACTATATGTATCATTCGACTATGGGATTACTTTTCTTGTCTAACAACATAAGCATGAGATATAAAATTGACAAGGTAACTTTACTTGGTATTAGGAGTCCACTTAAGGCAGAAACCTTCTATTTCTGCACAAAAGTATTTGGATAAATTATGTTGGTTTTTAAATATTATATATATATTATAAATATATTTATTACTTCCTATTCCACTTTTAGGGGTAGGAAATTCAATTCAGAACTTTTCTCTTATGTAAAATATGACTTTCGAAGGGCAAGAGGTTTATCAATCCCTGTAAATCTCTGTGCTATGTGGTATACCATGCTAAAAAACGCAAATATAATTTGCTCCTATGAAAACTAAGGAAATTAATTAATAATTGCTTACTGTCAGAGGCTAACATTCCCTGCACAATTATGGATCCCAGGGCATTCTATTTGTGTATATACTTCCACAAAATCTCATTTACAGGCCCAGTCCCCATTTAATGACATCAATTGTAACCAGGGTTCCCCAAATGTATTTCAATTGCTATCAAGGATTCAATTAATTCATGGAATATGCATCTAAATGCAGTGTAGTTATTATGCTTACTTTCAGTTTGTTTTTAAATGCCCAAAACAGGCAGGGACATGAACAACTCAAGGTAACTCTGCCAGGTAAGTGCTTCCTTTCAGTCTGTCCTCCTCCCAAATTCATCCTGGCAACCTGGTCTTGGGAAAGGATTCTCCTTTAATTTCCCACTAAAAAGGCTGTCTTAAGTAGGAATTCCAACAGTTACATCCAGGTGGAATCCCAATCAACTTTTCTCCTGTTGGACAAGCTTGCTTCCTCTGCTGCTTTGTCCAAAACAAATCCCTCCACTTCCTATGTTTTAACTTCAAATACCCAACAAACTCCACCCATGCAGCATCATTTGACACAGCATTTTTTTGCTTTAGCTGTCTCTCAAGACCGGAGGGGGGGGTCTGCACTTCCACTCCCTATATGGTAGATGGGAGGCGCAGACCATTCACTTCTCTCCAGACAATCACAACAAGTTATGTATATTGGGACAAGTACCGAGCCATTCAACACTCCAAGCTGCATTCATACCGGTTTCGGGCAGGGCTGTCTCAACTATTGTGTCAACCACCAGATACTAGACTGCCACAACGTTGAATGTATATTCGTCACACACTACATTCACCCAGGTCCCACCCATAGGCGTACCCACAACATACGGTCATTGAGAAGACTCCAGCCAGTCTGGTCGGCACGTCCCCACACTACCATATATGGAACTTCCACCCAACAGTCAGTCAGGGGGAAGGGACAGAGGCAGGGCTTCCCAGGACTTCGGGAAGATCAAGGTAACAGGTGATGGAAGGCAAGAGGCCATGGGGGCCATTTTGTCTCCATCAGGAATCTACTGATTAAAATGACAGGGCATGGGCATCCCAAAATGGAAGACAGGGCACCAGTCATTTCAGCACGGAGCTGCCACCAGCCCGTACCCTGCTCGGTGAGTCACACAGAGGTGCCCAAAAACATACACTAGGGGCACAGGGTTGCACCCCTACCCATGGGTGCCATAAGGGTATCCCAAAGGTCTGTTCACCAAACCAAAAGAGAGAGAGCTGCACCGCCAAGAGTCCCACATGAACTCCTGCACGGAAAACACGACAGAACACACGATAAAAAGCAGTAAAGGACAAGGATACAGAGGCCCTGTCCCTCCGATGCATTTCCAGCATCACACTGTCCCAATGTATTTTGCCATTTCATAAGTTATTTAGCTGTGGGTTAGAACTCCCCTCAGGAATACTGTTCACATTGGACTGAAACATGTTGCTCCTTATATTGCCCTGTGCCATTTGTGAGTCCTAAATGTTCAGAATCACAAGACAATTATTAATTCAGATATATCCTTCATGTTTCTGTAGCTGCAGATATACAATAAAATATTTTAATTGATCAGTAATTCATACATTTTAATATAGCCTTATTAAATGCATGTCATTGGACAACTTTGTTTAATTCTAATCTAGTCATGGTCTTCGAATCGAGCAAAGGATTCAAAAGTTACAGTATGTGTTGAATTCTTTGCCAATTTAAAACCATTCAATTTACAATGGTGCAAATTTCATTTGTGTGAATCTTTTAAACAAACAGAAAACATGTGCTGACCAGATATCGTGGGGTAAACAAAATCATTTAATAAGTTGCTTTTCATGAAGCAGACACAAAATCGACTAGGCCTTATTGAGCTGCTTGGTCAAGTTTCAGGGTTTTGTGTAGACATCTGTTCCCCTGAAGTGGCATTACTGGCTGGCAATGCATCCATCAATGGTTTTTCAGTGAGGCCATCTAGCTGAACTTAAAAAAAAATGTCAAGAAAGTTCTGAATCTGGAATACAATTAGCATATTTTTCTTGTATTTTCCATGCAAGCCTCTTGTTTTGGTCTAGAGACTAGTCATCTCTGTTAATGGCTTGTTCAATGATTAATGGTTAGGTCTGTTTTACAGAAAGATGACCTCTGCATTCGTTATCTTATGAGCTTGGCCCTGGAAAAACACACGTCTTAGGTTTAACCGGAGTTCAAGTAAGTTCGCCATTTTGAGGTATCATGTAAAAAGGAAAACATTCTTTATATAATTCTAACTGGTAATGACAATTTAACGAATATAGGCCTTATCAACAAATTTTACTCAATCTATATAATTTATACTACACATTCTGTCTATCATCTTCTCTCAGAATATTAAAATGTAATTTGCATAGGACTGCATGTTTTTCATGAAACGGCTGCATAATGCAGAAACTCTTTTTGCATTAGGTAATTTCATTTTGCAATTGAACATCAAGACTGGGGCCCATGCAAGAAGCATTGAAGCATGGACCTTTCTTACATGTTTTACTGGTATTTGTTGGGGCTAAGCCAACTTGATGAATGTTATAACATGGAGATGTGTTCGGGGTGGTTTTATAGCACAATGTGATAGGCAGACTGGACATTTTCTTTCTGTGGCACAGCTTTTTTTACACACTTAAAGAGCAAGGCCAATATGAATGATGTTCTTACATGGGGAGGGTGGGGGCACTTGTGCAGTACGCACCTAAATGTTTTCTTACTGTGGCATTGCATGTTTAAATGGTGTTAAGGATAAAATCAACATGAAGAGTATTCTTACATGGTGGTGCTGGGCTTGGGCAATAATTTGTGTAGCAGCAATACGAGGTTTTCTTGCTGTGGCAGGAGATTTTTACTGGCATTATGGGCAACTTCATCATTTAGCATAAAACCAATTCTCTAAGAATACCTCAAAATTAACATCATTATATAGTTAATTAGATAGTCATGCAGTTTGTATTCCTATGTTTACTATTATTTTAAGATTGATTGCATTTTTTGTTCTGATATTTTAATATGTGTAGTTCTGTTAAAATATCGTGAGAAAATGTTTTCTGTAAATTAAAAGTTTGTATTTGTTTACCATTAAGCTAAACTCCCATTTTATTTAATTAGGATTGCATATATGTTACACTGTAATGTGTGGGTGCTGATCTTCCTTCTACAGCGTACAAGGGAGGCTAGCTCAGGGGCAACGTGCTCCCTTTGGAAGCAAGAGGACACGCAGCAACACAGGTTTGATCTCTGGGTTCGCGCTTAGACACCTCTGGGTATTAAGCGCATTATAAATAACATCATATCATATCATATCATATCTGAGTGTTCAACCTCACTACCTAAAGGTGAACCCACTGCTATTGTAAATCCTGTGTTTGGGTTTGACTTTAAACTACCGTTTACTGTGCCATCAGAGAGTTCAGGGGGGGGTGATCTTTGGTGCTCCCAAAATCTAGAGATTACAGACCAGCTAGCTGCCTCACACTGATGCAGTGTTGGTGCAAGCACTAGGCGAATTCGGATGCAGCCTAGGGTGGTGGCCAGTTGGGGGTGTCAAACCACAGACTTTCTCGCTGCAGACATATATCAGATGCTTTCAAGTAATGGTAGCACTGGCTCAGAGGTATCCATATTGCAATTGATTTGTTTCACTGTTTGCTTTCAAGCGGAAGTATGTTTTGCATGTAATTGTAAAACTATTGCGTAAATAAGTAGCCTTTGCTTTGTGCACACATGATCCTTGCATGTTGCAAAACTTTAAAACACACGTCTGGGTGAATTTTGAAGTTGGAAGCATTGGCTATCGTTTCCTGGAAAGTTGGCAAGAATAGCTGCCCAATTGTTCTGTAAAGTGTTTCTAAATGTAAAACACATGGGAAGATTGCCAGTGTTATCTTTCCATGCAATCCTGGACTGCACTGCTCAGTGGGTGTTCGCGTAGGTTTACCCTATGCAGGTGACACAGATAAGCAGGCTTGATTAGAATATGTTACATGTTGAGGGTAAATGGATAGCGTGTATAGTTGTAATGTGCGTGGTCTGATGTTAAAAATCTGGTCTGAAATTAAACGTGATTTGAAATGCATTGTACTAAATACACGTATCGTTGGTAATTGTTGCATACTGTTTATCGGATGTTTATAGAAGAGGGAGTGATCCTCCAAATTTGGGTCACTTAAAGACAAGGCCAGAGCCACCAACAGGCCAGAGGGGAGACATTGGACACAAGGGCGTTGACTATGCTTTGCTAAAGTGCACTTGTTTTTCAAGGGGCTAATGTATTACTCTGACACATTATACGTGAGTCACCCCACTTTCTACCTCCATCACCAAGAACATGTGAGTGAGGGATGCTTGCAAGGTTGCCGCCTCTACAGTACCTGCTACGTGTCTCTATGAGACAAGCTAGACATGTGGCTGCCTAAGATATTGATTGTGTGTCGGTGTGCGTGTGATTTTGTGGTAGAATAGTGCGGGTCTGCTCCACTGTTGTATCTGTCCAGCTGTCTAGTACCTGTGTGTGATGGAAACGTTCAACCATGCTCCCTTTTCTGTACCTTGGTTGATGCTTGTTCTGCGGCTGTCTATGTCAGGGAAGTTTGAACTTCCTTGAACTTCACTGTACAGATAGGAAGTTTGAAATTGCACAGCATGTGCTATGCTTTCTCTGTGTGAGTGAAGCTGGCACTGTTTCTGTCAGTAGCACAACTGTTTAGTGTCTTGAGAAAGTGTGTGTTTGTGTGTGTGTGTACTTGTTCTTAAATCTGCCTGATATTTTAATTTGTAATCCTAGGTGTGTTTTTCTGCGGTATTTAAATTGCATTGTGGAAGTATCTAACTTGCATTGTGAAACCTAGGTGTTTCTCCCTCTATACAGGACTCTCAGACCTAGGTGTGTTTTTTCTACAGTACTTAAATTGCATTGTGAAAGTATTTAAATGGTATTGTGAAAGTATCTAAATTCCATTGTGAAACCTAGGCCTTTGACCCACTATTCAGGACTCTCAGACCTAGGTGTGTTGTTGATGGTATTAAACTACATTTTGTAGGTAGTGCTGTCTTAGGCTTGTGTCAGTTTAGGCTTTTGCCATCACTTTCTCAACCTCCCATACCCCTTCAGCTGACTCACAGCCTGACACAGCCCTTTCTGTGCTTGACTCTGCTATATCTGATACACTTGATGTTCTTGCCCGTCATGACGATCCGCTTGAAGCCCAAAGCCAAGTGCAACTCCTGGTATGACTCAGACCTCGCCACCCTTAAACGCAAGTGGAGGGTGGCTGAGAGGAAATGGTGTACTTCCTGTACATCCTCTGACAAACTGGCCTGCCCCGCTCCAACGGCAATACTGGCTCTCTGTCTGCACCAAGAAGAGAGCCCTCATTCAAGCCCGTGTCTCTGCGGCATCCAACAACTCAGCTGAACTCTTTAAAATCTGCAAGGAGCTGGCCAATCCTGCTGCATTCTCTACCTTGCCTGTCCCCTTCCAGGCCCTCTGCACGACTCTGGATTTTCATTTCATCTCTAAAACTCAGCACATCCTGTCCTCTCTCTTCCTCTCCTCCTCTTCCCTCTACTCCCCACTCTTCCTCTGGCCCTTCTGTGGCCACCCCTCCTTCCTCCTTCTCTGCCTTTCCCCTGTTCTCCCCAGACAAGTTTTCTAGACAAGTCCGATCTATGAAAGTCTCATCCAAACAGATTCACCCCTGTTCCTCTAACACCATCAAGGACCACATTGACACCCTGGCTCCTGCTCTGGCTGACTTATGCAACCACTCCTTCGCCACTGGAGTCTTCCCATCCCCCCTGAAGCACTCCCTTGTGTACCCTCTTCTTAAGAAACCCTCTGCTGACCCATCCTGCCCGGCTAACTATTGCCCAACCTCCATCACTCGTTTCCTGGGCAAACTCCTGGAAAAGCTGGCCATCTCCCAGCGTAATCTTCACACTGAATATGTTGGTTGTGCCCATGACCATCAGTGGCTTCAGAGCTGCCAGAAGCACGGAAACTGCTCCCCTGAACATCAGTGAAGACGTGCTCTCTAACCTCGATTCCAACACCCCCTGCGTCCTCATCCTACTTGATCTCTCTTCTGCCTTTGACATGGTCAACCATGCCATCCTGCTCAACCGTCTCCGTGATAACCTGGGTATAACCAATCAGGCCCTGGCTTGGCTGACTTCTTTCCTCTCCGATGCACCCTCCCAGGTCCAACTTGGGTCCTTCCTCTCCTCTATCTCTATATCCACCTGTGGTTTTTTCCCAGGGGTCTATCCTCTCTCCCTGGCTGTTCAACCAATACCTGCTACTTCTTGCCCACTGCAATGCCGGTCTCTGCCCCAACGTTCAGCGCAGTGCGGATGACACTGAACTCATTTTTAGGCTCCCTTCCGCCACCTCTTCTCCTTTTCTTATCTCTGACTGCTCTCCAGGAGTGGTGTGCTGCCAATGATCTCTGCCTTAATGCCAGTAAGACCGAGATTCTCCTCATCAGCACACCTGCTCCCTCCTTTCCTGTCACTCTCTGGCCGGCCTCTATTGGCCCTCTTTCTGCTCCCTCTTGTGACGCTAAAAACCTCAGGGTCATCTTCGACTCCACACACTCCTTCTCTCCTCACATTTCTGACGTCTCTAAGAAGTCACACTACCAGCTGCACCTCCTCTGAGGTATTCTTCCTTTCCTCTCCTTCCCCCAGAATGTGACTGTCTCCAGACCTCTGGTTCTCTAGGGTTGACTACTGCAACAGCCTCTTTCTAAATCTGCCTGCCTCTACTCTGCCCCCTCTGCTACTCATCCAAAACAGGACTGCCAGACTTGTCCTTGGCCTCAAGCCCAGGGATCGTATCTCTCCAGGACTGAAATCTCTGCACTGGCTCCCAGTGGCGGCGAGGATTAAGTCCAAAAACCTCTGCATTGTCCATAAGGCCTTCTGGGGCCTGGGACCTCAATATCTTCAACTCTCTCTTCCTAAATATCTTCCTTCTCGAGCTCTTCGCTCACCCACCTCCATCTCCATCAGGGTCAGTCGCTTCTCCAAGCAATGAGTTGGTGGTAGATCTCTTTCTTCGGCTGGAGCCTCACTCTGGAACAGCCTCCCTGCCTCTCTGAAACTTGAGGAGAACCACTGCGGTTCCGGAAGCACCTCAAGACCTTCCTCTTTGCTTCTGCATTCTCTCCTCCTCTCCCCTGCTGATCGCCTGGCTGAAACTGAAACTGCACCGGTTACCTGGCTACCCTTGGTTCTCAGGCCCAGATCCCCTACCTGCCAGTTGCACACCTGCATTGCCCCCCTGGCAACCCTTGCACCCGGTGGATGTTTCTGTATCCATACAGCCCCCTACTAACACTTGACACCTGATGTCTGCACTTACCCTTTCACCTGCCATTAGCTGGGCGCACTATTTATTTATTGATTTTTATTTATTTTAATGTTATCCTTTGTACTGCATTGTCCCCTCCCCTATCGCCCGCACGTCTCCCCCTTCCCCCTCCACTGCACTTGCGCGATCTCAATTTCACCTGGCCTAGTAAGATCGTTGTCTCTGTCTTCCCTCTGTTTCCCCCTTCCTTGCCGCGCCGCGCCTTGAAAAACTTGCATATAGGCGCATTATATATGCCATATCATATCATATCATATCATATCTGATGTGGTCATTATTTATCAAGAGAGAAATAGAACCATACAAGAGTGTGTAAGAGAGAATGAAAGAGTGAGACAGAAAAAAAAGCAAACTATAGACAGGCAAATGGAGTGGGTGCTGGGGGCGGCAAATTGACTTGTTGTCTAGGGTGGCAAGACTCCTTGCATTGGCCCTGCACTAATGTTATTTTATATATAATTTGTATCAGTGGGATTTCAGCTAAAAAAAAGTTTATTTTGAAATAGTTAACATTCACAGATGACTGTGTTCAAATAAATCACACTCACATATTTCATGCAAGTAATTGAAAGATGTATAACAAAAAACAACTTGATTAACGGAGACAGGGCTGAGGAAATGAATGACAACTGTAGTCAGATGATTTACAGTTTACAGGCTTCCAGCAGTCAAGTCAATGCTCAAGTCAGTTATTCCCATGATGTTGAGCCTGTGATTGGATCGAGACGTGGTGGACCGCATCCATTTGGACGAGACAGCGCCTAGATGGCTTCAAATGCAGCATGTGGTTTGAAGGTTCATTCAGTGTCAAAAGCAGCATCACAGGTCCTGTGGTTGCTCAAAGTGTGTTGAACGCTGCCAGTTCATCTTGAAGATGTCTTGAGGCATTGCAGCAGGATTCCGAGCTACAACGGGACTACTACTACTACTGGGCAACTACTGGACTTCTGGATTGCTGGGAGCCCCAATCCAAAGGCTACACGACAAGGTGAGTCCTTCTGGTCTACACCCAAAATCCAGGGAGTTGGCTGGCACGGGGATCCTTCAGTGAATAGGTTCCTGGTTTCATTGCAGATAGCAGTGAGGCCTTTTGCTACATCAGATGACCCCCAATGTTCCCTGGGGGTGGGTAAGAGACAGAGCTCTCCTCTGCCTTGGATGACATCAGTTTTCACCTCTGTGTCAGAGGACTGTGGAGCAGGCTGTTCTCCCATTATAGATCCAGTGAATCCTTCTTGCCCTTGTAAGAATCCAAAGATAAATCAAAGAATGATGACATACCCCTCTCCTTACAAAGACAAACTATCACAGGGGATTGGTCCAAAGCAAGCCTGTTGTAAGGGATCCAATGACCATTGTTGTAACAAGTCACAGTGCTCTTCTGACATGATACCCAGAGTACCTTGTTCTGCTGAAAATGCAGGGGGATGGGGGAAGCAGTGGGGGTGTGCAGGAGATTGTAAGCCCTAATCAAAATCAAGATGGTGGAACCCCTCTCTCAGCTCGCCTCTCCCTTATAGCTACTTTCACGTATCCCCCTTCTCATGTCTGCTGATTTAAAAGGGAGTACAGTGTCATCATCCTGGTGTGAGTGTGCATTTGTTTTGTCAATGCTGCCTATTAACTACCAGTTCCAAAGAGTTTTCCTAGTGAGGGTCCCTGTGCCATGAGAGGGAGGTGTTTCCCTTCCTGGAGGAAGATCAAAAGGCAGCTTGCTAACCATTGATCCACATGGCACCTGTGGAGACAGTGTGACCAGACAATAATGCATATCAGTCCGTCATATCCTGGTCCTGCTCACAGAAATGACACTAGTGTGATATCAAATGTGTGTGGCTATTTAATTGTGTGCTCTTTAAATATGTACATGCCACCATGGCTAATGCATATAATTATTTAATTTGGAAGCAGAGGTGCAGAAGATTAAAAAGACCATTCTACCTGCTGTTGCTTTGTGTTCAAGCAAATGTTAGGTATGCACCAATGACCTTGGCACCTGCCCTGTTGCCATTGAAGAGCTGGGGCAAGGGGTGTTCGGAGGTTGTCTAAGCAAAGACACATGGGTGCACTATAATTTTGGTATGGGACATTTATAAAAGGGGTCTCTTATTAGCAGACCTCTCTTTCAGAAACAGAATTACCTGCATTATTTTGTATTAATAAAAATCAGAAAGTCTTGGGCTATCCCTCCCTTACAGACAGTCCTGTCAGATTTGGAGAATGGAACTGTGATACAAGAATAAGTTGCTTTGAATGGGAAAAATATAGAATGTGATGCAGATACCACACTCCTCAAGAAAGGTCCTGCACAAGCACTGCTCCGTCTGCTCTTTAGATTCCCCCTTTTTGTTCTCGGTTGGTTTTTCCCCCTATTTACATAGGCGTCTTGTGATGTTTCCATCTCTGTAGAATGGGCACTTTCAGCATAAGGACGAATTTCTCTACTTCAAAATTGTAACATTTCCTTTCTTTTCTACTGACTTAAAATATGTGTCCTTCTCTGAAATATTGATACAAATTAAGTTAAATAATAAGTAAGAAACAACACAGGCAAAATAGTACAAATACCACAACTAACTGTGACTTGTTAATAGGCAAACCTGACTAAGGTATGTGCTATTACCTCAGCTTTGGAGGAAAGGAGTTCCATAGTATGGGAGCAGCAGCATAAAATGCATCTTTATAAACCAGAGCTAGTTTGGATCTGGGAACCACCAGGAGATTGCTGTTATTTGAGGAAGTGTTCTATGATTTGGAAGTCTAGCAAGATACACTGGGCTAGTACAAAACAAACATGTATATGTTATGGTCATCAATTGAAAAGAGATCCTAGTAGCCACAGGTAGCCAATTAAGTTTTCTTATGGCTTGAGTCACATGATCTTGCCTACTCCGCCCTACTACTGCATGTACTGTGCTATTCTGGAGTACCTGAAGCTTTTTCAAAACCCCATTACATACATCATGTAATAGACTGCCGCAGTAATCCAGTGTAGTCCCAACTATAGCTCTAGCGATTGTTGCACAATTCTCGCAGGTGACAAACAACCTTATCTGAGTTAACAATTGAATGTAATATGCTGTAGAGGAGACAAGAAGGTTGACATGAGATCTCATAGTCATATGCTGATCAAAATAGACACCCAAGGTTTTGACTTCTGACAGAGTGTTCAGTTTACAACCAGCAACAACATAATGCTGATATTCATGGCCCAGCTTGCTGAACTTATCAACTGTACCAATGGCCATGAGTTCGGTTTTTGAGTCATTCAGTGCTAGCCCATTTAGCACCATCCACTGCTATATTAAGGAAGAAACAGTGTTTACATCCTCTAGATCTTTATGGTAGTCACCTGACAGAGGGATCAAACACTACGTATTGTCAGCTTCATTGGTATAACTAATCCCTCTGTCATCTAACAGCTGAAACAAAGGCAACAAAGGCATGGTAAATATATTGTACAGTGTGGTCGATAAGCAGAACCCTTGGGGCACACTAAACTAGATCTTAGTCGGGTCTGCTGCTGAATCTCCGCTATATTCTCTCGTGGAATGGAAAAGAGTTAACCCAAGATGTTGCAGAAGATGAAAAAGCTGCTACCCGTGAGACCCTAACAGTAAGTAGAGCATGGTCAACCAGGTCAAAAGCAGCAGAGAGGTCTAGCAACATCAGCAGAACAGCTTGACCCATGTCCATACACTGTAAGATGTTAGATTTTAAATCCAACAACACAGATTCAGTCCCATGAGCTGCACTAAACCCGGATTGCCTTTTGCCAAGTATAATATTAGAGATCAGGAACTGAATTTGCAAGTAGGCAACCTGGTCCAAGATTTTAAGGAGGAATGCCATGTTGGAAATCGGTCTGTAATTAGGTGTCACTGAAGGTTCGAGTGTTGACTTTTTCAACAGTGGGGATATCCAAGAATGCATAATGCAGTCAGGGACATGAATAGCAGCAAATGATTAACAAATGTTGTTATTGATGGAATTAGTGCAGGTGAGCAGGCCTTGACTACAGTTACTGGGCAAGCATAACCCGTACAACTCGTTTTAATTTGGCAATGATGTCCATCATGTCATCCTCAGAGAGGACTCTGACCATCCACCAACACTGACCAAGCAGATATTCTAGATGAGCCCAAGTGTTTGGTCAGAGTTTCAACCCAATCAGATTCTTTTTGTCCTTGTTGCTTTCTCTAACTCCATATATTTTGCCAAACTTTGCAGTTTAACTATTTTAACTTGCTCTCTAGACCTGGAATTCTCAAGCTCTTTGAGGATTCTAAACAATTCCTGAGTGTTAGAACTAGCATTAAGAATTCTAGTGTTATATTCTGTTTTTTGGGGATTATGTCTGCCTAGTGATTTTTTGCTGCTGCAGAATAAAGAACCCTATCTTCATCTGTTCTATATTTACACCACCTACTAAAACATTTCCTTTTAATAATCGTCAGATCGTTCAGTTAGATGGAATACCATGTATTCTGCTTCTTGCATGATAATGAACAGGATTTCAAAGAAGGGATCGAAATGGCTGTATCTGACAAGGTCTTCTGATAAATTTGTGCAAGATCATTTGCTGTCTCCAGATCAGACACATTTTGGTTTAAGATGGAAATAAAAGGGGCCAATGCTTCAGGGGTAAGAATACAAATGTTTCTGAACACAATAGTATATAGTACCAATTTTTTCTTTTTCTACAGTAAGGGAACCAAAGGATTAAATGAAACAAAACTATGATCAGACCATGGACAGGGTGATACCCTCAGTTCATTGATCTGAATATTCATAATCATAAGCCAATGTAAGAAATTGCCTTTTATGTGCGTGTGTCGATACCTGTTGTGTAAACCCAAAATCTCAGAGTGCAGAGTCTAAACGTGATGCAACATGATCCGCTGTATCTAATAGCCGTACATTGAAATCACCAAAAATTATAAATCTTGAAGATAGTTTCAACATAGGCAACTGCGTATAGAGAGCTGTTCAGGGAAATCAGACATATTTGTAGGTCTGTATAAAGGTACCAGGTTAAGCATGGTATTGGGATCAATTAGAAGCTTAATATGAATAATATCACAATCCAAAACTCCCTGTACTGGCACTTCATGCACATTCAGCGTGGATTTGCAAACAATGGGAACCCCCCTCCTCTGCGGCTAATCTGGTCTGAGTAAAAAGTAACATAATCATCAGGAATGGCCAAAGAGAGAGAGGGGCCTGCTGCCTTGTGCAGCCAAGATTCCGAAATGGCACTAATATCAATTTGACGAAGAATGATATGGTCAGCCGCTCCTGTGGAATGCTTTATAAGTGAACGTGTGTTAAGTAGTAGACATTTCAAGTAATGAAACATAAAGACCCCTGCCTTTCCTAATAAGTCTGCAGATGACCTAGCACTACAGCCCTCTTTACCTGTACTACACCCATCTTTATCTGTACCTTCAGCAGACACATCAGCAGTGGTAGGCCCCAAAACACATGCATTACCCACCCAGGGAGAATCAGCATACACATACGGATCCCAATGAGCTGCACAATGACTAGATTCAGACTTCCCTCGGCTGTTGTAGAACTGCAGATAGCTGCTTCGCCCTTCTAATACAGGAGTCAATATTATCGGACTCCAATGTTTGATCTACAACACTTGCGTCTGTAGCCATGGGATCTGATTCGACCTAAACTGACACATTTCATACAACCTGCTTAAGGCAAAAAAAGGTATGTCCTGCAAAGGATCCTGCATTTTAGACGCCTGCGGTGGAGCACATCATTCATTCTTACCTATTCGAACCATACTATCATCATCTTGATTAGCAACTCAGTGCTCCTCAACAGATGGGACAAGCCCCATCCAGTGATTCCATTGAAGAATCCTGTCTGCTGTTTTTGACTTAAGGGTGACATTTGGCGAACTAATTGGGCCACCCCCCTCCATGATGAAGTTAACAAAACAAGTAAGCCAACTAAACTAAGTTAAAATAGAAGATGTCAGATCAGGAACCTCTCACCTAGATTATTGTCTAAATGTAGTGCTGCACCCAGACGCTAACCAGTGGAAACCAGTGCTCACGCGCCTGCTAATGAATTTAAATACGCAGGGAAAGCTGGGTAGTGTAGTCCTAGTGGCAATGTGCAGTGAACACGGCGAGTTAAAACTATTAAAATGAAGTAAATTCAAAGTCCTGAGATCCTAAATCAATTTAGCAGCATTATCTATGAATAATATTTAGTAAAAACCTAATTTTAGTCGCAATCAGATAAAAATCACTAGCATAAAATGTCATTCTTGAACAAAGCGACAGCGTGTCTAAAAGCAATTGAGTGTGATCTATAGTAACACGAACTCCCCAAGAGCTTAAATAAGGGCGCATACTGGCCACACGCGCAGGCGCATCACGCGCCCGCAAGTGAATTTGTAGTCCCAGTGGCAATCTGCAGTGAACACGGCAAGCTTAAACAATTAAAACGAAGTAAATTCAAAGTACTTTGTTCCTAAATCAATTTAACAGCACTATCTATGAATATAATGAATAATGTAAGTAAACACCTAATTTTTGTCACAATCCGATAAAAATCACTAACATAAACAGTGCTTGTTCTCCTCAAGTGAGAACCTACAGTACAAAGATAAAGAAAGTCTTAATTACTGAGAGGGTTCTGGCAGCCATTGGTTCTATGTTAGCAGTTGTTGCACTCCAAAACCAAATTGCTTCTTGTTGATGAGTACTGGAATAAACCACTTAAACATGAGAGATAGTCTTTGCTTCTTGGTGATTTAGTTGAGACTATTTGCTAAAAAAATTGTTAGGTTCCAGGTGTTCCAGAAAATGTCTACATATGTCAGGAACAAAGCACCTCTTGTATGCTGGCTAAGCAGTGGTGTACCAAGCAGGGTGGGGGGGGAGCAGAGGGGGGGTGTGGTGGGTTAACTGCCGCCAACAGTCTCTTTTGAGAGCCTGGCCAGGACTATTGTCACTGGGACACCTCTCCCATTCGTCACCTCAGTGGTGGTGCACAACTGGAAAGGTGTCCCACTGGGAAGACAATGTGTGATGAGCAATGCCTGCTCAGCATGGCCATTGTCCTGGCAGCAGGACACCTTACCCTTTCTGAATGGGAGAGGTTTCCCACTGCCAGTACAATGTCAAAGGTAATATGAGCCATTAGGCACTGATGGGAGGGGGGGCGGCTATTAGCGTGGACTTTTTTCCCTTTAGAAATGTGCATGGAAGGGAGTGATCAGCGGTGAGAATGGGGCATAATGCTACAGGCTTTATGAAATAATGACTATGGCTTTACCCAAGGGGGATTTGTTAGGCTCACATTAATCTGCATGATGCTATTGTGACTTTGCATGAAGGATGGGGAGAATAAAACTAAAGCCATTGTCTTATTGCTCAATATATTTCTATAATGATGTATATAGTGTAAACTTAATTATGAGAGAGCAGTTTCTTATGTAATGTGCTTTGCATCCAAGGCATTTCTTTAAATAAAGTACTATTCAAGCACATGAAATGCAAAGGGAAAACCTTAATAAATATATCAACTACACCTGGGCAGATGTGCTCAGCTGCTTAAATTGTCCACATCTCAGTTTCCCCATTTAACCAAAGCGTGTGATCTTAGGCAGCTCATTGTCTTGTATTTGTATTTGTATTTTATTTATTTATAACGCGCGAACCAACAGGCCCGGAGGCATCAGGGCGCAATTTGTACAAGGTAACAGATATGCAGGTATAACAGAGAATCATTACACATGGGTTCCGATATGCAAGTCTAACAAAGAATCATTATATACATTTGCAAGAGGATATTATATACATATGTACAGTAGTTTCAGTGCCGATAGGTGATAGTAGCGGTCGGCAAGTCAGGGTAGGTCGGGAAGAGGCGCGAAGCCGGCCTTAAAGCTGGTTGAAAAGCCAAGATCTAGTATTGGCTTTGAAGGTATTGAAAGAGTCTTCAGCTCTAATTGCAGCTCTGTGATTCTCTGTGATGCAGCTCTCTCTTATCTGCAGCTCTGTGATTCACTTCAGAGCGTATGTTAATTAGTGCTGTTATTTTAAAAAAGCATGGCGATAGAGTTGCTCAATAAATAACAATAGTGCAATGTAGGTCATTTGCACCACAAAGTTATTTGCCACTTTTCTTACTTATGGTAACTTACTCCAAAGTCACTTCCATGGGGCCTCCGAGTATCAAAGACTGATGATGCTCCTTGCAATGCCCTTTTCTGGGAAGCCATTTCTGTTGGTGCAATCCATATGCAAATGAGGAGGTTTGTATGTATTTTGTCCCATACCACCTGGACAGAGCTCTAATAGATGAGTTTCCTGCATTTATGTGCTAAAATGCCATCTACCACTAATATTACCAAAAAAGTAGATTGGGGCGGGGGTGGGCGGTTTGTGGGCGCGAATGAGACCATATGGAATTGTGCGCACTGCATTTGGGGGAAAGTAGCAGGGCTTTTTTCATGGCTCGCCCCCCCTTCGCCCCCAACCCTTGACAAGCTGGATACTCCCTTGCGCTAAGCTGTGAACATTTGCTACTTTTCTTTGAGCAGTTCAGTTATTGCGTTAACTTGTCCACCACACTTGTACTATTAAGGTAGTACAAAGATGTGACAAGAACACACCCTACTATTGTCTGGCTACCTTCATTATATTGCTTCCTCATGAACTCTGGCTCAAACCCTCACTTCTGCGCCCCTTCACATCCAAGCAACAACAAGCACTAAGGCCGCCATCCTGTTGTATCTAACTCCTCTCACATAACAGGGTTGGCTCCCATTACTACTTCCCTTCTACACTGTGCAGCAGGTATATTTGATATCCGACCCCACTCTCTGATCTTGATGTCAGTGGGGCAGACCCTTGTTTGAACTTTGACCAACTACAGCCTCTGCTGGACACTTCTTCCGGCCATGGGCATGAGCTACAGTGCTCTCTACGTCCATGCGTCTGCTGCCATCTCACAGCAACAGATGCCATCAACCTGCATCAACACCAGGTGTGGGAGGGTAACTTGGAAAAGAGGCAGGTTCCTTTGGCCTGTTGCTATGCCACCAAGTAACAGACATTTCTCTGATGGGCAAAGGCCCCTGCGCCACAACTGGAAACAAAGGTTTGAGACTGCTCTCTACCTGTCGATCAATGTAGGAAGAAAGGTGAAATATCTAGGAGAGAGGGAGAAAGAAATGGAAAGGTAAAAAGACAAAGAGGGAGAGGGAGAGGGAAGAAGAGTGCAAGAGAGGTGGGTGATGGCTGGCAGTAACATGAGAATGTAAAAATGGGTGCTTCTTGCAGAGACCAATGTTAGGAGTGTGGGGAGGCGGTAACCTTGTGACTTGTGCTTTGCCTTGTTATGCTTTTTAACGCTTTGTTATGCCTTTTATACCTTGCCATGCCTTTTCAACCTCACTATGCCACTCTTTGCCCTGATGCACATTCTAATGCCTTATTCGACTGTGCTATGCATTATTAGCCACTATCAGGTCATTGTATTCCAGGGCCAAAACTCACGCATGGAAATTGTAATTAATCGACTAGGGCCTCCTTTCCAACTGCCAACTGACCTTTATACCCGAGATATTCCAAACACAACACCATTCACCCATTCATGGGTAAACAGTACAACTGGCCAGATGCACACTTAGACGGACACAAACCACATCGCAACCAGCGCATTGCCATGCTGGCAGATTGGGGTATAGGCCACACGACTATATTCTGCCAACATGCTATTCTGCATGAAATAATATGTTAATGCTTATTTGTAGATAATATATTTGCACTAAACCATTCTGCAAAGACCGACTTAATGCCACCTATTGTGCAATGAATTATGGCCACAAGTTACCCAGCCACTCTCCTTCCTGATGCCCTCTGATACGTCCCTGCAGGTAAACTAGCCTCATTTCTGACTTTAAATTAACACACCATGTACATTATATTAACTAAAAAGAAAAACTACAAAATCCCACTGCTGTGGAAAGAACACACAATATCTAAGACTATCAAAATGGAGCACTCTGAGTAAAGAGACAGGGGGAGAAAAGGCAATCAAAAAACACAATTTTCAAAAAGGATATGTTCAGGGTTGCAAACAGGGAATAATGTGACCTAGCCAGTCTCTAGGGCCCAAAATAGATCAGGGGGCAGTTATCAGGCAATAATACCGTTGGCAGTTTTTTGGCAATTTGATAACGGCGAACCAGGTCACTCAGCACTGTTTGGTAGTTTGAGACAGTTTGAGATGTTGTAGTTGTGGTCATCCAGCGGCAAGGAGACATCGAGGCATAGTCAAACTGATGAAGGCTGTGGTTTGAAGTGTTACTCAAGTGAAATGGATCATGGAGGTCACCAGGTTACGTTTGGTGGTTGAGGTTCAATGGCGGTCGAGCTGAAGACAGGATGCAAAGGTGAGTTGGTCCAATGTGAGTGCTCGAAGGATGTGGTTTGGAGGGAACACCAAGGTCAGTTCGGCCTGTCGACTTGATTGATGATGAAGAGGCTTGCGTTTCAAATGAAAGTTTCGAGCAGTGCAAGAGTTCAGCAGCACTTATTTGTTTGAGCCGAGGCAATGACTCGCTTCAGCTGAGCTGGTGCAGTGCAGCGGCAGACTGGTTCAAACAGGCAGCACTGCGGTTTGAATGATGCAGAGTGTGAAAGGCAGATCTGGAGGGTCCTGTTGGTTCGGACTGGGTTGAACATGCTTGAATCAAGGCTTGCAGTGGTTCAACAGTTCTATGTCATTTCACCGACAGGCATTTTTACGACTGCCTTTTTTATGAGGACACTGTTACGAAAAAAAGTAATTGAATTTGTTTTGGGGGGTTGACCCCAATAATCTCCTCACGTATTTTCAACTATTCCCAACCCCCCAGCCCCTAATCTGTGCTTTCACCCCAAAATTACGATGACTTTTTTGCAATTATGTACTCGTAAAACAGGCAGTTGTAAAAAATGCCTGTCGATGAAACAACAGTATAACGGTTCAATGGCAAAATGGCAGGAATCCTGGCTGTCTTGGCTCTTAGGAGCTGCGTTTCCCACTCCAGGGTCTCAAGGACAAGATGACTCCTTTTCTCAGCCTCCCAAACTTGGGGGAGGCTAGCACCCACCTTTAGAAGTCCTTCAGCACAGTGAGGTCCTAACTAGCAGTGTGTATGGCAGAGATGCAGGTCTTGATCCAGCAGCATGTAAACCCCAAAGTCCCTGAGAATGGTAAGGGAACACAGGGTCCCCTGTCTTGGAACACCTGCCTTTATCTCACAGCTGGAGTACTTTGAAAAGGACTGCTCTCCCAACCGGGTCCAATTAAATCTTCTTGAAGATTCAAAGTCCAGAGATTTTTCAAAGAAGTGGTGGGAGACTCTTTCTTTTAAAGGCAAGCACTTACTTTAAGGGTTCAATCCCTGCCCTTGGCAAAAGTGGACTTTGCCTACTGACATCACATCCAAAGTGTTTTGTGGTACTTACGTGGAGGGAACAGGAAGGAAAGCTAGAGTCAGAGGGAAACAAGATGTTGGAACCTTCCTCCAGCTGTCAAGGGCTAGCTCTGCCTAAAATAACCCTGCACCCTCCCATGTCAATAGAATCAAATTTTGGCATGCAGCACCCTGGTGTGAGTCTACTTCTTTTAAGGATGGGTGCACCCTTTGACTCCTGTTTCTAGGACAGTTTACTGTAGAGTGTCTGTCTCTCTGGGGATGGTGTCACCTGTCCTCACCAAGGATCAAACGGATGCAAACACCAAAGATGCAATATCCCTGGTAGCAACAAGGACAACCTGTCTTGGGAGAATACACTTAGCCTTACCACAGCTGAACTGGGCTCACATGGCTGATACATGTGTAATATCACATTGGTATGGCTTGAAAAACTATGAGAGGTGTGGCCCACCATACTCTAAACTCAGGTATGGCTTAAGATGTACAGTTTAGTGTTCCACTTGGGTGGCTTTTTCATAGTTGGGTCTGTGTCTCAGTGGACTAATGCATCAACTACATAGACCTGTGTTTGACATCATGGTCATAGATTCAATCCTGTCAAGTCCACTCAGCCCTTTATCCTCCCAAGGTTGATACAAATTAGTAACATTAAGTGGGATAAAAATAATCATCTGTTATCTGTCAATAGTGCCATGATGCCCCTCTGGGACTGAATGTGTGCTCTCCAAATGCACCTGTTATGTTATGGTTATGTCGTTGTTGGAAAAGAGGTGCATATATTAACTGCACACCATGCGCTGCAGACACTTGGCTGTCATCACAGCTGCCAAGAGGGCACCTGCGACGTCTGAACCTGCTCTGTAGCATTGGTAAGAGCAGGTGCTGCAGATCAGGCTACTGATCCATCAGGGCACAGGTGTACACTATGCTTTTGACATGTAGCTTTGGGAAAAGAGGCTTGGTTAGCAGGAAACCCTTTCTAAAATGGAATTTGACACATCATTCTATTAGTTAATAAAAATCAAAAAAGCCAGGGCTTCTACAACCTTTCCAGATGGCAATTCCTCACAGAAACACACATATATCACATTTGCCAGAACTGTCCTTCACCTACCCCTTCAGTTACACACCAGGATTGGCCACCAGACCTCAGGAATACAGAGGTCACATGGCAAGATTGCCAGTGCCTGAAAGGGGTTCAAATGACAGAGGTATGCTTTTCAAATACCCTAAAACATAACATAATGCAAAATTCCCAATTTGCTTTTTCACTACCATACACCCCGGTTTGAACACCCAGGCCGTTGGCCCAGTAGGTATTTTGGACAAGCCCTCGGGCCGGGTGACTACTATAGTGGCAAATAAATGATTGTTTACTGTCATATTTCTTCAAAACCGGCTTGGTTTCACACTTTTCTGAGTGAGTTAGGCTGCTGAGCTGCTCATCAGAGTCCTAATGGGTGACATCTCCAAGGCAATCCGTGACTTTTATAGTTAGTATTTGAGGTATATACTACAAAGGGTACTGGTATGTTAATTAGAGAGCACACATTCGGACATTGTTTTGGTTGCTAAAATAGAGGCCACACTATACAACAATGTATGCATTAAGCCGATGATGTTAAAAGTGCAACCAACCAAAATACCAACTCATTTAGATACATTGCAAAGGCTTGTGTGAATCCCCATTAAAGTATTAGAGGAAGGAACTGTATCACGTTCACTAGCCCCTTTTCAGTTTTGGTTATTTTTTTATTATTAGGTGGTGCTGAAAGTACTATCTTTAAGCCAGAACTATTGTCATTAAAATAAGAGCTTCAAATAAGGGCTTTGAATCAGGGTCTATAATGCTTTTCAATACAGATGACCCATTAAACACCCATTTGTAAGTGAAATCTATATGATTTGTCTCCCATTCTCACCCATCTCACCCCAAACCACACTCTTTTTTGCACTCTTTGGGCCTCATTCCGAGATTGGAGGTAGTCATGGCGCTATTTGCGCCATGACTGCCTCCAATAACGGTACCGGCACCGGTCTCGTTCAATGGGGACTTACCTGTATAGTCCGACCTTTGCGGGACCGGTAAGTCCCCAATGAAAAAAACATTCCCCATTCCCATTTGAGCCCCCATATGGCTCAATGGGAATGGGGAAGTAGCTAATAACGGTACCGCAATTTGCGTTACCGTTATTAGCTCTGAAGTCCCTTAACGGTTCATGTCCTTAACACCTGGTCAGACCAGGCGTTAAGGAAGGGACCCGCTAAGGGACCTCGTAGTAGGGCGGTAAGTGATTACCGGTACCGGTCTCCTTACCGGTGCCTGGTATCCCTTACCGCCCTACTCGGAATGAGGCCCTTTGTCTGCATTTGTATTGTGTGCTGAATTTATCAGCCATTTTTACTTCCAAAATGGCAGCCGCCATATGTTAATGTTGAGGAAAAGTTGTAGACTTTATTGATGCTTTTAAAAATATTTACTACAGCTTTGAAGTTGTTACACATTTAGCGCTCTTTTAGCTCCCCAGGGGCTTCCCCAGGGCATGTGCACAGGACTTTGTAGCCGGGGCTGCAAAGCCCAGGGTGAGCCCACCTGCAGTGCTGGGGCACGGAAGAGGCCCTTAGCACTCTTTGAGTTCCCCGGGGGCTTCCCTGGGTCGTGTGCATAGGGCACTGTTGCCAGGGATGCCAAGCCCGGGGTGAGTCTACCTGCAGTGCAGGAGGGAGCGTAGGAGGGGCTTTTAACGCTCTTGGAGCGAACTGCTTGCCTCCAAGCAAACTGCAGTGGGATAACTCGAGGAGTCTCTGCATGTTCCTTGTATAACAAGCATGTTCCTACACAGTGGGTTAAGAGTGAAGTGCTGGGCTCTGCCCTTATGGGACAATAACGGATAATTTGCACTGTGGGACAGTGTCATCGGTCTCTCTCTAATAGCATTTGTCTTCCTGGTTGAGGGAATCGTTCGTTGTTTCAGTAGGGTATTAGGTTTCGGCGGCTTCAGCAGTCTTTCCCCACGATGGGGTGTTAGGGTTTTTGCTGTTTTGCTATTGATTATTTGTGTTTCTCCGAAGCCCTCTGAGATAGGGGATCCTTGTGTACTAGGAGGCAAGGGTTGTTCGGCTCACACACTATACACTGTTTAGCAAAGAGGGTTGCTTAGTAAGTAATTAATGCAAAAAAGTTTGCTGCAAGATAAAGGTGTGAATCCCTGAGTTAATGGCAAATGTTTTGTGTAATTGTGTACATTATATCCATGGCACTGCTTGATTTGTGCAACCACTTATGTTAGGACAGTGCTTGCATTTATTTTGGCATCTATATCGTAGCATTATAACGAGGACAGGGGTAACCCGCTGCTTCTAACAGCGGGTTCCCGCCGTCCTCTTAAACACTTATTCCGCCGCCTGACTTCCCGGTGCCACCGGGACATTACAAGTCCCCCGGAGCAGGAAGTCAGGTGGCAGACGGGAATGGGTTCAGAAAGCATGAAAACTCTGTGGGGGGGGTGCCGTTGTGCCTGGCAGGTCAGACCTGCCGGATGTAGCGGCCCTCCCCTGCACAGTCAGAGTGTGGCAGACCAGAAAGGGTGCTGGTACGTGGTTACTGCCACCCTTAATTCCGGACCGCCACACTCATAATGAGGCCATTATCTTTCTTTCGGGACTGGGTTACCACTTCATACTTTGGGCCTCATTACACGGTAGGCGGAGAACCATGGCGCAATTAGCGCCATGGTTTATGCCTGTAAAATACCGGCACCGCCTTGGTGGAAAGGGGAATTACCGCCCCATTCCAAGGTTGGCGGGGCGGTAATTCCCCCTTCCACCATTGCCCTTCCCCATTCCCATTTTTGCCCCATAGGGCATAATGGGAAAGGGGAAGGTGCTAATTACGGCACCGCAAATTGCGGTACCGTAATTAGCTCCCTGGGTCCCTTTGCGGGTTGGTTTTTAACGCCTGCAAAAAGCAGGCGTTAAATTCCCTAACCTGCAAAGGGACCTGGTAGTAAGGCGGTAAGGATTTACCGGTACCGATAAACCCTTACCGCCTACCGTGTAATGAGGCCCTTTGTCTTCGCCTGCTTTTGTATGGTGTTTCACTCCAAAACAAGATGGAGTTGTTTGGTTTCCTACTCCACGTCACTGGTTTCGTTTAATTTCACTTCCCAATCAGTGCTGTGGGAGGTTATCCTTTTGTACGTTTATGGTTTTGTTCATGCTTTGACTTTTGTATGAGCCTGTAATCTGAATCAAGGTTTGCCTCCTGTTGTCTCCAGCGCTTAACTGCTCTTTTGACTTTTTATTGCTTGGCGTTTATGTTTGCCTATGCTTATTCCTCAGCTCTCGTATCGCATCACAGCTCAGCAGTGTATTTCTATGGGGTTGCCACTTTTTGCCCCATCGCCTTTTGCTCCGTGCCACACACGATGCAAGATGTTGTAGCTAGACACAACCGTTTTCATTAAGCAGTGGGAACTCTGGTGGCATTTTCAATCTTAATAGGTACTACACATACCCGACATACACAATCATTACGATCTATGCTGTTTCTACAGGGTAAAGGCATAGGAAATCCCAACCCTAAACGGACCACATAGATATCCTGAACAGCCAGGAGGTTCCGTTTTGGGGAGTTTCGCTCATACTTTTGGTTTTGTCTGAGCTTATGCATGAGATGAAGATCTGAAGAAACGAGCTTATGTGCATGTTTAACTGCTTTCCCTCTGCATTCAAAATAAGGCGCTCTTTATTTATTTAAACGAGTGATATCCAGTGTTGTGATACATGCCCTCTCAGTGATGAACCCCTCATGAATGGAGTGCATTGCAATGAAGATTTGTTTCTCCGACGTGCACAAGATATACTGTTGCTCTTTACACATGTGACTTCAGCACCATCAAATCAGCATGTTTTCGTGCAAAGTGTCTATTGTCTCGCGCACCTAACGCCCTCGGAATGTCCCTGCCCTGGTTTCAACACTAGGGCTTGCTGAATGATAAATGCACCGACAATAGGCAGCTCTTTTGCATGGAAGGTTTCAGATCTGTGCCAGAAAAAGATGTATAGCCTCTGACCAATGTGCAAGGCTAAGTAGGTTAGGTAATTCCCATTACCCCAGGCATTATTGTCCCCCATTCCAGATGTCCGCCAAAACTAGGCATATTGTTCCTACAAAGACAGATCCTCTGTCCCATTCCTGTTCTATAATCCTGCACCTAGAAAGGCCTTGCCTCCTCCCTAGTGCTTCCACCCATACCCCAGGCAAGCTCCAAAGGGCTGACCTCTTGAATAAAACCAGAGTAATGTAATAGAATGAGGAGTAGTGTGACCTAGCCAATGCCCCAAGACTCAGGAACCACATCCCTGTCAACATCAGAATAGCCCCCTTGCTTCAAAAGTTCAGTAATGAGCCCAAGGCCCTCCTCTGCAAGGAATGGCTGCTCACTTACACCCAGGTCCACACACACTCAACCCCCCCACCCTACCTGAGGCAGGGTGAGCTGCTCCCCACTGTTTCCTCCCCTGATAGATCCCTTGCAAACACACTGCCCTCTCCCTCCCCTGTTAACTCCCCAACCCCGTGGTTGTCTGCTTTCCTCGTCATGTTCTCCCCACTGGTGCTGTTGCTTCCCAAAGCTCAATAAATACCCATATACAATACAAAAACAATACACATGTCTAATCTATGAGAGGAAACATTTTGTCAACCTTGTAGGCCATTAGCCAGCCAAATATCTTATGAGGATATCTGTATGTTGTTAGTGGTACTGCACCTCCCCAATACAATAAGTTGTGAGGACATCTGCAGGTTGTAGTGCATTGGAGAGGTGCAGTACCACTGACAACATACAGGTGTCCTTGTGAGAAATCACATTGAGATCAAAACTAACAATATAGGACAATTATGATCAAAGACTGCAATCATACATACAACCAACAGATGCCACTCCCCACATGTGTTGTTGCCCCTCCCCCTTCAAGCTGTCCCTCCTCCCCTTTGAGCTCTGCCTCCTTCCCTTGTGCTGTTCCTCCTTCCCCTTGCGCAGTCGCCTCTCCGCCTTGTGCTGTTGCTCCTCCACCCCATGTGCTGTCACTGATCCCCCTTGCACAGTCACTAATCCCCCCTTGCACCACCACTCCTGCCCTGTTGGTCTGCACCCCTTTGCCCGGTTACTCCTTCCCCCCACTTGTGCTGCCACTCCTCCCCTCATTTGCTTCATCCTTCAAATGTTAATTCCTTCCCTGCCTGATAACTGTCAAACGCAATAAACCACAAACACCAAAACCATTGGCTTTTAATATAACGCTTGCCGCTGGATTCCACCCACTTCTAAGCGCTGTGATAGGAGATTTTATTATTACTCAGTGCACCCAATGAATCGGATATTGAAGGATGAATTACATCTTTGTATTGGAAATTGGATGGCCTTTGCCATTTTGTCTTACCCACTCTACCAAGTTTTTTCACACTCTGGGCACATTTGACAACATCTTTTCCATCCCAAGTCCCAGGGCTTTCACTGAAAGTGATCAACGATTTGTAATTAATTGGAGTGCCCTGCCATGGGAATAACGTGCAGAGGATTACTTGCCTGGCCCGGCCGTCAGCAGTCTGTAAACTGTTAAGCATGCTTCCATACCGCTCTGTGATATGTTCATGGAAAGTGCAGTTGGAATTGGCAAAGAAAGTGGCCGTCTGATTTTGCAGGCTGTTTCATCTGTCGCAGCCCCACTGGGTTGTAAGTTGCCACCCATCTCATTTCTTGTATTTAGTGTTTCGGTGAAAACCTGACCACCAGTTCAGGGACCGCGGGTGTCACATAAATCATCTTCCCCCTGCTCTTCCACGGCATCCCTGCGTCTCCAAACGCCCAGGGCTCCCAGGAGCCAATAATTCTTTCCACCACTGATCAAAGTGCCAGTGAGCAGGAGAAATTTAAACACCACTAAGATCAACATTGTGAGTTTATTTGGCCTGGACATCCAGAAACACTGCCATAAATTTCCGAGACTTTTTATTTGGGAATTTAAAAGGCCCCATGGACCTGGCAAGGTTTTTACAACAATGTTTCTTCTGTATGGATTATAAATTCTGAAAATCTAAGTTGTGTTTTTATATCAACTTTGGTCAGGGGGTCATTGCAGAAGGCCTTCATGCAAAGCAAAGAGTTTAAAAAAAAAAAAAACGGCCTTTGTTTTACCTTATTTGGGAATCGCTATTAAGAGACCTACCGTAATACAAAAGGCAGAGCAAGCTAGCTTAGGCGCTGTCAGGGTTTTCAAAGCAGCTTCTTAGCCAAGGAGACACTTTTACTCAAAGCAGACATTTAACATGACAGAATATTCTTAAAAATCATGTTTGTCTATTGAAGGCAGAAGCGGAGGAATCTGAAACGGGGCCAACCGTCTGCTTTTTAGTGAATAAATCTCTTGGGGACGCCACATTCATTTCTAACTCTGGCCTCGGTCTTTGCAGAGATGTTCATACGTTGTAGTCCTTCCATAGCCAATGCTGTACTCTTCGTTACATCAGTCTGCAACAACGGCAGCTTCCAACCGATTTCGTATGGTAGCGCCTGGAAACCATTTTGCATGACGTCAGAACACCATATAAAACATCAAATGATGTAACAGAGCTTGTTTGGTTTATAGGTAGGCACTGGCTGCGTTCTCGAGCCGCGAGTATACAGAGCAACTTTCCTTATTTGACATGCGCTGTTCCTACTTCGAAAAGTAGAGTCAGTCATTGTGTAAGTGGTGTAGTGTATCTTACTCAGTCTATGTTTACATCTAGATAGATCTTGTTCTATTTCACGGGTCTGCAACCCACGGCTCTCCAGATGTTTTGCACTACAGCTACCATCAGCCCTAGCCAGCAGAGTTAATGGAGAGGGATCATGGGAGTCAAAGTCCAAAACATCTGGAGGGACGCAGGTTGTAGACTCCTGTTTTAGATTTGAGCCAATCAGCAATGCGCCTTTGTTTTGACACTACCAGTTTGGGGTTTGATCCATTCAAATACAGTGTAGGGCCTGCACACTATCCTCTGTGGATAACAAAGGTGCAGGTGTCAACAGCATCCAAACAGCTGGATTTATGCTAATGAGATGTTTTCTGAGCATTATGGTTTTCAGTCGTAATTACAGCATGAATTCATAGCGATTGTCAGCCATTAATGTGGCTTATGCCTGCTGAGGTAGATACAAACATAAAGGTTCCCGAAGCACTCGTTCAGGAGTATAGGACACTAGGTGGGGTACCCGGCGTTGCCCGTGTCCTGATCGAGTGGTGTCTCATGCTCCTTGGAGATTGTTGCTCTTGTCCTCTTGTGGGCAAATCTTGCTTCAGTTTGCTCTGGTGTCTCATGTGCACTGGAGGATGTTGCCCTTGCCTTCATGTCAGCAAGTCTTGCTTCAGTTTGCTCTGGCATCTCATTTGCCCTGGGGAAAGTTGCTCTTGTCCTTTGGTTGGCAAATCATGCTACTGTTTGTTTTGAGTTTCAGAAGCTCTTGATATTGATTTTCGCTTTGCATCAGATGGAACCTTTCCAAATGATGTTTGCTTTTTTGTGCGGCATGTTGCAGTCACTCAATGGCTTCAGCACATTTGAGAAAGTGTCCAAGAAAGATTGATGGATTGTTCTCTCTTCTTCTGAATTAACTTAAGTAAACTGTACCTTGCCATTTACCATATTTGGAGGGGTGTGATAAAAAAAAGATTTTATTTTTGAATTTCCTTTTAAAATACTTTAATAAACACTTTCGAACTGTATACAGTAGTAGTACATTTCAACGGAGTAACCAACACATCACACATTTTGCTTCAGACACTTTTCCAAATTTTGCCTCCATCTAGTACCTACTGTAGTGAATCAGGGTGAGCATCAGTAAATGAGGGTTTCTACAGAGTGAATCTTTTGCATCCAAACATAGACTACCAGCTTCCCCCAGACACATTTGGTAGCAGTGGGTTCAACAATATGGATTTGTATAGCCAGACAAACATACACACACATACATCCAAATTCTTTTTGCATATAAGATTGTTGCATCCAAACATAGATTACGATCTTGCCCCAGACAGAAGAGGAATCCATGCAAAATTTGGTGTACATGGGTTCAACAGTGTGGATTTGGATAGCCGGACAAACATACACCTGTACACAAATTCTGCTTTATATATAAAGGTATTTTGGTCAACGTATAGCTATTACATTAAGTGGGAATCACTAATATAATACCCACTGACATACATAATTTGATTTGGTAGAGTAAACGAGTCATAAAATATGACTTGCCTTTCAAATTTACCACACCAGCAATTCGAACACGGTCAGGCTAAATCAAAATCTACTTAGTACCCCACGCAAACACATAACAGTGAAACAATTTAGATGAAACACGTATTACCAATCGGAAATAGAGCATACTAGCCCAAAACATGGTGTGCATGCCAGAAACAGTAGAAGGACTAAGTTGCTTAGCAACGTAACCTAATAACAAACATGGAGCTGGTGGACACACTTGCACGAGGACAGAAAGGCATCGTTTGAGGAGGACGGAGGTGAGTTTCACACGGACATTAAGACTAACCTACAAAGCACTTTCAGGCGGACAAGAGGCATGCGGACCCTCGTGGACCCTGCCCGTGCATAGTCACATAAGAATTCCCCTCAGTTCAAGTTTACTGGCACACGCGTAACGCGGCTCAGCCCTACAGCCACCATTACATAGATAGAAAAATTAATGCAGTCTCATTTTGTTTTAACTCCGTCAGACACATATTATTTGGGAAATGTATTTGTACAATGAATTACAGGAATTCTTGACGCAAGCCTATAAAATAAAATAACATGAGACAAGTTAAAACATGATACACTGTGAGGCATTCATGGTGAATCAAGGATTCAAAAATTGCAATTGCCTGAACAAGGGCAAACGCACATATATGAGGAAAACAAGAAAAACACATACTATTTCATAATGTTCACACGTATAAGGTTACTTATGATGTGTGGGCACTTCTCCCATAAGAAAACAGGGATTAAGCCATGACTGGATGAGAATGCTGTAAAGGACATTAGATGCAACAAAACCCCCTGGGTAAGATGCGCAAGAAAACTGCACTTTGATGTGATGTGTACAATTGACAGTCATCCAAAGGCTGGGTGACTATGTTTTTTTTTTCAAACTCTTTTTATTAGTGGCAGCATAGAAACACACAGCCCCACATCGTCTACAGCATACATTCCATAACAGATTATTGGCGTCATGGTTAAAGCATTTACATATAGTTACATAGATTCGTCATCATCAGAGGACAGGTTGCATAAGTAAGTTCTGAAAGGACCATATATGTCTTTAGGTCTGCAGGCTGTGGGTCGGGTCATTACATATTGTTCTTCTGATTCATTTTCATTGGTCAGTTCATGTAAAAATTGGTTCATGCTGGGTGGACACGCATTTTTCCACTTAGGGAGGATACACTTTTTAGCAACTGCACACGCAACATTGAACAACCTTCTAATTTTCTCTGAACATTTACCTATATCTCCAAAAAGATATTTTTGGGGCTTCAGGACTGGGGGAATCTGTGTGATTTCCTCAAGCCTTTCAGCAACCTCTTTCCAAAAGTTCATCACCACCCCACATTCCCAGTACATATGAAAGTCTCCTGCCTGTGGCATATTGCATTTGGGGCATGCATCCGACGCAGTAGGGGTGAATTTCGCAATTTTAATTGGAGTGTAATGCAGCCTGTTAAGTATCTTGAATTGGATTAGCCGCAAACCAGCATTCAGGGAGACCTTCTTAGTCAAGGAACAGTATCTATGCCATTTCACCTCATCAATGGGTATCTGTAGGTCTTGCTCCCATTTTTCTTTCACATGATTTATCGTGGGGGTGTGGGCTTGAACCTCTGTGTATAATCTAGATATACCCAGGCCTCCCGTTGCGGTTACCATCTGTACACATGGGTGTGGCTGGGGCTCGTCCGGGAATAGTGGCCATTTCCTCTGGAATGCTGCACGCATGCGGTAGTATTGCAGTGTTATGAGTGGCCCACCCACAAACGCTCTTGTTATTTCCCCCAGGGTCGCGAATTTGGCATTTATAAACATATCACCAATTTTCATTTCCATATTGGGGTCCCAGGCTCCTTGTATTGTGCTGTCATGTGTGGGGGGGTATACCAGGGTAGTTCCAGAGAGGTATCTCTGGATTGTATGGTGTTTCAATCTGCAGTCTTCTATATATGGCCTCCCATGCTTTAACCGTACAACTGACTGGGTTGTATTCACAGGTATCCTTGTATTGTGTATCGAATATGACAGATTGGATGTTCGTTGGATGTGTGGTGTATTCCTCAATTGATTCATGAGGTGACTCTTGTGCAGTATCATACCAATGCTTTGCAAATTGTGCTTGGGCCACATAATAATAGAGCTCAAAGTCAGGAGCTGCTATACCGCCTGTGGAATATGACTCAGTCATCTTCTCCCAGCTGATCCTGGCCGTCTTCCTGTTCCAAAGGAACGTCACCACCATGGAGCGAAGCTTAGCGAAGAAGGGTCTGCCCGGCCATATAGGGATATTGACAAACAAGTAGAGCAGTTTAGGAAGGATTACCATTTTAAGAACCGCTACTCTACCATGTAGAGGCAGCGGCAAGCACCCCCATATCTTTAGCTTAGTGGCGATGGACTGCAGCGTAGCCTCATAATTGTCCAGGTATAGCGTGGTCCTGTCTCTAGAAACCAGGATATCCAGATATCTAATATGTTGATCCGACCATTTGAGACCATGTAGCGCTGTAGGGCACTCAGTATTTGGTGTGAGTGGAAATATTTCAGACTTGGCTCTGTTAACTGTGTACCCCGAGTAATCAGCAAACTTTTGTATTTCCGCCATTATAGGAGCTGTATTTACATTAGGCTCACAGATATATAATAAGGTGTCATCGGCATATAGCGAAATCAATTGAACGGATGCCTTTATGTTTATGCCTCTATCAGTGTGCTCAGTCTCACCGCAGCAGCCATAGGCTCTATGGTCAAGGCAAACAACAGGGGCGAGAACGGACAGCCCTGTCTGGTGCCGCTACCCAACAAGAAGAGTTCAGAGATGGACCTATTGGTCAGAACACGAGCTCCCGGCTCTGTATATAATAGCTTGACATACCCAATGAAGCTGGGCCCCACCCGAACGCCTCCAGCATCTTTAGGAGATAGACCGAGGAAACCGAGTCGAAAGCTTTCTCAGCGTCTAGGGATATTGCGGCAGTGCTTCTCTTGGGGTCTATTTGCGCCGTTAGCCCAAAGAGTCGACTGAGATTCAGGGCTGTTGACCTAGCGGGAATGAACCCATTTTGATCGGGTTGGACCAATGAGGGAACCGCCGGTAAAAGTCATGGCCATTACTTTTGCGAATATTTTAGCATCTGTGTTTATTAGTGATAGGGCCCGGTAGGAGGACACATCTTGTGACGGTCTCCTTGGTTTGGGGAGCACTGTGATCACCACCTCCCTCATGGTCGGGGGCAGTATGTTGCATTCAAGGGATACCTCCCACACTCGAAGGAGTATCGGGAGCAGTTCATCACGGAATTCTTTATAAAATTCTGCCCCTATCCCATCAGATCCTGGTGCCCTACCTGATGACAACCCTTTAATAGCTTCCACCAACTCTTCTGCCGATATCGGCTCATCTAGCGCTAAACAATCTGCCTCTGTGAGTTGGGGGAGGTTGAGAGCAGCAAGATAATTTTCAATATCTCAGGGCGATTTTTTATCTTGGTTCGAGTACAGTCTGGTATAAAACTTGACAAATTCTTGGTTAATCTCTTCTTCCTGTAGGAGTATCTCCCCCGTGCCGTCTGTATACTGGTTATTTGGTGCGGTTTCTTGTCGTGTTTGAGAAGATTAGATTGTGTCCTGCCGGCCTTATTACCTTCCCCGTATCTATGTGCACGCATGGGGGTGGCCATGTAATGCACTTCTCTAGCGGCCAGTTTGTCGAACTTCTGTAAGTGTGTATGTATATCTGCCAATAGCTCCCTATCCTGTGTTCGGGTATATCTCCCCTCCAATACCTCCAGCTTATTTTCAACATCCGCCAGTTCGGACAGAAACACCCTCCTGACCCACACTTTAAATGATTCCCACACAGTGGAGTATCTGTTTACGGTTCCCACATTGTTCATGAAATATTCAGCTATTTCAACATGTAGTGTTTCCACCACCCTGGGGTCACCCAACATACCGCACAGCATTCTCCATCTACGAACGGGGCAAGGGGTGTCCTGGATCTTAAATTCTATCATCACTGGGGAGTGGTCAGAGAACGTACGGGGTAAGATTTCACAATTCTGCAGCGCAGAGGACATGTTCGATGTGACAAACCAGTAGTCTATCCTGGACTCAGAGTTGTGCACCGAGGAATAATAAGTGTATTTCCTGTCTCCTGGGTGCATCATACGCCAGGCATCTATCATCGACAGCTGTGAAAGAATGCCACTCAGGGTGGAGGCTGTTTTACTGGGGGTTCTAGTAACTTTGGAAGACCTATCTAGTACAGGGTCAAGTACCACATTAAAGTCCCCACCCCATATCACATTAGATAGACCATAGGCAGCGATCAGTTGGTACATGTTTACGTAAAATGCAGGGTCGTCTATATTGGGCCCATATGTATTGACTAGAAGCATTTGCTGACCAGCGAGCCTGCCCCATACATCCACATATCATCCTTGATGATCCACCTTATGCCCCTCTCGGCAGAACCCCAAGCTTGGATGAATAAGGGTGATTACACCTCTGGCCTGTGTGGAGTAGTCTGTGTAAAAACGCTGAGATCCCCATTTGGGCAGTATGTGTAAATTGCTGCTCCCCATCATATGTGTCTCTTGCAGCATTAGCATCCGAGGGCCATGCCTGGTGACATAATTAGCATTTTTTCTGACCTTCTGAAGTGGGAGAATGGAAAAACAGGCTCCCATCTTCCCCCTCTCGCGCCTGGCCTAAAGGTTCACGGCCCAAGCACCCGCCACGAGAAGAGTTTACCCATCTACCAGACGACCAGATACCCTGGTACAGGAACCTAAGGATGTGTCCATCTGCCTGCCCAGCAGCCCGCCCTGCCCATGCCGATGCCTGCGGCATGGATCAACTAGACTAAAACCTATACGTCGTTAGAGATGCCATGACGACCTAGCCAATGGATAGCACACCTGTGCCAATATACACACTGGACACTCCCGCACCAATCTACACGAAGAATATACTCAGTGCTATGACATAGGCGACAGACATACTCACGGACGTGCATCTTTATTATTTTCCACATAGGCTCTCAAAATGTAGAAACGCAAGACGCACCATGAACTCATCTAAAGAGCTTGCTTACGCTTCTTCTAAACCTAGGTGCCATAATGAGAATTATAACAAAGACACGATACTGGTCATAAGACAATATGAGACTATAACCTAAAGCGCCTGTGCACCAAACGGTTCCACCTATACACCAGGCCTAAGTAGGCCGCAAGCAAGAGCTCCCGTGGACGTTGACAGAACAAGAGTCAGGTTGCTGATCCTGCAGAATGAGCCTGGCGAAAACAGACAGCCAAGGTCGTAATGTTGCAAACCCACATTCCAAAAGCAGACCATCAAGGGCACGATGTTGCAACCTCGCACGCCGTGCACCAACATTAAAGTCGCACCTGCAAATTAAACCAGGCACACAGTGGAAAAACAATATTAATTGTGCAGAATTCTGCTTCAAACACGGTCCCACCTCATGTGACCAAGCCGAACCTGACAAGATGCCAAGCCCAGGAGGAAGGAGGCGTCTGGATCCCTCGTTACAAGACACAGGCAGATACACTTGAAAGGATCAATGGACATCTGCGACAGTGGGAGTAGTCGGCCGTCCAGCTCATGAATAAGTCTTCACATTGTCTGCATGTACCCATAGTGAAACATTGTTGCAAATTGCAGGTACACCGAGAGCTGGGAACAGCGATGGTCTCAGGCTGGGAAGCTCACGGGCGCACCAATCAGAACATGGGGCTCTTATCACTGACGCCATTAACATTAACCAATCATTAGGAGTCTTCATGTAACAATTCTCATGTATCTAATTGTAGGGACAACCCAGATATATCACCTGACTAACCCTTGTCCACTCATATTATTCTCTATACGTATGCTATACTAACCCTACCACTCGAGCAACCAATTAAGAGTGGCGATAGGTTTTTTTGTTAACTTTCTAAAGTGACGCAAGTAGCGCGTCATACTACAGTAAAAAGGGCCTGTGAGCCCCACGATTGTGTGTGTGTCAGGACAGACGCGTATGATCCTTGACCCATCCCTGCCGTTTGTGTTTAATAAACAGCAGAGTCACCTTGCTTCTTGTGTGTGTCTCATACTCTATCTCTTTTGGGATATACGGGAGGAGTTGGGGCCTCCCTCCCCGGAGGTCTGCGGACGGCCCGGCCGACCCCGGCAGAATTTCCCCCCGACAAGTTGGAGGCACTGCTGAGATCTGTTTAAGATCGGCATTTTTATTTTTTTTACTTTTTCCAGGCACTCCAGTTGCGAGGAGGCCCGGCGGCGCGGCCCCCTCTGCCGTCGCCCCCTTCTGAGGACTACAGGACCATCGCGGAGCTGCGAGAAGACCGGACAGCGCAATCCGTATATTGGCCCTCGGGAGCCGGTTGAGAAGTATCCCGCCCGCGGTTGGCGAGTGTCCAGACGTGGTCCAGATGAGGGGAGGTGACGAGCCGCTCGGAGGGGTGCGCGCAGTCGAGCGGCCTCGCATCACGAGACCTTGGTGAGCATGCCACGCACAACAAACAATGTGAAATTGTGAGGGAGGGGGGAGGAATTAAATACGGGAGGCGGGAGGTGTTGCACAGGTGAACGGCGAAGGTTTGACAATTTAGTGTTAGAAATAGAATGAATGGTAGTTGAACAACCGCGAGAGCAGTTGGCTACGTCACGCGAGAGAAGGGGGCAGAGCACGAAAACATCACGTGCGGCCGCTCGTAGATACTGATTGACCTAGGTCGCGACTACGTGTAAGGGTGTGTGTGTGTGTGGTTTCCTACGATTTGGCATTTATTGATCAATGAGTAGATGAGGATCCCTATTGTTCGAGCAAGACACTCGATAGGTAGATGACGTTTCCCTGTAGGCGGTAGCTAGTTAGTTGCCCAATACGGAAGATAATTGGCTGGTTAAGCCCTCCTGTTGAGGGGCGTATCACACGCGAGGCGACGCAGCGTGCGTAGTCCGATTATATTATTGATTTGATTATCTTGTTCCAGGAGTGACAGGAAGACAGCTGTGGGGTTAACGGGGGTAGATTGCAGGTGTATTTTGGATTTAAAGAATATATGAAGAACTTACCAGTAGCTCTAAGAGATCGGTGACGTCACCAGTAGGGTTTTCATAGGATATCGCAAGCACGAGACATCTTCGTTTTGAGAGTGGTGGGGAAGAGAACTGTGGTAAGGGAGTGGAAACGGAGATAAACAGTAAACGAGTTGATCGAGGAAAGGCGAAACGGGGAACGTGGCTGCGCACGGAGAACGCCGGCCACGGCAAGTGTAGAAGGGGGAGGAGCACGTGAAAACAGGACGACTGTATAAGAACGTAATAAGGGGTACGCAGCCGCAGGGGGCTACGTACGCCTCGGCCGCAGGGGGCCGTAAGGGTGTTGTATAAAGGAAGAAAGGCAGAGGAAAATCTACAAATGTAACATACTATATTTTTATAATTTGCCTTAAGCGGACTATCGTAAGTCCCCAAACTTACGGGGCCAGGTAACGATATAAGGCTGTATATTGTAAACTACTAGTGGGATAAACTAATAGCAGATTAGGGAAGGGTAGCAAGTGGAGCGCTACTATGTCATACGGAACAGGATCGGGAGGGTGGGGGAACACCCTCACCACGCCACTACAATACATATGCACAACACTGCCACCCCATAGGGAGAAACTGATTAAGTATAGCATAGAATGGACCCAGGGGACGGATAACAAAATGCTAACACCGTGGCCGCCTAACGGTAGCTTTGATCCATATGCCCAACATTCACTATTAAATCATCTGCACAATACATATATAGGGAAGAAGTTGGCAAACCACGTGGAGGTGTTTAACTTATGGAGGATGTTCCAGGGGTCCCGACCAGGACCAAATGGAATATTCACTATGGGGGAAATACCAGAAGAAACAGAGATTAAGGAGGAAGGAGAGGATGGGAAACAGGGGAATGAGGACCCAAAGAACACGGGAAACAGAGGTGAGGGAGGAGAAAAGAATAATAAAGCAGATGAAATAAAAAAGGAACCGAGCAATGATATACCCCTAGCAACGGGAGTAAAAACAGAGGGAGGGGGGTTGTACCCTTTAAGAGAATTGGGAGAAATAGAAAGAGGACAGTTAAGGGCGGCTGAGGGATACTCGAACCCGGCATACAGCCCTCCACCATATGTGGCTCATAGGAAAGTGCCAGCAGGGGAGGGGAGGACTGGAGAAGACCAGACTGTGGAAATAGGAAATGATGAATGGGTTGCTGCACAGATATTATTAAAATTACGAGGTTCATTAACAGGAGAAGAGAAGGAGGTAGTAAAGAAAACAGATGAGGATAATGCCAGGGAGAGTGAATTGAGGGGGGAAGAGCTGTTAAGACAAAAAGAAGAGATTTTGGAGGAACGATTAGCAAAATTAAGGGATGAACAGAATGAATTGATCAAGCAGCTTGCGAGGGAGGAGAGAGAGAGAGCGAGGAAAAGCAAAGAAGGTAAGAACGAATTGGAAAAAATAAGGGAACGAACTGAGGAGCAAGGGAGAGAAGCTGACAGGGTAAAAGCAGCAGCAGAAAGGGTATCAAGAGTAGTACTGCGGGAAAAGAAAAGGGAAGAAGAAGAAAAAGAAAAAGAAATGGCAATATGGAGGAGGAGGTTACTATCAGAATCAACTAAGAAATACGAAGAAGGGAGGGTGATGGAGAGTATAGTAGAAAAAGAAAGGGTGAAATGGGAAAGGAAGAAAGAGGATGAAAGAGGATGAAAGAATATTAGAACAGATGAGAAGTGAAGTGATGGAGGAATTGAAAAGGAAAAGGGAGGAAAACAGTAAGGAGATGGAGGAAAGGTATGAAGGAGAAAGAGGAGATAGGGGAAGGGAGAGTGGAGCATGGGGGGATGTATATGATGACACAGAAGTAGCAACAACATCAGCACAAAGGGGAGCGGGAAAAGGGGAAAAAGACCGAGTGGGGGGTGCCGTTTATGACTAGCTTTTGTAGTGAGGAAGAGGGAGCGGAAAATGAAGGAAGAAACAGTGAAAGGGAAAGCTTAGATAAACTATACATCACCCGGACCAACCTAGACTCACCATGGATCAGTAGGAGAAAGGATGAGATGGAGAGAAGTGAGGAGGGAAAGAAAGGAATAGAGGAAAGACAGGCACATGAGGCCGCAACATCCCCATCCCCATCACGCCCTCCCCTATCGCACCCTACATGCTCAACCACCTCACGTTCGTTACGCAAAATAAAACTAGCGCCCTTCACCGACGAACTGACACCCTATACATGGCGGCTTAGAGACCTCCCTAGTCGCAGGCAGGAAAGAGGTATACACATGCCCACATTAAATACAGAGAAAGATGGAAGAAGGGGAAAAGATGGAGAAGAAAGAGGTATGAGCAGGGGAAATACAAACAAAAGTGAAAATGTGGAAGAAAGGGAAGAGGAGGAAGGGTGTGAGGACTCAATATTATGGAACACAAAGGGTGAAACGAGACATAATTTAATGCCACTTTTGGAGAGAGGTGGGGTTAGACCACAGTATGTTCCTTGGAAGCATGCCGATAAAGAAAATATAAAATGTAGGCTCCCATCATTAAGTGGAGGTGCGGGTAAATGGATATATGAAATGGAAAAACACACCGCAGGACAGAAGCTGGCAGTAGGAGATGTAAAGGGCCTTTTAATATCAATATTAGGGGATAGAGCGGATGACATCTGGAAGAGAGCGTGATTTCATGGGGTAACAATAACAAATACATCGCACGATGGGGCCCCGTTCGCAAACTGCAGACATGCACTATGGCAGGCACTGAGGGTACAGTAGCCAGACACATCAGATATAGGAGCAATTACCTCCCGCAAGATGCGTGAGAACGAAGATCCTGTTGATTATATCCAGGAAATCCAAGAGAAGTGGCGCATGGAAACTAGAGAACAATGGGATAAAACACCAGCAATATTTTACCATATACTGGTACAAGGACTCCCAGAAGGAGTTCAGAAACAACTAAAGAAAGTAGTGGGAATGGAAGCAAAACCATGGCCCGAAATACAACTGAGTATAGTGCATCATTGTAGGACATGGCAAGGAAAAATGAAACAAAAGGAAGAGGACAGGAAAACGGAAGAGGCTAAATTAGTACAGAAAAAGCTTACTAAATACACAATGGAAGGGGCACTAATAACTACACCTACAACAATGACCCAAAACCCCACACAAGTAGTGGTTGCACAAGATTCCTCTCAAATGCCACCTTCACTGGCTATAACACAACAGGTGCCACCAATCCAATCATACACGACCAACATGGGGGGAGGGCATACAATGGCAGGAGCTGGGTATTATAATTATAACAGGGGGAGAGGAGGAATTATGAGAGGGAGAGGGTACGGATATGGCACCCAACCGCAGGTGGGAGGACTTAGAAATTCCTACCCCACAGGGCAACCAGTATACCAGGACAACACAGGGAGCTTTCCATGGCAGAATAGGGAACCACCGGTGTGTTGGAGCTGTGGACTATTGGGGCACATGTCACGCACGTGTAGAGTTAGACCAGGAACACCATCATTGAGTGATCAGGGACAACCAAGGCCCTCACAGGTACAGCAGGGCATACCACAACAGCAAATGTTGCAACAAGGAAATGAACAACAACAACAATTAACACAACAACAGCCCCAAACACTGCCACAACAACAGGTAGCGATGACACAACAACCCCAAACACCACAAACACAACTGGGTAGGGTGACGGTTTTGGGACACAACCCTTATACCGGAAATGGCCAGTCGTTGTACCCCCAATAGGACAGCCCACAGACGGCCTTGGTGTGTCCCATCCTGTCAGTAACACCTAATAGTGCGGAGGAACCACGCATAGAGGTAACGATAGGTGACAAAACATTATCATTCCTTGTTGACACCGGGGCGACCCGGTCTTGCATAAGGGAAGGTAAATTTAAGATGTCAGGCGAGGCCATGAACACCCAAGGATTCTCTGGGGCTAGAGGGTTCGTTCCCTTTACTGATAACATTCCCTTATCTATTGGAGATTACGATCTGTCAGTTCCACTTTTATATTATAGTGCCTCACCAGTAAATATACTGGGGAGAGATATAATGAACAGGTTGAATATGACGATCTCCTTTACTGAGGACGGCATAATTTGCTCTACTCCGGGGATTAACATGCTCACGGCACGACAGATTATGCAAGCATACTGTGGACAGACAGCGATTAGGGCGGAGCCAGTAGATGGTGAACTCTTCCAGTATGGAACGGACATGGCGATTGCATGGATGCCAGGGATAGAAGGGAAAATATGGAGAAGGCCATCAGCCTATCTGTTCAGACCAGAAACACCTGTTAATGAACCAGAAGGGAAGGTGGTTTCAATGGATATTGAGAGCATTATTGCAACAGCTGATTATATTGCTGTACATGCCCAAGACAGAGAAGGAAGAGCATGGAGGGCCGTGATAGCATTAGCAGAAGGATGTAGGCTCACCCAGGTGTCAGATGAGGAGCTGTTTTCAGATGAAAAGGAGGAAGGTGAAATGGTGTTTATGATGAGTGTGGAAATATGGCTAAGAGTGGCCTACAAACAAGTAGCACAGAAAATTGCAATGGCACTTGAGGCACCCGCATGCACCCCGGTCCCTTTCTTTAAGGACGATATGTCAAAAGTACCCAAATCATTGTGGACTACTGGCCCCTATGACGTGGGCTGCATAAAAAGTATAGGGTGAGTAAAAATAAAATTGAAAAAAGGTGCAATACTCCCCAGAGTAAAACAGTACCCACTATCAAAAGAGGCAGATGAGGGCATATATGAAACCATAACGGCCCTTATAAATAATGGTATATTGGTCCCCTCAGAATCACCATGTAATACGGCTGTGTACCCAGTGCGCAAGGCTAAAGGGGGTTCTTGGCGCTTTATACAGGATCTCAGGCCCTTGAACAACATAGTAGAAGCGGAATATCCCGTAGCTGCAAACCCGGCCACAATCTTGTGTGGCATTCCAGCAGAAGCATCACGATTTACAGTGATCGACCTTAAAAATGCTTTTTTCTCAATACCATTACACCCAGACTCACAAGATCTGACGAGCTTCACTTACAGAAACACTAAGTGGAAGCACACCAGATTGCCACAAGGGTATTGTGAATCACCTTCAATTTTCAATAGAGTGATAAAGATGGATTTGGGTAACATTGAAGTAGAAAGCACGGTGTTGCAGTATGTGGATGACATAATAATTTGCAGTAAAAACGAAAAAACATGCAGAGAGGACTCCTTAAAGATGTTGACAATATTGGTTGACAAAGGTTACAAGGTAGACATGGAAAAGATACAGTACTGTAAAGAACAGGTACTTTACATTGGTCAGCTTATATCCCAACATGGAAGAAAGATCGCACCACAAAGAGCACAAGCTATTTCGACCACTCCAATGCCACAAACTGTAAGGGAACTGCAGCAGTTCCTGGGGCTCTGCAACTACTGTAGAGCTTGGGTATTTGATTACAGTTCGTACATAGGACCCCTGCTTGAGGCGTTACGGGAAGCTAATAAAGGGGAGAAAAAACTGGGGTGGACGATGGAAATGAAAGAAGCTTTTGATGAATTAAAAGATGCGATATCAACTGCTCCGGTACTGGCATCCCCAGACTATGAGCGGCAATTTTTTATATTTTCACATTGCGACTCAGCAGTAATGAAAGCAGTGTTGGCTCAAAAAACAAGCATGGGCTACAAACCAGTAGCATTTTACAGTGGCCACTTAGATCCTGTAATGTTAGGCCACTTCCCCTGCGAACAAGGTCTCGCCGCAGCTGCTTTTGCGGTGGAAAAAGCATCAGCAATCACCATGGGGTGCCCGACTACACTATTTGTGGAACATGCACTTTTTGCGATATTAAATAAACCTAAATCCACCCTAACCACGCAAAGAGCATCAGGTTATGAGATCATTCTATCCAGAGCCGAACTATCAATTGTTAGATGCAGCACGGTCAACCCTGCAAGGTTCCTAGCAGAAGTAATTGAGGAGGGAGATTATGCCCATGACTGTACACAAATAACTGAAATGTACTCATGTACTAGAAAAGTTGAGGAAAACGCACTAGAGGGGGGTGAGCTGTTATTTATTGATGGGTCATCAACTATCGATCAGAGGGATGGTGTGAGGAGAACTGGGGCTGCAGTGGTAAAAATGATGGAGGTACCGGTGTGTGTGGCAATGAAATGTGTACAATTACCACAGCATTACTCCGCTCAAGCAGCTGAACTGGTCGCACTGATCTTGGCGTTGAAGGAAAGCTTTGACAAACGGGTGACCATATATTCCGACAGCGCATATGTTACATCCACTGTCCACTCAGGGCTGTCGAAATGGAGAAGAAGAGGGTTTAGGAGAGCTGATGGCACTCCAGTGCAACATGCCCTCTTATTGGCTGAACTAATTGAAGTAATTAATGACCCCCAAGAATTAGCTTTAGTGAAATGCACCGCACACACCAATGGTGAGGACCACGTCTCGAAGGGAAACGCAGCAGCGGACGCACATGCGAAGTATGCTGCATACTTTGGTGAGATATGGAACCCCCCAGAGTCACAGAGAGGGAGAGGGAGGGGAATGGCTAAGGAGATGTTGATAAGAGAAGGGTACACCCATCTCCCAGCCACACAGATTATGGAGTTACAAGCGGCTGCACCAATGGCCGAAAAAGAAATATGGGTAAAAAGAGGATGTACAATGTCACCAACCGACACACTATGGCGCCAGGGTGGCACTGGAAAGGTTGTAATACCATTGGCACTTTTGAACACCGCCCTGAACCAACTACATCATCCAGCCCACACAGGCAAGGAAGTAATTGCAGCACGAATTAGGGAAGACTGGTTCTGCCCCGAGTTAAATTCGCATGTGTCAAATTTTATCAGTAATTGTCTCACATGTCAACAGTTTACGGCCGGCCACACTCTAAAGGTGATAAGAGGTACTATACCCCGGCCAGAGGGACCTTTCCGGCATCTCCATATTGACTATGTTGATATGATCAATATATGTCAAGGAAATAGGTATATGATTGTAGTAGTATGCCCATTTTCTAGGTGGATTGAAGCAGGGCCCTGTTCACACCCAGATGCATTTAGAGCAGCTAAATTCCTAGTGAGGGAGGTCTTCCCCAGGTGGGGAGTGTGCGAGGTGTTAAGGTCAGACAATGGCCCACATTTCGCAAACGAGATGTTTCAGCACATTACATCACTGCTGAACATTAAACATAAATTTGCATGTGCATACCACCCACAGGCCAACGGTGTATGTGAACGCCTGAATGGCCTATTAAAGGAGGCAATTGCAAAGATACAGCAAACAACAAAGAGGAGTTGGTTATATTGTCTTCCATTAGCCCTATTTGAGCTAAGGAATAGGCCAGGGTCCGACCATCACCTCACTCCCCATGAGGTGGTTACCGGACGTCAAATGCGCCTTCCCCTAATGCCAACGTCAAGAGCATTTACCGACCACGAAAGCACAGCAAGTGTTCTTGGTGATGAAATGTACCAATATGTGTCTTCTTTGATTACTAGTGTAGTGTTTGTGTCTCAACAGCTCGAGCGCACACGGGGCGGGTCTAATAGAAGCACAATTATATACAAGATTCAGCACACGTCTCAAACAACATATGGTATCAACACATGACCCGCATTGGTAAGCAGACAACAGAAGACAGCTGCTACGTTTGCTCATTAATACCATATGCCATGAGCGCTTCTCGAACATTTGTTGCCACAGAAATAGACAAAAAAACAGCACGATGCATAATATACTTGGCACTGTTCCAAACGAAAGGAAGATTTCAAGGGACAGTGGTGCATAATGACGTGGAAAACACGACACTCATACCCATACGAAAACAACTTCCTCAACACTTATTTGTTACCACAAGAGCAGTTTACATGCTGAAGCATTCAGATACATAACAAGTGGTCCTGCAAAAGGAGAAACAAAGAAAGTAACACTGCAGTATTTATCATGTGATTGATACGCCACTGAAGTTCCTGGTAAACTAGGATGCTGGGAGAGGCCACTGGTGACGATAACGGGGAAAGTGTACTTGGACAACAAATGGGAGATAGGAGTGATTGGCAGCAACATGGTAACAAAAGAAACTATTTCAACTATCGATGCACACAACTACAGATGTTGGACGACTTGGATCAAATACGTGCCTATGCTCACATGGATAGAAACGGATGAAGACCCGATAACAATACTGCCGCTGACTGCGCCTAAAGTATGCTACCAACATAAAGGAGAGGTGGACGTAGGATACAACACCAATTGTGGAAGCGTGATGGAGTTACCTGAGGGGGGAGCAGGAACAGCAGTGATAATGGACCATTACTGGGCCTGTGGAGAAAAGGCATATCACACACTGCCCCCTCTGTGGAATGGTGTATGCACGATGGTGCACGTCAATGTACCATCACTAGTGGTACCCCAGAAGCATGTGAATGTGGCGAACTTTCCCAAAATGGATGAAGGGGACAAGAGAAATAAGAGATCTGCACCACCTCAGGAGGAGCCAGGGAACAGGACCAGCGGCAATGATACTGTCCTAAATAGACGGAAAAGACAAGGAGAACCTCTGACAGGAAATTACCTATGGGGAAGGTCGGAAACGGCACTCACTTCAATCCCGCCAGAACACAGACTATTCAGCAGAGCAGCAATGTTCTTCTCCTCAATAATCCATCCGGGACTACAGGCTTACGCAAACGCAAATTGGCTCCAGATAACTAGATGGGAACTTATGATGACCATCAATTCTACAGTAAACTGATTCAACGCGATAAAAGAGGAGCTGCGAGCAATAAGGATGGTAGCACTGCAGAACAGATATGTATTGGACCTCCTCACTGCCATGGAAGGAGGAGTTTGCGCAAAGATAGGACAATCATGCTGCACATTCATTCCTGCCAACGATGCTGCAACGGTACACTGACAGAAGCAGTTTCACAATTGGCCCAGTTGCACTCCAAAATGGTGGATGAAAGTAAAGGTGTGAAAAAGGATGAGAGCTGGTTTTCGCTATTATGGTCATGGATGCCATCTTGGCTGTCAGATGGACTGAAAATTATAGTTGGTTGTATTATTTTGGCTGGAGCTACACTGATCATAATAAGATTTTGGAAAGCCCGGAAGGCACGCACCACTGACGAGTTGCTTGAAATAGTCGGTATGCACCCACTGATGCCAGCAGATGACGGCCAACACACAGGCATAATCATACAAGAGAGAGAGAAATTGCGCAACCAGATCATCACCAACCACCTGGACCCACCATCGGTGAAGGTCGAGAACCCAAGAAACCCCAGGAGTTACATAGGGAAATGGGTATACTGTACTCCTGGAGGAACCTGTGAATATATGTATTGGTCATTTGAAGATCATGTTAACCATTATGGACATTTAGGATGAATAACTAAAATATGGAGAGTAAGAGGAGATAACGAAAAGGATATGTTTGTGGTCGACAAGTCGACCAGAGGGGGGACTGAAGTGGGAGAATGGAAAAACAGGCTCCCATCTTCCCCCTCTCGCGCCTGGCCTAAAGGTTCACGGCCCAAGCACCCGCCACGAGAAGAGTTTGCCCGTCTACCAGACGACCAGATACCCTGGTACAGGAACATAAGGATGTGTCCATCTGCCTGCCCAGCAGCCCGCCCTGCCCATGCCGATGCCTGCGGCATGGATCAACTAGACTAAAACCTATACGTCGTTAGAGATGCCATGACGACCTAGCCAACGGATAGCACACCTGTGCCAATATACACACTGGACACTCCCGCACCAATCTACACGAAGAATATACTCAGTGCTATGAAGTAGGCGACAGACATACTCACGGACGTGCATCTTTATTATTTTCCACATAGGCTCTCAAAATGTAGAAACGCAAGACGCACCATGAACTCATCTAAAGAGCTTGCTTACGCTTCTTCTAAACCTAGGTGCCATAATGAGAATTATAACGAAGACACGATACTGGTCATAAGACAATATGAGACTATAACCTAAAGCGCCTGTGCACCAAACGGTTCCACCTATACACCAGGCCTAAGTAGGCCGCAAGCAAGAGCTCCCGTGGACGTTAACAGAACAAGAGTCAGGTTGCTGATCCTGCAGAATGAGCCTGGCGAAAACAGACAGCCAAGGTCGTAATGTTGCAAACCCACATTCCAAAAGCAGACCATCAAGGGCACGATGTTGCAACCTCGCACGCCGTGCACCAACATTAAAGTCGCACCTGCAAATTAAACCAGGCACACAGTGGAAAAACAATATTAATTGTGCAGAATTCTGCTTCAAACACGGTCCCACCTCACGTGACCAAGCCGAACCTGACAAGATGCCAAGCCCAGGAGGAAGGAGGCGTCTGGATCCCTCGTTACAAGACACAGGCAGATACACTTGAAAGGATCAATGGACATCTGCGACAGTGGGAGTAGTCGGCCGCCCAGCTCATGAATAAGTCTTCACATTGTCTGCATGTACCCATAGTGAAACATTGTTGCAAATTGCAGGTACACCGAGAGCTGGGAACAGCGATGGTCCCAGGCTGGGAAGCTCACGGGCGCACCAATCAGAACATGGGGCTCTTATCACTGACGCCATTAACATTAACCAATCATTAGGAGTCTTCATGTAACAATTCTCATGTATCTAATTGTAGGGACAACCCAGATATATCACCTGACTAACCCTTGTCCACTCATATTATTCTCTTTACGTATGCTATACTAACCCTACCACTCGAGCAACCAATTAAGAGTGGCGATAGGTTTTTTTGTTAACTTTCTAAAGTGACGCAAGTAGCGCGTCATACTACAGTAAAAAGGGCCTGCGAGCCCCACGATTGTGTGTGTGTCAGGACAGACGCATATGATCCTTGACCCATCCCTGCCGTTTGTGTTTAATAAACAGCAGAGTCACCTTGCTTCTTGTGTGTGTCTCATACTCTATCTCTTTTGGGATATACAGGAGGAGTTGGGGCCTCCCTGCCCGGAGGTCTGCAGACGGCCCGGCCGACCCCGGCAGAATTTCCCCCCGACACTTCACCTGGTTATTTAGTTGCCTCACATTCCAAGTAAGCAGTTTTATTATTAACCCGTCACCAGTATTGTGTAGAGGCAAATCTTTCCGATTCCATGACCCTTAAAATCATGTCGTATGCACCAGCCGACCAATGCAACCACTTTTTTAACATTAAACAACTTGGTAACCATAGTCAAACTATAACCTGGGTCACTCTTTGACTGGTGATCTGGACCGCTGCCTCCAGCGAAATCCTCTTCGTCAAAGAACGACCAATTCCCCCTTCCTCCTTTTGCCCACCCACCCTCATCGTCAACCCCAACTCAACGATGTGCCCAAAATAACTCTTGGATCATTCCAGGGGTAGCCGTGTTGCATCACATGGCCGCCCAATTGTTCCACAACTCCGTCGATCATATAGAGTGGAGCCGCCATGATCAATGAACCGCTAGGGCTATAGCCCTGATGGTGTGGCCGTGTAGACAGTGTTCAGCAAGAAAAGTACCCTAATCCTCTGGTCTGGGTCTGTTGTTTTGGGCCGGCCTGCCCCCTCTGGGTGGGAGGGGTATAGAAGCCTCGATGTAGTGCGTGGCCTCAGCTGGAGACTCCAAAAAATATGCCCTGCCCGCATGCTGAATCCTCATCTTGGCGGGGAACATTAGAGCATATGGTATCTGCCGATCCCTCAGGAGGCTCTTGACTGGTTCGTAGGATCTCTACTCGCCTGGACACCAGCCGAAAAGTCTGGGTATATGTGAATCCGGTTTCCATCGTGTTGTAGCGTTCCAGCTTCCCTAGCCATACGCAGGATCAGATCTCTATCTCTATAATTAAGGAGCCTGGCAATTATTGTGCGTGGCGGAGCTCCTGGCTTAGGGACCGGGGCCAGTGTGCGATGCACCCTCTCGATCAAGAAGTGTTCAGAAAATGCTTCCTGGCCAAATATCGTTTTAAGGAGCAATTCAAGTTGTTTTTCCATTTGGCTTCTACTGAATGTTTCCGCAGCTCCAACCACCCGGATGTTATTGCATCATTGGGTGATATCTTGAATATGGTGTTCAATCGCCTCTTCGTTGGTGCTTATTCTGTGTTCTGCTTCAGTTACACGTGTACTCTCTTTGTCCACCCTTGCCTTTAGGGAACCAATGGTGGACACAATGTCATCCAGCTTGGTGTTGACTGCCCGGAATCCATCTTGCACTATTGTTGTCAGTCTGTCCTCGTTCTCGCTGTTCTCCGGATGCAAGGACTCGGTGTTATTGACGGGTATGTCTGCCACACCAGATTGTGCTTGGCTGGCTGTTTATATGTCCATGGTGCCTTTCTTTTTGTTGCTGGGGGTCTTGGCTGCCTTACTGGTTTTATGAGGCTCCCCTATGATTCTGTCTGTGGTATGCTGTGCTAAGATATCTTTTCCCTGGCTGTAGCCCGTGTCCACTCTTTCCGAGTACCAGCCCAGCACCCCGCCGTATCACCTGGCTCCCGGCGTGTCAACTGCGATGGACTGTGTTCTCCCACATATTACAACATGCAACTCTCAATAGTATGGTTCTGAGGAGCATCCGAGTGTCACCAGTGCCCAATGTGGTTACTCAGCCAGAGAAGGATCTTTGTCTGTCTTGTCCTTATCTGCAGAGCTGTGTTCTGACCAGGGGATGCCCTCCGAGAGATCAGCAGAGGATGTGAGTGGAGCATGCAAGTCGGGGAGGGCCGACAGAGCCCGCAACCCGATCGTGGCACAGGTTAACGGGCAGCAATCTGATTACGCGGGAGCACAGCCTTTCTCCTTCCCGCCACTCGTGACACCAACCTCTGTCCCCCGTCGTAAGGGTGCTGGCCGAAGGTCCCAGGCGCGGGCTCGTCACCCGCTTAGTGTTTGTCGAGGTGTGTCCAGTTATATGGTGTTCCGGGCCGACGGCTACCGTCTACACAGCCTCACCAGTGATTTGGGTGTGCGAGGGAGGCTCAGAGCGCCAGTGTCCAGGGCGGGCGGGGCTGCGACCCCAGCTAGGATCACAGCCAGCGCTTTCCACGGCAGCACGGGCAAGTTGTGTTATTCGGCGGCGAGCCGCTGGGTCTTCTTACCCGATGTTGGCGTTGGAATCCTCCGTCCCCGGGTGCGCAGAGGGCTGCCCCTCCACTCCGCCCAGTCCCGACGCTCCACGCGGGAATGCTGATGTGTCGCTCTCCACCGGGGCGTCGTACGGCGGTCAGGCTGCTGGAGTTCTTCAGCAGCAGCGCCGGGCAGTTTCAGCGCTGATCCCTCCTCAGTGCCGGGCCACCTTTCAGGACTATGCACCAAACCCCAGAGCGCGGGCCAGATCCACAGGCCCCGACCCCTTCGGCCTAGCAGTAGGCTGTGACCGTGGTCCTCAGGTGTTACCGCACAGAGCTCTCAGGCGGATCGCGCCTGCAGTAGAGGCCGGCACAGCTTCTGATCTCCACAGCTCCAGTATTCTACACGGCAGCAGTTCAGGATTTATAGGGCCAAGGTCGGGTCTATATCGCCTCTGCACCTAGTTTTTGGAGTCAAGAGGCGGCTCCGAAAAGGATTAATTAATCATAGGATTGTATGACGGAGCGGGAGCTCGCAATTCAGGCGGCCATCTTGAAAGTATGCAACAGCGCCCCCGCTGGGTGACTATGGGCCTCATTACACGGTAGGCGGTAAACCATGGCGCTATTAGCGCCATGGTTCATGCCAGTAATTTACCCGTACCGCCTTGGAGGAAAGGGGAATTACCGCCCTATTCCAAGGTTGGGAAGGCGGTAATTCCTCCTTCCTCCATTGCCCTTCCCCATTCCTATTTTTGCCCCATAGGGCATAATGGTAATGGGGAAGGCGCTAATTACGGTACCGCAAATTGCGGTACCGTAATTACCTCCCTGGTCCCTTTGCGGGTTGGATTTTTAATGCCTGCAAAAAGCAGGCGTTAAATTCCCCAACCCGCAAAGGGACCTCGTAGTAAAGCGGTAAGGATTTACCGGTACCAGTAAACCGGTAACCCTTAGCGCCTACCGTGTAATGAGGCCCTTTGTTTTTAAACTAAGTTACACATTATACTTACCACTGATATTTTTATCTCTCTTTTCTCTTCATATTTGTTGACTTCCCACAACCTCCTACCCTTTCCCCCTCCCCAAAATGGCCATCTCTATTTACTTTTTCACTATATGTATGCACAAACAACTGCTGACCTTTTTCTGTTTTGAAAAATTATTTTTTGATGGTTCTGTTTCGTTACTCACGTTAAAATTTGGCAATGATTATAATAATTGCAATTAATCATGCATTACTTTTGTCAAAATTAATGTGATTGAATATTTTGGGATTTGATTTGTAGCCCTGATTTGAAAAAGACGTTTTTTACGTTGAAACACGTGTCATCGCTAAAGGGCATTGAATATCTATAAAAATTAACACTGTGTGAACCAAACGCATAAGGCGTGTGATTTCTTTCTTTATTGCTTTGATGGAATTCAAACAAATAGGCGCATCAACATAATTTAAGGGTAACCTTTTCAAACTTCCACTGACATACAGTCCTACCCTAGACATTTGGGGACTGGAAACAGGCTAATTTCAGAATTAATATTTTGTTTTATTCACATAAAGTCAATGCAAATGTGATCCCCAGCTTTATGCAGTGGAGGTAACCACAATGTTACACCATCACAGGCAGCTTGCCTTCAAAAACTCAATTGACCTGCCTGCCTTCATCTCACTATTTTTCACGCACAAGCATTCCTTTCATAATCAATTCTGTATACATATTGAGGTCTGAGTAACAAACATATTCTAACTGGAACTCTGCTGCTTACCAGCCATTGGGCTTAAAGGTGCCACATAACAATCAAGGTGGCAGATGGCTCATAATAATACCATGATTTTTCAAAACATTTTACTTTCTCTATTATGCTAGCATCTTTTAATTACACATGATGTTGCACTCGTACATAGTACACAGGACATTTGCTTTCCCTATTATTGCCAACAAATGCTCTTATTAAGAAACTGTTGGATGCCCCCATTCCCATATACATTCAAGTCCACCCAATCTTATTTATTATTGAGTCCATCGCCTGCTGTGCAGAGATTCGTCTTATTCCTGCAAATTAACTAACTTCCTGTATTGATGGTTTGTGGTGCTAAATTGAATGTACCTAGGGAGACAAGATTTGGTGGGATCTGTAAAATCTCGGACAAACCTGAAACAGCTAAACATGCCATGACCGAATGCAAGGTATTGGGTACAATCTACATGTGTAACCTGGGAACATTTGTACATTGTTACGATTTGATAAAATGCTGAGATTTCTGATTGTAGTGCTTAAATTCAGGAAATACCTGTTTGCAGATTGCACTGTATAGCACCTGGTTGCAGGTCGCATGGCACTTGAAAATGTGATGAAGATGATAACATTGTTTTTATGTATCAGTCCGTTAAGGGTGGTAATCATGTGAGAGCTCTGATGGTTTTATAGTGTTATGAATTAGCTGGCTATGTGTTTTTCAACTTTTTATATGGATTGTATATATGACATTTTATTGGCGGATTTTTTTGTTGATGTGGAAAGTTCATGTGAACTTAACATATTAAAAATAAATATATAAAAGAATATACCTTGAGGAACCACGCAGGTTTCCATTTGATTGCACTTGATTTACAAAACAACTGCACGAAGATTGCATATAATTGGTATCAGTTTAACACTGTGCTCACAGTACAAAACCCAGTTTTCTTGAAAGGAAATCTCACTTAGCACCTAAATATAGCGAGAAACCACTGCATTCCACATTACAATACTCCTGTATTCTACTGATTCTATTGGGAATCAGCACCCCCAGTACTTTTAAACCTCCCACTCCTGGGACTTAGCATAGAAAAGACTGGAGGGCATACACGATCTGCTTTAGGGGATTTTTGTATTTACTTTGGGAAAATTGTTTTAGTTCATGGAACCAGCATCAGTTAGGCATCTGGTCCCCCTTGGTCTCTGGTCCCTCTAGGCATAGGTGAAATCTGTCACCACCTGCTTCATTCTCCCTCGTGGACAAGGGACCTTATTTCCAGATATTCCCAGTTCAACACCACTCCAGTTGGGCAGACAGCTTGTTGATAATCATAATCCAATCTGTCCAGCTGTAAGAGAGAGAGCTTTTCTACTATCCTGTGTTTTGCCTCATCTAACCTCTCTGATTCCTGCCTGATGTCACATTTTCCTTATTGGATGAGTCTTTCCACTGGCTTGTATAATAATCATATACTCTAAGAAAATATACCCTTCAGTCTCCATTGGATGATTATCCTTTCTATATTTTGGATGGATGCTACAACATGTCATCTTAAGTGCACTGAACATTGTTTGAAGCTGGCAGTAAAAGGGAGTGGGGTTTTTCCCACCAATGTTAATCTCTACCTACAATGCAAACCTCCAGTATTCAGTATTTTAGTTTATTTATGTAAGTCTCCTCTGGAGGGTATTTCGTGGGCAGGGGCCTTGTTTATTCTTAGCTTAAACACAGGTCAATATGAAGTCAGTGCAGTACAGAACGGACATGACTACAATTGGTATTCAAACCAACAGCACCATTGCTTTCTCCATCATGATATGATATGATGTGGCATTTATAACGCACCTGTATATAAGTGTTTCTAGGCAAGACATGGAGGGGAAAACAAAGGGAGGCCAAAATAACAATCTCATTAGGCCTCATGTCATTCAGATAGTGCAAGTGCAGGGAAGAGGTAAGGGGAGAAGTGCCAGGGGGAGTGGAAGGGGGAAGTGCAGTTAGCTCACAAGTGCAGCCAGCGGGTGGCTCAGAAGTGCAGAGAGAAGGGACTGTAGGGTTGTGGGGAGCCCGGAGGCAGTGTGAGGGCAACTGAACATGCAGGAATCTGGGCCTGAGTTCAGAGGGTGACCAGGAGACAAGTGCGTGGAGCAGTCAGGTGCCTCAGCAGGGGAAAGGAAGAGAGAATATTGTATAATTGTATCATGTTTACATTTGATATTACTTCACATGATTTGAATAACATGCATTGCAGGACACAATCCATGTATCATAAAGCTGTGCTCCATTTAGAAGCAAACGATAGGTTAGTTTAGAAATTTACACGTGAATACATTGGCTTCATGCGTTGTTTGACATCAATATTTCTACATTGCAGGCTGGATTTATTTCCATGCTGATTTAAATTGCACACTTGGGCCTTGGTATTTTTGGATGTGCTGTTCCATTGTTGCAGACAGTTTTCCAAGAATACAGATTCCACTTAAAACTATTCAACCATAACCTTCAGTGTGAAGGGTAATCAAGTCCCCATATTGTTCCTGGGATGGTTTCATTTGTGGTACTACCCGCACCTTGTGTTGAGCGCTGTCTCACAAGGAAGCAAGTGACTGGTGAAAATGTCAATGAATAAATCAATGCACTCTTTGGCACCGCTAGCTTTACATTGAGCAGTCTTCATGTTTTGCATTAGGTGCTGTCCATTACAAAAGAAAGGACCAATTCACTTGCTTTGTCAACACAATATTTCTCCAAACAGTTGAATCATATATGCAACACTTGAAGAAGCAGTGCAACTTTATAGCACGTCTCACTTTGAATTCAGGCAATCTTCATATGTCTTTAATTTGCCCCACAGATAACCCTCCACCTCCAGGACCAAAATCTCTAGGGGAAAGACTGTGGAGCAGGGCTTGTTCCATAAAGGACGGAATAATGTTTGTTTCCAGATTAAGATGGTAAGCTGCTCTTGGGTAGAACAGTAATTTTCACGTCTTCTTCTTACTTGGTCTGGTCTGATATTACTGACCATCAGCACTGTGGTTTCCTTCTTTGGACTCAATTTCTTTGGTTGAGGATTATTGGATCCCCATCTCCTTTTCTTTGAATGACGTGCACGTTTGACACCCTTTCCTGAAGGCCCTTTCCCTCTTTCTGCTTTCGGTCCAGGAGGCTGGGGGGAATTTGCAATTAGTTACTAGAAGAGAGGGGTAGAAGGGCTGGTTTAGAATCACATCATGATATTTCAACTTTGCATATTTCATTCAATTCCTGTTCCTACACTAATCCATGCACAATGTTGCAAATATAATTCAATGATCTTCTATTTTCAACATTCCACAAGCATTCATCCTCTTAGTTAAACATTCTTAATCACCTTTTATATAGATTTCTTCTTAGGCAGAGGCCATCTCATCGGGAGGAGGAAATGATTCCTCAACACGATTCATTATGGTTCAGGGATAACCGTTTTTCAGCTTGTTCACATGGAACCGACATTACTCTGTGTTTTCCCCTTTTGATATCTGGATTTTGTAGGCAATGGGATCTATGATCTCGAAGAGCCTGGTCCCACACTGGGAGTAATCTGCTCGTTTTGGATTGGTTCCTTTGAAAATCATAGAGGTAAACTCTATCACCTACCTCCTACTCCTTTTTGGATGTTTGAAAGTCATAGTACGTCTTTGTACTTAGCGCAGACTCCTCCAGATTCCTCTGGGCATACGCACGAACATTTGGAAGATACTTTTGCATGTTCTCTACATATTCATGTGTGGTAGAGACATTGATCAACTTCTGTTCCTGTGTTTGATACAACACATGTTGAGGCAATACCATTTTTCTATCGTTTATGAGTTCCAAAGGGTACCTATTAGTAGCAGAACTAGGGGTAGACCTCTGAGCCATTAGGACTAATGGTAATTATAAGTCCCAACTGGATCCAGAATCCACCACAAACTTCTTTTAAATTCATTGATTGTCTTGCTATATCAATCCACCCCCAGGTGGAAGCTGGGTGGTAAGCAATATGCAATGTTCTCTTAATTCAGGGAATGTTCTACCCTTTTACCATTGCCTCACTGATTAAATAAATACTCTGGTTGGCCTCAAACCTTTGCGATGGTCTGCAACGAGAAAATAGGTGGTTGATCAATAACATAGCAGCAGTCTCTGCCTTGCAATTTGGGGTGGGGAGAACTCAATACACTTTGTAAAGAGGCACGCCACGGTCAACATATGTTTGTTGCTGCATGCATAATGAATCACTGGACCAATAAAGTCAATCTGATGATCAGACCATGGTAATGCCATTTTGTCTTTTGTAGAGGAGCCTGGTGAGTGGGAGAAATTGGTTGGTACTGACTGCACACCAGACATCCATTAAAATAAATATTAAGGTCCTGACCCATGTTTGGCCAGTATGCGACCTCATGTAGGATCTCATTTGCCTTTTGAAATCTCAGATGACCAGCTGTCACTCCATCATGTTTATGAATTCTAATTGGGTCAACAATATACTGGGCACAAGTGGGTGGTGTTTTTTCTGCTTTTTACGATGAACAAAAAATATGAAGCTATATTTTGTCAGAACACACCAAAGCATTTAAGGACATATACACTGGATAGTTTTCTCATGATTGCCTCCATTTTCTTCTTTATCTTTCTTCTAGCAATTATGTTGCCATTTTTAGATTTGGCTTTGTAGCATTTTGGCCTACATCTATGAGCATAAACATATATCATGGAGTGTGAGGTGATTGGTGTCAAACTTTGAGGGAAGTGAAAAATATTCAGCAGAATTCAAAATTAATTTCACGGATAAACATTTATTTAAAATTTTGATTGTGCGCATAGAAATTGTTTATTTTTATTCTATGTACATTTTTAAATAAATGTTTGTCAGCACTTGTATTAACAATGTTGCTGTTGCTGCTGGCAAGGGAAGAACCCAACAGGGCCCTAGCCATTTTTGAAGCACTTCTCCTGTCCTGTTAAAGATACAAAAATTGTATGGGGTTGCATTGTTTGGATGGTAACATTACAATGGTGGCATTTGGTTTACCACCCACCCAATTCAGAGTTGGTTTGAGGAAATACCTCTAGTTGCATTCCTATTGAACATCTCCAGAGGCATTACAAATCGAATTTCCAAAATTAATATTGTCACATTTATCCACCTATCAGGTAGCGGTAAAATGTTAGATTGGTCCTGCAAATATTTCTGTGCAGTAACAAAGCATAGGCACTGCTTTTCAATACAGTAAAAAAGGTTTTGAATGGTTGTGGTAAAAGGGTGGAAAGGTGAGAATCGCTGATACCCCTGCTTACCACTTTCCCCATGTAATGTACAAAAAGCTCAGAATGTGCCTTCTTGTACAATGTCGAATAAAACATTACTGTGCATTATCAATTTCCACCATCATTGTGATACTACGAATTATAGCACTTAAGTAGCACAACACATGCATAGGGTAACACAAGCCTGATGCTCATCACACTTTTAACGGGTTCCTTTTACTCAGTGATCATTTGATGCCATAAGGTAGCTCCGGTGGCAGGTTTGTTTCTTCCAGCCCATCCAAGGAATTGATTTGTGCCATTTTAATAGCCATGTGCTGTCTGAAGTCCTCCCAAATGCAAGCACTACTCCCTTCCATAATACATCCCTATATCATTATCCCAACCTGTATTATGGCATGTTATGTCAATGAAGCTTAAAGCGCGTACTTACATCAAGGTTTCTAGGTTCTAATGTCAGGTCCTGGAGGGGAAGATAGAAAGGGGTTCACACAAAGGCCCGGAAGACTACGTGGGCTTTGAGAAGACAGTGAAAAACAGAGTGTTGAGTCACAGAGCAATGGTGAAGAGGAAAGATGTTTCATTCAGCACCAGCAAGAAAGGTAAAGAAAGGGGAACAAATATGACTGCAATGGAAGCAGGGACTATTGACGATATGATGAGAAGAAAAGAGTGCATTAGAAGAAGAGTGATCTGAGAAGCTTTCATACAAGAAAACCAGAGCTGAGTTGTAATAGCAATGGTGTGCCAAGTAGAGTGCTTTAAAGTGAACTCTAAAGCAAAATGGATGCCCATAAAATGGTGAAGGAACGGAACGGTGTGGGATTGTTTAGAGGAGAAAAGGATGAGATGGGCGGATGCGTTCTGTATGAGCTAAGTTGATGAATACTGTGGAGGCTGTGGACGAGATAGAGGGTGCTTCTTTATTCGAGGCAATGCTGAATAAGGGCAGAGCCAGCAGAGACACAAGGGGGAGGGGGGAAGGAAGGTGAAGTATTTTTTCCCAAGGATGCTAAGTTGAAAGACGCATGAGGAAGTTACTTAATTGAAGAGAGAGGGAGAGCAATTGAGTTTATTACCATGATTTCTAACCATATGGCCAAGTGAGGGATGGAGGTGGAAGTAGGCCATCTGTTGGATTTCCAATGACCAGGGAGCACCTCTCACCATGATCGCTTCTTTTTTAGTTGAGTTTGAAGGAGTTTGGAGTCATCCGGCCTGAGGTTGTTAATCCAAAAATATGAGGCTACTGCAAAGAAATAAAGACACACCAGTCACAAGGAACAAATATATCAACTACAGTTCATTTGATGCTCGAGCGTTCTCGACTTTGGCAATGCATGTATACAGGCATAGAAAAAGTGAGCTAAGACATGGGGGAGTAGATGTATTTTATACACATTGGAATACCATGATCAATTTGGTCTAGCTCATCACGTGACTATGGCTTGTGACCTATGGACCTACAGATGTGGGCATTTTACCATGGCAACACGTGCTATAGCACTCAACGTCACCTCGCAGACAATGTACTGTCTGGGAAGCCAAGCGGAGTGCGGTGTAGGAGTATATTGTGTTCCTAAGCACAAGGTAACATTCCTTGCGCTACTTTATCTGTGTTATTGCTAGACTAAAAGGTCAGTCTGTAGTTCTACTCAGTAGCTCGATCCTTCAGAACAACATATGCTGTGAATTTTGTTTCACTTTAATTGTCTGGATGCACATTCATAATTAGCTGCGGAAAACAAGAGCTTCATGGAAGACAGAATGGCACCTAATTTACAGATTAGCTACATTTGTGCCAGTGCTTCAAGGCTCTCCGTTACAGAAAAACAATGTGCTCAGCGGTTTCAACATTCCTGTGCAGGGGCATGTTTTTAGAGAAACTTCGGAAGCGGTAACTTTGTGAATTCTCTCCGCGTTCAGAATGAAAACTCGGAAATGAGAGCAAAGCAGCCAAGATGGCGTTTTCAGAAACCGCAATGGTGCGGTTCAATGTGAATGTGCTTAGGCCACTATTATAACGCAAAATACATATGTTTTTACAAGGTAGCCAGCATGCAGCTCTGTAAACAAGCAGAGATTGAGTCACTATCATCATTAGGGGGGTAGTTAGATGGGTAGAACCATCACTCCAGCCTGAGTTAGTCGCATGCAGCTCTGTAAGCAAGTAGAGATTGAGTCAGTATCATCATTGGGGTGGGCAGGAAGATAGGTAGAGCCATCATTTATTAAATTATTTTGAAGCCCCTGTACAGGAAGGATCAACGCTAAGTGGGCTCTTGGCATATTTTCCGTTTCCATGGTACGTCCTAGTCCCAAAGCTGCAAATAGCATATTATAGCACCAACAGCACCTTTGAGGGTACAGCTTACATGTGGAAACGGTAACAGCCATATTATGGCAACATTGGGTGATTTGAAGTTGCACTTCATATATGATGGCAGCACCTGCAAGGCTCTACCTAACACATGGTGACTTATCAGGAGTAATTCTCGCATTATTGGGGCATTTCAGGCTGCACTTGGCATACAATGGCAGCACCTTCCAATGTGGGGTTTTAGCATATGTTGACTGTAGCAAGCATGTGGGTATGTTGTTTGGGAATTTCAGGCTGCACTTGGCATATAATAGAAGGACGTGCACAGGTCAGGCTATACCTTATAAATGGTGACTCCACCGGTCCTATAATGGCATTGTTGGTGCATTTGTGGCTGCATTTGGCATATGATGGCTGCACTTTCTAATGTGAGGTTATACTGTAATATATGACGACTATACCACCCATATTATGCCGTTATTGGGGCATGTGAGGCTGCACTTGGCATATGATAGCATCACATTTGAGGGTACACCTAACATATGTTGATTGCTCCAGGAACATGTTTACATTTTTAAAGCAGAACTTGGTCTATGTTGGGAGCATCAGACACGTGGGCTATTTCTTACATATGGTACACATAGCAGGCATATGATGGCATAATTGGGCATTTGAGGCTGCATTTGGCATTTGATTGCCACACAGTAGGGCTATAGCTTACACATGGTAACTATCCTATGTGTATGCTGGAATTATTGGGACTTTTCAGCCTGTGGTTAAGATATGATGGACTCACCTGAACATATGTGGCTATACCTCATACCCTGGCATGGACACATAAACCAGGTATTGCCATCATTTGCCAAGTTTCTACCACTGTTTGAAGTTGGAGTTGCTGCACATTGAATGGTCAGAGAGACCTCAGAGGGAAACATGTGGAAATGATGTAACACCTGGCTTAAACATATCAACAGTTGGCAAATGACATGGGTACCTGGGCATTTGATGGCAGTACCTGGCAGTTACCTATCCAATACCTATAAACATGCCACAATGGTATGCATTGCCAGTGCGTGTTTATTTTTGTGCCATCAAAGTGATAGGGCCATATTACGACTTTGGAGGCAGCCATGCCCTTATTAAGGGCATGGCTGCCTCTAAAATCGGGTCCGGGTTCCCTGAATGGGGAATTACCAGGCCATTCCGAGTTTCGAGGGCCCGGTAATTCCTCCTTCAGGGAACCCGGGCCCGGACCTTCCCCATTCCCATTTGAGCCCACATAGGGCTCAAATGGGAATGGGTGCGGGAGCTAACAATGGGCCGATTACGACCGGCCCGTTGTTAGCTCCCTGGTCCCCTTGCGGGACCCGCTTTGGACGTCTGGTAAAACCAGACGTCCACATCGGGTCCCGCGAGGGAACCTCGTAATATTGCAGAATGGGTTTAACGGCGCCGCCACCATTAGCGGCGCCCGTTAACCCATTCCGCAATTGTTGCAATGAGGCCCATAGTGTTTATTCTTTTGTTGTCGTTTGCTTTCTCTTCACGCTCCTACCTTTTCTCCCTTTTTTCTGTATGTTTATATGTTCCTCACTTGGGGCAGACTCCACACAGTACAGGGCCCACGCCATTACCCCTGATTATTCCCTCATGAAAAGAGAACCACTGCTTTAGAAAATGACGAGAACTTGGAGGCAGTCCCTGAAGACACGAACACCCTTGAACATAGTTTATTCATGCGATCGAAATGGAAAAGGCGTTGGTGGTAAAAAAAAAGTCAGACAAGATGCAAACTGACTCCCACACTTACCACAAATGAAGCACTGTGCCGCCTTTAAGGCTGCAAATGTAGCTATATCATATTTGAACCTATGTCCCCGTATTTGTAATAAATTCTACCCCTCCCCCATCCCCCCCCTCCTTGTATTAACAGTAATTCCTGAAATGCTGGATACAGACCAGTCAATCAGTCTCTCATAATGACTCCTTGTTGGGTTTAGGAAGGCAGTGCTCTGTTAAGTTAGTTCCCAGAAGTTCTTGAAATAACCCACACATTCACAGATGACAACGTGCATCTTTGTGTCAAAACCTGAAAACATGAAAGCCACAAGTGGAGGGAATGTGTCTTGACATGTTCTGTTGAAGGTTCATTGCCCAAGTACTTTGAAGGCACGTGCATGCTGGTATAACATGGGCAAGGGAAACGACGAAAACATGTATTGATCTATACACCATATTCACAGGAAGTGCCCCGCGGATGGCAGACTCCCAGGTCACGGAGCCCAGAGCCACTCTGAACCTTCTGTTATGAGCTTATTAATCAGAGCTACAAGAGGGGACATCAAACAATCAAAACCCGGATGACTGGAGTGTTATTTCAAATCAACCTTGCAAGTATCAAAGGTTCTCCTGTGCCTGAGCACTGACTTTGAGCCTTAGTAATGAAAGCATAAGTGCCATATACATGTTCATGGAAAGTAAAAGAGGCAACCCGTCTGCGTCTTGTGGTATTGATAAGCTGCAGTGTCCTAAATCTGAGTCTTTTCCTGGGTTATTTGTGCAAATGCCCCTCGAACATCTCTCCACCGTGTTGCTACAAACACCAAGGGGCAAGTTGTCACATGCGTTGTTGGTGCAACTAATGAGCTGCACTAACCGCATCTTATCACTTGAGCCCAGAAAAATTATTCCACAGTCACTAACAGCACCTGAATGGGCAAATCCAAGATTTGAAAAGCGATACACTTTAAAATGTTCAGAGAACAGCGCTTTTCTTTTGTGCATGTTTGGAAGGGGTGCAGGGGTAACTTGTGATTCCTTTGAGGGTAATTCCTGACCATCTCCTGAATGTCTTTTTAAGTTTAACAGTAGTGGTATGACCCACTGCTGTCCCACTTGGATTCCTATCCATTAATCAGGATAGAAATGCTTGTTTACTTTAGCAGGCTTGTAATAATGCTAGGCCCTTCATTGGACTGCCATTGTGAAATGTGCTCTATGCACCCACGTCGTGGGCTGGGAGCCCGTCATATATTAGTGTAAAGAGCGTGTTGGCTACTGCATCTGTTGTGCTGCTGCACAGCACTCCAGGAATAGCACTTGCTTTGATTTGATTTGATTTGCTTAGAGAGTGCTGAACCCTTGCGCCACCTTTTGAGATTTGCTGCAAAGGCTCTTCATTTTATGTATATATTAAAACTCTGGATTTGCATGTTGCAGAATACTTCAGGCAAAAATGATAGGGGTCATTTTGCAGGTGAAGCAGTTTGGGTATGAGTGGTTGAAAACTCTGTTTCTGCCCATTTTACAGATCCACTTAATGTTCTTGCATTTGTAGGGTGGAGTTGGGTAGTTTGATGAACATAACGTCCCCCTCCATTTCCCGCTCCACTTTTCAAGCCTTGGTGCATTCACACCAGCATAGGTTTTCACGCTGGCGTTAATGATTTCTAAGAAATCCACCTGAAAAGATCACCTGGTAAAAGCAGGTGGAATTTCATTTTAATAGAGTAAATGCGGACATCTCCTATGTTTACGCCTCACTTTTCCACTTTGTAGTGTAAATTAAGAAAATTGCATGGAGGGGGCCTTTTGCTCAAAAGTGCAGCTGGAGGTGGCACCCTCCATGCAATTAACATGGAGGTCGAACATGACCCCACAGTACTTTGACACATGCTATTTTTTTCAACTGTTTGGGCTACCCATTTCAACACACGAGTGTTTTTCTAAAGATTTATCCAAAAGTCTGAGTGCCCCTCTGCTGAGAATGAGCGAAACTGAATAACCTGTTCTATGAATAAGTGAGCTCTCAAGCAGGTCAACAATCTTGTTTTAGCTCTCTGTTCCATACCACAGGCGAAATACCCTTTTGCATATTGGTCTGATCCTGCCCAAAAGGACAGTCCAGCACCCAAATATAAGGCAATTCTCCTCTTAGCAAGAGTACCGCCAGTAACCCTAGATAGGTGTGCCTGGCTCATTTGCATCTTCAGTGAAGGTGGCTAAGGTGAAGCAAGTCATTTCTACATTTGTCAAAGTTATGCGAGCTCCTCTGCTGATTAATATGGCCATATAACCTGTATATTATTGGATTGAGTCGACTCAGGAGGCTTCACAATCATATTTTAGTTTTCTGTATCATACCAGAGAGAAATATCCATTTACATACCAAGCAAAGTCAAGTATCATTATTGCAATTAGCAACTCCTGGCTTTTACAAACCAAAAAGGGGATTTAAAGGGGTTCCAAAAAAACGAAAGAGCTACACTGCATTATAATAATGGAAGGGTTGCTGTCCCATTGACAAAAATGGAACAAGAGCAGGCAACATGTGTCATTATGTATCCCGGGAGGATAGTTCAGCGGCAACGTGCTCGCCTTGGAAACAAGATGACACGAAGCAACACAGGATCGATCCCCGGGTCCACGCTTAAAAACCTCTGGGTATTAAGTGTGTTATAAATACGCAACTAAGAGATATATTCCTGTAACAGCGCCTCGATGCCCTCGGGCTGTATGAGCGCTTTAAAAATGCAAATTAAATAAATAATAAAATTATGCCGGCATTGCGTCACAGCCAATCTTCCACGCTGCCAGAGACTTACTAATGCACCATCCTCCATCCTCGCCTTACTGCTTTGATCCCTGGTTGCACCTCTAGTCCTTCCACTGCTTCCACGTCTCACCATCCTTTCTTGCTCTGCACCTACCTGGACCCTACTTGTGTCCTTCACTGGTAGCTGGATGTGTCAAAATGAGTACAAGGGCGAGTAGTTGCTTCCAAACTCCTAATCCGCCTCACACTACCTCTGACCATCAGTGAGCTAAATCATAAAGGTGAAACAGGAACAGCCCGATGGGTATACCGCCTTTGCCTTTTGTGGTAAATGTGGACCAGGGGCAGGTAATACTCTTCAGGAGGGGTATGAGACAGCAAAGGCACATCTAAATAACAATAGTAATGTGGTACCAAAAGAGAATGTCCATCCAACATTCTATAAATAATAGCAGTCTTTAAACATTAAAATACACACAACTGCTAATAACACTTACATCCCTCCCCTGCAAGAAATTACGCAGACTGTGCAGACTTCTGGATGAAGGGGGCACTCTAGGACTGAAAGCAAAGGAACCAGGCAATAGTCTATGCAGCAATGTTCAAGTAGAAATTATATGTCTTTTAGAAAGATAAAGAGTGAGGTCAGTGGGACCGAGCCACTGCAGATACCGCTCAGTGCTGCTCTTTAGTCTTGACAGCATTGATAAGGTGGCGATTTGGCATTGGGCAGGTAAGGGGGTTTACTATGCCTCATATGAGGTACGGTTCAATGAGAGGAAATGGCACTTGGCATGAAGAAGCTTGGGACAGGCAGGTGACATCCGGGTCGGCATAGCTCACAAGCGGTTTGAGGCGGGGACCAAAGCCCAGAGCTATTTGTCAGTGGGGTGCTTTGAGAGCCAGGCATGGTCTCCAAGGGTAAGGTGAGTTCTTCCTCAGCCCTTCACAGCCAGGAGGGTTGCCACAGAGCACTTACAGGGGCTGCCACTTCCAGCAACGAACTTGGTACCAGTTTCAGGCAAAAGGCAGGCCTTCTCCAAATAGCAGGTCCCCACAAATGGTCCTCAATGATAGGTGAGGGGATGGTCTTTCCCATCCCCTTGGAAGTCCTTATATTGACCTCAATAATTTAGGGCTTTGGGCATACTGATACCCCAATAAGGCTCCAATGAAATCTCTCTTATTCGGGTGTCGAAGATGATTCAATTATAGGGGAGTCTCATCTCCTCACATTTTGCCCAGTGATGTAATAATCAGAGTGATTGTCTGCAGTGGTTGTGAGGGAGAACAGGAAGTGTAAGTGACCTAAGACATTGCAAGATGGTGGGACCCTTATCTGGACTGTCATTCCTCTCCCTGCTACCTTGGCTGTTTTACTTGCATCAAAGAGAAACTTGTAATTACTACTCTCTAGTTACATCCCTATTGTCATGGCAATGCTATCCTTTCAAGCACGGATTCCCTCCTTACTCCCTGGTGTATTTCCTGTCCTCTAGGGAAGGTGAAAAACTTCCCCAGGGAGAGTAAAAGGGACTTCTAGGCTCAACCCAAATGTTTGTTTTGGGTGCATCTTGCTCACAGACAGCCAGTGCATAAAGGCCCTGTCGGCGGAATGGGTCTCTAGAAACCATTGTATTCCAACTATTTGTATATTCCCAGGTGCCAACATGTCAAAAAAACATGGCTTACATTTATTTAATAATCAAGCTTCCTTTCAGTGCGGGTTGACACACAGTGTGTATGCTGATACGACCATTCCTCTGTTTGTTTGTTTAATCATTTATAATGCGCTCCAGACCCAGGGGTATCAGGGCGCAGCAATCAAGGATATGCAAAGCTTAGGTACAGAGGTTACAGGATGTAAACAGGAATGGTACATATACAGGAATGGATACATCAATGAAATACAGTAAGGATAATTGTACAATCTATATACAGAGTCTAGTTCAAGTAGATGGAGTAAGGGAATGTAGGTAAGCATAGGTAGGTCTTACTGATCTGTAGACTTAAGCCAGTTAATGTAGTTAAGTCTGAAGTTCAGGTAGGGTTGGTCTTCTCTGAAGGGGTGTGGCATGGAGTTCCAAAGTTGGGCCGCTTTGACGAGGAAGCTGCAACCACCAACTTTTGAGAGCTTGAACCTTGGGAGAGGCAATTGGTGTTGGATAGTCTCATAGGTCTAGTGAATGTTCTCCTGTGGAATCTATCCGTGAGGTAGCTGGGGGCGGCATTATTCAGTGCTTTGTAGGTAAGGGATGCCATTTTTAGCAGGATTTTGTTGTGGGTCGAGAGTCAATTATTATGGCGCAGATATGTGCGAATTTCTTGCCACGCCGAGTGCCGCTCTTGGGGCACTGTTTTGTAGGATTTCTATCCTCTAGGTTGATTGATTTGTTGGCGCCAATGCATAGGGCGTTGCAATAGTCCAGCCTAGAGAGTATGAGGGCTCTGGCTAGGATCATGCAATTGTCATCAGAAAAGAATGGTTTACTGGTTCTGATGAGCTTACAAGTGTAAGCGGTGGCGGAGGCCATGGAGTTTACTTGTTTGGCGAAGGAGAGTGTGGAATCAAGGTAAATCCCCAAGGTCTTCACCTCCTTGGCCACCTTGATGAGGTTGCCCTCAATTATAAATGAAGAATACTCCTGGCCAAGATTCTTAAAGTTGGTCGGTGTACCCAGGATGATAAACTCAGTTTTATCATCATTCAGGCAAAGTCCATGGGTCGCCATCCATGCCTGAATGATGAGATACACTCTATTCACCAAGGCCGAGTCCTCTACATGATCCCCGGAAAGTGGGAGGAGACGATAACCCCTCTAACTCGCGTATAGGAACACGACTGCAATGCGAGCAACGTGAGTTGGTTTCTCCATTCCATATGCACCCAGAGTCATCTCTGGGAGTCGCAGGTGCTGCCAGGGCACACCTCGTACCGGGTCCTTGCTGGCAGGGTTCACCAGTCATTGCGAGAGCTGTTCTGGAGAAAGTGAGTGAGAGCAGGGTTTCTTGTTTTATTTTGTTAGAGAGCAGTTGCAGGAAAAGCACACCACTTTTCTGGCTCATAGGGCACTACGCTTGTGGGATGTAGTGTTCTGGGGCTCTGGGAGTGAGTCCTGTTGGTCCTGTTGGTCAGGGTACAGCTGTCAGGGTACAGCAAGCACATCCCTACATTGTATCCTTTCAGTGCTTCTTTTGTGTCGAGGAATGTGAGTACTGACTCTATATAGAACCCAGCTTGGAGGAGGAGAAGGCGTCCAGGCCTCTGAGCCTTGCTAACAGGCAAATAGGTGAGAGTTCGAGCCACCGGGAACTTATTGGAGCGCAAAAAGGCTCCATTCTATCAGTGACTGTGGGCAGAAAGCCTTTGAACTGATTGTGGTGAAATAAAAACCTCAAGGAAAGCTGATTCTCTATTTGCCATCTGCATTATACACACGTCCAAGTGCGGAGCAGAGTGTGTTTCTGTGTGTTCCCAGGGGTGCACGGAATCCGCACCTGTCCGGAAACTATCCCTTGTAAAAACTACGAGTCTTGTAAAGGGCAAAGGACAAAAGACACTTGCAACCGGGCAAAAGCAACATCACTGTACCAAGCGCACCCTCGCTTTTCCAGCCCCTTTGTTTGCTAACATTTTGTTAGCAAGTTGTTATTATTATTAAGGGGCCACTTCATACCTCAGCTGTCGCTCTTACTACTCCATTTGCCCATTTATACCATTGGGTCTGAACGGAATATACTAAACAAGTATTTGGCCCGCTTGACAAACTCCTTAGGGGCACGCGTATTTACTATGTGGGTCAATGCCAACCTGCTACAATTTAAGAAGCAGGTCCCTGTGTTGGAAGGACGATGATTTAAAAGCACTGGAATTTGACATTATGCTGCAGGAGACATCCAAGGAGGTCATAATGTGCCAATCTTTCGAGTACCCATCGCAAGAGATGCATCACTCATTTAGCATCCAGAACTCCTCGACCTCTAGTCCCTGTCCTGGGAAACATCCCCTGAGAGCATTAATTAGAAATCATTTGCATTACATGCTTTCCACTTTTTCGATGAAACGTATTATTACTAAGGGGATGTCAAACAAGGGGAGATCACTAAGTGATAGCATCCTTAGTGAAGGAAGATTCTTGGACCACCTGCAAATGCACCCAGAAACAGATGCTGTTGAAATTGCAATGGGTGACGTGGCACAGAAGCCCAATAACACTGATGGCACATGGGCCCATCGGGCAAGTGAGGAAAGTGAGGCACCACCGCTTATGACAGGAGGGCAGTTACACAGTGGGCTCTCGAGAGGATTGCAGGGTGGAGCACAGCCAGTTTGTAGGTGACTCTGCGCATAATGGCTCTCTGTCAAACCCCACATTAACAGCATTGAGTTTTGTACTCAACTCCTTGGTGAGTGTTTTTGAGTTACTAAGAACTGAGTTTCAAACTCAGTTGGATACTCTCTTGGAATTAACCAAGGAGGTGGGATCATGTGAGTCCAAAATGGTCAGCCTCAATTGTTTATTAAATTCATCAGTATGTAAGGACTTGGGTCTCTTAAAGGAAGAAAGCTGTAATCATTCTTCGAATGTGTAAAGAGATCAAGTCCCACCTTGTGATGCTTGAACAGGAATTACTATCAACAAAAACAGAGCTAAAAACGATGTGGGAGGAGCCTAGGATGGGGCATCCCCATTCTGTGACAGGACCACAAGAATCTCTCCCACTGGATGACACCCCATTGTCCTAATCAACCCTTGAAGAATGTATAAGGCTGGCCCAGTCTGGGGAAGAAATCATAGCGACGCCGAAAAAGAGTCTGGATGATGAAGGGTCAAACTCACTTGAGGATTTTGTACAAGGATCTCCGTCAGATCCTCCTACTTTGGCTGTCTCCCCACAGCCTGATCCCCTGCAGCATGTTCCAACAGCCAGCGAAGAAGAAGGCCAGCCGGGGGGGGGCGGGGGCAGCAGGGTGAGGAAAGGAAAAGGAAGAAGAAAGAATACTGGCCAACACACTAAAGAGATCCCTACGGAAAAGTCCCATCCTCAGGCACAGAAACCTAAGAACATCAAATAGCCAAAGCAAAAGAAACTGGGGAAAAGGAACTTCCGGAATAAAGCCTCTAGTAGGGCTTCATTGGATCATTGGATGTATCTACCTCACCTTTTCCCCAGCAGGTGGACACAAATGAAGCCTGTGTAAATTTAGGAGGGAGTCCTTGAACGGGGTCCTCCTCAGGACAAAAAATAAATCAGTCTGTACTCACAATCACTAAAATCAGTGTGGGCTTACAAACTGATAATCCTAATGAAGTAACAAAGGCTCCTTTATGTCTGGATCCAATATTCTTGAAAGAGACAGCCAAACAACAACAAGAGTGGAGAACTATGGACTAAATTGGTCTAGATTCAAATGCTTCCATCTCTGAGTTAGCCATCCCCAAGGAGAAAGACGATGGGGAGGCCAGGCTTGGGCAGGATAACAATAACCAATCTCAGGGGGCTTCAGTTACTCCTTCACAGGCAGGTGACTTAGAACAACATCCTATGAAGGATCCGAGTCCCTTTGCTATTCCTAGAATTTGGTTAAAAAGAACTGATTTATCCCAACGTTATGCTAGTTTGAAGAGGGGCAATATTCTGGTTATAACTAAACAAATCCCAAACCTATTTTTATTGGCCTCACATGACATCGACCTTATAAGTTTTCCATATGACGAGATTACCAATGTAGAAGAGGTGGTTAGGAAATCACAACTAGGAGCGAGGGCCATGATGAACTCAGTTAAGTGTCAGCTACATTGCCCCTGATCCCGGGTAATCAAAGGTTACGGTACCTTCACCCCAAACTGGAGGGAAGATGTGAATCCTCTGCCAGAGAAAGTTCCGGGAGTGGTAGAGAATCTATGAAGGGTTTGGTGGATGGAGGAGTGAGGATGGATCAGGGGGGTGAGAAAAACAAAATGTGGTCACTGTTACCGGGAATACTTACTAAAGTCTTCCAGAAGCTGAACTGTGTTGAGGAGTTGCTTTAGCTGAGGGGACATTGAAATGTGTGTGTTGGAATATGCGGGGTTCCAGTTCTTTTAAAACAGGAACAATTATGAGATATCTCTTCCAAGACCATAATTTGATCTTCTTACAGGAGACATGGTTAAGGGAGCCCTTTAAATTCGATGGTTTCACAATCGCAAATCAGTTTGCAACCAATATGAATGGCGGTAGACCCTCTGGGGGTTAATGGTTGCTGTTCGTAAAATTTTGGCAAGATCCATAAATCAACTTGTCTCTAAATGGCTAGGTATCTTGCCAGTTAGTATTTGCTTCTCTGACCATCTTAAGGGTAAATCACTTATATTGATACACTTATATTGGAGCCCAGCATATTCCAACTTGGAGGTTTTTCTTGAGGATTTATCCAAGATATTGCTAACTATTAGTCTAACTTTTCCAGATGACAATGTGTTAATGGCAGGCGATTTGAACTCCAGATGTGTGGGTGGGAGCTTAGACAAGGTCTATGGAGGTAGCAGATGGCCGAATGGTCGTAGGTGGGATATATTTTTCGAGGAATGGAATCTTTGTATTGGAAACGGTTGCATTCCCGGTGATATTCCACATGCGAAAAAAACCTGGAGAAGTGGAGCATTTGCATTCAGTATTGTTTGTTTGTTTGTTTGTTTGTATAGCGCTCCGAACCCAGAGGCAGATGGGTGCTTAAAGAAGACAGTTACATAGTGAGATATATACAATTTCAATATACAGCAATTTACAGAGTTCACAAGCAAAGTTGAGCAGACGGAGGTGTACATACATATCTAGGGGGGTACGTGCTATTCTTTATTCAGGAGCGAACCGATGACATGTTTCCTGAAGACCTGGAAGGACTCAATAGTTTTGATGTTGAGTGGTAAGGTGTTCCAGAGTTGGGAAGCAAGTACAGTGAAGCTGGCACCTCCAGCTCTTTTTAAGGAGAATCTAGGCACTGTCAAGCATAAAGTATTGGAGGATCTAGTGGTTGTAGTGGCGGGTTTCATGGTAAATTTATTAGTGAGCTATGGTGGGGCTAGATGGTTTAATGCCTTGTGAGGCATATGGTTTTCAGATCAATTTTTTGACGTATGGAAAGCCATTTGCACAATTTTTAATTATAGATTGGTTAGCACCTAGGTACTACTGGCCCTAATAAGCTTGCCGGTGTAGGCAGAGGCTGAGGCGATCATGTTAGTTTGTTTGGTGAGGTTGGAGTTGGCATCAAGGTAAAAGCCAAGCGTTTTCACGCTTTTAGCAATAGGGATGGTGTGACCATCGATAATGATGTTGTTGTAATTAGGATTGAGGTTACTGGGAGAGCCGACAAGGAGGAGCTCCGTCTTCTCATCATTCAGGCTAGGGACTGAGTTATTGGTGAAAGAAAGGTTGATAAATTTAGTGATGAAGGGGGATAGATCTCTAGCTGCATTTTTTATGATCTGGGCGGGACAGCTGTCCCCTTTGCAGTTCGAGGTTTTTAAGGAGGTGATTATTTTTTGAACTTCTGCCGTAGTTTCTTTCTTGAACGTGAAGACCGATTTGGTATCGATGGGCATTGGTGAGCTGGGGTTGGTAGACTTGTTTGTTTGTTTATTTATTTATTTATTTATATTTATGTAGCGTGCAGACAGCCCAGGGGCATTGTGGCGCTGTTACTTGCAGGATCTTAGTTACAGGGGGTACATGATTGGTAGCAGTCATTGGCACATTATGATTGCTACAAGCAGATTAGTCATTACAGCTCATGCATCTTTGGTTATTACATTACAGACAGTTGATTGGCAAACATGGTGCTGCGAGAGACCTTATGAGAAGAGGATGGTTTTCATAGCTTTCCGGAAGGCAATGAGGGAGGGCTCGCCTCGGATTGTGGGAGGTAGGCATTCCAGTGTGATGGTGCGAGATAAGGGAAGCTGGATCCTCCTGCTCTGGCTCTTTTTACTAGAGGTACTTGTTGTTGGAGAATTGTTGACGTTTGTCCTCAATTTTAGTTTGGAGTCCTGTAATTTTGTTGTTAAGGGCGTTTTGGATGCTGGTGCACCATGGTTTGTCTTTCAGGCAGGTATCTATGGGTGGGTTGGGATTTTCTAGTTCTTTTAGAATTTTAAATAATTCTTTAGTGCAGGACCCTGCCTGATCAATCCTGACGTTGTATGCATCTTTTTGGTGTGAATTATCTCACATTTGTATACGGAAAATATATATGTGTGATTTGATGTATTTTCCGCAGAGGGATTGGTTTTCCATAGGAGTTGTGCCTTAGCTTTCTCTTTTCTGAGTAGCTTGAGTTCGGGGGTGTACCACAAGTTCAGGTGGGCTCTTGGTTTATCTTTGCGCAATTTCAAAGGGGCAATGGTATCCATTGCATTGGCCATGGAGTCATTGAAGGTGTCAATCAGTAGGTTTAGATCAGCATTGGCTGGAAGTGTGTTGAGGGTGGGTAGGACCAGGGGTAGTAGGGCCTCAGCCGTAATGTTGCATTTGTCTCTGGTGGGACAGGCAGGTGCCATGGGGCACTTTTTGGGTGTTACATGATTAATGTTGATTTCAAGAGGGATGAGATAGTGGTCCGTCCATGCAAGAGGTTGGGGGTACTTACAGATTGTGTTGCAATTATAGGTCGCTACCCAATCGATAATTCTGCCTTTCTGGTGGGTGGGGAGGACATTAAGTTGTGCAAAGCCATGTTCTGTTAGGGCATTGGCTAAGGAAGCAGCAGGGGCGTCATTGGTGTCACGTTAACCAAGGTTAACGTCTCCTAGGATAATAATTTGTGCTGATGGCTTGGAGTTTTCAGCAATGAGAGAAGTGATGTCTTCTTTAAAGATCCCAGGGGGGTCTGGGTGTCTATATATGAGGTGAAAGGTGATTGTGCTTGTGGGGGAGGTTTGCAGCTTAACTGTGAGTAATTTGCAGGATTTGAATGTCGCTGAGGAGACTGATTTGAAGTCTAAGGAGGATCTGGAGATGATTGCAACACCTCCTCCCCTGGCGTTGAGTCTATCAGCTGTAAGGATTTAGTAATTGTCGGGGATGGCTAAGGATAAGTATGGTCCAGACGCTTCATGAAGCCAGGTTTCAGTTAAGGCTAGGAAGTCAAGATCATTAGTTAGAATTATGTCAGCAATTTCTGTAGGGTGGGCAGCAATGGATCTGACATTAAGTAAGGCTCCTTTTAGTGGGAGTAGTTTGGGCTTATTAGGTGCCTTGTGCTTCTTGTTGGCTTTGGTATTAGATTTGGCAGTAGGCCTGCCGGTTGTAATGGGGAGCCTAGTGCCTAGTTTATTGTTGCGGGCTGTGAGGTTGGGGGAGATTGTGGGGGTATGTCCTGGGGGCTTGGGTGGAGCGGAGGGCTTGGTGTTCAGTTTGGTGTGGTTGGGCTTAGTGATGGGTGAGGCGCTGCCTGGACCACTAGGTCTAGGGTAACTGAGTCTAGGCCGTCCTTAAAGGCTATGTAATTGTTACCGCTGCAAGGTACGTTGTCCAGCGTGACACAGAAGGGGAACATGATAAGAGAGAGCCAGGTGAGCATGGTCTGGCTACAAGGCTACGCAGTGCAGGCGACCTGATTTGTAGATCTAGTTGGATGAGCAGCACAGGCTGGGCTTGCAGATGGCTAATTTAGCCTGGGTAAGGGGCAGGCCTATAGGGCAACACCTAGGTTCAAAATAATACTCTTAAGCTAAAATGCAGTGGGGCAGCATCTAGATTCAAAGTCATACACTTAAGCTAAAATGCAGAGGGGCAGAATCTAGATTCAAAGTCATACACTTAAAATAAGATGCAGTGGGGGACCATCTAGATTCAAAGTCATGCACTTAAGCTAAAATGCAGTGGGGCGACACCTAGAATCAAAGTCATACACTTAAGCTAAAATGCAGTGGGGCAGCATCTGGATTCAAGTAAAACACTTAAGCTAAGATGCAGTGGGACAACACCTAAATGCAGAGTAATACATTTGGCTAAAATGCAGTGGGGCAGCATCTAGATTCAAGTAAAACACTTAAGCTAACATGCAGTGGGGCAACACCATGTATTGATTACATAGTAATGTCTGAATTTCTCCTCAGGGAATGTCTGGAGTTGCGGGCTGCTGACATTGGCACTAGTTACCATATTGCGCTGTCGGCAGTCTTTGGTCAATATAATTCCAGTCCCATCATTTCAAAATTCATCCAACCAACAGTGGTAAATCAGGTTGGGAACCGTTTAATGGTATTTGGCTGTGGATTAACCGCAAACTGAAATGGGAATTTGAAATTACTGAAAGTGAAGTGGAGAGTTTTATACTTACCTCACAAAGAACGACAGCTGCCAGGCCAAATGGCCTTACAAACGACATGCTACGATCTGCAGTTGGTCTTTGGACCTCCTTCTTAACCTTTTCAACAATATTATTAAAACGTGCGAATGTCCTGAGTCTTGGCGCTCAGCAATAATAATTCCCATCCATAAGAAAGGTGATCGTGGGAATCCAGCTATCACCCCATGGCACTAATGGAAATAGAGAGCAAGATATTTGCACAAATCATTCTAAAGGACATTGTGAAATAGGCGGACCAGCAAATATCATGTCGTAGTTCCAGATAGGCTTTCGGAAGCGACTGTCCACGACACTAAACGGCCTGGTCTTGAATACTCTAAACACCAGGCTAAAGATTTTTCTCTCTATGGGGCTTGGATAGACTTGTCTAGCGCCTTTGACACTATAAATTGCAGGAAACTGTGGTGTAAGTTAAAAGATTGGGGAATTCCTGCCAGTCTTTTGGCAATCTTAATCTACATACATGATAAAACAATGATACAGGTTAGACAAAATTTTGCAGGCAACCTGTCCCCCCCCATCACTACGGCAAGGGTATAAGACAGGGATGTATTGTTGCACCTGCCTTTTCAACCTTTTTTTGGCCAACCTGTGGAATAAACTGGCACCACAAACAATGGTATTGCCTAAAATTGGTAACTGTAAAGTAACATGTCTGGCCTATGCAGACGACGTGGTCCTATTGGATCACACCCCAATAGGCCTACAAAGTCTGATTGTAGCTTTCGAAAAAATTATGCCCATCGAAATGACCTTATTATCAACCCAACTAAAACGTTTGTCATGGCCTATAAACACCCCAAGAAAAAGGGTATAGGTGGCGTCAAATGGAAGATGGCAGATCAGACTTTACCTGTAGTAAAATAACTAAAATATTTGGATTTCATGATTAGGTCAAACCCCTCAATTACAGTATAGGAAGTAAGGTTAATCAACTTGTCTACCAAAGTAAAAAAATCCTCTCCACCTATTGTAGATTCACCCTCTCTCCCTTAATTAAGTTCTACAAGGGAAAGGTAATACCAATTCCCATGTATGGAATTGAAATTGAGAAATGGGCATCTAAGATCAATTGGGTTCGAATTAAGGGTTTAATCTGGAAACAAGTTTTTAATTTACCTAGATCACTGCCCATGGCAAGGCTCAGGTATGAGTTGGGCCTCCATTCCTTAAAATTCTATGTAGATTAGAGAAGGATTATGTTGTATAGGTCAATTTCAATTATGGCTACAAATTCACTATATGAGGATATTGGTGGGCTAAAACGAAATATCAACTCCACCTGCGGACATTGAAACTTGATGCAGAAGACATAATCACAAAATGTAATTCGTCAGAAATAGAATTCATGGATAATCCATTGACGTTAAAAAAATCCATGTCCCAAACTGATTGGATTGCAACAAGGGCATCATTTATTAGTTTGACAGGTTTTGAAAATTTCCCAGTAAATGACAAACCCTTGGGCTACCTGCTGCCTTATTTGAGAAGGTTTTTGAATCCAAGATGGAGGGCCAATCTATTAAGGTTTCTCCTAAAATTATTCACTGCAAGAGTCCAATTGACCAATAGGAATAAGGGCCCATTGTAGTATAGCGTGTGTAATCTTTGTGAGATAGGTGGTCAGCAGATTGTAAAACATCTTTTTGTAACGTGTGTTGGGCTTATCAAGCAAAGGATTGACCACTTCCTATGATTTGTCCATAAATTTGACTGGTTATATACAAACGAAATTTGGAATCGAATGTCAGCAGGAAAGGAAACTTTCTTATCACTTGAGGTTCTGAGTTTCCTGGAGGAAATCGAGCCACTATTTAACATCTAATATTAATCTGTCCGTGCTGCTCAGGTCTTTGTGCTCTTGTTTTTTCTTTTCTTCATTGAGATTATTGAATTGTAAATATGTATTTGTGCTCTTGTTTTCTTTTTAATTGAGATTAATGAATTGTAAATGTGTTATTTTATTAATATATATGATGGATTCGACAATGTGATTATTTTAATGGTTACACTTTTTTTCTTCTTTCGGTACTGTGAAAAGTCATATGTTGACAAAACACAATAAAAAAATAATAATCTAAAAAAATAAATTGAATCCTGCGTTGACCATGCTATAACAGGTGCGGTCCTTCTTTTCCCCTTGCAGAGCTCTCTTGGCGTCGGCTCAGGCCTTTAACTCAGGTGTGTGCTGATAACGTCCTTTTCAGCCTGCTTACCAGGGATTGAATGCCTAAATAAAATGGTCATAAATGGTTTGGAATGTGAATACTCATTGTGTGAAATATAGTTGCGCCCTTACACAAAGGAGGACAGCATCCAGACTCAGAAGGGGGAAGTGAACATGCTCAGAGAGAGGGAAAAGCCTAGGCACAGAAGGATGGCAGCACCCAAGTTTAATAGAGGGCATCTCACAAGGTCAGTAGGCGTCTGCAAACAGGTTCGGTAGAGAGGAATCATGCAAGCTGAGTAGAATGACAACAAATGACTTAAAAGGGTGGCAGAAAAAAGGGGAGACTACATCCAGGCTTAGAGAAGGGCCATCAATCAGGCTCAGAGACAATTCCAGAAATGGCGAACAATAGATTCAGAGCACATTAACATTAGTTCTGGGGTGGGTGACTGTTCGGAGTGGGGGACAATAGACAGATCCGTGGTGCCATGGGCCATTTTCAGGGAGGGCAAGCAAAAGTACCATAGCGGGCAAGTAAAGGTTCAAAAGGGGGAAGCAATGATTGCAGAGGGGTCAAGCAACTGAACCATAGGGGGGAAAGCAACAGCTTCAAATTCGGTAATAGGCAATTGCAGAGTGGTCAAGTCACAGTACAATAGGGGGCAAGCCATAGTTTTAGAAGAGTGCGCAACTGTTCCAGAGAGGGCAGGCGGCAGTTCAAGATGGGAAGAATGACATTTCCAGGAGTCAAGTTCAGTGAGGTAAAAGCTGGAATGGGACCCTGCTGGTTATTAACCCCACCACCACTCCAGAAATGTGGAGCCTTTTCCATCACCCTCTCATATTGTCCCATGACATGAATGCCCAAGGAAAAAATGAGAGCAGCAAGAAGATGCAAAAGAGTGCTGTGTGGTGGCATGTTCAAAATGGCCCAACAACATGGTTTCTGCTCTGAGGTAGCGAGACTCACCAGTCACCTCCAAACAAGGCACCTCTAGGCCTCATGCTGCATATGGTTTTGTATGCTGCTGTCAGGGCCCACCACCCCTCTTCGCTTCTTATTACCAGGCCAGCACCTTACTAAACTGTGCCAAATTGGTGCCCACTGATGGCGTTGACAGGGCATGAGCATATTCAGAAGCTCTATAGGAAGTTCAGACCCCAGGACCCATCCGCTAGCAGCAGTCCTTGTTGTTAGCATCACCCAAAATTGTCCAGCTCCGCACTCTCTGCTCTATTGTCCCATGATGTGGCTCAGACTGAAGGACCAGAAGTATATAGTAGGAGCATAAGCCAGGCTGCTCTGATGGTTTAGAAACCGATATTCATCCCTGGACCACTGGTGCCCCGGAAGTTGATTCATCATAAATGGGAAAAATTGCTCAGAATTAAAAAGTCAACCACGCCCTCACAGGCACTCAACATGTGTCCCTCTTCTTATTTCCATGTCCCCTCACTCCACTCAATTAATTTTTCCCTCTCTAACCATATCCCATTAACCCTGTCACTCATCCCTTTGTGTGATGCATATTTTCTTCGGAGCTGGTCTTGAGGCATTGCCGCTATAATCTCATGAGATTCACACAGTATTCCCCTGATAAACCAAAATGTTTCTACCTGCAACTGGCTCCCCAACCGAGCCCCAAATTGCCAACTACACATGGTGTCTATTTTCCTACTCCCGACCTCTAGCCTGATGGGATTGCTATTGCTATTGGTATGTATACAGCGCATAAGGCCAGGTGTTCTTTTTCCTCATCCAAATTTCATTTTGAGTTCTTTCATTTGTGTTAATATCTCAAGAATCACTTGCATCGAGCAAAACAAAGAAATCGTGGCTTTTCATTTCTGAAAATCCTCTCAGCCTCTGCTGCACAGCACCTAAACTGATATATATAAAGGGTTGAAGGAACAGGGGACAACCCCATGTCTCTGTTGACTATTTTATAAACTACTGGATGGATTTACTGCATACCAGTAAAGGAAATTAAGTCAATGCTTTGTGTCCAAATTGTTTCTTAATAGGTTCAAATCTGCCCAGTGGTTTATGCACTAAGGCTGTTCACAAACTGCACTTTTTCTCTACGAGAAAATGAATGGGAGTCGGTAGAAAACTGTGTTTTTTATGTTTTCTTAATAGCTTTTTCATTTATTTACAAATTGTTTCCATAATGTGTAGTTTGAGGGGGCCCTTGACCAACTTTTCGATTTGCAAAGTTCATCAAAATCCAAGTCAAAAGTTCTTAGCAAGATAGTCTTTTGAAAACATTTCTGGTTTTTCATTTTTGAAAAGCATCTCAGCCTCTCTGCTGCAAAGAACCAGAGACAATATAGCTATTTTTGTGGCACCCCCTTTCCTGTTGAATATTTTTAAAACTCCTGGATGGATTTACCCCAAACATGTCCCAGAAATCGAGTCAACACTTTCTGGCAAAATTGTTTTCACATTTGGTCCAATTCCATCCAGCTGTTTTTGCACTTTATCTTGAGCAAATTTTGACTTTTTCTCTGTCGGAAAATGAATGGGAGTAGGGCAAAAACAGCGCTTTTTTGCTTTCTTAATAACCTTTTAATTTCTTAACAAATCTTTCCTAGAATTTAGCAGGAAATAGCAGGCGTTAAAAACCCAACCCGCAAAGGGACCTAGGAGCTAATTACGGCACCGTAATATACGGTGCCGTAATTAGCACCTTCCCCAGTCCCATTGAGCCCTATGGGGCAAAAATGGGAATGGGGAAGGGCCATGGCGGCATGGGGAATTACCGCCCCGCCAACCTCGGAATGGGGCGGTAATTCCCCATTCTGCCATGGCGGAGTCGGTAAGTTACCGGCATGGACCATGGTGCTATTAGCACCATGGTCCAACGCCTGGGTCGTAATGAGGGCCTATGTCATGATTTTTCCGTTAAGTGTGACAGCTGCTGTTTAAACTGTGGTTGTCACACTTCCATTTCCATCCCCCAACCATGGATGGAATTATTTAGTTTTAACGTGCATTTCACAGAGACAGGCTCTATAAAGGCCTCTGTGAAATGAGCTCCCAGCTACCACGGTGTTGCTGGAAGCTGATGTATGCAAGGGGGCTGGACAGCAAATCTTTACGCTTTTGTCCAGCGTCGCCTGAAATGTGCAGGTCACCTTTATGAATGAGGGGACCTGTGCATTTGAGCAATGAACGCAGATGAAATGGCGTGTTCTCTGTGCTTTTTTCATTTGTGCTCATTTTTGAGAATTTGCCCCTTCGTCTTTCCGCTTAGTAACTAGCTCAGATAGACCACTAGATAGACAACACTTATGACTGTCATGTTAGTGTTAAACAACATCTGGTCATACAATTATGCTAAAAATGCATTCCAAAGTCAATCAATGTAAACATACAAATATGCTATTTGGCATAATACCGAAAAAAATACTTACACATAGTTAATAGTTACATAGAAATATGTACATTGTATGGATGATAATACATATGAAAGTCTGGTGTCTATGTTTATGTTCGGATCAGACAAACATTTCCCTTAGCCTGCTTTTGGTTTGCATTTCCAGGCCATTTCTGGGTTGAAGACATATAAAGTCCATCTTCCCTGCTTATTTAAGATTATTACCCGGTGGGGGGTGGTGTGGCAGCCTCTCAGCAAATGAGGAGGCTCGGAAGGGGCGAATTACCACTCTGAGGCGCCTTACGACTGGAATCCGCCATCTTCCCCTGCTGGGGAATGAGGTAAGTGCTCTGCCCCCACTCAAGCCCCTTTCACAGATCCCTTTTTTTTGCACCTCTTTGGGAGCAGACATGCTGGAAACACTTCTGTCCGCTCCCGATCTGTGACAGGCAGGCATTTTTCGGTTTCCTTTTTTTTAATGGCCGCCATGAAAGGGAGAAGGGACTATCCTTTGCTCAGGCCTGCAACTATGGGACCCGGGGCATTACCTGAAGGGGTAATGTGCCTCCCCCCCGACACCCCTTGCTCAGGGCTTATTGCTTAATTGTGACCCCAGAAATCCAGACAAAATGGGTTAAAATTATGGGGTTGAGAGTTTCAAAAATATCATAGTACAGTATTAATAGTTGTTTAAGATTGACAAAGATAGGCCCTAATTCATGCTGTCATCATTATTTACAGTTGGTGATATTAGTCCTGTGAGGGGTCACACATGTTCATTCATATTTTGCAAAAATATATGCTACAACGAAATCTATGATTATTGATCCGATTGTCAATGCATAGAATGGATTTGGGAGATCGAAGTCAAACATACGGCTGGACTGTAATAATCATAGCCGGGCAGCGGAAGCTGGCATCTTCTTGAAATTGAAATCACAAGAGGCAAACACATGCTGTCAGATCATGAACCACACATGAAAGAGAACATGATGGAAAATAGGCATGTTCCCATCCTTTGCGTACATGCATACTATTTCCGCATCCTCAACATCCTCTTTAATATGTAAAACGCTCACAAATGGAGTTGTTGCAGTCATGCGTTGACCTACGTCCAGTTATTTTTGTTCAAAACACCTTCTGCTATCACCAACAAAATACAGATACATATACAAATAAAAACCCTCCAAAATAGATCTCGGCAGGTGCTGCATGGCTTTGATGCGCTGGCAAAATGAAAGATGTCTGGGCCAGCCGCTTTTATAAGCAATTTGCACGTGACTATTGTGACTACGCACACTCGTAGTGACATGCTGTAGTCACAATAGTGTGTAGCATGCTCATGGGAGAATGATGGCAACGTCGCTGGCCACGTTCGTCTAGAGTAGATGAAAGCCAATGGCGCAAACTCTTGCATCTTTACCACTGACAAGACCACTGGTGAACATACCATGTTCCAATGAATGGAGCTCATCGGACAGGCACAAAGGACTGACCCCCGTGCACAGCCCCGTCTGTGCGCTCATGGACATCATCCCAGATCTCGAGGTGACCATCACAGTCCCATAGCGTGGTATGAAAAATGACAGCAGAAGAAGAAAAGTGTTTTTGCCCTCAAGATGTTCCTACAGTTGTTTGTAAGCTTTCTTGGTAGACTTTAGCCGAGAGAGAGCTTTTGCTACTCGCGCGAGAGTGAGTAAAGACCTTTGACTGCCCATGCCAGGCCTGTTCCAGCGTTAGGTGGATTTTGCTATAATTTTCTCTAAAACCTAGGTGCACGGCATAATCATCAGATTTTTTGGTTTGTTCGCAAAAATTACAGTATGATGAATGGTCTGGCTACCAAAGTAACCTATCTGGAATGGGTTTGAGATCAAAGACAGTGATATACCTTCTGTGGATAAGCCCATCGGCCCTGCTCTGTCACCTTAGATCCTCCTGGTTTAAAAGCTGAGGAGGAGGAGGCCAGCAGCCTCTGACTTTGCGTTCTGCTACCACGGAACTCATACTTGCACCAGCTTTTCTATCAAAGTTTTTCATTTTCTTTTCTTTGCTGCAGCTTCCCTTCCTGACTGTAATATGTACATTCTCTCCTCCTGCCTTCTAGCACCAAGACGCCTACTTGGAATGGAGGCGTACATGTGCTCTGTAGAACAATAGATCACCTCCCAGCAGGGCCTAGGAAGGGGTGTCTCCTCCCAGTTATCCAACCTTTCATTTGCACCCAGCTCTGCAATGTGCGTAGCATGTACGCTAATCGGAGTGCAGGAAATGTGGGGCTCCCCTGTGCATTGATGTGGCGGAAACCAGAAAAGAGAGCCTAGCTGCTTCTTAGTTGCGGAGACACTAGCATCATTCATTTAAATAACAAAGCTCTGCCATTGATCTGACTCGATCTCATGTCGGGCTATGTCATATACAGCAAAAACAAAGGAAGTAAATAAAAAAGCTACCGCATCACACACACTCCACTACTGTGAAGGGAAATGTATTGGGACCACAGCCCTCTGCATGTTTAGGTCCAGGTAAAATGGTCTCTGGGATGGTTGTGGAAATGGAAAGGAACGCCCTCAGGCGATACGTTTCTGCAGAGGAAGAAAAGAATACAAATCCCCCAGATAGGTGGTCTACTCACCTCATTCACACAAGCAACATCGGCCTCTTATTTATTTATTTTATTTATTTATTGGGTATTTATAATGTTCCCATACAGCCGATGGTGTTTCCAAGCGCAACAAGACAGTAGAGGTCGGTAAGGGGTGACAGAGGAAAAATAAGAAAAACGGTCCTACCAGGACTTCTGTCATTCGCAACACGCAAGTGCAGTAACAAGAAGTGCAGGGGAGTGGGGAGGTGGGGGGAAGTGCCGGTCCGAGCGGAATGCGCTAATGCTAAGGAGGGAAAAGAAGTGGAGGTCGGAGTGGAAAGCGTGCACGTGCTGGGGCTGGGGAGGAGGAAGGGGGAGGAGGGCTCCTGGGCTGGTGTGTGCTAAGGGGAGGCCAAGTGAGCAGTGCAGGGGAGTGCAGAGAGTGCAGGGGAACGAAGGTCTGTATGCCAAGTGTGAGGAAGGGGCTGGATGGGCTCCAAAGGGTTGCAGGCCCAGCCAGGCAAGTGCAGGGGGGGATCCCGGAATTGCAAATGTGGGTTAGGGGTGAGGGGTCAGGAGAGAACAAGTGCTGGGGTCGACGTGGCGAGGAGGGCCTGGTGCCCTGTATGAATTAGAAGGAACCAGGAAGCCAGTCAATGCGGCAGAGGGGGACATTAGTAGGGGAGGGCGGTGAGGGAAGGAAGAAGAGAAAAGGAGGGTCTTGAGAAGCTTCTGGAACTTAAAGATATCTGGCTCAAGTCTGAGAGGGGCAGGCAGGCACATCCTGATGGAGGCTCCTGCGGAAGAGAGAGATTTACCCAACATCTTCTGCTCGGAAAAGCGTCTGATCTGCAGAGAGTTGGAGCTAGAAGCCCAAAGTGCTCTAGCAGGGAGGTATTTACCTTATCTTACCTTCCCTTGATAGTTGACTCAGCCTGCATTGGTTCTCATCGAGCATCCTTCAGTATTTCTCTCAGGACTTACACCCATTTCTTCATTGCCCTGTTAAGAATGGTGCTGTGGGCCTCACTGCCAGTGCTGGTCATTGGGCTGGATTTTCATGGATCTGAGATCCGGCCAAAAAATCTCTCTTTGGGCCCAGGAAATCTTTTTGCACCCTTTAATGTAATCCATCGGTTTTTTGTTGTTGCAAAAGCTGAGATTTGAACTTGGGGTCATCGAGACACTGGAACGTCTGGTGAGAGCACGTGTGAATATGCATGTTAGAAGTGTGCAACAAATAAATATGTAAGTACCGTGTTGCACGTTTAAAAGATGTGCACCATTTATAATTTGCTTGTAAGATTATGGGAAATGCTCCTTCTTTTTTGGTCTATGATCCTACAGTTAACCATTTCCATTTCGAGCACTGCTGCCCACAGGCCTAAATGCAGCTCAGCTGAACCAGACAAACAAGGTCCAAGCTAATTCTTACAGGGGGGGTACATTGACATTCTATGGGAATTTCAAGTGAACATAGACTATAAAGGATACACCACTGTTGCCATCGTATGTGTCCAGAAGCGGCGGGTACCCTCTGGGATGGTAGGAACAGAGAGATATGGCTATCATGGTTGGAACTAGTGCCTGAGGTCTCATGTCAGTGGTGAAAGAGGCTGTTGCAGGCAAAGTGGAGTATATCTATGAGGATGAGTTCAAGGAGGAATTGGAGGGTCTGAAGGGGTATCCACACCGGATTTGACTCAGTCCCTGTTGTTGAAAAAGTAAGGGTTGTCCCCATATGTCTTTAGCAAAATGTTGAATTGGAGCTGTGCAAGCTGTAGCAGCAGAGTTTTATTGAACTGGTTGAAATCTTGGAATGGGTTCCACCCATTGTCATGGGGCAGAAGGCCAAAGGGCAAATTAAGTTGTGTGTATATCTGAGTGGTTTCAATCAGTGTGTAGTGGTAGACAGGGTTCCAATGCCCAACATAGGAGAGATGGTGAGTTTCGTAGGAGGGGCCAGGGTGTTCAGCACATTGGATCTGGCCTCAGCGTCCCAGCAAGCCAAGCTACACTCTAGTTCAAGGGAACTTACTATGTTCATGGCACCAGAGGTGACATATCGCTTTAATAGGATGCCGTTCTGACTAGTTTTGGCGACAGCGTTTATCCAAAGTGTCATGCGTGCGATATTCAAAGACATTGAAGGGGTGGTTTGCTTCCAAGATGACATTTTGATATGAGGTGGAAACAGAGGTGCAGCATGATCAGAGGTAGGGGAGATTGTTAAAGACAATTAATCAGTCTGGACTGATCCTGTGGAGGGAGAAGTGCAAAATCTGTGTATCGCACATCGAGTATTGAGGTCATACTCTGTGTCAGACAGCGGTGGAACCGAAAGAAGACCTTGTCTCAGTGATTGTGGATCTGGACAGCCCCAAAGACAGGCAGGAAGTGATGTCACTCCTAGTGTTGGTGGAGTATTATGCCTAATTTGTATATCACTTTGCAGGCAGGGTCAGAAATATTCTTCAACTGTGCAACAAAGGGGTGGACTTCCATTGGTCAAGTGAGTGTGAGAAGGAATTCATGGCTGTCAATATGGTGATCACGAGCATCCCAGCACTTGTCCACTTTGACTCACAGTTATAGACATGGATCATGACTGATGCCAGTGATACAGGCTTGGGGGCTGTATTCATAATGAGTCAAAGTGGGATGACAGGAAAGTGGCATTTGCCTCACAAACCTTCAGCAGAGTGGAACCTAGGCACTCCGTCAGAGAAAAGGAGGCTCTTAGTTTTGTGTGGGCTATAAGTAAATTCTGGGCCTTCTTGTGAGGGAGGACATTTCATATCCACACTGATCACAAACTCCTTATGGAGGTGTTCACGACCAGGAGCCTGGGGGTCCCATGCAGGATAATGTGATCGGTCATTTCATTGCAGGGCCACGACTTGTCTATCGAGCATGCACCAGGGAAGGAGAATGTAGTAGCGGACTTCCTATCATGAGCAGCTAAGTTCAAACAAGTACAAGTGCAAGAACAGGAGGAGGAGAAAGATGCTGAGCAAGTATTTCAGGCGTGTGGCAGTGTTGTCAGTAGGGAGCACTGAGAGAGGACCATGGAAGCAGATGCAGACTTAAAGTAAGTGCTAAAGCGGGTTGAACTCAGGTGGAGAGGACTGTGATGGTTGAAATTGAGACAATTGTGCAAGGTTAGGTAGGAATTGAATATTGGCAATAGTTATTGGTGTATGGGTGGTAAGGTAGTGCCCCTGGTGGGGGTGTGTAAGAAGATACTGGCGGTGGGGCCTTAGGGGCACCTGGGAATGACCAAGAGTAAGGGGAGGATGAGAGGCAATTATTGATTGCCAGGAATAGAAAATGAGAAGCATTTTTGAGGAACTATACTCAACCACTGAGACCTTTGGAACTGTTCAGCATGCCTTGACATACTAGGGCTGTTTGATGATTCGAGGGAGGGAGAAAGTACATTATGGTGTTGTTGGACCTATATTCCAAATGGGTGGTCGTGAAGGTGGTACATAAAGCGAATTCCAAAACAACTTGGATGTGATCTTCAAAAGTAGGGGTTTCCAGGGAAGATACTTACTGACAATGGGGTCCAGCTAACTTCATGCTTTATGAAGCCATTAATACAGGGAGTGGATATCGCACACCAGAATATGCAATTATATAATCCGGAGACAAATTGGGACCTAGGGAGGATTAACTGCACTCTAATGCAGGTGATCAGAATGGCCATCAGTGCTGGAAAAAGCTGGGAGGAGGCAATGGAAAAGCGAGCATGTGTGCATGCAGAATATCTCTGCATACCACCACAGGATTGGATCCTTTTGAGGTGTTTTGGTTATGAAAGCCTTACATGGTGGTATGTCCCCCCGGGTTAAGGTGAGCATGCTTTGTGGAGTGGGACGAGCATAGACTTAGAGGGTTCATACAGGAAAAAGCTGTGGGGATGAAGGGGAGGTACAATTGGCTCAAGAGTGCCAGGAGAGAGGAGTTTCGAGAGGGGGAGCAGGTGTATGTGAGAAATGGAGGCGTGGTCTCAAAAGGGGACAAAGATTTTAGGGTATTTGATGAGGCAGTGGTCACTGATGATTGAAAAGTTGGGAACAAAGGGGGACTAGCTGAGAAGAGATATGTCAGAAAAGGGGACCAAGTTGCTTAAACTGGTGTGTGTGAATTGAGGAGGTGTGTTATGTGTTTCAGCACCTTGAAGCATCTCATGTGCTAGCCTAACCCCTGCACTAGGAGGAACACCTACATTCTCTCAGCTACTGAAGCGGTGTGAGACCCCTTTTCCTATTGGGTTTTAACTGTGTAGCAATCTATTTTTTGTTTTATGGTATTAAAGAATGTTATTCTATTTAGTGCTTTGTTTCCCCCTTAAGTGGTGTTTTAGTGATGTGTGTTCTTTTTTTTATTATTATTTATTTATATGTTAGTAAGAAACAAATCAATTAACGATCAGAAACCAAGGTAAAAAGTACAAACATCACAATCATTGTAAATGAAAACAGTATGCGTAGAAGGCACTATACAATCAACAACAGAACCCACCACCCCCCCAGCTAAAAAAACAAAAAGCAAAATAGGATTAGTATAAGTCAGTGAATTTCCCCAAATCTTATCATATGAGACCAGTTTGTATAGATCACCATTTCCATCTTTTAGAGTTTAATGATATATATATATATATATATTATTTTTTTATTACTTGATTTTTAACCTAAAAGGTTTTTACAAGAATGTTCCATGAAACTATGTCGTTAACAACATTTCCTTGCATTTTAGATCCGTGGACTATGTCGTGGATGACATTGTGTTAAAGTTTAAAATGAGATCTAGAATTTTTGCTGCGGCCGTCACCCAAATGGTCTTCTCTCCTCCAATCAGCCGAGACCACCATAGTTCTTCTTCGTGTATATAAAATGATGCAAGAATGTTTTCCAGATAGGGTTTTCTGATGTGGTCGACCGCTGGGCACATGAGTAGAAGGTGTCGGATCATTTTCACCGCAGCCTGGTTGTTGCAGAATCTGCATATGTTAGATGTTGATTGGTTTCTAATCTTTAAGATTTCATTCGTGGGTAAAAGGTTCAGTCGTGCTCTCAGAAATAGATTTCTGAGCTTGCTGTTTGGATATTTTACCAGGAAAGCTTGTGACTTGTGGAGCTTCCTTGCCTGTGGTGGAAAATGGACTGAAGTTTGTATTTTGCGGCTGGGTCTAACGTGGTGATCCAGTCTTTCTCGTATAATCTTTTTTGTGTTTTTGTTGGATTCTTTGAGAGTTCCTTTTTTGTACTTTGGATCTCCTCCAGTTTTTCATCCTGGATTTGTATCCATTTGTTTAGATGCAAACTTTGCTTGCCTATATGTTCTTCAAATATGGCGTTCAGAAGTTTTGGACGGTCGTCAAGGAGGATTTTCCTATATAGCATCAGGGCGTTGCGTTCGATGACTCCCTTCAGAGATAGTTGGCTTAGTTCTCGTCTTATAAGCACAATCGGAGTTGACTTGGGAAAGAAGAGAACCTTTCTCCAAAAGTAGCTTTCTAATTCTGTCCAGATCTAGGTTGGCAAGGATGGCATTGCTTCCACTCCGTAACAGATGGCGGGAACAACCTTTGCTTTGTAGAAGTTTAGGAGAGGGACGAGAGAAAAGCGGCCAAATTTCTTGTCTACAGCCTGTGCCTGGGTAGTTAAGCTTCTGATTTTTGTGCGCAGTGCAGTTTGCATTGCCTTTTCCTGATTTGAATTGTCCAACATCACTCCCAGGTATTTAAACTCAGTTACGCTCTGTATTGGAGCGCCTTCGATTTGCCATTTGAATTTTTTCGAGCTTCCTTCACGTTTGCCAAAGGTTAGTATTTTAGTCTTACTTTTGTTGATTTCCAGATGGTTATTGGCAATGTATTTGGCAAAATTTGAGAGCTGTCTCTGGAGACCGATAGCTGTTTGATCAAGTAGTATGATATCGTCTGCAAAGAGCAGTCTTGAAATTTTACTTTTGCCTAGCTCTGGATGGAAGGATCGCACCTCTTTTTCCGAGTCTTTGAAGTCTCCCATGTAAGACAGGAAGAGGGCTGGAGCCAAGGGACATCCCTGTTTGACTCCGCGGTTTGTTGGTATTGCTGCAGACAATAAGCCTTGGTTATTTAGTCGTACCTGCATTCTGGTGTTTTTATGTAGCAATATTATCGGTTGCAGGATTTCTTCTGGGCATCTCCACATTCTTAGTTTTTCCCACAGGATATGCCTGTCGACTTGATCAAAGGCCTGGATTAGATCTATAAATGCTAGGTAGTGTAGGGTACCTCTTGTCGTGACCTTTCCCTTTAGGACACTAAGAATCAGGATGTTTGTTGTAGTGCCCATATTTCTCTTAAAGCCTGACTGGAAAGAATCTTCATATTCTGCTTTTCGTGACCAGTTTTGAAAACGACAAAGTAAAAGAGAGCCGTATACCTTGCCGATCACGTCCAGTAATGCGATCGGCCGAAAATTTGCAGGGTTTTCCCTGCTTCCTTTTTTGTATATAGGAACCACCACAGATGATGTCCAAGAGTCTGGGAGTAGCTTTGTTTCTGCACAGCGTTTGAAGACCCGGCTGATAAAGACGGACCATTCCTCCGGATGTTTTTTCAATTCGATGTTTGAAGGGCCATCAGGTCCAGGAGGTCTGGAGTTTTTGAGTTTTCGTATTACTTCCAGAATGTCCGACTTGTCGTGGAGTTTTACCCATGGTGGCTCCTCTCTGTGGCTTTCATGGTCGTTTTCTTCATTCCGGAGGTCAAGATCTTGACTCGCACCTAGAAATAGATTTTTGTAGTGGGCTATCCATGTTTCTTCGGATATGGAGGTGGTTAGTACGTTGTTTGTTTGGCGGTCTGTAGATCTGATTAATGCCCAAAATTTCCGGGCATTTTTCCCCGCATAGCTGTTTTAACATCTCTTCCGAGTCGTTTTGATATAAAGTAAGGCAGTGATTTTTCAGCCAGGCTTTATAGTTTTTGGATGCCACCAAGAAAGCGTTTTCGATTATTGGTTACTTCCAGCTCGAAGTCTATTGATTGAGGTAATTTCCTGTGGCCAATCCATTTTGCAGCCAGAAGGTTGTGGTCGCTGGCTGCAGTTTGTATCACGTCAAAGGAAGTTATTGTGGGAATTAGGGAGCGAGAGACAAAGATATAGTCAATTGTAGCTGTTGTTTTTTCACCTACCCAAATCGGCAGGCGATTTCTTTTTGCGTAAACACTGTCCAGGATAACCAGTTCCCTTGAATCCATCAGGGTAAGCCACGCACGGCCACGGTCCTCTGCCAAGGTTGTTTGTGGTGAGGGATATTTCTTAGTGCAGACAGCGTTAAGATCTCCACATATAATTAGGTAGGAGACCTGGTGCTTGATGTAGGACCGATCTATCTCGTTTTCCAGCAATGTGATGAGGTTTTCATTCGAGCTTGCTTCTGGGTTCCAGTCGGTGTTAATGATGGTGGCTAGTACTGTTGTGATCTTCCCGTTTTCCGTATTCTGTTGGTTCCATGTAACTAGCACCATTAGTAGGAATAATGATGTTGTGAGGATTTCTTTCACTGAGATTCCTTTTCCCAGCCGAATAGCTGTTATGAGGCCGGAGAACGGACATCCTCTTATTCCGTTATTTGCCGGTGCATGTGCTAGTTCGTATCCATCTAGGGTTGGTTTTGCCATTAACCATGTTTCCTGGAAGCACAGGATATCGAAGTTGGCCAGGTTTACATCACCAGGAACTGTCAGGTGGGAAAAGCCCCAAGTATTCCATGAGCCCAGTCGAAATGTTGTCGCTTCTAGCTTTTGTTGCGTAGTTCGAGCGGTCGTCAATGGAATCAGGGATTGCTATTTTCGGTTTGCTGACAGGACTTTCGGGATCCATGCCCACAGTTGTTTTAGGGAGGTCGAGTTGGTTTGATCTTGTGCGTTTTTTCTATTGTGGCAGGGACCAGCACCAATGTTCATTTGATTGAGGTTAAGGGTCCCAAAAGCCGTCTTTTCGATTTGTCCTCGGCCATTGGCAATGAGACTTCTTCATCTGTCCCACTCCCTTGAGTTATGATCGATGTACTGTTGTGTGAGCTGGAGATTCTGTCCCTCTTTTCCCTTCCTGATTGCTTCTGGTCAGGACTTGATATTTCTAGACGTCCCTTTGGGTGCGGTTTCGAACTGTAGAAGCTGGTCTTTGTGGATCGACTAATGGTGTTGTCTTCTCTGTTTGGTGTCCTCCTCATATAACTCTGCGGGGACTTCAGGGTTTGTTGGGAGCTCTTGATTTCCGTTAGGTCATATCCCAGTTTGAGTAATTTATCTGATGCGTCTCGCAGCTTTTGTTTAACTCTTCCAGACGTGATATGCAGAAGGGTTGTCGCTTGCTTTCCTTCATGAACTGGTTCGACTCGTATTAGATCTTCTGTTCTTATTGAAGAGAGGGTGGATATGCTGTTGAACAGTTTTAAAACTGTTCTTCTGTTTAAAATGACGTATTCTCGACTGTCCCTCAATTGTTCTATTTTAAATGCAGGTCGAGTTTTGCCCACCCTTTGTTGTAGGGCATCTTTGCCTCTGTTTCATTTTTTTTCTTCTTTGGGCCGCCTGTTACCTGGAGTCGGCTGCTCTTCCGAGTGTACATAGTTGCTGTGCCTCCGTGGGGGGGTACTGCGTCTGGTTTCCGTGGCGTCCGTTCTGTCCGGATGCTTGTAGGACATTGAGGTAGCCGCCTTAGATCGGTAGTGTCGTAAAGAGTCTCTAGAGGAACCTTCCTGTGGTTTGGATGTATGCACTGTTTGTCCCCACTCTTTCATGTTTGTTGTCTTCTTACATCTGTCTTCCAACGTGATGTAATCAACAACAGAACCCACCACCCCCCCCAACTAAAAAAACAAAAAGCAAAATAGGATTAGTATAAGTCAGTGAATTTTCCCCAAATCTTATCATATGAGACCAGTTTGTTTTTGATCTTATAGATCACCATTTCCATCTTTTAGAGTTTAATAATATATCTGTTTTTCTTTCATTTAAACCAGTGTACTCCCTTTGGCGGAAAAAGCAGAAGTTCTAGGAAACCACTAGCCAACATAGGATGGGCAGACACTGACTTGGTGGTAATAAAAACCCTGACAAGTCAAGCAGCAAGGGACACCCACCAAATGGCTACTCTGGCTACGGGGCCCTGCTGGTAGCTGTGGGTCTGTTCCATCAATCCCAGCCTTTCTATACGTGTGACCCTGTTCACATCCCACTAGAAATAATAGGGGGCCCCAATGTGGTCCAGCTAAAGTGGGGGTCATAAACATACAATACGAATGATTGCCAAACTGCTACAATATTAAATTTAGGGTCTAATCCTCTTTTTTCATAGGTGTATCCAAAAAACAGATATCACTTCAAGGTTTTTCCCATTAAGGATCCGAATGTAAACATCAACTTTGTCAGAAAAATTATTTTTATTTTCAGAGTTGAATTGTAAAACATAAAAGTGCATAGTAAATAAAAAACCAAGAGAAAAGTTGTTGTCAAATACAAATGAATAAAGATAGGAAAAAGAACAAATTGCAGTAAAAAAAATACACAAAATGTGCTCAAAACTTTTAAAGTAAGTATCTAACTTGTTCACATAGTTTACTGATTGCTTTTCTCTAAGCAAGTCTGCCTAGAGAAAAGAAATCAGTAAACTATGTGAACAAGTTCGATACCTACTTATGTGATATCTGTTTTTTGGATACACCTATGAAAAAAGAGGATTAGATCCTAAATGTAATATTGTAGCAACTTTGCAATCATTCGGATTGCCTGTTCACATCCCCAACACGCTTCATCGAGGTGAGTATCGTGACATGGGTTACTACATGACGGACACACGCTCACAATCCCCGGAACGCGTACCCGGAAGCAAACAAAAGCATGCATTGCTGTGCCCCAGGCATCCGGGTATGCACTCTGCAGAGCGCAGAAGGTGCCCGGGAAGCAGGGTGCTGGAAGCCGGTGCACACAGCAGGTAAGTGGGGGAGGGGGCGGGAGTGGGTTAAGAGTTGCAGAGGGTGCCGTATAGCAGCCAGGGATTTGGGGGAGGACCCACCGACAAGGAAGGAGAGAGCGCCACGCACCAATGCTCGCAGCCGCAGGATTGCAACCTTTTGTGCTGCAATCAGCGATGCAACCTTTTGTGCGCGGCCTTCAGACATAGAACCATGCCACAGCGTCGATATCGAACTTCTGAATTCACACCACATTTTTGAGCGTACCTGCATCTATTAGGGTACGTATTAGCTCCCATGCATGGATCTTCGTTATCCTGGTGATAGCAAAAATGTCCAGGGAATATGTAGTCATGGGCTAAGCTTGGACCTTCTGCTCTGAAGGACCATTAATGAGCCATTGAGATGAATGCTACTTTTAACCTTTCAACAATGTGGTTGAGTGTTTGGACTATTTGGCTGCATAGTTCCCAAATTGCACTCACTTAATTTCAGTTTAGATTAGAAATCTAGTTGCGTTCAATTTTAAGTCGGAAAAGGCTCCACACAAATGCATTAATTTCTATCAACTCTGTTTTAAATAGATGGGGTGAGGTTGTGTTTGGAACCGTGCTGGGTGGGTTTGCCTGAAAGTGGAGAGCTTCAGAATGCAGTGAGCTCAAGGCGCACTCAGTCACTTTGCAGGGTGACTGGACTCTCACTAAATATGACTAATTAGCGCTTCCCAGATAAATGACCTCATGTGATATAGCCGAGGTCCCAGTGGTGAGGCAATGCATAGAGAAAGGGGAACATTCATCTAAATTTCATATTGAAAAGTACATGACGCCATCATTTCTGCTGGTTATCATTGTTATTTTGGTGAAGTGTGGAAGTATGTTGTCATGCAGTCTGTGGCTACAGTGCAATCGTTCTGTTTATAATCAGGCGAAAATGCCAAGCTGTAAATTGGCACGAAGAGAAAATGGCTTAAAGGAAAATTCGTCCTCCGTCATTTTGACTCAAGGCGAAGGGTAGGGAATATTCAGCATAATGTGTGTTTCCCTGTCAAGTGTATGTAGTTAATGCCCGTTTGGTATGGTCAATCTTGTACGTGAACCAAGATATAACTAACCCTATTAAACTTTGGGAAATAAGTGCCATAATGCTATGTATAGTGTGTTGGCAGCTACATTGAGGTGGAGGTGAGGGGCAAACCCTCTGTGCAGTCTTAACTACAGACCCCCTGTTGCATTTCATGGGTAGCACGGGTAGTATAGCTCAGTGGCAACCCGCTGTCGTGGAAGCAAGATGTCACAGAGCAACACAGGTTCGAATCCCGGAGCTTGCAGTATTAGAAACCTCTTTGGTATTGAATGTAGGTGTCCCCAGAAACGCACCCCCCTTAGTGAGAGGCAATAATGGACACACCCCAGGAGGGGAATGAGGCCAGGACCAAGTGCAGGTAAGATCAAAAGAGCTTTATATAATTCAATATAGGGCATGCAAAGGACTCTGCAAACTCCGAGAGCGTTCTGTCTGACAATAGCAAAGACAGTTAGTTATATTACAAATACACGTCATGCATGAGGTAAGCTATGGGGGCCACAGAGTCTCAGGGATTGGGTGGTGATGGCTAGGTGGTATACATTGTATACAGTTTCTTCTCCAGGATTGGTGGACATTGGTGCTGCGCCACGTGGGGCGGGAGGTCAGCTGGTCTCATCGGGATGTAGCGCTGGGCCGGACATGCCTTGTAACAACGATTGAGAGCTAAACTAACATTTGCCCTTTTGGCCACACATTCCCACCCATTCATCACACTTCATGTGTCCTGTTGAGTTGCAACTCTTGTAGGCGTTGACCTTAGATCAATACATAGCCAGGAACGTTGATACACGATCTGGTTTAGGAGGCGCCTTAGGTTCGAGCAATCAGGCCCCATGGGCGTAGTCAGCGGCATGGGCGGGGGTGCTTGACTAACCATCCTTGGCAATAACAGTGAGGGATGGTATTATGATCTGTTGGTATACGTGTGTGCGCGCCCCCCTTTCTAGGGTCATTAACTCGGGGTCGACGGAGGTACTACTGACCCGTTGGGGGGGGCATGTGACCGGTGCCTGAAAGGCGGCGTGATTTAGGACCAGGTAGCTCGTAAGTCACAGAGTTAGGCTGTGGCGGCCTCTGACACGGGGGAGGGTGGCAGATGCTTGAAACAGGTCCAGCAGGGTCGGGAGGGAAGGCAAGGCTTTGCTGTTTGAACACTGTCTATTTCGAGAGAGCCTAGGCAGGGGGAGGGGGAAAATGGCCTTGCAGCTCTGTGCGTGGCATCTTGCACGAGGCAGTTTTAGTGTCGTATGGGTGAGGGGCGACTAACAACACATGGGGTTCCTAAAAGCACTCATATGTATTTGTATTTACATGGGATACTAGCTGATGGTCATACTTTTTTACATAGCATTTCACATTTACAGTTGATATACGAACATGAGGTAGTGTCAAACAGGTGTGTGTAAAGAGTGTATTAAGAGAGCAACAGAAGTTATTGTTCACAGTTATCAGCTGTCCAGTCTTTGTATATCTCGTCATTACATGTAATATTGGTTGCACAACTTTCTCTTTACCCATTCTTCTTCATATTAGCAGCGAACGTTAGTCAACAAGGCACATATTACATCAATGGTTCCTGCACGTTGCAAGGGCTTTCGGGGTGGGTATGGGTGCAAGGCACCATGTCATCTATAGCTGGGGGCTCGGTACAGGGGTCAGGGCCTTCAGGGTTTGGGCTGATCTCAGTTACATCCTAGTATTCTCGTTCATAGCTGGGGCAGTGATGTACTGCGGAAGGTTAACAGTTACAGTGTTTTATTTTATTGTTTGCTCGTGTCTGGTGACTCGTGAGAACGAGTCTTCAGCGGATCTGCCATGCAGTGGGAGGTGAGGGAAGTGTGGGCCTCTGTGAGCGTGGTCAAGTGGGGGTCACTCTGCAGCATTCAGTGTTTCTGCCTTGGGTTAGATATGCACGTTTCTAGCAAGAGATGGCTTCTATTCTCTGCCACATAACGTGATGGTGCAGCCCCACGTGTCGGCCGGCAGCCGCCCTGCCACCTGGGCCAGGGAGGCTGGGGGTCCACTGACGAGTCATGGGTCTCAACCAAGGTGGGACATCTAGTGGGAGGGGCGTCCTATTGACCTACCCTTCCCTACGTTTCCCCCCTTTCATTACTTAAGTAACGAATACCTTAGCTCCCCCAGTCGCTCGCGCGCTGTCTCAGCCAACACTGCTTCCTCCCAGGCTGGTGTTCCTTTTATTGTCATCCAGGCTCTGCACACCCCCCGGAGGCTTTCCCCCCTTCTGGCATACTCGTCTGGGTGCAAGTCATATATATACATCCCATATCTCCCTCCAGGTCCACCTGTACCTCCGTGTACCACTCTAGTTCCCGGGGTTCCTTTATCGTGGTATGATATAGCCTGTCCACTATATACCCGTCGTAATATTTGGGCACCATTCTATATTTGGGTTCTGAATCCTCTCCAGTTTGTACGTGTGCTTTCTGTTGCGCCCGTGCCCTTCGTCACCATCATCATTGTTCCATTAGGGACTGCATTTGCCGAGCATCGAAGACCCAACTGGCACACACAAAAAATCAACAATAAAAACACGATGAGGGGCATTAGTAATTTCACTGCGAGCCCCATCCAGGAAGGTACCCAGGAAAAAAGGTGGTCGAACCACGTGCTTGGATCAGTGCCACCTTCTGTCTTCATTCGTTCCCCCAGGTTGTGGACTGCGGCGATGACGTGTGATAGTGTACCGTTATCAGCATCTTCGGAAGGTACAAAAGTGCAACAGGCACTTCCGATTTTTCGGCAAACACCTCCGTCCATCGCTGTCAACAGGTTTAGGACATACCTGTTTTGCATTGTCATCAGTCTCAGTGCCCTTAGTTCCACTTTGATCACGTTGAATCCTTCTTCAGTGTCGTTGGCCAATTGAATCAGCTCCCACCGTGTGATCTGTAACCATTTTGCATTTGCTCGGGTCTGAATGCTTGGAAAGAGGGAGGCAAAGAAGCTTTCTGCTAAGCTGAATAACCTGTACCTGTCTGGGATCTGTGCCAAAAGTTCTGAGGTATAGTTTGATGACCTCCACTTCCTGGACAGTATTTCGTTGGCTGATAGGGTGTACAGTGGTGGCTCTTCAGTAGGTGAGGCGTTGGTTGTAACTTGAGTCGTTTTCCGGCCCCCCGGACCCAGGTGGCTCTCCGGTATTACCATTCAAGCTGAGTGCAGTGTCGCCAGGGAACACGTGCCCCTCCATGATGGTGGGGGGGTGCATGCATGCCCTCTTGCCACAGACCCAGTAAGTGTCCATGAGGGCTGCTGTTCCTTTCTTCATGTCTGGGATCATTAGGCTCTTGCTGCAGTTCGTGTTTCTTCCCATGTCGATTTTCCCTTCTCCTAGGAAACAAAGTTCACTTGAGATTTCTTTCTGTAGTTTCAATGCTTTTTCCATAGCGCTTACCCAGGTCAATTTTGCCACATGTTCTGACCACACTGCGGCACACGTCTTTGCAATCCATTGTAGTTTTTCGGCTGGCAGCCCTCGCAGTGCTTCAGCTTTGCACGTTACCACATCATCTTTCCATTTGTTTTCTGAAAATAGTGTTCCTTTTATTACCAAAAATGGTTCCTTTAAGCATACCACTCCCTTTGGTCTTGAGTAGCACATTTTTGCGTTCTGCAGCATTTCAAAAGATACCATGTGTGCCTGGAAGGTGTTCTTAATTGTGGACAGAGTGAGATGGAGGAGACACTGGGCGTCTGCAAGAAGCAATTCTTGGGGCATTAAGACTTTAGGTGTGCCTGAGGCATGGGGGATCAGGGAGCACACGTAGCAACTTTCATTAGTTGTTTGTTTGGCTGTGGAGCTCATGTCTGCATACCATTTATTCGACTGGTGTGGGTGTCTGGGATCCTCTATCGTGTCAAGCCCCAGGCCATAGTATTCGTCATATCTCTTTCTACCTATTTCTCTCTTCTTCCTGTTGTTAAGGAATGTTCTGGCATGCCTGACTGCGTGCAACAGGGACTCCCTCTTCCCAGCCCCCTCCTTCTCCCATTCCTCATACAGAGTAATGAATTTGTTAGCCATTTCAGTATTTTCCTTCATTCTCTCTGTGGCATAGTCTTCGTCTCGGGGAGGACTGGTTGTCGCTGCGGGTGGGGTAGCAGTGGTGCCATATAACCATGATATAACAGATGGGTGCCGATCATTTAGTTCATGTACGCTAAAATGTGTGGTGTGGCTTTGGGGCTTCAAATGGATTGTCGGCTTGTAGTTAGTATCATTCTGACGTTTCGCCTCGTCTAGATGCAGGCCATACCCCCATACCAGCTGAAAGCCATCCCATATTAAATAGTTACCTTCCTTAAATGGTTTGCTTACATTTTCCATATTATTTCCATTACCCCCCCTCATTTATCTCAATGTAGATAAATGCTATTATGTAATATGTTGCCAAGCCAAACATGAGTGTAAAAAATATAATAGCACAGACAGTCAACCCAAATTCGTATGAATATGTTCGTAAATCAAAAACATTTCTATTCCTAGTGTCCCTATTGCTAATCGTTGCAGGCTGCCTGTTCGTTGCCATGGTTACTCCTACATGTTGAAACACAGAAAAGGGTGCATTAAGCATACAGTGCAGTTATTTTTGCATTTTCCGCTTTTCAGTGTTACTTTAGAGTGAGAGAGAGATAGAGAGATAGAGAGATAGAGAGATAGAGACATATAGATAGAGAGTGCAGGGTGAGGAAGGGGAGAGAGAGAGTGAGTGAAATCATTTTATACTTATTTACACGTTGTCATAAACATTATTATAATACAGTTGTCATTTTAATACATTTCGCATTTTCTTGTTTTCGTTTTTCTTTTTATTCATGCACATTTACCCCATCGGGGCCCTCTGCACCTTCTGCTGACCCCACGCTGTCATATGCTTTTCTGACGTCTGTTAAATGTATCCAATATCTCAGGCCCTTCACTTTCACCGCTGTGGGTGTGCAAAACACCACCTCGTAGGGGCCATGAAATCTTGGAGCATTCCATCTACGCACGAAGCTCCTGACGTATATCATCTCCCATGGTACCAACTGACCTGTTGGGCTTCCTTTCTCTGGAGTGTGCGTTTCATTTTCCCCATCACTTATTAATTGTGGTTCAAGTTGTCTCGCTATCATTCGTGCTGCCTTAGTAAGTTTAGTTAGGTAGTCATTAAATTCTTCTCCCAGTACAGTTGCACTTCTGTGTGCATCTGAATGTCTACGGAGGGGTGAGTGTGCTGTGTGCATTCGTCTCCCTGTCACGATCTCGTGGGATGACAAATGGTGGTCCTTGCTTGGCTGATTCCTCAGCTCGAAAAGGGCCAAGGGGAGACAGTGTACCCAATTTTTCTTAAGGCTGAAACATAGTTTTGAGAATCTTCCTTTTAGTAATCCGTTGATCTTCTCTACCATTCCGTTACTTTGCGGGTGATAAATCGAGCATAATTTATGCTTTATCCCCAGCAATGATGTCACTTCCTTAAAGAGATCGTTCACAAATTGTGTGCCGTTGTCAGAGCGAATTACGTCGCAAATTCCCCAGCGGGGGGAATACGTCCTGCACGAGAAATTTTGCAGCACACTTCGCATCTGGGCGGGCACAGGGACCTGCCTCAACCCAGCGTGAAAATGGGCAAACTACCACTATCATGTACCTCGCTCCGTTGCATCTCTCACCCATATCTGCATAGTCGATATGCAGCTCTCTAAAAGGTCCTATTGGCTTGGGTATCATTCCTCTTAGGGTTCTCAAAGTCATGCCAGTGTTGTATATTTGACACGTTGTGCATTCCATTGTTAGCTTGGAGAGTTGTTCCTGTAATCCTGGGATAATAAACCAATTTTCTTGTATCACTGCTGCGATGTGCTGCCTTGTGTTGTGTGCTGGGAAGTTTAGCTGCTGGAATGCTACTTCTAATAGTTTATTTGGCATTACTACTTTACCTGTGTTGTTTTGCCGCCATAATAAATCAGTTGCCGACTGGCTGCATCCTCTTTTTGTCCACAACTCTTTTTCGTCCTCAGGTGCCTCTTCCTGTAGTTCCAGTATTTGAGACACTGGCATGGTATTGTACCCATCTGGGATACTCTCCTCTGCTTCTCTTCGCATTAAATACTCACCTGTGTTTTCTTTTCTCAAATATGACACCTCCTTGGCAGCTGCGTCTGCTGCTGCGTTTCCCAAAGAGAAGTCAGTGTTATTGGTATGGCCTGGCATTTCACTATTGCTACCATTGTGGGTTCTTTTAATGCCTCTATGAGTTCCCTCAACAAATCCGCATGTTGTACGGGTGAGCGATCTGCCCTGTTGAACCGCCTTCTTCCCCACCTGGCAAGCCCTCTGTGTACTGTTGTGGCCACATATACTGAATCCGTGTAAATCGTTACTGCGCATCCTTTTGCTGCTCTTAAAGCTTCAATTAATGCTACCAGTTCTGCTGCTTGTGCTGAGAAATGAGCTGGTAGTCGCTGCTGTATTAGGACCTCGTACTCACCTTCTTCCATTTGCACTGCTGCCACTCCTACGTGTTTTTCTCCAGTTTCTGAATTTATGGAAGCTGACCCAGCTATGAAAAACACCTCTCCTTCCGTCAGTGCGTTCTCACTTACCACAGTTGTGCCATTATCCTCGCCCTGGTATGTTGCACAATCATGTACCTAGATATCCTCTACAGTGCATGGCTCTGAGATGAATCTTGCGGGGTTAACCACCTTGCATCTTACCACATGTATGTTAGCACTTGATAGTATGACCTCATATGCGTTGGCTCTCTGTGTGGTTAATGTGCTCTTTGATCGCTCGAGTATGGCGAACAATGAATGTTCTACATACAGTGTCAGTGAGCATCCCATTACTATGGTAGCGCTCTTCTCAATTGTGAACGCGGCTGCTGCGAGAGCCTGTTAGAATGCGAAATGTCCTTGCATTACAGCCTCCAGTGTCCCACTGTAGTATGCCAAAGGCTTGTGACCTAGGGACGTTTTCTGTGTCAGATCTGCTGTCATGAGTGCCCCCTTACAGTGCGAGAATAGGTAGAACTCGCGTTCATAATCTGAGGTCGTGAGTACTGGGGCGCTTGAAATGAGTTATTTGAGTGATGTGAATGCATCGCATATCGCTAATTCCCACTGTTTTTCTGTTTTTTCCTTTTGTGCTTCCTTCAGTGCCTGGAGCAATGGGCGTGTGTATGCAGTATAGTCTAATATCCATTCTCGACAGTAGTTGCACATCCCCTGGAATCTTTGCATGTCCTTCACTGTCTTTGGTCGTCCTACGGCCGAGATAGCCGCTACTCTGTCTGGTATTATTCTCTTGCCATCTTTTGATATCAATTGCCCTAAGTACAGCACTTCACGTTGACAGTATTGTAATTTTTCTTTGTCTGCTTTGTACCCCTTTTGCGATAGCAATGTCAAAAGGGTTATGGAGTCTTTTCTACACTCTTCCTCATTTCTGCTGCATATTAATAAATCGCCCACATACTGTGTTATTGTGCTGTCTGCAGTCATGTTTCCAAGATCTTCATGCAATATTCTATTGAATATACTGGGGCTTTCGCAATAACCCTGGGGCAATCTGCAGTGTTCGCAACTCCTCCCCTCTAGGGTAAATGCTGTCAAGTATCTGCACTCTTCTGCGAGTGGTATTGAGAAAAATGCGTTTTTTAAATCCACTACAGTGAAGTGGGATGCATCTTTTGGTATGCTGCATAGGATGGATGCCAGATTTGGGACCAACGGGAACTCTTTCTGGATGACATCATTTAGTCGGCGTAAGTCCTGGATCATCCTCCAGACCCCTCCTTTCACTTTTTTGATTGGGTAAATACATGTATTGCACGGGGAGTTCGAGGGTACTATTATCCCCTGTGCAAGTAGAGCATTTATTGTTTCTTTTATACATTCTTCTGCTTCTCGGGACAGGGGGTATTGTTTGACCTGGAGCAGAATTGCTCCAGGCTTGAGATTGATTTTTACTGGTGTGACTCTGTGTAGTAGCCCTACGTCATGGGGACCTGTCATCCACAATTGCCAGGGTACTGTCTGCATGTCGTCATTAAAGAATGAAGGTGGGGCGCCTACCACTGCCATCAGCTGTATTGGCACCTGTCTTTGCTGTATCATTATTTCACAAGGGATAGCTATTTCCATTATTATTTCTCTGTCACTCTCTGAATCTGTGAAAAGCTCCTCATGTGACAGATCTTGGAGTGCAATGTCAGCGTTTATGCACAGTACCGTGCGCCACTCACAGCCGTGCATGTCCATTGCAATTACAACTATTCTTTTGGCTGTTATTTGTACTGCATGTATGTGCACTGACATCACTGTTCCAGGCACTATCTCGGGGCTGGCGATTGGGCGAAAGACAAATTCTGCTGGTACTCTCCATTCTAGTTTTTTCAACTCAGGGACCACCCTGGCTAATGTTTTCAGCCCATGAATAAACATATTTGGGTCCACGGGTATGCTGCGCACCTCTGGGCACATTGCTCTTGAATATATCACTAGCATGGTGCGCATAGTACACATCCCTGGGGTTGAGCACACAATCCCTCCCCTTTTTGTGAACGAGATGGTCATGTTCAACTTACTGAGGAGATCCCTTCCCAGCAGGTTTACGGGGGATTGTTCATAATACAATAGGGGTGCCCTCACTGTTTTTCCCCCCACTGTGACGTCCAATTCTTCTGTGTAAGGAACTTCGACCACCGCCCCAGAGAACCCCTGTGTCTCCAATTTACGATTAGATAGCGGAAACCGGCCCTTGCGTATACACGATTTCTCGGCTCCCGAATCTACCATAAAGATGAATTGTCTGTTTCCTATCTCTGCTCCTATCAATGGTTCCTCGCTTGCATTGAAGGTTGTCGATAGGATTGGACACGCAAGTGCACTCTGTGGGCTGTCCTATGCTGGATGCCTAGTTGTTCCCCCTTAGCTGAAAATGTTACCTGAAACTACCGCTACTCCTCCATATGGGGCGGGCACGCCGTTAGGTGTCGTGGTAAATGGGTTGTTTTGTGTGTATGGTATGTGTCCACTGCTTTGTGGATGTTGTTGAGTGTGGTGTGCTCTTTCCCTGTATTGTTCTTACCCTCTTTCGTCTTGCTGTTCTTATCCTCCGTTTCGGGGTAACCCGTATGGGCTCCCCGGATGGGGGTGCCCGTAATACTGATCATCTTGGTAACTTGGGTTAGGCCTACTCCTGCATTCGTGCGATAAATGTCCCCACCTCCCACAATTCCAGCAATTTCCTTGCCCCCCTCTGGGTCCTGGACCCCCATTTCCGCTATTACCTCCATATCCCTGTCCACCCCCTCCTCACCCCCTGTACCCACCTCTTCTGTTGTTGGGGTGCCACCCTTGCCACTGCAGTCCTCCGTACTCCTCCTGTCCATTCCACTGCCTTTGCCCGTTGTCTGCCCAGTTCGCAGCCATCCTCCCTTGTATCGCTACTAATCCCCCCTCCCCTTCTTCTGGGTCTCTGTCGTGTGGGAGTGCTGCTACAGCTGCTGCGACCTTCACTAGTTTTGTTTGCACTAACTTGGCTTCGTCTGCCAGCCTCTTTTGTGCCACCTCCTTTTCTCGTTCCTTAATTCTTTTGCAATGGTGCACTATTATACTCTGTATCTCTGGCCATCCCTTCGCTTTGATCCCTGCTATTTTATCAAGCGCTTTTTGCACTTCTTTTGGGAGCCCTCTCTTTATTAGCTTTATTATGAAGTAAAACAACGATGTTGATTGGTCATATGGCGTACCAATTTCAGCTCTCCACATCTCCTGTACCCGGAAAATGTAATCTGTAACTTCTTCCCCATCATTCATAGTGCATTGCATTACTGACTGTAAATCTGGGGTGTCTGGGAATGTTTCCCTCAATGCGTCCCAAACGCGAGCGCGCACGGTATTGAAGGCAGCGCCATCATGTCTGTCACTATCCAACGTTATTCCCGGGAAACCTGCTTTTGTCCACACCTTGTCTGATTGGTCCCCCACTGCTGACACGGGTAAACTCTTTACATCTCCAATGGCCAGGGGCACCCCTGCAGTATGTTTCTCAAAGGCATATATCCATTTGCTAGCTCCACCTGATAACGGGGGCAGTAATTTCAATAAGTTTGCTTTATCCATCTGTGCCCAAGGTTGTATTAGTGGGAGTTGTAGTTGCCCCTTACATCCTCTACCAATACTCACCTTTGTTCCCTTCTTTCCCACCATAGCTACCTTTCCCGTCCTGTTTCTTAACCTCCCTGTCCATTCTTGCTCTAGTGCCCTCCCCGGTGGTGTTTCCTCTAATTCCACTGAACTTCCGCCTGCCGCTATTCCCAATCTCCCAGCTTCCTGCTCCTCTTCATCTATGTCATACCACAGCTCCTCTCTCCCATCACCTTCCACTCCTCCCCCCTACACTTCCTCCTATATTGTTCGCTCCTAGTTCTACCATTTGCGTGGGCTCCTCTTGTATTCTGAATAGTATCTCCCCTTTCTTCCATCCTTCCTCATTTGACTTATCTAAGGGGTGTGACCGGGACAATCGTTCCGACCATGTTGTACTTGGCTCACATGGTTCGCATAGGCTTTCTATCCTTGACAACTCTTCCCTTGCTATTGAGAGTCTGGCGTCTAAATCTTCTGTCAATTTACATATGTTTACCGAGGGGATACTTACCTGCCCATTTGATCGGGGCCACTCGTATGGTGGTGGCGCAGTTGGTCTTGCTGTGGGGGTGGGAGTGCTAGTGGGCACGTATGTGGGGTCACTGTAACCTTCAGCGGGTGGGGGTTTGTTTAGGAGTGGGTACAATCGAGTCACCTGTATGACTCCCTCTTTTCCCTCGTCCTCCTTGCTACCCTCTGCTCGCGCTGATGGGGTAGCCGTGAGGGCGGGCTGATCAAGTGTGGTGTCTATTTTCTTTGGTGGGGGTATTTCCTCAAATAATCGCCATAGATCTAGTATCTCTCTCCTATTGTGAAATTGTTTCCCCTTGTATTTTAGGAATAAGCAGGTGGCTACCATGTCCAGGACGCTTTTATCAAATGACCCTCCTTGTGGCCAGACCTGGGGGAGACCCTCCCCCTTCAGTTCCTTTACCCATTGGTCGTGGTATTTAGTTATTCTTTCTGCATGACCTGGTAAACTCTTACAGATGTGCGCTAGGAGTGTCTCCGCTCCCATGCCTAAATCAGTGTTACTCTGTTCGTTTGTACTAATCTGTTCTGTCACTATGTGTGTGTTACTGCATACACATGGCTTCAACCCCTTCCACGTTACATTAAACAACTCACTTTGTTCAATGAACAGATGTTCGTTTGTCAAATCTTATAAGGCCACACTTACAATTCACTTACTGGAATTCCCTACCTACTGACCTCAGAGCTGATGCATCTCTCTTCTCCTTCTGAAAAAACTCAAAACTGCCCTATTCAACTAACACCGTTCTCATGTGCTCCTGCTGCTCTTCGCATATCTGTAAAAAAAAGTATATTTCGTCCAATGTAACCGTACGGACATGAACTGTATGTAACTAAGTATAAGCAACACTGTAACTAGCGCCACAATGTCTTCGGTCTGCTGTGCGACTACAAATGTGAATAAATAAATAAATAAATAAATAAAATGACCATACCCCCCTAGGAAAGTGCTTAAAAACAGTGTAATTATACAGTGTCACGTAATTACAGAAGATCCCAACCATACAATGTGCACAACACACCGCAGACATTCATCACACCTCAGCATACACATATAGCATTTACCCTCCCTGTCTTGCCCTTCGCCTTCTACGGCGACCCCCTCTATCCCTCACACAACTTCTTCTGTCTGTATATGTATATATATATATATATATATATATATTTTTTTTTTTTTATTATTATTATTTTTTTTAAGACCTTGTTTCTGCCCCGAATTGAGAGAAATTTAGAGAAGAGTAAGAAGAAAAGCTAGTTCTAACGTATTTTCCGTGTCTCCTTACTTAGACACCCTTAGATTATCTTTTCACAGTTTTTACTTATTCCCAGCACTAGTCGAGATAGCACTACGCGGCGCTGCCTTCTACTCGCTTACAGAGTTAGGTTCCCGTCCTCTTTTCCCTTTTCACTTTTGTGTCCTAATGGCCATATGCAAAGAAAGAGAAAGTATTAGAAGAAAGTTCCCCTTATATTCCCCACTCTCTTTTTCGCGTTTCCCCTTGTCCTTCAAAGAAACTAAACATTTTCCCTTTAATATCACTCGCACTTAATACTCACGTGCCCGTCTTGATCCGAGACTCTCCGGATTTGGTCCGTCCAAGCAGTGTGGCCTCGCACTCAATGGCCCTACCCGGCTCCGGCGAGCGGTACTAAGGGTTTTTTGAAACGGGACCCGTACCCTCTCGCCCTAACTGCGTGCGCACATCTCTGCGTACCAGTTGCCGTAGGTGGGCGGCTCTGTTGAGCGGACACGCCGTGCGTCTCCACTGCAGCCGGGGTCGTCTCGTGCCAAGGGGACAGTTTAAAGTTAACAAAACAAATCACGCCTATGGGGTCACCACTGAATGTAAGTGTCCCCAGAAACGCAGCCCCCTTAGTGAGAGGCAATAATGGATACACCCCAGGAGGGGAATGAGGCCAGGACCAAGTGCGGGTAGGATCAAAAGAGCTTTATATAATTCAATATAGGGCATGCAAAGGACTCTGCAAATTCCGAGAGCGCTCTGTTTGACAATAGCAAAGACAGTTAGTTATATTACAAATACACGTCATGCATGAGGTAAGCTATAGGTGCCACAGAGTCTCAGGGATTGGGTGGTGATGGCTAGGCGGTATACATTGTATACAGTTTCTTCTCCAGGATTGGCGGACGTTGGTGCTGCGCCACGATGGGCTCATCGGGATATAGCGCTGTGCCGGACATGCCTTGTAACAACGATTGATAGCTAAACTAACATTTGCCCTTTTGGCCACACATTCCCACCCATTCATCACACTTCATGTGTCCTGTTGAGTGGCAACTCTTGTAGGCGTTGACCTTAGACCAATACATAGCCAGGAACGTTGATACACGATCTGGAGTGTCTTAATACACTGGTTGAGGAGGCGCCTTAGGTTCGAGCAATCAGTCCCCATGGGCGCAGTCAGGGGTATGGGCGGGGGTGCTTGACTAACCATCCTTGGCAATAACAGTGAGGGATGGTATTATGATCTGTTGGTACACGTGTGTGCGCCCCCCTTTCTAGGGTCATTAACTCAGGGTCGACTGAGGTACTACTGACCCGTGGGGGGGGGGGGGGGGGGGGGGCATGTGACCGGTGCCTGAAAGGCGGTGGGATTTAGGACCAGGTAGCTCGTAAGTCACAGAGTTAGGCTGTGGCGGCCTCTGACACGGGGGAGGGTGGCGGATGCTTGAAACCGGTCCAGCAGGGTCGGGAGGGAAGGCAAGGCTTTGCTGTTTGAACACCGTCTATTTCAAGAGAGCCTAGGCAGGGGGAGGGGGGAAATGGACTTGCAGGTCTGTGCGTGGCTTCTTGCACGAGGCGGTTTTACTGTTGTATGGGTGAGGGGCGACTAACAACACATGGGGTTCCTAAAAGCACTCATATGTATTTGTATTTACATGGGATACTAGCTGATGGTCATACTTTTTTACATATTATTTCACATTTACAGTTGACATACAAACATGAGGTAGTGTCAAGCAGGTGTGTGTAAAGAGTGTATTAAGAGAGCAACACAAGTTATTGTTCACAGTTATCAGCTGTCCAGTCTTTGTATATCTCGTCATTACATGTAATATCGGTTGCAGAACTTTCTCTTTACCCATTCTTCTTTATATTAGCAGCGAACGTTAGTCAACAAGGCACATATTACATATATGGTTCCTGCACGTTGCAAGGGCTTTCGGGGTGGGTATGGGTGCAAGGCGCCACACCGTCTATAGCTGGGGGCTCGGTACAGGGCTCAGGGCCTTCAGGGTTTGGGCTGATCTCAGTTACATCCTAGTATTCTCGTTCATAGCTGGGGTAATGATGTACTGCGGAAGGTTAACAGTTACAGTGTTTTATTTTGTTTTTTGCTCGTGTCTGGTGACTCGTGAGAACGAGTCTTCAGCGGATCTGCCATGCAGTGGGAGGTGGGGGAAGTGTGGGCCTCTGTGAGCGTGGTCAAGTGGGGGTCACTCTGCAGCGTTCAGTGTTTCTGCCTTGGGTTAGATATGCACGTTTCTAGCAAGATGGAGAGGGCTTAATACAAGATGGCTTCTATTCTCTGCCACATAACGTGATGGTGCAGCCCCACGTGTCGGTCGGCAGCCGCCCTGCCACCTGGGCCCGGGAGGAATGGGGACCGCCGACGAGTCAAGGGTCTCAACCAAGGTGGGACATGTAGTGGGAGGGGGGTCCTATTGACCTACCCTTCCCTACAGTATTAAGTGCGTTATAAAATAAATAACAATTATAATTATGGGCCCTCCATAAGAGGCCTTGTTCACACTCCAAGATAATGATCTGCCCACTTAAGTTCCAGGCAATCAATGAAAGAGGGAGTCTATCGATTCCATTGTTGTCTGTTAAACAGTGTGGTGCCCCGGGCTGAAGTTTCCCGTGGAGGGGCAGAATTTACACCATCCCCTGAAAAGGGACACGGATAGCCCCCACCTGACTGCTGCGGTGTGCTATTGCAGATATAGAAAGGCCAGCCCTGCTCCTGCCCCCGCCTAAGGGGTTGACATCTTTCCTACCGTCCCTCTCTATGGTGACCCACAGCATGCACGACAAACCCTTTGACTCATTCCAAAGCTCCACTGGCAGGGGCTTCCTGCTGTGCTGCTGTAGCCGCCTGCTTCCACCCAACAGGTTCCATGACGGGGTATGTGTTCCGTTGAATTGGGGACACCTGGTTTTGCATGGGCACATCCTATTTCCTGACAATTGCAACCCACTGCTCCTTTTTGTTTTTCTTCTTCTTTCCATTTGTTATAAATGGTGTTATTTATCTGAGGGATGCTCTACACTTAATATGGAAGGTTGGATATGTAAATATTGTAGGCCTGTGGCTCTGATCTATATGTGAGCTTCCAGTTCTGATCACTAGGTGGCACTGTGGCCTGTGCAGCTTGATCATTGAAATGGCCTAGTCTACTCTCACATTGCAGGTGCAAGGGTGTATTTCTTTGCATTTTTTTGTAAAGCAACCATGATATTGACAGCGTTTGGTAAACTTTTCCCAATGGTCCAATACAGGGATGTCAATCTGCACTGCACTCATGATCCCTAGTTAAGGTGAAACTTCATTGCATTCTGGAGAGCTCATGGTCTTGGGTTAATTAGGCTATGCATAAAACAGTGTTGCCCTATGAGGAAATTGCAATTATTTGACCTGGAGCTAAAAGGAAAGCTTTAGATAACATTCCAGTGGTATCTGTTAGGTAGTGCGTTGGTATGTGTGGTTTGTTCACTGAAATTACCTCTTCTACTTTCACAAAGTCAAAAATAGCAAACGCTCTAGCACAAAAGAGCCTATACCTTCTGTTATCCCCACAGGAATAGAATATTTAAAAATAATAATTACCAACATACAAAATGCATCCTTGTCGATAATTTCCTTCTATGGAGGTACACAATTGCTCACATCGCCGGTTTCATGTAAATCCCATCCACACCTCTGTCTGAAATGCTCAGATAATCCATGCGTTTACCTTATCTTCATACTTTTTTCATTTTATTAAAGCAATTACCCCCAAGGTGGAGGCCATTAGCTTACTAGTAATGGTCAGAGGTCCGAGTTACCTGGGCCTCCGCGCCTTTACTTGACAGGTGATGCCGCTCAAATAGGGGGTTATAACCATTAGCACCCTAGCATGTTTTTTCAGGTTATTGAAAGGTTTGATATTTGGGGGACGTGGCTTAGCGCCGAACCAGGATGGACACCTGACGAAAGAGCTCCCACTCCGAAATATGTTCATACATATGTTTCATAGGTACTTTTTTTTAATAAAATTATGCCCTAAATCTTACTGCTGGAACGCCTTTATATCCCTGGCGGTCCATGGGGTACTTTCCTCAAGGGTCGCGCTGTTATCAGAAGAGACACGTATGAGGTGGGATGGGCCAGCAATGCAGGGAAATGCTGTGACGCATTACCCGATGTTTCCTGTCAGCTGGTCGGGTACACGTTAGTGAGAGGACTCGCTAATGTAAAGGACGCGTATTTCCTATATGAAACAGGCACGCGACCATTTATATTCAATAAAGGAAGAACTGTACAATGAATTTAAAGATACAGGAAGCATTTAAATGCATGTATATGATATTTCATGAAGAAATAGCTAATATACATCTCATTAATACTACATTGTTGAAACAAAGCTAAATGTTTGCAGCAACTATGTGGAAATCAAAATATAACCTTCATTTTCACATTATAATGAAGCAAGAACTACATTCCTATAAAATTACATGTGGAAACCATAAAAGCTACCTTTTTAAAATAAGCAACTGTTTTCTTTCAAGCCTCATAATTAAGCCATGTGCTAGCTAACTCAACAAAGGCAACAATGTATCGCACTACAACTCCTTTTTAAAGGAAAAACATAAAATAAAGAGGGAAAGGAAAGAAAAGCACCTATGTTTTAAACTTGCAATACATTTTTCAGATTTTGGGTGGATATCTAACATAATAACTGGAGGGCTTCAAGAATTTTAAACTATGGTTCAAAGTCAAATCATTTTTCTATGACAATTCTTGGAGACCGTGAGAAACAAAGAAACACCATACTTAAGAAAGGGATACATCTACAAGCTAGGCCAACTTCACTATCCATAAACTGGGTACTTATTGTTCAAATATAGTGTAGAACTTTATACTTGTCACTCTCATAATGGCATCTAAGAAAATTCAAGTCAAAGAATCGCCAATGTCTACTCCTATCAAAAGACAGAAGAGCGAATCTCCAACGCCTAAAGAAGACTCATCGGATGATACAATGCAAGCCATACTTGCTGAAATTAAAGCCCTGAGGCCCTTCATGGAGGCAACTAACATGAAACTACAACAAATTGACGAAAAATGGTCTGTCTTTGAGACAAGAATCTCGGAAGTCGAACAAAGCATCTTGATCAATGCTGAAGACATTACATGAAGAGTTCAAGAACTTGAAACTACTGTTAAATCTCTACAGAAATATACTGAGAATCTTGAAAATCGCAATAGGAGGAACAACTTGCAAATTATTGGTCTACAGGAAGGCGTTGAAGGAAATGATCCAATCTCTTTCGTCAATACCCTTCTAGTGAAGCTTTTGGGTGTACCATCATCAATACAGCTGACTATTCAGAGGGCTCATCGAATTCGACCACCCAGGTCCACATTTTCAGCCAGTTCCTCCAATACTAATCCATCTAGGACAATGATTTTTGCAATATTGGATTATACCCACATGCTCACGATAATGGAGAAAGCTAAAATACTAAAACATATTACATGGAATGGTAACAGACTTTTCATCACTCAGGATGTGTCTAATGCCACAGCTGCCAGGAGAAAAGAGATCCTAGACTTCAGACCGGCTCTCAAACAACTTAATGCAAGATATGGTATAATACATCCGGCTATACTTAAAGTAACCCTCAATGGACACACATCTTAATTTCAAGTACCTCTCTCCTTAAGAAACTTAATTCAAAATCAGAAGAAAGAGGATATGGATACTTCTAGACCCTTCACCTAAAGTTCTACTACCCAGGTTGTCATATTACCATGGATCCCAGCCATGATCTAATTTTCCGGAGCGGGGCGCTGGGTTAGTCGTCTTCCCAGTGGTCCTTCCTCCCCCCCTTTATTTTACTCTTAGTACTCAGCAAGAACTGGAGTGGCCGTTTCCTGTTAGCCACTACCATTTTTCAAGTTCTCCTCTTATCAAGTTTGATGTTTTTCATGCTGTTTCTGTTAGTCCTCCCGATTCCCTTTCGCATCTCTCCTTATGTGTCCATACTGAGTGCTTATATGATATTCACCTATCTACAATTGATAACTCATATATTTTGGTTTATTACAATTCCTATGTTATCTTGCTCACCACATATTGTGTTTGGATATGTAAATTGTGTTCGTTTTATTAACAACCCCTTGAATTCAATGTAACAATGTGGAATGTTAAAGGGCTACATAACCCTGTAAAGAGACAGAAAGTCCTTTCTCACCTAAATAGAACCAAACCTTCCATTGCTTGTATTCAAGAGTCCCACCTTTCCAATGCAGAAGCTATCAAACTTAAGCGTCATTGGGTTGGTCAAGTCTTTTCAAGTGCAGCCAATGGAAAGAAGAATGGTGTCATAATTTTAATTAATAAAAGGTTCAAATGTCAAATACTAGCAAATGAATCAGATGATATAGGTAGATGGGTAATGATCAATCTCCTTTTAGATTCTACTGAATTTATTGTTCTTAATGTATATGGGCCTACCTCCTCAGACCCTTCTTTTTGGCTAAATCTCAAGAACCATGTCTTCCTCCCTAATCCTAAAAACTTGATCATATGCAGAGATTTTAATGAGATTGTAGATCCATATTTAGACAGGAAATCTAGTGTGTGTTACAAACCCACAGAATCCTATCCACAATTCACTAATTTCATATCCGAGTTAGGTCTTATAGATACATGGCGTATCACTCATCCTACAGAATCCAAATTCACTTTCTTCTCTAATCCCTACAAGACTCTATCTCGATTAAACTACATATTCATCTCCAAGCCTCTCACGAATTGTCTAGTTAATGCCAAGATGGATTGTATTGCAATCTCAGATCATTCTCCTGTCCATTTGCAATTATCCTCTCCACAAAAACCATGAACCCCCAGAAGATGGAGATTTAACTCAGCTCTGCTTAAAGATGAGGCATTTACTTTTTTTTTATCACACAACAACATAACTATTACTTCTCAGATAATCTAAGTCAAGAAACCTCAGTCTCAAATAACTGGGACTGCTGTAAAGCAGTCCTTAGGGGACATATTATTTCCTTCATGGCCAAAAAAAAGAAAGAGCTCAAATCACAATCTGAAAATATTCTGAAAGAGCTTGAAGCTTCTCAATCTCAATTTTCACGCACCAATTCACCCACAATTTTAAATGCTATCATAAAACTTAGATTTCAATATAATAAAATGGTCACCCAATATTCATGTGATAATTTTCTCAAATATAAAGCAAAGATCTATCAGCTTTCTAATAGATCAAGTAAGTCCCTGGCATCAGACTTAAAACTTAAAAAGGATAAAAACAGAATTGCAGTCGTGAAAGATAGTACAGGTGCAAGGAGATTTTCAGTGTGTTTTTGGGTGTAGTTTTGCTGGCCATTTTGGACGTGTCTGGTATGCGAGGGTGGAGAAGAGGAGGGGGTAGTTAGTTTGTTTCTGTTTGGCTCTGGGTGTGTGGTTGCTTTATTGTTGGTTCTTAGATACCAATTGTCCCACGTTTGCTTTGGTCCCAGAGTATGGTTTGTGGGGGTGCACATTTGTATGCTAGACTCTGTGAGTTGAATAGCCAGGTTTTCAGTCATTTTCTGAAAGTTAGGTGGTTCTTATTCCCTTCAGTACAGAGTCCCATAGTTTGGCTATCAAATAGGAGAATGCGGTTCATCCGAATTTCCTTGTCTCGTAGTGTTTTGTTTCTATTTGGATCTTGTTGCTCGATCTTAGGTTTCTTCCTGGTTGGTAGTGGTTGATTTTTACTTGGTAAAAGTCAGCTCCTTATTCATGTAGCGATTTGTTGGTAATGCACAGGGCTTTAAAGTTAACATCTTTATTTACAGGTAGCCAGCGTACACGTCTCAAGGCTGGTGTGATTTGGTCTCTTCTATTTAGGCTCAGGAGTAGTCTTGCTGCAGTATTTTGGATGCATTGTAGTTTTTCTGTGAGGCATTCTGGCATTTCAAGGTAGAGGCTGTTTGCTTAGTCTAGTCTCGATAGTACCAAGGCAATGATTGCGAGGGTTCTGTGTCGGATGTTGAGGTAGAGGTGTATCCCTATTATTAGTCGCAGGAGGTAGAAGCATGTTTTTGCTATTGCATTGACTTGTGGTTCTCAGTTGTCGATGAGGATTCCCAGTTTTTTTTTTATCACTGACAATGGGCCTCATTACATGGATGGCGCTAAGGGATTACCGGCACCGGTAAGGGCCCCGGTGCCGGTAATCCTTTAGCACCATACTACAAGGTCCCTCAGCGGGTCCCGTCCTTAACATGTGGCCAGACCACACGTTAAGGAAGGGACCCGCTGAGGGACTTCAGGGCAAATAACGGTACCGCTAATAGCGGTACCGTTATTTGCTCCTTCCCCATTCCCATTGAGCCCTATGGGGGCTCAAATGGGAATGGGGAAGGGCCTTGGTGAATGGGGAATTACCGCCCCGCCAACCTGGGAATGGGGCGGTAATTTCCCCATTCACCAAGGCGGAATCGGTAAAATACCGGCGGCAACCATGGCGCTAATAGCACCATGGTTACCGGCGTCCGTGTAATGAGGCCCAATGTCTCTGGTTGGGTTCCCATGCACAGTGGCCAGCATAGGTATATCTGCATTGCATCGTCTTCTGGAGGAGAAATTATTATTTCTGTTTAGTTTGATTTTTTGAGATTGTTGTTTGTCATCCAGGTGTATATGTCTGTGAGGCATTTGTTTAGGGGGTTGCTTGGGTCTTGAGAAAAGGTTATCTTGAAAATGAGTTGGGTATCATATGCGTATTTGTAGGTGGTCAGTTCATGGGGTTGGATGAGTTAGGGGGGACATGTAGCAGGAGCGGGGAGAGGCTTGAGCCTTGTGGTAAACTGTAGGTGATGTTTTTAATGTTAGATGTAAATGGCAGTGTATTCTTTCTGTTTGGTTGGTGCGGAAAGATTTCAGCCATTGTAGTGCAGAGTTTTGTGTGCCGCGTTCCTTCAGTCTCTGTATTAGTGTTGTGTGTCTGATTGTGTCTAAGGCGGCAGATATGTCTAGTAGTATGAGGGCCGATTGGGCGCTGTTGTCTGCATTTATTTTTAGGTCGTCCCATATGGACAGAAGTGCTGATTCAGTTCTTCTCATGGGTCTGAAGCCGACTTGGGAGTGGTTGAGTATTCGGTTGCTTTCTACATGATTGAGTTATACTTGCTAGATATGATTCTCAAGGATTCTCGCTGGGTAACGTTGATTCGATATAGGTGTGTAGTTGGTAGGGTCTTCTGCATTTCCTGTTTTGTTTGAAGGAGGGGCTTGATGTTTGCTGGTTTGAAAGTTTTAGGTACTATTCCCGTGTTTAGGGATATGTTCATTAGTAGTCAGAAGTATGAGGCTGGCGTTCTGTAGTTGAGGAGTTTCATCAAGATGCCTAATGGGCATGGGTCACTGGGGGACCCGGCAAGGTTCATTTCAGAGAGTGCTTGGTTGCAAAGACAGTAACTTGACCCAACCCCCTCCCCACCAATGGTTCTCTAGGTAGGGGACTATCTTCTGCTTGGTGGTTACACTCTCTGATTGCAACTCGAATTTGGAAGGGCCCCCAGTGTATGTGGAACTTTCCTTCTGTCACCCATAATCTCATCGGGCAACAAAATTTAGAACCTTTAGACTACCTCCTATCCAGGTCAGAGGGTTTCAATGGAGCACTTATTCGTAATGAATATTTGGACATAGACTGTCCAATGGCAAGCCTTGAATTGCAAACAGCAAGCGCCCACGCTGCTTGTGAATTGGTATTATTTTATTTATTGATTTATTTGTTTTTTTTAATGGGCTCACACAGCCCGGAGGCATCGAGGTGCTGTTACAGAATGTTTTGTTGTTGTTGTTGTCTTAGTTGCATATTTATAAAACGCTTAAATACCCAGAGGATTCTAAGCGCGCCCTGCGCATCGAACCTGTGTTGCTTTGTGTTGTCTTGCTTCTAAGGCCAGCTATCCTCCCAGGAGAGCATTACAGGCAATGATTTGTGGTCTGTAGTACCAAAGTACTTCTTGTGTGCAGCCACATACTTCATGCAATACTCCACTATAATGCTTTGCGGTCATTTACCTTACGCGTGTCAATTTCTTCTAGGACAGCTGGAAAATATTGCAGTTTGGTTTGAAGAATAGGTCAGATTATGCTAATGATGCTCAGAGGCAAGTAGGTGATTCGAATTGATATTCCATTTTTAATGAGGACCCTTGTAGAAAATTGGGTACAAACTAAATTGCATGCTAACAAATTGATAACAACGAATAATTATTACTGAGGCTGAATGCATTTGCTTACATGCAACCATTGTGAACTTTACGTGACACAAACTATATACTGGTATATTGATTAATATTTAAGGTAATGTGTTGTGAGCCCCCTTCATTTATAAGCAACACAGAATATGCCATGGAATATTTCTAGAAAATCTTAAAGGAAGGCAGCCATCTGCATGTTTCTATGACTGATGTACCACTGAATATGTGTATTAGACACAGTGATGTTAGGACTCCTGCAAACCTTTGTTTTGCAGGACCTTGGGAGGTTGAATTTGTCATGAACACCTAATACATTTTGTTGATGCAATCTTTTACATTTTGAATTGTTCAGAAATATTATGTTTTAAATACTTGCAAATAACAACTACAAATAATTAAAATGTGAAGCCTGGTGCCTTCCACATTAAGAAATAAGTAATGTATTTGGCAGTAGTGATATCAGCAAATCAGCAAAAAAGAATTGCTCTAAACCCACACCCTGTAACTCCACACCTCATACTAGCATTTCCACTCAAAAGGGAAATATAACATTACATTTAAAGCAATGCTATGCTCAAAGACAAACTGGTTTGAATAAGGGAATTTTGAGAAATAAATGCAAGTGCTGTACAGGAATGTTATTAAACGAGGGCTGCCAAAGAAAGTTTTTTTTATTATGTCTTAATTACGTTCTCTTGGCTAAATAATTGCAATTTGTTTTTTAAAAAAAACTTTTGTTTAACAATAATAAAAATATAGATAAATATAATGAGCAGTTATTAGGATTGTTTACTACGAATAGGACATGATTGCATGTACTGTAAAATTTTATGAAATATGACTGTAGATGTTGATTGAATGAATGATTATTAGTATGAATTTTGTATAATTTTATGAAAGATATGTTATAACAGTTGTAAAAGTTCTTTGGAACTATAAACAACTACAACAATTAAATAAATAAATAAATACTAAAAATATAATCACACAGATGAAACAGTGCAGCCACAAATAATGCAACGGTACCCAGTCTGAGCCGCACAGCAACCCCCATCACTCCAATGATTACATAGCATAACGAATGGAGCCTAGTATAGCTGATCACACTTACCTTTTTGTTTGCAGCCAGACATGAAAATCCCTGCATACAGAGAATCAGAACAGCTTGAACCCCATATGGCCACGTTGCAACCCTTTCCTGATATTGTGTTCCTCAAAACATCTGTACATCTAAAGGTTGCAGACCACTGATTAAGAATCATGCTCATTGTGTTGCTGTTCGTTGTTACCCCCTCTTTAAGGGCAGGTGGGCATTTGAAGGATGTGCACGACCCTGCTCTTGCTGCACCTTGATCCACAACTCCATAGTGACTCTACAGGGGGGAAACATTCCACAATGAAAACCATCCAGCCCAACCAGCAACACCGTGATCTCAGTGGGGGGCTTTGCCATCCCTCATCAGCTCAATGAGTCTGTTCAGTACCCCCATCCCAAACAATCCTACCATATGCTACAGTTGGGAGGCCAAGAAATAGATTTACCGGCATGAGACCCTCACTCCACTGCTTTTGTATTTTGGGCATCTTAAGCCTTGGTTACCATACTCAGGATTTTTGCAGTCCAGACAGTGCTGGTAACGAGTGCTGTGGAGCATTGCAGCATTTAATTGATTGATTGATATTTTATTGCTATCGCACTCGTACACAAGTGTTTCAGAGCGTGACAAGGCAGGGAAGAACAAAACAGCGATCCTACTAGACCCAGTGACATTGAGAACGTGCAAGTGCATGGGAGAGGGGGAGGGGAAAAGTTCATGGAGGGAAGGGGAAAGTGGAAAGTGCGAAGCAGAGGAGAAACAGATAAATAACAATAAATAAATGATAAAGGCAACAAACAGTGGTAATGCAGCCAGCAATTTGCAAGTGCTAGGTTTAAGGCAGCAAACAGGGGTAGGTCTGATAAGTGCAGGAAGAAAAAGGGGGGGTTGTATGGGTAAAGATACAGACCCCAGTGCAAGGGGTGCCCCGAGGCAGTGCGGGAGGGTGGCAGGGTGAGCAGGTACCTGGGCCCGAAGGGCACAGGGTGGCCAGGTGCACAGTGCCAAGAGAGAACAGATCAGCAGGGGGAGGGGGAGCGAAGGCAGAAGAAAAGAGGAAGGACTTGAGGTGCTTCCGGAACCGGAGATGGTTTTCCTCAAGTTTTAGAGTGGCACGGTTGCTATTCCAGAGGGAGGCCCCAGCCGAAGACAGAGATCTACCTCCAGCTCGTTTCTTTGAAAAACGACTGACCCTGAGGGACTTGGAGGTAGAGGAGCGAAGAGCTCGAGAGGGGAGGTAATTGCAGAGGGATAGCTGAAGGTATTTTGGACCCAGGCCCCAGAAAGCCTTGTGGACAATGCAGAGGGTTTTGAATGTAATCCTTGCATCCACTGGCTCTCCACCGGGAGCCAGTGGAGAGCCAGTGGAGAGATTTCAGAGCTGGAGAGATACGATCCCAGGGCTTGAGGCCAAGAACAAGTCTTGCAGTCCTGTTCTGGATTAGTTGCAGAGGGCGGAGAGTAGAGGCAGGTAGATTTAGAAAGAGGCTGTTACAATAGTCCAAGCTAGAGAGAACCAGAGCTTGGGATACCATGAGCTTCTGGGGGAAGGAGAGGAAAGGCAGAGTACCTCTGAACAGGTGTAGCCAGAAATGTGACTTTTTAGAGACCTCAGAGATGTGGGCGGAGAAGGAAAGGGCGGAGTCAAAGATGACCCTGAGGTTCTTGGCCTCGCAGGTGAGAAATGTTTAGAGAAATGTTGGTGTGGGAGTAATGAAATGTAGACGTAACAGAGACGATGTATAATGTATATCATGCTAATGATCTCCCTAATGCCTGCCAAGGGAATGAGAAGACACAGCCGTAACTCCACTTGTCTCTGTAAGGCTTCAAACACTGTCTCTGCAATAATACAGAGGGCGCCATGCAATCTTCTACACACTCTGATCTCAAGGTATGTTAAGAACTACCCAGCTATTTGGAGTGGCTATTCTAGCCTCTCTGTATGACCATTCCAATTGAGATCAAATATTTCATATTCCTGCCAATTTATTTGGAGACTTGAGACCTTGCCAAACTGATCAACAGTCTGCAGGGCATAACCAAAGACTTCCCTAGGTGCCCGTATAGAACAAGGCGACAGATGCCTTACAGGGAACATGTACACCCTTCCCAATCTTTTCATTAGGAAGGATAACCACCTAGGGTTCCATTGTGATTTCAAAATGTGTAGTGAACGTTCTGCATAGTACCATCACCCAGAGTAAAGTATTAAACAAGTCGGCCCTTAAATCTGGGAGAATGGTACAAAAGCCCCAATAGGTTGTCAAGAGAATGCCCAATACCAACCCTGTCCACTAAACGTCTCAGGTAGATCCAGGGTACCAAATTGAAAGCCTTCTGGTCACCCAAGCCACCATGTACTCCTCCTTAAGCGAGGACACTCCTTTGATATTCATAAACCATCTAACAGCTGACTTTCAGAGAACGAGGATAAACCCAGACTGATCTGGGTGAATCTCTCCACCCAACAGGAGTGGAAGCCTGTTGGCAACTACTTTAGGTTCGATCTTCTCATCAGAATTAATAAGTGAAAGGGTTGGATAAGATGGATAAAGCTTCAGCTTTAGTAGTACAATAATGTTGGCCCCTTGCATGCTATCTGGTAAGGTTGCCTTCTCCCAAGCTTATTCAAATAGTTACCACAGATTTGGGTCAAAAACTCAACTATAGGCCTTGCAGAATTCATCTTGCAGCCCATTCCGACACAACGCTCTGCTAGAGCTGAGGTCACAGAGAGCTGCCGCAATTTGCTCCACCAGGTATGTCGTTCCGTGCAGCACTAGCGTCTGTGCGGATCTGTGACATTTATATTCTGCAAAGATAAATATCCACCTCATCCGTTTTGATGGGAACTGCCTGGTTGTTTAACCTCTCATAGAAAGACAAGAACACCTCAGCTATACCACTCACAACCCTTCTAAACAGGCCATCAGCCAAACGCATCTCCAGCTCAACTCTGCTAAACTTTTCAGCCTGCAGCAGCTCACCCACAGACTTACCCATCCTCTCACACAAAGAGTAGTCCCTGCGATCACATGTTTTTTCCATGAATTGTATTTTTGTTTCTGCCATTGACACATATTAGTCTTTAAGAGCTCTTAGATAAGATGGGAGCATTATATTCATTGTGACAGAATATGCTTGCGTTTTATTGCTTGAACACTCTTCCAATTGGGCTTTCTCCCTCTGGAGGGCTTTCATAATACCTGCCTCAGGGGTGAGGCGTATCCCCCTTTTGCAGGCTTCAAACGCATGACAGGTCATCTCCATTGCTTTCTCCACATCCCATTTTTTTTCTCCATAAAATTATCAATCTCAGTGGATATTTTTTTCTCCTAACTGGTCTATCCGTGAGGGGGTCCACACAAGAGATTGCTATGCCATCACCACCATAAAATGGTCAGACATGGTCCTAGGGAGGGCATTGCATGCTTGGTTTCTGCTACATACATTTTGACTTGCTAACGTCAAGTCTGTGTGACGATGGATCACGTTGTATGGACCATGTCACAAAGCTGAATATGGATCAGTAAGACGAGGCATGGATTTAAATGAGGATTAACACGGTCTTTATTATTCCACAATATCGTATTCTGTGTCTTAAGGCACAGAATACGATGTCTTCTTCTCAAGGTGCAAAACAGGTAAACACACGTTTGGATAGATTCTCGTAAGGGTGAAAACGAGTAGATGATAACTTGCTCTCTTTAGAACCAAAGAGTATGTCTGGTTCTCCCATTTCAGCAATCCATAGAGGTCATTGGGCCTCGTTATGATACTGGCGGTAGCTGTTGACGGTATAATTTTTTTCTGGCGCCCACGAACAGGCTATTACGGGGTCATTTCTGCCTTGCCGGACCCGGTATTTGCCCATTCGCGGGCGCCGGAAAATATTCTTCCCCATTCCCTTTGTGCCCCACAGGGCTCAATGGGAATGGGGAAGCCGGATGCACTGGCACCATTTGTGAATGGTGCGGTGCATCCTACATGCTCTGCTCGCGGGTACTGGTACGCCCGCCAGGTCAGACCTGGTGGGCAAAAAGGCACCCGCGAGCAGAACTCGAAATTTGCCGGTCCGGTAGTAATGGCACCGGTAGTTTACCGGCGCCGTTACTACCGGACCGGAAAACTTATAATGAGGCCCATTGTATTTTCACTGTCTGAGGTGGTTGAACACTCCTAATCCCAAGCCATCCTGGTGTTGTCTTCTTCCTTACTGATTCCAGATGAAAGGGTACAATGGACAGCTCATGGCTACTATTCATATAGGGGTGACCACTGGATAGGAATGCTAAGATTGTCACAGGCAATATTGCCAGTTTCTGCCCTGTTTTTAGGTGATTGGCTGATGTGTCATAGAGAGAGACTTATGCTTCTAGTTCAGGGCTCCCTTACCAGTCTTCTAATCCTGGTGTTTGCTCTTATTTCCTTCCCTCATGATCTACTTCCTGGAGTATGCATCTCCTCATGTGCTCGTGCCTCTTCCTGCCCCCACTGGTCTGCCAGATGTATTCTGTATTGTTGAGTGCTTCCCCTTCTGTTCTGACTGTGCAGCCTTCTCCCATGAACTTCGCCTTCAATAGCTTCTGTGGTTTTTCTCTCTTTCTTAAGTTCCAGGTTCTTTCTCTCACCACCCTCACGTTCTTCCTGTCCCAAACCTCTAGTTTATGTCCCTCCTCACCTCTGTGGTATGTGTTTCACTGACCTTTGGAATATCTCCCTCTGTGACATCTTGGGTAACTCTCTTCTCAACCTCTGGGTTAACTCTCTCACAAAACCCTGGGGTATCTCTCTCCCGAAGCATGGGGTATCCCTCCCCTATCCTCGGGGGTATCTTTAACCCTACCCTCTCGGGTAATCTCTTCTAAACCTCTGAAGTACATCTCCTCTAACCTCTGGGGTATATCTTACTCACCCATCCTCTGAAATGTTGCCCTCCCCCTTCATGCTACCAATCTACCTTTACTACTCTCCTCCAACTCTTCTCCTTCTCTTCTCCTCTCCCAGTCACATCCTCTCCTCTCCAACCCCCCTCAACTCTCCCTGTTTTCTTCTCCAAACACTCAAACTGAATCTGTTACTTCCAAACTGCCACACTACCGGGCTGTTTGGGGCTCTTCTTATACTCTTCCACAACCACCCCCAACGCTGATGTTGGTCTTAGTATGGTACGTTGCAGGTGTACAGAGTCTGGATCCCGGATGTGTGATTGGTCTGAGCATCATCCTGGTTGGTGTCTTCTGCCACGTTTCTGTCTTCTGTTACACGTGTTTCGATGACTTGCTCATCTTTTTACAAATCCAAAGTTTTGGTAGCAAAATTGAGGGAAAACCACCTTACCTAATGTGACTGGGTCGCGCTAATATTCTTTCTTTCGGATCATTTCATGGGTTAAATCCCAGGTTCATCTACAGAATTAATGGAAGTAGTTACACTACTACCATTAATGGGATTTAACCCATGAAATGATCCGAAAGACATAAAGAATATTAGCGCGACACAGTCACATTGGGTAAGGTGGTTTTCCCTCAATTTTGATACCAAAACTTTGGAAACAAAATGTGCGTTCATGATAATTATTTGTGTATGGAAAGAAAAACAACAGGATCTAACTGTGTGTTATTATTTTTGTCTTTCACTTTATTATTTTCATTATCTCTCTTGAAATTGTTTTTCTTCAACCCAAAACACTCTTACCCTTTACCCCTCCCTCGAAAACTGTCCATTTTCACTCATTTACACAAATGTGTTCATTGGATTGTTCTTACACGTTGTATCAATGGTTCTCATGCAATGTAAAATGGGAATATCATATTGTATGATTGTGACTTGTAACAGTATATACATATATAATAATTTTTTCTTAAATGGATTACTAACAGCCCTGATTTGAAAAAGATGAGCAAGTCATCGAAACACGTGTAATCACTTAGGGCACCAGACTTTTCTAAATCTGAAAGAATTAAAACCACAAGGAGTGGAGTTTTGAACACCAAAAAGAGAGTCATTGGCCCTCATTACGACCCTGGCGGAAAGTGACTGACCGGAGCGCCACAGCGTAAATAGCGTTTCCGCCATTGCACGAAGGAGCAAAGTGCGGCCCATTCCGACCCATCGGGCACGAGCACCACGCCACGGCGGAAGTGCAAAGTCCGCGATGGCGGAAATGACCCCAAAACGGCCCACACCGCCGCCGTACGGCGCCCTAGGTGCTATACCGCCACCCCTCTTAGCGGTCACCGCAGTGTGCGCCTACCGGAAAGTACGGTGACCGGAAATATACGGAAACGGAAGTAAAAACATGGGCCCGGAACGGGAAACATCCCGCCGTACACCTATAAAACCACTAAAACCACACAACCACTAAAATCACTACCCTGAAACACACCCCAACCCGTCACCCACCCTAGCGAAACCAAGAAAAATGGGAAAAGTAGCGAAGAAAGCGTGCGACCGCAAGCGGCAGGTCCACTTCTCCCGTGAGGAACTCACCGTGCTAACAGAGACCCTCCAGGAGAATGCTGCCGTCGTCTTCTCCACGCAAATGACCAGAACGGCACTTGCAAACAAGAAGACCATATGGGCTCTGGTGGCACAGCGGGTAAGTGCGGTGGGGACCGCACCCCGCACCCCACAGCAATGCCGCAAGCGATGGGACGACCTGCGGATACGCGTCCGCAGCATACTCTCTGCCAACCGCAACATTGCCACAGCCTCCGGGGGAGGTCCTGAATCACCCATCAAGTTGACCCCCTGGGAAGAAATCTGTGCCTCCACCATCGGAATGGAGAGCATAGAGGGAGTCGGAGGGATGGAGAAAGGAGTGCAGACATCCGAAGATACAGGTAGGTGGGCCAGATAAAACAATGCCAAATCCACACAGTCCATCCATGTGAAGTACCATGCGTCCACATAGTGCAACAGAAACACATGTCCAGGAGAACGTCCACACACATCGGCCTGATAGCGCACGTTAAAACCCACAATAAATACATAAATAATTAAAAACCCCTAATACACGCACTACACGTGCAGCAGGCACACCCTAACTGCAGGCTGCCAAACAACTGCACCCTCACTCCACACACAAATTAAAGCACCTCCAAGGCCCCGACCCAAATCACCCTCAGGTACCACCCCAAAGCATGTGATACAATGCCATTCCAATTCCCACAGACCCATCAATAACCCTCGCCCTCCTTTAATCCACCACAGGGTCCGATCCAAACGACGAGCTACAGGACACCCCTACCAGCACACCTGCAAAGAGGACCAAGACCAACGGCCAGAGACCCTCCACCTCAGCTGCACGCATCAAGACACGGCAGCAGCACAAATCAGGTGGCAGCACAGAGGAGGGAACATCAACAGGCACCCCAGCAGCCAGCATGCCCACAACACCACCACCACAGGTCCCCCCAATGGATGCCACAGAAGGCACTGCCTCTGGTGGCAGCAGCACCATAGGTGACACCCCATTGATGGCAGCATGCTCCGACACAGAAAACGGGGATGTCGAAGTCAGATCCATCCATGACCTGTCCCAATCCCCCTGTCTGTCCCATCCCGTACAACATGAGGATACCATGCAGGGGCACCCACAAGACGACGACTGGCCATCCCCCACAAGCCCTGTGGCAAGGCAACATGAGGACAACAGCCCCTCTGTGACACCCCCGCAAATGGCCATGGCCCAGCAGAGGCAACAGTCCCTCGACCAGTTAATCGTACAACAGCAGCAACTGGCCACACTCCTCAAGGACCATGCCGATGAATGTGGGGGCACTAAGGCAGACATAGAAACATCAACTGAGACACTTAGGGCAGAAATGGAGAGAGGTACAGAGACGCTAAGGGCACAAATGGAGAGTAGCACCGAGAGCCTGAGAGTCCAAATGGAGAGTAGCACCGAGAGCCTGAGAGTCCAAATGGAGAGTAGCACCGAGAGCCTGAGAGTCCAAATGGAGAGAAGCACCGAGAGCCTGAGGGGGGAACTGCATGCGACGTCCAAAGACGTATGTGCCGAACTTGCCGCAGTGCGCCGTGTGCTCACTGAGCTCTCGCAAACCCTTAGGGACATGCATGGACGTGAGCAGGCAGACACATCATCCGTTGCAAGTTCCGTCCAGGGCAGCCCCCAACGTAGATCTGGAAGGAACCTGCGCTCCACAGGCAGGGGTGCCCCTGATACCCGCAGAGGGGGCTTGCAATAGCGACAGCCCACTGACAATGAGCATCTTTGGACACTGGTGTTCGGGGGGGAGGTAGGAGGGTGGAGGGGGTGTGTTGGGCTCACTTGGGTGGCGGGTCGATAGGGTGTTCAACATGACATCACATATGCCATAAAAAGTGCACGATCAACCAATGAGATGTGTGGACATTGATCTTTGTGTACTAGGCCATCATAGGCGTACAGTCCATATTGTGCATGTCCCAGACACACGCAGTGCCACGAGTCCCGTGTCCATGTATCAGCCACCAGGCGTGAGTACTAGAAGCATGCATCAATGAGATGCTGACGAATGTCACGGGCCTCCGGTGCCTCGCAGACTCCATGAGGTGCAGCCACATTCCCACCCCCATCATGACCATCATCAGGTGCTTGCAGTTCTGCGTCAGGGGGCATGGGCACATTTCTACGTACGCACATGTTGTGGAGCATGACACATGCCATGACCATCTTTGCAACCTTCTCATGGCGGTACAGGAGTGCCCCGCCAGACCTGCTGAGGCAGCGGAAACGAGTCTTCAGTAGGCCGAATGCCTGTTCAATGACTACACGGGTACGTGAGTGGGCATGGTTGTAGTCCTCCTCATGCTGGTCCCGTGGGTTCCGGACTGGTGTGAGGAGCCATCTCTTCAGTGGATATCCAGCATCACCTGTATGTGGACGAGAAACGTATGATGTGGAATGCCATTGATACGTACGCACACCCCCCCCCCTTCCCGCCAGGTCATTGCCAAATCACATACCCCACATAATCGTGCATGTAATGAGACTCACCGAGTAGCCAGGATCTGTTCCCTGCGTGTCGCTCCATGTAGCGTGGTATTGTGGAGTTCCTCAAGACCATAGAATCATGGGTTGATCCAGGGAATCGGGCACAACAATGTGTAATGATCCTGTTGGAGTCACACACCATTTGTACATTCAGGGAATGAAATTGTTTTCGGTTGCGGTACTGGGCCTCCATGGCATGTGGGACGACCAATTCCACATGGGTGCAGTCGATGGCACCAATGCAACCCGGTATGCCGGCAAGTGCATGGAATCCCACTTTTGTGTTGGTAATTTCCTGCTCCGAGCGTGGTAGAGAGATGTAGTCGTCTGCGTGCTGCAGGAGGGCATCGAGCACTTGGAATAGTGTCCGTGAGAACAGTGGCTGAGAAATGCCATGCAACTGTCCGACTGTGTGCTGGTAGGTGCCTGTGGCCAGGAAGTGGAGTACAGACACCACCTTCAGTAGGGGTGGGATGGCGGTTGGGCTATCTATCATGCTGACAAGGTCAGCCTGTGTCATGTCCACAATGGCGGCCATGGTGTCCCGGTCCAGACGGTAGAGGGTGTGGATCTGCTCATCAGTGAGGTTGAACGGATGTGCTCGGAGGCGTGGGATTGCGGGCTGCCTGCGTGGTGGTAGTGGCTGTGCTGGTGGGCCTTGCTGGCCCTGCCTTGGCCTCCTCCTCCTCCTGCGTCTCCTCCGTGCGGCTGGTTGTAGTTGGTGTTCGTCTTCTTCTTGGAGTTGGAGCACTTGCAGTGCTATCAGGTCCCCCAGGGCCAACATCGCGAGTCCTGCCGGTAGCATTTCGGTGTGGTTGTGGGAGGAGACTGGCTGTGCAATTTATGTGTTTTCAGGCTGTATGGCCTCCACCTGTGGTGATTAATTCCACCTGTGCAAACTGCTCTCCCCTTTGGCCGAGCACGTCCCGCGCACAACGCTGCAATTCGGGGAATGGCATCTTGCTATTGCAATCATGTATTTGTACCCGATGGCCGTGTAAGATTGGTTGATATGTTCATTCTGCTGTGGTCCCATTGTTTCACATACTATCTGTGCAGTCGCGAACAGACTTGTGAAGGGTCAGTGGAACGTAGTACTCGAGTAACGGTGGGCCCTCATGCATCACTGTACCGAGTTGCAACGACGGGCGGGGCGTCCCATTTGTGGGTGAAGGCAGTTGCCATTTTCACACACAGCCGCACTCGATGGAATAATTAGTGATTTCAAACGGCCACAGATGCCTTTTCGACGTGATGTTGCAAATGAGGAATTCGAAGGGCGGCGCTTTCGGTTTCCAGCTAGCGGCGAGGAGATGCCCACAGGTCTGACTGCAAATATAACGTTCTATTGTTCAATGTCCTTGAGACAGGGCCCATGGCGAGGAAGCAATGATTGATATGAATAGTTTGGGATGCGCAATAGCTACGTGGGCGATGAGGCCGGCCGTTCCCAATTACATGTTACTTCACAACACTGGAATTACGGGCTGGGGCACTGTGGATTTTGCAGGCTGCATAACGCACAGACTCAATGGATGTTTCTTATGTTATGTGAGTAATTATTCAGGCGTTTTGATCCCGGGATGAGGGAATGATGAATGGATGCATGGGCAGGTGATTCGATACAGAGTTTGCCATGTACAGGGCTTCTTGGGATCTATCCGCCTCCCCTGCGCTATGTGATGCAGGGCTGCCATAGTGGGACCATCGTCTATCTGGCCTTGTTGAGCCCTCCCTGTCTCGACGCGCCCTCAGACACTTGTGTCCATGCACGTTAACATTCCCATCTGATGGATTCTGTTTTGACAGACGCATGCACAGGTACACTCGTTTGTGATGGTGTTTGCACCTCGATATAGATGGTTATGAGTCGCAAGTGGTTTTGGGGTGGTGATGATCCTTTGGAGTGGGCTAGCATGCATATGGCTGGGGACTTCGTGTGATCATTGAAGTGAGTTGTTGGAATGTAGTTCTGATGGCCATTCTGTTCTTTTTCTTTTCTTTTGGTTGACAGGTATCTCCTCCCCTTTTGCCACTGCCATCTGTATGCCACTCCTGCAGATGGGTTTTACTCCCGACACCTGCTGCTTCGTGTTAATCAGTGGAGCAGCATTACGATCTTATGGGACGATCGCCAATGGCCCACATGCCCTTACGCAGTACTGGTGGCTCGGAGCAACATTTCGGCCTTTCAGCTGGACTAGTGCCTCCCCATTGGGACGGCCCTGCGGTTCTGTGCGCTTCCATGTTGCCTTTTCGTACGTGAATGTGGCTCTGTGTACCATGGGGGAACAGGGCGACACACAAGTAGTGGCTGGTCATTTCTTGCGGATGCAGCCCACAATGGTGATTAGTGTTTTGGAGTTCATGGCCTGATGGCTGTATGGGCTTGGTGACTTTGATGTGCATTAAATTTCTATTCTGATTTGGCCCGTGTAGCGTTTTTCTTTGCAAGTGATGTGGCATATGCCTATTTGGGGGGCGATGTATTGTGAGGAGATCTGCATTGGGTTCCAGCTTCGGAGTTTAGTTGCGTGGTACTGTACTGGGCGCGTTTGCCTACTAGGCCCGTGAGGTCAGGGATGGGGGCTGCCAATATGACAGTTTGAATGTTGTCATGCTCAGGGGCGGGGGATTGGGTTTTGTGTAACAGATGCCGGTCAGCCAAGTGGACTGGTGGAATGATGTGAATCTCGGAATATTGCTGGTCACAGGTGCCTGTGTTTGCGTGCGTTTCTTGGTGGGGGACTGTGGTCATGTCCATTGGGATGGCTTCTGTATTCGTGCCATCTGTGCCCTGCAGCTCCCATTGGCCCCTCTTGTGTTTCTTTTCTTCGTTGCCATGCATGGGTGACTTGTACATTTCAATGGTTGCATTGTGACTTCATTGCACCTACGGGGAGTTGTACTTTGTGGGCAGGGAGCGGTGTACAGGCACTCAGTGGGGCCGTTTACGGTTGATTCGCGATGCCGTACTTCTCACCATGGCGGAATGGTACATTACGCCATGCCTGATGGCGTTAGGTACATGTCCGCTAGGGTCGGAATTGGCGTACCCTTGCGCCATGGTGGTGTTTGCGGTTTCGCATGGCGCGCGCGCGTGCTTGGTGCAGTTAGCGTTGGCGTTCACTACGGTGTCGCTAATGGCTTCGTACTTTGCGGTGACGGGTCATAGTCGCACCGAGCGCTATTCGATGGCGGTATTGCATTTCCGCCATCGTTTTCCGATTTCCGCCAGGGTCGTAATGAGGGCCATTGTCATCCTTTTTGGTAAAATGTGGGCGCTTGGGAATAAGTCAATGTAACAACAGAAAACTGGGTTTAAAAGTTGCATGTACTTTCTCACCACCAGGGTTACCTTTGGGGGAGGGTGTACCACTATTTTTGACCTGTAAATCCAGGATAAAACCCCACGTTAATTTCTCCTGCAATTACCACTGAGTACCCTTGCGAATCCTGACACAGGCAAAATAGTTTATCATAAAACTCAGGTGCATATATGTTTAGGCCATATATGTCAATCATAATAATGTGTCCCCCCTCCAAAATCCACTTAGCCATTATAGATCTACCATAACCACCCTCAACCACATATTATGCCACAAATTAGAGGGATGTTAGCACCAACAGAATAACCATCTGAGCACCACAACTAAAATAGTCTGCATAGCTTTCCATTCACTATTGCACCACAAACCTGCATTATTTCATTTTACTGAGATGCGTTTCGGCAAAAGAATGTTTATTATAGGCCAAAATGTTAGATTGTTTTACTTTATTGTTTAGGCCCCTGGCATTCCATGTTAGCAAACCTCTCATCGTATTGTCGGATTAATGAGCCATAGCCACATACATGTGTTGTGTGGGTGAAAAGAGCATCTGAGCAGTTTCCAGCAGCCTTGACAGCAATACAACCCATCGTGCCTCCATTTCATCAGGAGTAGAGATGTACTTTTCCATCCTGCAATATCCTTCTCTCCTGGTGCCCCACTTCCTGCCCACACCCCTGCTTCCTTTTTTCCCCAAAATTGTTCCACCTAGGATTACACTAAGTGGCTCATTACAACTTGTCTGGTCTGCGGTAAAAGGGTTGGTAACAAAATTACCACCACTTTTACCACACTAGCACATTAGGGGAGATAATTCCACAGGCAGAGCAGTTGCCAGCAGCCTTGACAGCAATACAACCCATCGTGCCTCCATTTCATCAGGAGTAGAGATGTACTTTTCCATCCTGCAATATCCTTCTCTCCTGGTACCCCACTTCCTGCCCACACCCCTGCTTCCTTTGTTCCCCAAAATTGTTCCACCTAGGATTACACTAAGTGGCTCATTACGACTTGTCTGGTCTGCGGTAAAAGGGTTGGTAACAAAATTACCACCACTTTTACCACACTAGCACATTAGGGGAGATAATTCCACCAGCAGAGTTAACGCCAGCAGAATTACCGCCAACATCTGTCGGGATTAGCATCAGAGCTAATTCCACCAGCAAAATTACTGCCAGGATGCAAAATGGTATTTCCCCCACATTATAAGTTGAAATACTGCCAAAATACAGCCAAAAATTGGCGGGAATTCTGCTAAAAACACAGTGCCGTTTCCTCCACTTTTTATGTGGAGGTAAATTGATACAGGTGATGTAAATCTAGTCACAGGTGCAGCCAAACTAGAGAACATAAGGCCTACACCTGACCCAAACACATGTTCCAACACAATGCTGCCACCAGCAGTCACTAACTGGGACATGCAGCTCCTCCTGCTCCACATTGAGCTGCAGAGAAGGTACAGCAGTACAGGATAAATGGTGCAGAGAAGAGGAGGCGTGATGCAAGGTGAGCGGCCATTCCCCCGATCAGGCCCTCACCCTGGGCACTGACTGATGCCTAGTTCAATAACCTGTACCGGCTGAACAGAGAGACCATTGTAGATGTGCTGTGCATGATCCATGCCCACATTCAGAGCAGGATCAATATCAGCACTGCCCTACCTCCGCTGCAAAGCTTGTATCGGTGCTACTTTGTCTTGCCAGTGACACCTTCCAGCAGACTGTGAGCATGCTGCATGGAATATCCCATCCCACTTTATCAGCTGTGCTTCAGGAGGTACTGGAGGCATTCCTGTGCCATCCTGGCACATCTCTCTGCCCAACAACCTGGCACAGATAAATGCCACAGAAGCACGTTTCTATGCAGCAGTCCACATGCTAAATGTAATTGCTGTGCTGGACTACCCCGATGTGGCATTGGTCACACCCCACACACCCAGGCATCCAAAGAGGCAAACTGCAACAGGAAGCAGTTGCACTCTATTAATGTGCAGGTTATGTGCAAAGGTGACTTGACAATAACACAACGCTGCACAAATGAGGTGATGGCCGGAAAGTCTGGTATGAATCCTAACCTATGCCGTTGTTCTGGGCAATCCTCCAGACCAATGTTTTTCAGCCTGCCAAGCCATGACAGAAGGGGTAAAACCATATGCAAATCAGGGTTGGTGCCACTCCAAAAGGAGCAGTCCAGCCCGAACTGCATCCCTAGACATGTTTTGGCCTCATTGGTCATAATCAGTGAGGAGTAGCGTGGGTCTCTAGGACCACCAGGCTTGGGACCTACATGTGGGCATGCTCGTCCCACTCTGGGTGACTTATCCAACACAAAAGAGGCGATGATTGGAAGGTTTGGAATTAATCCTCACCAGTGGCATTGCTCTGGGCAACCATACAGAGCATCGTTCTTCAGCCTGCCAAGCCATTATAGAAGGGGAAAGACCATATGTAACACAATGCTGCACATTCTTTCCTGGATACACCTATAAGGAAGTCCAACACCTCTCATTCATTAGGTTAGTCCTTTATTTGGCATGTAGGAAGACATCTGCAGTATGACCTCTCTCACTGAGCTCTGCTTCTAACTGTTTGAACCTTCCAGTTCTAATCCTCATCTCTACATTCCTTTTCTTCAATCTATAACACATCTCCTTCCCTCAGCAACTTCTGAACATAAACCTGTACATATTCATGAAAGTAGTGTGTGTGGCCATGATTGGATGTGTGGCATCGCAACACGAACAACCTCATTAAAGCTTTAGAAGCATCAAATAAATGATTAGTATACTGAGGTTACTATGCAGAGACAAAGTGAAATAAAATGTATTTCAATTTAACCACTCGCTCCTTATTCCAGACTTCACTTCCTGCCACTCTCAAAGCACAACCAAGATCTCTCTCAACTATCTTTTACAGGAGTATCTAGACTCACACTTCCTCACGTTCCCTTGTAACTTAATCTTTATTCCATCACCTTGACGCAACCTTTCATTGTTGCATCGTACTGTGGCATCATATCTCAACTTGGACAGTTCTCGCTTCATATTGATGCAATCTCATATATTTTCCACATGCAACAACGTCATTCTGGATAAACTTAACCACCCAGGTTCAACCATGTATTAGGCTTTTGACCGCGTAAGACCTCAAAAGGGGAAACACCAGCCGTAAAAATAAAAAATAAAAACCGTTTGAACTATTAGGGTCTCGTACCAGACAATTAACCCTAGTATTTGATCACACAATAAGACAACAGGTCAGCTCTTCAATTTGCTTGCTCTTTAAAGTTACCGGTAGTGTAGCTCTAACCTAACTTGCCCTCCAGCAGTTCTAACTACTTCCTAGTGAGGTGGCTATGCCTAGGTAGCGTTGATGAGCCATTTATATAGGGTTAGGGGATAGATAAAGGACTTGCCCTATTGCTATCCTATCACAATCACTACTAACAATGTCTCTAAAAATGCACACTTTTCAAAGTTTAGATCGTGTGTCACTTGCCTTGCAAATGAAATCTTGTTACTTTATTCTCTTTCTTTGCTTGGCATCTAAAACCAAAACAAACATATAAAGGATATATTAAAACATTTGTATCTGGAAAAGCTCTCATAGGTTGGTGAAACGTACTCAATCACTTAACCAAACCAACATTACCAACGGTAATGAACTTTAATTCTTATATCGTGTTTGAGAAGAGTGTGATGCTCCTCTAAAAAAGAACTTTAGACCAACCCAGTGGTCTATTGCTTCTTCAACCAATAACTTTCTAACTAGAACCACTTGGACGTGGTCTTCTACTAATATTAACAATGATGTACACCATCTCTTGAACAACTATATAACAGTGCCCACAATGTGTAATAGCACCCTGCCTGCATACATGGAGAGCCACAGAGGGCAATAGACATGGACGTTGGCTGAGTACAAGTGCCCACTCACAATACAATCTCGCAGCGAAGTAGAATGCTTTGTGAAGGGGAGGGCGAACATTGCTTCTACTGAGCAACGCATGCCCTGTCGAGGTCCCGTACATGCTGCATCTGCCCTTTCACAATGCATATGACATCCACCAACTTACAGCAATAGGCACAGAAGGACTATGCAGTAGCATGTCAGCAATGCATATTGTCCAAACAAGTAACTGATACACACACAGATGGTTACAGGAAGCACTATGCGTTTGACACACATACCTGCACAGACAGTGCAACAGTTCAACCTACTCAATGACAATGCAATATTTCTAGACAGTGATGGCATGCACACTGCAAGCCATGTATTTGAATCTATAGCAGCAGGAACACAGAAACCACAAACATTCACAAGAACAATCAATCACACAGTAGGGCACATGATTGAGAGAACAGCACAGGCCTAAAACAGCCAACATGCAGTTATGAATTCCTATCATAGGCCATGTCTGGCACAACTGGTGTGTGTGAGCTGTGTACAAAATGTATCTCAACGTGACAATGCACTTGTACCCAAGCAGTAAATCACACTTTATTTTATTATTGGGAATGAAAACCATGTTGTATAAATGCACCATAACTGCATTAAGAGACTGTCAATCAACAAGACATGTAACATGCCATACATCAGCAAAGCACTTTGACTGATATCTTTGCCCCATGCTCTTGCAGGCGACTCTGGTTACATCGAGCTCCCGTGCCTGTTGACACTTGTGCATAACCCACATACGGCACAGGAGGTGGCCTACAATGATGCACACGTCAGGACCAGGCTCTGAATTGAGCAGACCTTTGGCCTGCTGAAGGCACGTTTCCAGTGCCTGACTTTACTGGAGGGGCCCAGATATTTGTTGGTTGTGCCATGCGACACAACGTCTGCCTCAGGTGAAATGTTCCCGGGCCCCTTGGGCATGCATCCCTCAGCAGACTATGATGCACTGTCTGCAGATGCAGTGCTGCCTCGAGAACTCCTTGAACACTATTTCTAGACACATTACTTTTCACATGCATCCCAAGTTTGTATACATACACATTTTGAATATCACCTTTGCACAAAAAATCACTGTCCTTGCATTTCTTCACGTTAACTTGTATTTTATTGACAACAGTGGTGAGCATCCATTCTCAACACCCCTTTGCAAACATCTCCCCATCCCAACACCCTTTTACACCCACCACCCTATCCTCAATACCCCCTCCCACTCACCTCCCTTGTGCCCAGTGAAATAGTGTCATGCAAATACAAGTAGTTTTTGTGGTCCCTTGCCCTTGCCAGCTTGCCCGGGCAGTGTGCGGGCCACATTGCGCAAGGAGTGGCACAGTCGGCTCCTAGGCAATGACCCCTCTGTGAGGGTGACAGAGGTGCAAGTCTCAGAATCCTGGTCCCAGATATTTTGCAGTATGAGGAGCTTGCTGACATGCATAGATTCGACAAAGCCGACATGCCCTCTGTGTTCTCCTTTAGCCTCTGGCCCACAGTTCTGAGTGCAGCAGTCGCCATGGACAACTGCCAGCACTGGCAGTCCAATGACCTTGCTATTCTCCCTGAGGATCCCTGCACACTCTCCAGTATGGGCTGCAGGTGCTGCACCTGGTTTTCAGTGGTGACCTGGTGGCTCTACATGGTGTCCAGCCTCCCCCAGATTGCATCTTGTGAATGCAGATGTACAGCCTGTGCACTATGGCGAGGGCCAGGGCTGAAGCAGGGGGACCTCAAGCCAGTGTCATCTCTGTGAAGTGTGCCATTGCCATGACTCCCTGTATCTAGTTCACCCTGGCGATGGGAATTGATGGTTTGCCTCAGGTAATGAGGGGGCGTAAGGGGGCAGATGGGTGAGTGCAGGTGATGTGCCATGTTTGTTACTGGCTGGATGTTGATCCTCAGGGATCACCACAGGTGCCGTCTGTAGTGTGGCGGTTGCAGCTACTGAGGATGAACAACCTACAGCAGCTTGTGGACTAGCTCCATCAGGTGCCTAGACAGCTGTGCCATGTGCAGTGCTGGTGGATGTGCCACTGGATGTCTCAACACTTGGAACGGCTCACATGGTGCTGCTGTGCTGTGGCGCCCCGATCCTGTTCTTTCTCTTGCTTTTCCCATGGCTGACCTGTGCAAATTCCCATGGCTGACCTGTGCAGGGGTGGAGGTTGGTGCACTGCCATTGGAAGTGTTCTGGGAATTGGAGGGCCTGACCTAATCTACCTGATTCAACTGTGAACCTGGTGGGTGGATACTGACAAGCTGTCATTCATTATGCATACTAGTAATTCCGACCCTGTCTGTGCTGACTGCAGAATGCAAGAAGTGGTCCCAGGCTCATGCCCACTCTGCCTGGTGTACCCTCCATGCCACGTTCCACCACCTCTGGTAAATATCAGCATGGCCAATAAGGAGCCACAGCTCCCTTGTCTCCATGCTGCACTGCGTCACCTTCTATCTGTGCTTTCAACAACACAAGGTGGACCTTGACCCTGTCCCCAACCCTACTCCCTTCTTATCCACTGTATGTATACCAGCGCAGCAGCTCACTACTACCACACCTGCACCAAGACTAGCATGTGACACCCCCCAACCATAGACCTCAAAGAATGCTATGAGTCCTGTGCCCTGCTGCACATTGTCAAGGGAGCACGCGTTTCTCACTCAATGATAAAAGTGCTAAATCCACTACCAATGTCAGCAGCAACAAACATGATCCCCCAAATTCCAGTGACTATGCCTCCCTACAATCACCCCCACACTGTGGCTCAGGCCAGGGCATGCCTGTCACTCACACAGGCCCACAAAGGTCCCACCAGCCAGAGGCACCCTCCACCATCTATGAAGGCATCATGAACCAAGACACAGACAACAGATTCAAAGTTCAAAACAAAGTGTTGTATGACATAACATGACATGATAGGTTATTTAGAATGCGCTTAATACCCAGAGGTTTCTAAGCGGTGACCCGGGGATGGATCCTGTGTTGGTCCGTGTTGTCTTGCTTCCAAGGCGAGCATGTTGCCACTGAGCTATCCTCCTGAGTATTAACTCAAATGTCAGGATGGTTGAATGCCTAAATTGCCCTATGCTAAGGTGGGATTTCCCTTCCTGAATGAAACTAAGGAAAGTCTGAGTCAGTAAGTTCAACTTAAAAGTCTGTCTGTGTCCAAAACCTGTCATTGCCCTCACAACTAAAGTTAGACAATGTACAGGGATGGTGACAATTAAATAAATGGTGATCAACACAAAGTTCTGAGCTTCTTCCAGCTCCTAGCTTCCTTTTCAGCTCCCCTTGCCCAGGTTCACGAAAGTTCCACACAAGTCTCGAGATTACCTCTCTCAAGTTCAACACAGTTACACATGTTCTTGGGTTCCCCTCCCCAATTTCAAGGCACCACAGTTCCTCAAACCCTTGGGATTCCCTCGCCCAAGTTCAAGGCAACACAGTTCCAAAGAAAATGGTCTCGAGGCTTTCGTCCTCAAGACAGCATTGCAGTTCATCAAGTCCCAGGGTTCTCTTCCCTAAGACTTCAATTTGCCAATTTATGCTTGGTTTCAATGTTAAACACAATTACAGATTAACTTGACACTCATTCTGGATGGAATTAGTAGTTCACTAAAATTATCCTTCTTGGTTTCATCAAAACATTTCTTTGGTTTGCACAATTGAGGTCTCTCCGGTCTAGGTACAGTTGTTAGACCACACGGTCCACCCATCACAGGTTGTGCAACCAGGTACCCTAGGCTCTTCAGCCTACACATGTTCTTCTGTATCTGCCCCTGTGTACAGATTCAGACTCACTTAGCTTCTCCTTGACGGCCTCCTGGCGTTCAATGAAGGTTCTAACTTACTTGGCTTCCCCTGGTTAGCCTCTTGGCTTTGCCACAATGTGTCACATATTCTGTTGGCAGTCTTTGTCCTTACCATACTGCGTTCATGCACAAAGTTCACTTGTTGGTTGTTTTATTTCTTCCCCACCTTTTTGTCATGCTCTTTTGCAAACTTTCACAATTGCTTTCTCCTTTCAGATTTTTCTTTCAACTGGGTAGTTTCCCGTTCAACTGTTATCGGCTCGTAGCTTTGTCCATAAGTTTCCATTCAGTTCAACATTCAATATTCATTACTATTTACTTTGCCACTTCATTTCCTTTTCAACCCGTGGCTCCTGTGGCTTTGTGTTAGCTTTATCTGTACATGTGTTTCTGCTCATTCGGCATTTTTGTCGCTTACACCAAGCTCTCGCGGAGCGCCCCGGTCTCGAGTGTCGTTCCCTCTCACTCACCTGTCTCCAGCAGTCCTTTCGGGTAGTTGCGATGGCCCACTCCTGCTCCGCCTGCTAGCTTGCCAATGACTGTGAGCTCCACTCGCACTTCTGGTGCCTCTCTGAGTTTGCCCACAGCTCTGCTTCTCTTCTGCTGATGCTGGTGGTGATCGTGCTGCTTTTCCTTTGCCCACAGCTCCAACTGTTGCATATGAGGGACACAGGTATCCGGGAACATCTGCCAGCATCCTGGCATTCCTTCAGGAACCAGCACGGCTGCCTACTCGCAAACAGGATCCCCTGCTGGTCTCTCCCACACAGGCCTCCCTGTTTGTCCCCTGGCTGCCCTTTTCCTCTCTTCTTATACACCTTGAACCACTTGACAGTTTGCAGGTGGGAGAACCCAATTGGACTTGCCTGACTGTAATTAGAGGGACATGCCTGACCTCCACAGTACTCTGCAGGCATCTTCCTCGTCCCAGTAACAGAGTGGTGAAATGAGTTATTAGTGTTCTCTACTCCTAGTCGCCTCTTCCTTGTCCCAGTACTGTCATAGGTTGAAGGAGGGAAAATGAGGGGAGATGTTTTACAATAGCCCATAAAGGCTAGGGCAGGGTTAGGTTGGTTCTCAATAGGGAAAGGAGGATACCATGTTTCACCTGTGGATACCATCTTCCAATCACCAAGGACCCTCCACCCAGGTGATCCTGCCTCGTTTCTCCAGCCCTGGGTCAGGATCCAAGAACGATGGCCTTTCCCTGGCCGCATGAGAAGAGGATCCAAGGGAAGGTAAAGTAAGGATACCCCCAGGTTTTTGCACACATCACAGTGCCTCTCCCCACCAGGCCCTCCTCCCACAGGTTACTCCACTGTCACCACTAAACCCTCTCTAGCACCCCCACTACCAACAACACTACAGTCCAACAAATACCAGCTTCCAAGTAACCGCAATATCAACTCCCTAGCGGAACACTACAATTCCTTAGCAGCTAACACAGTTGAGTCCCTGGGATCCCTCAAGCCACGTAAAGCTAAGAATGCCAATTACCACAACACCTGGTTCACCATCCACCTCCACACCCTAAGAGCAGAAGCAGCCTGGCAGAAGGCTCCCAATACACAAAGCTAACAAAGCCCTCTTCTCAGACCGGTCCATGAAATACAAACAAGCCGCTCTTATGACCAAAGCAGCCTCCTACAATAGTAGGATAATAGAAGCTTCCTCAGGCTTGCGAGAACTGTTCATTATCCTTCACGAATTAGTATCTCCAATCGCACCACCATCGACTGTTACCAAAGACAACATCTGGTGCAGTCATATCCAAGATGCCCTCACTGGTAAAATCTCTCAGCTACGATGGAAAATCAAAGCCAAATCAGATTGCATCTCCAATAACTTGCCACAAAGTTCCCCCGACATATTCCCCATCCATACAAATCTTTTTCATTTCAATCCCATTTCCGAGCCTGACCTGGCCACTGTCATGAAGGTTCTCAAACCGTCCTGATGCAAAGGGGATATCTGCCCTGCCAACCTGGTCAAACAATGTATAGAACCTCTTATCCCGCTCAATACTGCCATTGTCAATTCCTCCTTCACTGCCAATATGGTCCCTACCACTCTCAAAGAATCCTGGATTACTCCTACTCCCCCCGTTAAAGAAACCATCACTTGACCCAGTCATCTACCCATACTACTGACTTATCACCATTGTCCTGTTCCTCCTGAAAATCCTTGACATAGTGGCTTACACTCCAATCCAGGCATGTCTAGAGGAACACTTCATCCTCAGTCCCCACCAATCTGGCTTCCGCCCCAGACATTGAACAAAAACCACCCTCCTGGATCTAAAGAATCATTTGGATGAAGTCAATGCAGCAGGAAAGCTCTCCCTCCTGCTATTACTTAATCTCTCTGCGGCATTCAATCTTATGGTGCACAAAACCTTATGCCACCATCTGACCTCAGTAGCCTGCTTCTGTCTGGAAGCGGCCAACTGGGTCTCCTGCTTCTTTGACAATAGAACATCCAAAGTCTTCACTGGAGAGCAGCAGCCCCCCGAGACCTAACACATGTAGTGTCCCGCAAGGCTCCTGTGTCTTCCCCACCCTTTATAACATTTATATAAAACCGCTCCTTGACCACTTTGACTCATTGGGCATCTCCTTCACTAACTACACAGATGATACCCTCATTATCATCCCCCTAACAGGTGTCTATGGCCAGAACTGCATCACAGTGAACTCTGTTCATTAAATAATCCAGACTTGGTTGGCCAAGCACAGCCTGTGTCTGAATGACAAGAAGACGGAGCTCCTTCTAGTTGCCCCCCCACCCCAGCCAGTCCTGCAAGCCTCGATCCTGCATACTACTTCATCATAGATGGCCAAAAGATCCCTGTCTCTACCTCAGTAAAAATACTGGGCATTTACCTGTATGCCTCACTTAGAATGACCTGCTAAATTAACAACATCACCAATGCAACGGCTTACACCACAAAACTCATGTGGATGAGTAGACCTTTTTGGCCACTGCTGACTGACTAATTGTAGCCTGCGCTCCTGTGGGGTCTTAGTTGGATTGCTGTAACGCCTTACTTTGTGGAAACTCTAAAAAGAACTTGAACAGGCTCCAAGTTATCCAAAACAAAGCCCTCCGAGCAGCACCGGACCTGAGTAAGTCTGACTATATTTTGAAAGCCTTTGAAAGCCAGGAGAGCGGTCCACTGGCTCCTCATCCGGGGAAGAATCTAGTTTAAATCCCTCACAATTGCCCTTCACTGCCTGATCAAAAAGGTCTCTCCTTACCTAGCCCAGAGGATCATGAAATACACGACAGTCAGACCACTCAGATCCTCCCACAGTCACTGACTCCTTACCCCAATATTCCGACAGAAATGAGCTGGGGGCCCCAGCTTCGCAGTGGTGTTGGACAACCGCTGGAACAATTTACCACTTCCCCAACAATTTGAGACCTCCTACCAGCTATTCAGAAAAAATCTGAAGACGCACCGGTTTAACTAACCTTAGACATGTATTTACCTCCCATAACTGCTTTAAGTCCCATCTTGTCTGTAAACAGCACCTAGATGCCTGAGGGCTTTGTGTGCTTCTGTAAATGGAATAATAAATATAACTATAAATTTAAATAAATAAATAAATAGTATGTGGGCTAGCGAGACTCATGCAACATGATTAATGGTCATCTTACACACATTTTGTGTGATGGGCTGTGTCGGTTGCAGGCCAATGAGTACAGCTCGTGCAAGGTGGGAGTAGTGTCTACTGAGGGTGTACAAAGCACATGAATGGGCTTATTGCCTGTTGGCCTGCAACTATGGCTTGTTGATGTGGTGGTGCAGGGGGTTCACTTTGAACCTTGGACTTGCACAGCACACATGGGTGCCTTTTATTGTTCCATGGTTTCACATGCTCATTTCACCCACTGTGCATGTCTATTTCAAAAATATCCCACCTTCCCTTGCACATGCATACAGCCACAGTGCCTTTGTGCAGATCATCATGTGATTTCCCATTCCCCTGACCATTGGGCTCAGCTGGGCTGGGGACACATGCTTTTGTACAATGCATTCTCATGGTAGAGGGAACATAACATCTTACCAGCATCTCCTTGGCTGCTTGCTCCCACTTTCGCACTGGCAATGCCCTCTATCCCTTCCATGTGGACGATGCTTCTGGTCTTTTCCTCCCATGGGGTCAGGACAAGTGGGCAATGGTGCTGTCTCCTGTGGAGGAAGTCTCACACCTGTGGTTGGCAATAGGGCTGTGGACCCTGGCCTTGAGGTCATTCCATCTTTTGCAGTAGTCCTCCATGTCCCATGGGACAATGCTAACTGCCACAACATTGTCCCTCATGCTGGCCTAGATCACAGCCTTCCTTTGGCCAGAGGTCCTCTGCTGTCTGATGACATACAGCTCATCCGCATGAGTGACCACCTCATCTGTCATCACCTGCAGTTCCCCCTCACAGAATTTCTGCTTTTGCAGCCACATATCCACCACCCTGCCTTTACCTTTTCATGAGACAAGTTCCACACAACTGTTGACTTCGGATGGCACCAGGAAATCGGAGATTCAGGGCGGGTTGGATTTTTAAAGATGGCCATTGTGTCTCATTTATGCGATCATGATATTCCCGCCTGGAGGTAATTCCACCAGCAGAAGTAGTACTGAGTTGATGGTGGTAACCATAATTCTGCCGATGTTGGGCAGAGTTATGGTCCGAAGTTGATTTATGATGGTAATTCCACCTGCTGGAATTGCTGTTACTGCTGACTGTGTGCCCTCTTCCTTCACCTTGTACTGCGGTGGTCATTCTGCCAGACACCACAGTGGTAACATCAATTACATCCAGCAGAATTATCGCTGTCATCAATGCCCTACTTGTAATGAGGCCCTTAGTGTTGCTTTGGGCAATCTCCATATGAGCCAGACCACTAGGACCAGTAGCTTCTGCCATTGCTATAATGTTAGGCTGGCAGTCCTGCAGCAAATGTCAGAGCTGTGTAACCTGGTGTAGAGGAGCAGCCGAATGCCTATAAAGGAAGTCCCGCCCCCTATTGCCTGTATGTTGGAAGCCTGAAACTGCACCATGCTTGATACCATGTTGTGACAAGTGTTAGATAAAAGATTAAGAAAACCATACCAGATGTATCCCCGAGGAGATGACAATCTAAGGGAGGAACTCCCCGAAGGAATCTGAGAAAGAACGAAAGAGGAGCTAGTGATGTCATAAGGGACGAGAAGTGACGCACTAAGAAGGTCGGCTGAAGAAAATGTATGGATCATATGGAAACTGATGACGAAGTGAAGAATTAACTAAACTACCATATGCGGGAAGAAGATTTGATATGTGTGATACACTGCAGAAAATGCAAGCTGTTCAATGAATGTACAGATGCAGCAACGCAAGTAGACTAAGTGATCGTAGAAGCTGGCTGTACATAGTGAATAGACTGCAGGCAAAGCCGCCATTGTGTACATGGAAACTGGACATCAGTGTCACAATTTTAGTAAACTGGTATCCACGGCGAAAGAAGGATCGAAAACTGTGTCGCAGTAAAGAAATAGTTAGGTGCATGGAAGGAGCGTGAAGGCCATTGTGACACTGGCCTGGTGTCAAGACTGAAGGCAGCCAAGAACTGGTTATCTGTCCTCAAAGAACAGACAATGAGAGAAGCTGGATCATCCCTTATTAAGGCGCAAGGAAGAAACACCATGAGTGCCAAGTTCCATTAATTCAAGACTATTAAATGCTGCAAAATGGGCCAAAATATGGTCTCCTGTCACGTGAGCCTAGAATGGAAATAGAGTTGGGCACGCCCATACTCCTTTTTATTCCCAGAGAAGAGAATACATTGCAAGGCCAAGTTCAAAGGCAACCATCATGGCAGAAGGCATGGATGCTGAGAGATATGGAGCTAATTGGGTGGGAAGGTGAAGTTAAGTTCACCCCCCAGCACCTGGGGTATGGGCTTACATGCTGCTAGTGAACCTAATGTTTCAAACATGGCACGAGCGTGCCAACCAATTGTAGAAGGCCTCATAACGAAGGGCCTTATAGTTTGAGAGCCAATATAATACAGTGTTTCTAATAACTGATGAAGATGCCTTGCACTAGGGGTGGGCATGAGTTGTCCACCTGACTGTAGAGACCCAAGCACAATCGCAGCCCCCATAGAAAGTATATTTAGATGTTCCCTTAAGCCAATCCCTCATAGATTTTTCTTATTTGCCACGTAGTATGACGTCCGAGATGACACATTCTTGCTATATAAACTATATTTTAATATAATTTGCATTGAGAGCATGAGCGAATGCCTGTTGTTGTCCGTTGTAACTCCCTGTTTTAGATAATTAAAAAAAAATGTATTTGCATTTTTAAAGTGCTCACCCAGCCCGGGGGCATTGAGGCGCTGTTACAGGATTATGTCTTAGTTGCCTATTTGTAATGCGCTTAATACCAAGAGGTTTCTAAGGGCGGAACCAGGCATCAAACCTGTGTTTGCTTCGTGTCATCTTGTTTCCAAGGTGAGCACGTTGCCGATGAGCTTTGCTCCCGGGACATAATTGATATTAAAACAGTCAAATTGGACTTTGCCAACTTCCTGAGTCAGTCTGATTATTTGGTGTAAGAGTTACTCTGCATCCCATCCTTTGCATGACATGTTACTGATTAAGGACCTTATGTTCATTGGACCTTTGCCCCGGCCTCCGCAGCCAACACCCAACCCTAAATGCCAAGGTCACCAGCCACGGTCCAGCTCCAAG